>NC_092498.1:37344596-37960596 GCF_047511675.1 Marmota flaviventris
TGCACAAGTTGAAGGCCAGCCTCAGCAGCTTAGAGAGGCCCTCAGTAAGTTAGCAAGTCCTTATCTCAAAATAAAAAATAAAAGGACTGGGTATGTATCTCAGTGGTAAAGCAACCCTGGGTTCATTCTCCAGTACCATCCCCAACACACACACAATAGCAAGGCATATAAAAAAGTAATGCAAAGCAAAACAATTTCGAGAGAAAGAGAAAGCACCAGAACAAGACATGAAGGAATGTTTGAATTAGACTGTTTTGATTTGATTCCCAAATCAAAACAACTATATTAATATGCTAAGGGCTCTAATTGATAAAGTAGGCCACATGTAACGACAGATGGACAATATGTACAGAGAAATGGAAATTCTGAGGAAGATTCAAAAACAAACACCAGAGATCAAAAACACTAGCATAAATGAAGGATATGTTTGATGGGATCATTAGTAGACAGGACACAGCCAAGGAAAGAATCTGACATAACTTTTCCTAAGTACATAAATGAACACACCACAGTGAATCTCACCATTGGGTATATCCATGAGACTGAGATCCTGATAGAATAAGATATACTCCTTGTTTGTGTAATATGTAAAAATACTCTACTGTCATGTATAATTAAAAAGAACCAATAATAAAAAGAAAAAGAATCTGGGAGCTTGAAGGTGAACCAATATAATTTTATAAAATGAAAAAGCAAAGAGAAAAAGAATATAAAATAAAATCACCTAGGCTAAGTTCAAAAGGTTTAACAATGCCTAATGGGAAAATAGAAAGGTTAAAAAGTCACAAAATAACAAAATAAAACATTTGAAGTACTAATGATTCAGAATTTCCTCAAATTAATATCAGCCACCAAATCACAGATCCAAGAGACTCGGGGAACATTAAGCAGTATATATTTTAAAAAATGGGAAATAAAAAGTTTATACCTAAGCATATTATTTGCAAACTAAAGAAATCAATGTGGGAAAAATAAAGGGAAAATGCAAAATACGTGGAAATTAAACAACACATTCTGAAGTAAACATTAGGTGAAAAGAGAAATCTCAAAAGAATTTAAAATGTTTTGAACACAATGAGAATGAAAATAAAACATCATAATTTGTGGCAAGCAGCAAAAATAGGAAATTAATAGCATTGAATGCAACTATTAGGAGGATCTGAAATAAATAATCTAATTTTCCAATTTAGGAAATTAGAAAAAAAAACTAGAGCAAATTAAATCCAAAGTAATTATAATATTTTATAAAAGGAATAATAAGTATTAGAATAGAAATCAATAAAATTAAAAATAGGAAATCAATATAAGAAAGTAACAAACTAAAAACTGGTTCTTTGAAAAGATCAATAAAAGCAATAGGTCTCTGGTGAAATGTTAGGGTTTGAATCTGAAATGTCCCCCGAGAAGCTCTTGTTTGAAACCATGATCCCCAGTGCAAGAAAGCTCAGAGGAGGAGTTTTTAGGCAATGGTTGGATTATAAGAGTTGTAATCTCACCAGTGGACTAATCCATTTGATGGATTACTGGATGGTAATTATAGGCAGGTGGAACATGGTTGGTGAAGTAGGTGACTGGAGGTGTGACTTTGGGACCTGTATCTGTCTCTGGTGCAAGCACCCCTCTCTCTCCTCTCTCTCTCTCTCTCTCTCTCTCTCTCTCTCTCTCTCTCTCTCCCTCTCTCTCTCTTTCTCTCCTTCCTTGCTACCATTAACTGAGAAGCCTTACTCTGTCATCCCCTTTTGCCATGATGTTCTACCTTTCCCCAGGACCAGAGTAATGGAGTCAGTCAACCACAGACTGAATCTCTGAAACTGTGAGCACAAAATAAACGTTTCCTTTTCTAACTTGTTCTTGACAGATATTTTGGTCACTGCAACAAACAGAAAGTTGGCTAATACATAGAGGTAAGAAAATACAATCAGACACATATTACTAATATTGTACATGAAAGAAGGAATATCACTTCAGATCTCATAGACACTGTAAAGATAATAAAGGAAAATTAAGAACAATTCTCTGCACACCTAACCCGATGAAATGCACCAATTCCTTGAAAAAAAATTTTGCCAAAATATCAAACAAGAATCAATAAACACTGTTATTGTTTAGATATGAGGTGTGAGACAATGCAAAGATTTCCAGAAGTGAAATGCTTAGATTATGAGAGCCTTAATCTAATCACAGGATTAATTCACAGATAAGGATTAACCAAGTGTGAACTGTAGGAAGGTAGTAGACAGTCACTGGATGTGTTACTTTTGTGTTTATATTTTGTCCCTGGTGAGTAGATCTGTCTCTGCTTCCTTGTTGCCTTATCTTGAGCTAATTTCCTTTGCTGAATCCTTCCAACATTGCTTTCTACCTTACCTTGGGTGGAGAGCTATGGAGTTGACCACCTATGAACTGAGATCTCTGAAAGCATGAGTAAAATAAACTTTTCCTCCCCTAATTGTTCTTGTCAGATATTGGTGTGTGTGTGTGTGTGTGTGTGTGTGTGTGTGTGTCACAGTGAAGAAAAAGCTGACTAAAACAGAGAAGTTGTATGACCCATTCATATTAAAGAAACTGAATCAGTAATTAATAATGTGAAAGCACTAGGTTAGATGGGTTTATTGATAAATTATACCAATTTAAAGGACAAAATTTAGCCAGTTTTTCATGATATCTTTCAGATGAAGAAGCTTAGGTAATAATAACTCATTCTATGAAAACACCACAATAAAACATTATCAAATTAAATTAAACAATGTATAAAAGTAATTATACACTACAAACAAGTGAGGTGTATTCAGACGTGCAACCTGTTTCAACATTTGAAAATCAGTTTTCATCATAATGACAGACTAGAAAAAACACATGATTATATCAATATATTTACAGAAAGCATTTGAAAAGTCCAGCACTCATTCATAACAAAAATTCTCAGTAAACTAAAAATTGATGGGGATTTCCTCAAGTTAGTAAAAACAAAAACTTCAAAAAACCTATAGCCAACAGCATATTAAATTGTGAGGAACTGTGAGCTTTCTACTTACTAATGAAGTAAGTATGCATAATCAAATCACTCCTTTTCAACATCCTATTGGATATATTAACTTTTGCAATAAGACAAGAAAAGGAAAAGTATCTAGAATGAGAAAGAAGAAATAAAGTTATCTGTGTTCAACAATGACATGATAATCCGCAGAAAATCTGAAATAATTGAAAAAATATCCTGGAAGTAATAAGGGACTATAGCAAGATTATAGAACACTGGTCAATATACAAGTAAATTGAATTCCTATATACAACAATGAATAAGTGAAATTTCAAATTAAAGAATACCATGTAAATTACATTAGCATCTGAGAAAATGAAATACATATAAATCTAACAATATGTACATGATCTGTGTATTGAATTTTATAAAACTCTGATTAATAAAACCAAAGAAGCAAACAACTGGAGAGAGATTTTATGTTCATTGACAGGCAGAGTCAATATTGTCAAGGTGTCATTTTTTTCCCAGATTGATCTACAGATTCAATGCAATTTCATTTAAAACCCCAGCAAATTATTTTGTGCGTAAAGAGAAACTGATTGTAATGTTTATATGGAGAGTCTCACAAGTCCCAGAATTGTTATATAATACTGAAGAAGAATAAAGTTAGAGGACTTACACTACTGAATTTCAAGACTTACTATAAAGATATAATCACCAAGACAGTGTAACATTGACAAAATAACAAATAAATAAATAAAAGGAATAAGACAAGAAGCTCAGAAATACACCTGCACGAATTTGTTCATCTGATCTTTGACGAGGAAGCAAAAACTGTATGATGGATCAAGGAAAATCTTTTTCAGCAAATAGTAAGGGATAATATGAAATCCCTATGCAAAAAAAAAAATGTAGCACAGAACTTTCACTTCACAAAAATGAACACAAAACAAGTCATATAACTATATTTAACATGTGAAACTACAAATTGAACATAAAGATAAGAACATTAATATTAAAATTTTAAAAAATCTTGTGTTATACATAAGTCACTGTCAAGAGAATAAAGAAGATAAACCACAGGCTGGAAAAATGTATGTGCAAATGATGCATCTAATAAATAACTATTATCCAAAATATTAAAGAACTCTCATAATTCAACAGTAAGAAAGCAAACACCCTGGCTAAAATGAAACCTTATATGTTTGTCCATAGCTATAGAATCTCTAAGAGTGAAACCTAATATAAACTATGACTTTAGATGATTTTGATTTATCAATGTGATTTCCTTGAATTTAACAATAGAGCTACTCTGATAATGATGAGGGACAAAAGGAATATGGGAAATGTCTATGCTTTAATTTCCTTGCAGACCTAAAACTGTTCTAAAAAAAAAAGTCTGGTATACTTCAGAGGTGGTTAGTAAAATACAGTAGTAGGTGCATCATTCTGTGAAGTGTAGGAATAGTCAGAGATTATAAAAGACTTTCATGTTGATTTTGAAGGCTTTTAATGTTCTTCATTGTTGACAGAGAAATGAGAATACAGTTTACGTTCAGAGTTTCAAGTATCTTGTGGATTTGGGATTGTTTTATGAGAAAGTGTAGTCATTATTTTAAGGAATTCAATGGATCATACATTTTCAATCATCATTAATATTTAATTTTTATGATTTACTTACCTCTGAATACTCATTAATGGCTGAGAATTATGATTTATTTAAATTGATAATATCTCATTAGGCTTTAAATTTTAACATTAATCAATTTAAATCTATGGCATTAAATTCAGTATTATTGGTGAGCATCATGAACTGCTCAGGAAATGAGGAAGAGGTACATTCAGAATTTTTTTTAAATACAAAATGACATGGGCTGTGGTTGTTTAATTGCTTCATATAAGTCTACTTGGAAGTATCAGGTGTTAGAAAGCAGCACCACATTTCATGCTAAAATTTGTCTGCACTTGTCATGAAGGTATATTTGCAACTATCCTACAATTAAGCCAGTTCTTTGACTTGTAATTTTATTGATGACTGCTAAATTTCAGTAAAATTTCATGTGTGTGTGTGTGTGTGTGTTTGTGTGTGTGTGTGTGTGTGTGTGTGCTTTGGTACAGGGATTGCTAAGTTTCTGAGGCTGCCTTGAACTTGTCTTTTTTCTTCCTCAGCCTCTGGAATCACTCTGATTATGCCACCATGCCTGACTATTAAGATCCTGATATTTGTTATGTTGTATGTAGTTACTGAATTATTTCTATTTCTTTTTATACTGCATAATCACAGCTTGTTTATAGGGGAATTATTTTCTTCTCTAGGATAGAGAATGAGATACAAAGGATACAAGGGTATGGCTTCTTTTCCATCTTACTATTATTTCCTACAAGTAGATATAGTGTTATCAACTTCAGTTTCTGGTTTTTAGTTATGATGATTTCTTTTCACATAATAAAGTATCATTTTTTTTTAATTCACCCCTTTTATTCTTTAGTCACTGACTTGGCTCCCAACACACAATTTCAGAGTATTTCTTAGACAGTACTTCCAGAAATGTCATCACAGCACTAGAGAACTGGCATTTTCTGTGCCAACATATGATTCCTAATAATACTGTGTCTGAGGAAGTGAAGCCGGGAAAAATATTGAGCAGGGGATGAAAGACGAGTTGCCACATCTGTAAATAATAGTGATTTGTGGGATGATGATCTCACCAACAGGGCTCATTTCCTCTCCTCCTCCACATTAGGATATTTGACAGGGCCGGGGTGAGCCTGTCAAGGACCCAAATGATGGAAATCTCCCTGTTCTGTTTTAGCTTTTAAAGTCATTTGTGAATTACTCTAGCTCTCTCCATTATGGAAGGTAGACAGTAGGTTGTTATACAGAGACAGATGAAATTCTTCTCATCTTTCCAGGCTGCTAGGTGCAATTCCTCTCACTGCCAATGTTCTGCTTACTCTGTAATTCAACCTAAAACTCTTTTCAGGGCATGGTTAGGTAATGCTGGTGAAAGCCTTCAGGTGGAAATTTAGTTACTTAATCTATGTTTGTTATTGCCAAACTCTGGGAAGAATTTCCTCAACCACTGAACCAGAGAAGATTTAGTGAGTTCATTTAGGTTTCCCCTAGGCAAAATTGTCAAAAGGATAGTGTCCATGCTGCTTTGAATCACATTGCATATAACCTGCAATAGCACTATACTTGTGATTGCATAGCATTTTCTGCAGAAATGGAACTGCATATAGAAGTATATTTTAAAAGAGATTCCACTATAAGCAAAGGAACTGCTTCAATGAAAGCAGCTTCTATTGAAGAAATCAAAATGTTTATAATTTCAGGGAGCTTAGTGGTTGATACAAAAATAGACTCACTGCATAATCATTTCTATACTTTTGGTTAGAGAATATGTCATAGTTAATGCAAGTTGTTTGCCAAGATGAACGTGACCAATAAAAGGTAATTTCCTACATTGCCCTTTCACATTGGACAAATATATTTTTATCTCCTCCTTAGAAAAATATTGTCATTCCAAGCTTTCTACTTGAAACCAATGACTCTTCTTCCAAATTCTCTCTTCAATTCGTTTTTACTGGAAAAGATGAATAAATTAACAATATTTAATAATTTGCCTTTTGAACAGCAGATCAGGACTATAATCCAGTTCTGTTTGATGTCAAACTCATGCTTTTTTGTTGACATTGCTATATGGTCCCTCATCCTTTCTCAGTGGTAAGAACTAGAAAATCCAAGTTAAATGAACTTAAACAACAAGGTTACTCTGAAACTGAAAACTCCAGGCAGTGTGTTCAGCATTACTACCAATCAGCAATATCCAATTCCCTGTTACTGAAACCTAGAATGATCACAGACCCTACTCTCCTAGAATTCTTGCTGCAGCAGAATTCCATAATTGGATTAGCCTCAGTTAAATAATTCTCTATAATAATAATGTTCTTTTACTCACCCTTTTGTCCTTGTTCCCCCCACCTTTTTTGTTTGTTTGTTTGTTTATTTGTTTCCTCCAAGTAGGCAGGACTAAGTACTGGTCTAATGGCATACACCTTGTAGAAAGATGATGACAGTTCTCTGTCCAAATGTAATTCTACTAGTTCTTTGACATCTACTGTAAGACTGACTTCTTTTTAATTTTTTTAATTATTGGATCTTCTTATACATGACAGTAGAATCCATCATGATAAAATTACAGAAACAAAGGATATATATCTTATTTTAATTAGCCAATCCTTCTGGATGGGCACGATGGTGGGATTCACTTAGGTAATTTCAGATGAGTACGTAGGAAAATTATGATATATTTATTCTACTGTCTTTCCTATTCCTATTCCCCTTCCCTTCTTCTTTAATAAAGTGTTCTGATTGTTCTTAGTTCTCTTTTATGAACTCCTATATACTTAGTGGGTTATAATATTAGAAACTAGTAACAAAATATCAGAAACTAGTAAAAAATAAAACAAGTACTTAGACCATATTAAAGAAAATAAATATAGAATGAGAATTTGGATAGTCCTGTATTACCAAACTCTTCTAAGACTGTGTAAAGGGAGATCATGATGGTGATGATGGTAACTCAAATTTATTTGCCATGCTTAAATTCTTTGCATTTATGAACATATTCAATCCACGTGAAAATCCAGTGATATATGTATTCACACTTTTGTTATTTCACAAGTGAAGAAATGGAGGCAATAAGAGTGTTAGCTACTCAAAAAGGCCACAGGGTTAGTAAATTCCATGTTTAACTCTTATACTGTACGTACTAGGCACAGGGTACAGTGCTTTAAAAAGTCTATAGTACAATGATTGATTATCCAATATTTAGAAATCAGGATTGAGAAAGCATTTAAAAGAACTTTAAAACCACTTCAGAATGAACTGGGTGAAGAAGAGTTAGGATAGACATGATAAGGAGAAAATATGGTATAGGCATATTTACTGTCTTCAAATAATATATAAGCTGTCAAATAAGAAAGGGATTAACTTATCTTAAATAGCCCCAACAACTAGAATTGGAATAATTTGGCACATATTTTCTCCAGAAATGTAAAAAAGCTATTTGTACCTGTCAGAGCTGTCAGAAAATAATTTCAAAAAAGCTTTTGTGAGAGAATAAATTTCCTCTATCTGGAAGTTTCCCCATGTCAGGTGATTTGACATCCTTTGGCAAGAGTTCTGTGGGTGGGATTCAAATATCAGAAAGTAGTTAAAACACATGTTTTTCAGAGCCTAAACATTGTATGAATTCTCAGACAATTGTTCTTTCTAACTGCTAGAGCTGGGAATCAGTGAATTGGTATGGGTACTTCATGGATGGAAAGGCAATAAGTAGGAAAATGGAAATAAAAATGGAAAAGGGATGGGTAGGTAATGCCCAGAAGATGAGCAAAAGGGTAAGCCATGTCCTCTAGACCTGTGCCTAGTGAGACCCGCTGTGCACAGTAGCTAAAGCAGAGAGTTTAGCCACCAGATGGCCTTTCTCTGACCTTCCAAATGTTCTCACATTTAACAGTGGTTTGGGGTTGGCTTAGCTTGGCTGTTATTTTTTCCTCTGAGACAGCTTTTTCCTCTTTAGTTAGGAAGGCAGAACTCTGCTTCTGTTGTGGAGAAAAAGCTATTAAAAGAAAATTGTGGTGTATAAAATGGAGACAATTTTTTGATCATATTTCAAAGGATTTGAAGGGAAAGACAAGAAAATCAATAAATGCATGGATTCTTTTACACTTTAAAAAAGACAATTCTTTCCTTTCTAAAGTATGTTTCTGGGTGATCCTGCTGTGAAATCAGCCCAGAACACCAAGATTTAATGGAAATTTACTTGGTAAAAGAATAAAATAGTAAACAAACTAATGAAGAGTTCAGTTGCTTCTCTTCCTTTCTAACTTTTGACAAGTGATGGTACTAACAATGGGAACCATGTAATTTCAACCTGTTTATTTAGTTAGTTACAGCAAGCTTGGCACTCACTTTCAATTCTGAAGTGTAGAGTACAGTCTTTTTGTTTATCTTCGTAATACTATCTTACAGATTTAAATCATTTGGGGCGTAGGAACTTCTTTCTCATTGCTACTTTGATTTATGCAACCATAAAGAAAATATTGTTACATCCAAAAACTTGGCAAAAAGAAAAAACTGTAATAACAGTAAAATCTATGGAAATTTATGAGGCTAGGACTCCATTTTAGATTCTTGATTTATTCTAAAAAGCAAATCATCTTGAAAATGAAGTTATTCTTTGCTTTAAGGAGATTTTCTTCAAACAAAATGTTTCTTCAGTAAGTGCAAAAAACAAGGATTATACTTCCTATAAATACTTTACGAATTAGAAATTTTGCTTTGATTCATCTAAATCTTTTGATTTTCCTTGGGAGTATTATATCCTTTCTCTCTCTGTGTGTGTCTTTCTACCCGCCCTCTCCATATTTGTCTCTCACTCATGGCCATCTTTAATTACACTTTTTTAGTTAGGATACTGTAGGCTCACAGATCCACGGTGAAAGAGCAAGGGTAGTGACATTAAAAAAGTCAAGACCCAGAAGGTTCTCCTCATTGCAACATTCCCTGAGCTTGTCATTTTATAGCCATAACCATTTTTTTCCATTTCTTAAACTGTGGAAACCACTAATTAGTTCTCTATTTCTATAATTTTGTTACTTCAAAAACATACTTTGCTTGTGCTATCAACAAAACATCACAGGCTGGGTGGCTTACAGAAAGAAATTTACCTTCTCACAGTTCTGGATCCTTCAAATTCTAAGTTCAAAGAGATGGCCAATTTTGTTCCTTGGTGAAGCACCTCCTCCTGGCTGGCAGACAACTACCTTTTTGCTGTATCCTCACATGACCAAAAAAGCTAATAAGCAAGCTCTCAGGGGCTCTTACGAGGGCCCTAATTTCATCATTATGGCTCTACCTCATAATGTCATCTTTCTAAACATCAATGTCCCATCTCCAAACACTAACAGTTTGAGGGTTGTGGTTTCAATGTGTGAATCTTGGGGTTGGGGGGGGGCACAAACATTGAGTCCATAACCTATAATATGGTTAATTCTGAAATTTTTTAAAACTTATTATAACTCTGATTTTTCTAAGTTGTTGTATATATCAGTTGTTCATTCTTCTTTTATATCTAAGGAGTAATCTGTTATGTATATATAGTTTGTTTAACCACTCACTTATTCAAAGATATTTGGGCTGATTTCCATAGTTTTCACTATAATCCATAAGCTGCTATAAATATCTGGTACAATTTTGTGTTGTTTTTTTTTGTGTGTATGCATATCTTTTTTTTATGAGATAAATGAACAGGAGTATAATTGCTGGGTCATATTATAATGGCATGCTTGATATATGATGTCCATTTATTAAAATTTCCATGTGGGATTATATTTTTAGTACAAGGGCTGGGATTTCTTCAATGTATTTTTCTTTTTTTAAATTTATTTTTTAGTTGTAGTTGGACAAAAGACCTTTATTTATTTTTATGTGGGGCTGAGGATCGAACCTAGGGCGCGCACATGCTAGGCGAGTGCTCTACCACTGAGCCACAACCTCAGCCCCTTCAATATATTTTTCTTAAAGCTTTATAGTTTCATGTTTTATATTTGGATCTGTGATCCATATTGAGTTCTGTTTAGGTACAATGAGTTTTATGTTGACTTATTTTTTTATTTTTATTTTTTTTTTTACTGTGGATATACAATTCAGGATTTTGTTGCAAAGGATCCTCCATTGAATTACATAAACTCAATTTATTTACATAAATCCCTGCCCAATGAATTCCAAGTGAGGCACAGAATCAAGCTACTCATTCAAAACTAAAGTATTTGTTTGTATTTGGTCACATTCCTCTCAGATCTCTCATGCCATTCTATGTCTTTGTACAAAGGCAAAAACACAACATAAAATTGTTGAGAATTTTCCATTCACCTAAACTCTCATTTGTCTTATTAGCAGAGAAATTACTAACTCTCCCATTTAAATTTGCATATATTTTTATATTGTCAAATAACCAGAATAATTTGCAGTTTAAACAAGATTATTTTGACTGATCCAAACCAATTGGCATGTGATTGGTTTATTCCACTCATTACCTATTACTGCCAAACAGAAATACATGTGGAGACTGACCTGACAAATGATGCCTGACCCATGCTGTACATTACTTTGTGTAGATTCACATCTTCTCAGAGGCTGTAGTGAGAGAGTGATCTCCTTCCTCAATGCCAGCTTAGCCAATGGAGTTCCATATTGGGAATCCTAAAGCTAAGGACAACACCCAATTCCTTAATATACAGAGTAACTCTTTGTTCAGACTGAATCTGAGAATATAAAATCTTGTGGGTGACTGTGGCCTCTTATTTTCAGAAACACTTCCTCCTCTACTCACTGCACTTAGTCTTCTCTGAGTTCACTCAAGTAGTTGATAGATTATTAAATTCTGAAAACCCAAAGTCTTCTGAACCCCTTTTCTACATAATTGGACCACTTGCTCTCAACCCATACTTCCAAGGAAGGCTTCTCTCATTGATGATTTATTCCTGATATATATAGTGTAATAGAGTGTGATTGGTACTTTGCTCTCAGTAAATAAAGAAAAATTCAATCTTTGGCAGATACATCAAATGAGAATTGTTTAATCTTTGAGACAGGGATATAATATATAAGACTACCATCCATATCTGACCTTCAAGATAGTTTTTGCAATATCTCTTATAATGGTATATTGTGAATACTTGCATAATGTTTTATTTTTCTATGTCTAAACTTCAAGGAGAGAAAAGACATTTCTAAAGTAAAAAAGTGTGGAATTGAAAAAATGAAATTGACTCTTCCAAAATCATATTAAAAGTTATTTTTTCAGGTTCATTTACAATTTATTTTAAACTTCTACACAGAGACCAGAAAAATGCCCACTACACTGCAGGAACTGTTATTCCAAGTGCAGGCTTTAAAGAGATTTATAAATTTATCTACTCTCAGATTTCATTTCACAAACTTTTTATTTGCAGAATGGTCAAAGAAAATATAAGTTGTGTACTTGTATATCAGAAGTATACAAACTTCAGCACCTAGGATTGGTCATCATTTGTAAGGTCCTTGTGAGTTATCCATGATTCCTTTTCTCAATTGCTGAAGTAAATTCTTTGCAGAAATTTAGTAATCTTGAGATTGAATAGGGCAATGTATTGTCCTAAGGATAGAAAGTTATAAGAAATAAATGCAACATTTTTTTTTTGGCAGACATCTGGGCTGCCCTTAGTTGGGAAAAGTATCTTTTGCTTCTTAGAATGGTGAGTTAATGTCATAATAGTATCACCATTTTTGTGAGTTACTCCTTTTTCAAAGTCATGTCTTCAAAAAAGAAATCTCAAGAAAGGGTAAAGCAAAACTACTTTGGGGGGTGAAAATATATTAATTTTCTAGTCTAAATTTCTGTCTGTTATCCCTATAATTACTGGTTTGACTTAACATCAGTATACAGGAAATTCTTTAAAATAGTTTTTTATGTTAAATTGTGACAGCTGCTTTGATTTTGACAGACATCCAGTGAAGTGTTTCTGATGCAGCGTGACAGTGCCAGCCATGACGTTAATTGCATCTTTTGTTGGAAAATGCCAAATGTAACATTTCAAACAGAATCCAAACACCAGGATGACTATTCATTTATTTCACTTTGCAATAGAAATCTAA
This sequence comes from Marmota flaviventris, assembly GCF_047511675.1. NCBI lineage: Eukaryota > Metazoa > Chordata > Mammalia > Rodentia > Sciuridae > Marmota > Marmota flaviventris. The sequence goes on from NC_092498.1 coordinate 37,357,283, forward strand.
AATATTAGCCTTCATTTTGTCTTTCTCAGTTTCATAATTGACTATTTCAACTCTATGCAGTGATCATATTAGCTAGCACTATCAGTTAACTCGACAGACCAATCAAGTATATGTCTGTTATCAACAACATATTAAAACCAATCTACTTAAAGAGATGTTAGAGTTCTAAATTGGTTTTTAGTTTAAGTATAAAAGTAATTTGAGAAACAGGCAAGTTAGTATCATTTTCCCTAGAAAGCCATAAAATCTGAAACCTAACTTGAGGTTTGATGACATTGATAGGAATGTGTATAAAAGAAGGTAAATTAATTGCTTCAATTGGAACTAAAGCTTTTTGAATTTTCTGTTGTCTACTTTTTTGACAACCTATAAAAACTTATAAGACCTATAAAAACTCCATAACCATATTTATAAGACCAGGATCCCAAAGTTAAGAAATTAAAGTATTGCTGCCTATATTATTATGATAATGGTGATAACTTAAACTTGGACATGAAAGGATAATTTACTATAGGAAATCTTCCACTGCCAATCATTGGCAGTGATGATCAGCTGCTATTTCATGATAGGGTTTTCTATATTGATACTCTCAGTGCATTTACCAGATTTGTGTTAGATCCAAACACCTTGTCACTAGTCACTCATAACATCTAATGTCATTGGAAACATTAGCTACAGTGTAAACATATACTCTTAATTATTGATGGGGCCAGTGGAGATAGAAAAATTAAAAATTGCTAAGAGAATATTGATTATCAGATATTATTAAGATAATGAAGAAACTAAATGTTTTAAATTTGCTGTTTAGAATCTTAGGACATTGAGTTATTGACACCAAATCAAATAATGCCTTATATACTTAATTACACAGAATGTTATCATAGAAAGTGTGAGTCAGCCTTTGGTTCCTATGACTAAAAATCCTCATCAGAACATCTTAGAGGAGGAAAAGTTTATTTTGGCTCATGGTTTCAGTGGTCAGCTGACTCCAGTGCTCTGGGCCCAAGTGAGACAGGACATCACGAAGGATATGTGTGGAGGAAAAAGACTGCTCCGGTCATGGGACCTGGGAAGCAGAGAGAGAGAGGCACAGGGACAAAATATAAATTCCAAAGGCATGCCCCCAGTGACCTACTTCCTCCAGCCACACCCTATCTGCCTACTGTTACCACCCACTTTGTTCAAAGTTGGGTACAGTGAGTAGGTTGTAGCTCTCAATCTAATCATTTCAACTCTGTACATTACTCCATTTAGACAGGAGCTTTTGTGGGGAGATGGGCAACCTCATATCTAAACTAAACATAGCCTGTTCAGAAAGAACTAAATCATGCTTCAAAGCCTTCACCCATGACTTAAAATGTCATCTTCAAGCTTTTGTTACCTTCTGTGTTAGTCAGAATTTTGTTGATGGGACAAAATACCAGAAGAAAAAACAACTTAATGGAGGAAACATTTATTTTAGTTCACAGTTTTAGAGATTTCGGCTCTTGGATGGCTGACTTCATTGCTTTGAGCCTGAGGTGCAGCAGAACACCATGGCAGAAGGGTATGGCAAAAGAAAGCTGCTCACATCCTTGTAGCAGGGATGCAGAGAGAAAGTGAGGAAGGGGCTGAAGAAGAGATATACCTTTTCAGAGAATGCCCCCAGTTACCTACTTTTTCCAATGAGGCCCCACCTCTACATTTTCCACCACCATCAATTTATTATCAAATTATTAACCCACCATTTATGATCCAATTACTTTCCAAGAGGTCCACCTCTGGACATTGCCACACTGGGAACTAAGCCTTCAGCACAGGAAACTTTGAAGGACATAAACCATAGCACCATCTGTCTTATGTTTTATCTTTAAAATCCCCTTTGATGAATTTGTCTAGTCTTACCATTTTAACTGTCATCATAGCTCTCAAGTCTAGATCTCTCTCCTAAACACAGATTTCAACAATTTTTCTAAATCTTTATACTGTTGTTATAACATCTTTAAGATTAAAGCAAGTCGATCTGTGAAATTCTGTTACATTTCCTTGTCCCAAAATTGTTTTTATCCTCTGTAGACTAGTTTAAAATATTGATAATGACTTTCTCTATCCCTTCATCCCATCCTGTGCATCCAACTTACCAAAATATTTCACCTTTTCTCAGATTGATATTCTATTCTTTTTTTCCTTCCTACTAACATTTTTCTATTTCAAGCTATCTTGTATTATTTCCTTATAACTATGCAAAACATGTATATATATATACATACATATATATATATTTTCATATATATGTACTTTTTTTCCATGACATCAACTTCTTCCTCACTTCTTTTTCTGCTCCTACTTGTGCCTGTTTCCTAATCATTCTCCTTGTAAATTAGAAGGACATGTAAAGTTAAATCAGAGCGTATCCCAACAAACTTGTAAAGCAGTTTTATAAGCTTCCCATTGTTCCTGAAATATAATCCAGCCTTTGGACTGTGCATGATCTGGCTCTGTCTATTCTACTACCTTCCCAGATGTTTTTATCAATCTATCTCTTCCTTGCTATGTTCCAGAAACACACAATAATCAAAAGTATAGGGCTTAAAATGTGTTTTTTATGTAGTGATGGGGAAAAATGTGTCTGTTCAACTTAAAAAGGGAGAAGGAAATAATTATATGGAGAATAAATACTGTAATTCACTTACACTGCAATTAATAAAGAAAATGGGCATCTTTCTTACTATGAATTTTCATTAGTACACTATTTTATCATAAACTGAAAATTTTGAGTTATGATTTTTTTATATAATTTATAAGTTTTCAGAGCCTAGAGATATAAATGGACAAATTTACACATAGAAACATAGTCAAGCTGAAAACATTGGAATTATATAGACTGTTTCTATCTTCAGGATAAATTTACTTGTGTTTCTGGAAAAAAAAAAGAATTTTCACAATTTTAGCAGAAATTGTCCTCTTAACTTTTTACAATCTTACAGATTGATTTTACAATACATTTTTGGTATTTTTTCTTGGTTATTTCATCTACCTCACCATCAACTTCAGGACTCAAGGCTCACAGTATATTGGTAAGCATATGTGCACTATGTGTGAGACAGGAAGATGAGAAGGAAGGTTGAGTTGTTGCAACACAGAAGAGAACCCAAGAATACTAATAGCTGTCTTATCTCATAAATTCCTGTTGTCTCTGATCCAGTTCTTTGTTTCCTCCATCTTTTCCCCCAAAAGGAAAAATTCTTATGAGTTCTTCTAATGAGTTGAAATAGAGTCAGTGGACAATACATTCTGGGACTGTGTAAAGTAAATTTTAGAGGCCTAAAGAAAATCCTCATTCAGAATGTAGTTTAACCCTTTATAATTTTGTGTGTGTGTGTGTGTTTTATCTTTGCTTCCTTGTTTTATTTGCTGTCAGATGTTACAGGCCATCTGAGTGTCCTAGATTTATGTGAAACTAACCTCTGATATGTGGGGTAAGCACTGAAATTTAAGTCCTGGCCAATTATGACCTTATGAAGATCATACAAAGCAACACCCCGTTATCCACAGACCTACAAGTTGTCATAACAGTATAATGTTACCTTGAAATATTTAAACATTAATTGAGCATCTCCTTTTGGATTACATCAGTAGTCAATATTTACTGGATTTTTTCAGATCAATTGTTAGATGAGAGTTTGTATTACTCTTGGAAGTGTTGTCAATTTTGTGCCAAAATTGAATTAGAAATTTGTTAGTGGAGAATTGTTTTTAATTTGAAATATTTTTTTACATAAATACATGTTTTTAAAAACTTTGAAGCAGGACAGTATGTAATCATTTCCTCAATTTTTCTAGGATCAACTACTCTAACTTTCAAAATTCTCTTCCTGTTTATTCATTTACATAAATGGAATACTGGAAATTTTCCCAGGAACCTGTCCATTTTTACACTCATGTGAGTTGTGTTTGTGCATGGGTTAGGAACAGAGGCTTAAAACTGCATGAAATCATCAAATTTCCCTAGATGTTACCATGAAATTAGTACTTTCCTCTGCAAATTTCCATGAAATTACAAAAATTATTGCATCTTTGTCTCTGGGTATCTTGCTTGAAAATATAAACAAGATTGAGTCATCTTTCTTATAACTCAGTTTCTTGTGTAGCTAATTATTTATAATCTATTAATTAAGCAGTAGGAGAATATATATATATATATATATATATATATATATATAATCAGAAAATTTTAAGAAGATGAGTCTGATTAAACGTTTGACTCCAATGTTTAAGGAACTCTAATTTTTGTGTATTTCCAAGGAGTAGCAACAGACTGTGGCACTGGGAAATTGTCTATTTTGGCCAGTTTCACAATTTTAATTTCTGTTACTAAGTATTCATGTAGTAATACATATATATTATCACCAAGATTGGCCTGACTGGTGAATTAATCATAAAGGAGTATACTTTTTAAAATTCTCTACAGAAACAACACACATACACATACACACATGACTCCTTTTGAAACATACTTCCAATAATTTTAAAGTTGGAAACGTTTTAAATAAAAATTTTCTCTCCTATGCATATATTCTTGTATTTTTAATGTCATATTTGGACATGTAAGTGGCAATATATCTTTTTATAAGGTGATGATTTCCTGCTGCATTTGACTTGACTTGCCTGGGCCAATTGAATATGAATAATGCTTCTCTGTTACTCCTAAGCACATGCATTAGGAGCAACTGTGTGATTCTGCCATGGTGTGTGTGTATGTGTGTGTGTGTGTGTGTGTGTTTCTTCTGCTATAGAACTGGTAATTTTGTAGACAGGAACTGCTCTTTTATTCCAGACTGCTCAAGTCCTGAAATAAGACAAAAAAGCTGAGTTGCAGCCAATCCACAATGAACGTGTGGCATAACTTTATTATTTTAAGGTAAATCCAGTGAGAATGCACTTTTGTCAGTGAATAAACTTTACCCTAATGTCTCTGATTCAGTAAGCAAGTAATATTTCAAATTATTTCAACTTGTTAAAGTGGGGGGAAAGGCCACTTATTGATATTTTTTTTCATTTTTGGCATACAAATAAACAACAAATGTCATGATACTTTTACCTCACCTATTTATGATTATCTGATGATTGTTATTGACTTGAAATGTCAAAATATCATCAACTTAATCTGATCAGAATGTACTGTGGAATTGATCATAAAAATGTTCTTTTAGTACTTTGGTTTTTTAAAAATATTTGTATAAATTCCCAGTCTGAAACCTGAAGTAATAAGATCTCTGTTTAACTCTTATAAGGATACATCTCCTTGGTGCAGAGTGTTTTGTAATAGTTAAGACTTCTGTTTTAAAGACCCCTGCATCTTAAATGATTTACTCTGTAAGTTATCCAACAAATATGAAATAGTTGCTTACTATAATGATATATATTAACATTTATTGATTGTTGACTTCTATTCTAGGACTTTTACCTACATTTTCTGGATATAATCCTAAAGTAGAGATATCATTATTATCTCTGTTTTATAATTGACTAACATAAGGCATGAATGGGTTTGGTAGCTTGCTGACAGTACATAGATGAATGAGTATTTATGTGAGCCCAGTTTGTCTTGTCTTGGAGCCACACTGTTCTTAAACTCTTTCTAAGCTTCCGTTCATGTTGGTGGGCTTATTTTTTAGGTTCTAGGTGTACAGAAATAAACAAGCAGATAAAGAGCCTAAAGTACTGGAGCTCCAGGAAGGAATAAAATAAGTTTTCTAATTTTAGTTAGTGACTTGTAGTCTAAAGAACAAGGAAGGGGAAGTGAGAGTGATGAAGGGGCAGTATGTGTGGATGATTACTGGAAATCAATCATAAAAGGTGTCCATGAGGAATAAAATGTAAAATATGGTGATGGCTATAGAATACAAATCTTCAATGAGGATAGGAAGGGTTGTTTCAATGGATTTGTATACAAAATTCACCATGGATAAAATTTGGATAGAAGCAGATTAAGGAAAGGTCTCTGTTTAGTTTGGGGACTTGATACTCTGAAAAAGCATTCCTTGAAAAGAACAAATATAGTGACAGAAACAGCAGCGTTCACTGAAGAATTCTAAATAAGGGAAATAACAAATATTAATGATTCAAAAACTCTTTCAAAAAAATAGAAGCAGACAGATTTTATGTTACATGTGGAATTTATCTTCCCATGTTAGACATATAAGTGCTTTTATAAAAGTAAAATCAATAAAAGTTTGGTAATTTTTCAGGCCTTTATAACAGTACAGATATGGCAATCTAAGTGATTTATAAGGTTATGATATTCAAAACCTCAATAACTGTGTCTGTAGTTGACTTTTGATTTTGGTAGGGGGAAACATTGAAAGAGAGCTGCAAGGGACCTTGAACATTAACTCATCCAATTTTCCTTCCACAGGGACTGGTAATGAGGGCCAACTTCACTTAACTCCCTAAATTCTATATGGCATGTTTATTTACATTTGTAGTAGTTTGTGTATCTCTTACAATTAAAATTGGTTTTATTTATTTGCTTTCTACTATAACAAAAACTCATTGAAGACATAACTGTGTTGTTAGAATTGAATCCCAAGTATATATGGAGAATTTTCTTAATCAACATCTATAATGATAAAAACAAATATTATTCATTGAAAACTCTTGCTATGTTTCAGGAAATCTGGGTTTATGTATTCTATATTATATACATGTATAAACACACACACTTGTGTGTGTGTGTGTATGTGTGTGTGTTTATGTATAGATAACCTCCTCATATAGACCCTGTAAATCTTGTGTGATATATGCTATTATTTATTGTCTAGATCTTCCAAAGAACTAAATTAAAATTCAGCAAAGTGAAATAATTTGCCCACGGACACAGAAAAGTTAGTTGTGGATTCAGGTTACAATGCAGCACATTAATTAGAGAGCCTACACTCTTAACTCTCATGTTCAACTGCCTATCATAGAGTAGATTTTCCATAGATAACACTGGAAGGATATTACCTAAATCTAATTGAGGAAATAGACATAGAAAGCATAATAACAATTCAATGCACTATTAAATCAGCAAATATAAGGTTCTTGATAGTGTTTGTATCAGAGTAAAGTGATCAGAGTAAACTTATAGAGCAATATGACCTAAAATTTAAGCTATTTAAATAAATAAAATGTTCACATGAAATATCAAAAAATGCATTTTATCTCTGTCAGTGGAATACTCTCTTAAGTTATTCTTCTGCTTTCCTCAATTTATTTATCTAGGAATTAGTAAAATGCCTTATAAATCATTCCTAATAAACTTTTGACACAGATCCTGGCTATTTGCAATTCCCTGTATATCTCAGCCATATAGCATTGTTGTGAAATGAATAATGAACTCCTATGATTGCTGAGAGTGAAGTATCCTGGTCTTTGTATCATTTGTTTTCTGTTCTTGAATTGTCAGCATTGGCTTTAAATGGGATTTCAGAAAAGGGTATTCTTTTAGGCTGAAACTAAGGAGTCTGGCACCAAGTGCACTCATTTATACATTAAATTTTCAAGATTTAAAAGAATCTGATGAGATAATGGAATCTTGTATGTTTTTCTATGAGATAATTAAATTTAAAGTAAAGCTTTCCAAATGATTATCTTTTTGTAAAACTTAACATCTTCCTACTGCAGTTAAATTTACTGATTTTAATTTTAAAAAGACATTACCAAGTTTCCTTAATTCAATTTTTAATTTCTGTGATAGTCACTAATGTTCGTTCTGCCTTACTACTACTCCCCCTCCCCATGCTCTCCCTTAACTTGGAACTCAAGTACAGAGTAACATTTAAATATTTCGATTAAGGAAACAGTCAAATGCTAAAATGAGACAATATTTCAAAAATATTATTTTGGTGCAGATAGAGATTTTTGGAGTGTAAGTGCTCTGCTACAGATTGAAATTGGTTGTCATATTATTGAGTCATATGATTTAAATATTCCCTAAGGTTTTACTCTGCTCCCTACTCCCAATTTATTTGAAGATGATATCATTTGAGATATACAAAATAGCCTTTGCTGTTTTCCAATGGAAATTTCCAGCAAAAGCTAAATGTCCTATAGTCCTCACTGTAAATTCTGGTTGCTAATACCAGTCTCCAATAAATAGTCTCTTGCTGATATGACTGACTATAACAGGGTAGAAGGTTTATTAGTTGAGCATGAAACATCTTATAGTTTCAGAAGTCAGAGATCTTCTTTCACTAAAAACAAAAATAAAACCAGACCCCCAAACTAATCATAGGATTATGTCCAGAGGACCTAGGAATTAAGCAGAATGAGCTTTAAGTGGCCAAAGCTCGAATATGCCTTCTACAGAAACTTCCTGATGAATCTCCATACTTCACTGAACTGAATTTTACTGACTAGGATTTATGACCTTAGTTTTCCCTAATTCACACTCGTCCCCATTGTATCACCTATTACATCATATAGGAAGGGCTAACCTTTAATTACAGAGATATAAGTAAGTGTACTCTCTTCAGAAGCAATTCTCTTGGGGGTATATATGAGGTATATCACATGGGAGGCACAATAAAATTTTTCAATAAAAAGTCAAACAATATTGGTAACTTAGAATTACTTGCTATAATAGCATTCCAGCAACACAAGGCTTTAACCATATCTGTCTCTAAAAAATAGGCTCATCTTGGTATAAAGAAAATGGTACATTTATTTCTTCTACATATCATTTGCACAGCAGGAATAGGATTCACATAGACATTATCTCAGGACTAGGAGGATTATTCAGAGAAATTGGGGCTAGTAAGCCCCGAGGCCATGGTTATGTTTCATGGCTTTACTTTTTGTTTCCAACCAAAATTTTTAATGTTTCTTGTTTAGATATTCTTATTTTTTCAAGTCAAAAATTTATAATCATCTAATGATTCATGCCTGCCCTCATCTCTTATCCTTTTACCAGTGTCTTGGAGAGCGTCTGTTCCAGGTGAGAACAATTTACCAACTTCTTTAAGTTAACATGGACAGTTTTTTCTATTCTCTTCATTGACTGAATACTGAATCTCCCAGGGATTTCTCTTTCCCAGCAGATATCTTAACGTCACTTTATGTACACATAGTATACATGTCAAAGATATAGAAGTGAAGTCATCTACATTTTTTTCTAAAATTAAAACTATTTTGAAAAACAATAAGTGAAAATCAAATGTCAGTATTGATGTGTTTCCCAGTTGTACAAACTCCTTACAGGTTTTCTTTCCATCCTTTCTTTCTTCCACTAATATATATATATATATATATATATATATATATATATATATATGGCATTGTCTATGTGCAAGCCACTTGGTGGGTGTTTTGTAAATTTTTAAAACTGTGACCAAAAGACTCCACACAAACAATTTAAAGGAAGATCCACAATTTCAGAGGTTTCAGTCCAGTTATAGATGGCTAACTCCAGTGCTCTGGGCCCAAGGTAAGATAGCAACTTATGGTGGAAGGAAAGGATGTGGAACAGTAAAGAAGCTTAGGATATGGCAGTCAGTTATCAGAGATCTGCTCACTAGAGATAAAATATATACCTTAAAGGCATGCCCCAGTGACTCATCTCTTCCAGCTATACCCTACCTTCCTGTACTGACCACCCAGTTAATGCATTCAAATAGATGCACTGATTAGGTTAAGAATCTCATAACCCAATCATTTCACCTCTAAACTTTCTTGTAGTGTCCAACACATAAGCTTTTGAAGACAGTTCACATCTAAATTGTAACAGTTATTCCTGCTGTAGGTGCAACAAATTCCCTAGGTTGATAAATGTTGTTGTATAATTAATTTATTTCTATACAACAATGTGCCCCCAAACCTTCAAATTTAATTCAACATATATTTATTATGTCATAAGTTCTGTGGACTAGGGATATGGGCATGGTTTAACTGGATCCTTTGCCTCAGTCTCTCATGAAGATTTAATCAATATGTTATCAAGCTTTGCATTCTCATCTGAAGACTTGATTGGTGAAGGATCTACCTCTGTGCTCATTAAGTTGCTCTCAGGATTGAATTCCTGGTGATTGTTGGACTAAGGGCCTGATTTTCTTGCTGCTGATTGATCAGATGCCACCCTCAGTGGGTTCTTAGATTCATCAGGATTGGGAGCAGAACAATAAAGAGTGAGGGTAAGAAGTAACATTTCATCACTTTTCTGGAATCTACTTTTGAAAAATGAGTCAATGCATACTGATGCCACTAAAAATGAGGAAATTACAAAAGCCATGAGTGTCATGAAGTGGGCATGGGAAAGCTGCCTAGCACAAACTCCACAAAGGAATCTTACATTCTAAATTTTCCTTTGTCTACAGCATGCTTCATGACTGTAGGCCTCTTAGTGTATTTTTCCTGAGCTTGAAATGTGCTTTCCACAGCTGCTTCCTCATTTCCTTTTCAGCATCCTTCCTTATCTTCAAGATAGCTGTGATGGTTATTTTTGTATGTGTCAACTTGACTGTACCATGAAGTGCGCCAATTCAACATTATTTCTAAATGTGTCTGTAAAGGCTTTTCTGAATGAGTGAATCAATAAATGAATAAATCAGTGGGCTCAACCCAATTCACTGAAGCTAAGAACATGAACAAAACAAAAAGGTATATGAAGGAGAATTTGTCTCTTTTTCCTTCTGCCTACCTGCTTGAGCTGGAACATCATTCTTCTGCCTTTGGACTATGACCATAATTTCTTTTGGTTCTCAGGAATTCAGCCTTGAATTTGAATTTTACCACTGGCTTCTCAGGGTCTCCAATTTGTAGCTATTTGTGGAATTTCTGAAGCTCTATAATCATGTGAGACAATTCCTCATAACATAAGCATACATACATTCATGCCATTGGTTCTGTTTCTCGCAATGCTGAAACTCAGATATCAAAAATTGTATCTAGTTTCTTTCTATAGCCATCACAGAGGTAAATTTACTTTCCTTAGTGTTATAAACTAATACTGTTAAGAAGCTTACTTTCTTGGTCCTGAGATCTTCTGTTCATCTCATTATTTCTCTAATGCTGATTAGTAAAATCACTACATGTCTGATTTGATTCATAGTGATGACTTTGTTTTCCCCATAAATAGTAGCCACACCTCACAAATACTAATTGTTATTTCAACTTGAAGTTACATGTCATTTTTCCATGGAAACAGGTCCATAAAGAAAGCCTTTTCTTCATCCATGATCCTTTATATCTTCCTAGCATTGAAAGAATCTAAAAATGGGACTATTGACTATTCTTCAGGTTTTGTATTATAAAAATATATTAAGTTTACAGAATTAGCCTTATATTATGAGAAACAAGTTGACAACCTGTATGAATAAATACTGTATTACAGAAAGGGGCCAGTTTCAAATAAGTTTGTGTTGATCTTATTTATGCAATATTAGTTAATATAAAGTAGTTTTAATGTCTCTAAGCTGCACATTGTTTTGGAGATTAAATGTAAACACACATTCACACAACATTGAGAAGGATATTTAGAAAATAATTGAAGAAAATAAAATGAGTGTCTTATTTAGTAGCCTATTATTAACTGATACAGAAAAGGTCTCATTGAAGATGAGAGAGTTCAGAGCTACAGAGGATGAAAGTCCAAGTTACATATCTAGATTGTCCATAGGATTTTGATGTCGGCATCTACAAAGAAAATGACAAGTGTTAGCTACTCTCCTTGATTTAGAATATTGAAATACAGGATTATAGCTGCCTGCACAATTGTAGGCTATTTACCAAAAGAATGGAGATTTTTTCATTTTAATTTGAACTTTGATTCCTAATTTCATCATACTTATTTCATCTAAACAGAAAAAAAGGAAGTTTTTCATTTTTTTCTTCACTTGCCATATGGCCAATTACTATAACTTGAATATAATTGTCAATTATTTTAAATTGATCTTTGACTAATACAATCAGAATGATTTTGAACTTTCAATAATATGGAGAGAGTGATGTGTTAACTCTTAGTAATTAAGGTGGGTAGAGGGAATGTAAGTAACTCTATCACAGAGCACGAATGTCATAAAACTTAGCCATTGTCTTGTGTCAGCTATTGCTGTGATTGTGTTTAATCTAGAAGCGAAAGTATGAAATCAAATTATGATGAAATAGAGTCACAGTTCATGAGAGATGGTGGGTAATAATGAACCAAGACTTGTAGCCCATTGGAGCTTGCTGCCTGATTTGTCCTGATGGACTCGCTCTTACAGGCCTTTGGGGTTAGAATTAGCATTTAACAGCATCCTCATTAATCTACATTTTGCAGAGTGTTTAGGCCAGGAAACCAGTCCCTGTTCTTGTGCTTGTGAGTCAATAAGGAATTTCTACCATTTTAGGGAATGCTAAGGACAGTATTTGAAACATGTGCTCCTAAAAAACAGTCATATAAGAAGGCACAAATATCTCCACTTGAAAATAAAAATTTTTTTGAAAAAAAAATAAAAAAACACTGTTATGAAACTCAGCATGGGAGACAATCTGAACCAGGATCTTCATCAATCAGATTAACTACTTTCCAAGATGAAAACAGACGAGGCACAGTGTGAGGCTGAACAGATATTTATCAAAAGCCATATTAATAACCACTTTCAGCTTTTTCCTGACAGTTTCATCTGAGGTTCCATGTTTAACATTTGAGTATCATATGTTTTTGTCAGGGTGAGGCTGCTAAGAACATCAATTAATTAATTCCTTTGAAGTAAGGTTCAGAAAGGTAATAAAGTAACCATCCCTAAGGCCACAACCATTAATGGTAAGCAACATTATAGAGCTAGACAATTTGTTACTTCAAAGAGAAATTAAAAGAAAAAGTCTTCTTGAGCCCACTTGGGAACAAATTCCAATATGCTTTGCAAAGTGGCAATAAGGTTCATATACCTTTATGTATGTATAGTCACAGATACATATGACCATAATTGCCTACCCAGCACAGATATTCCTCATTTACATGCTAGTGTACGGTCTTGCAGGAAAAAAAAAAAAGAAAGAAATCTTTAATTTCCTTTATCTAAATAAGTTGTAAATAGGGAAAAATTAAACTTTGAAAAATAATGAGTAGAGTTTTATATTATTACAATTATCAACCATACTTTTCAGTGTTTGGGAAAATTAATTTGGTGAGTTAAAAAATTTTCAACACATTAAAATTAACACTTCAAGTATTGCAACTCAGAGTAGAGAAGAAATTTGTATCTTGTCACAGTCAGATATAGGCTACATATATTCGGGGACATAGTCTGTCATCTTCACTTTATGCAGGGCACATCACAGGCATGGCTAATGTGATTCTCATTTCAATGATATAATATCAGCAATTGGCAATCTACCAAACTTTTAGTTTAGTTTTTTTTTTTTTTTTTAGTTTTTAAACATCAAGCTAAAGTGGGAATAAGGAGTAAGACAGGTGTGCTTGATCTGGGTTCAACTCACAGGGATTTTTTAGTCTGGGGGCATATTCCTTATGGATAATTTAGAATAAGCTATCTCTGTTATTTGAAGCTTCACATTTCACTTGTCTGTTTACTGTAATACAAGCTTATTATAAAATACTGATTTATAAATTTCTGGGTGAGATTGTATGCTTTGTAAGACATTTAAACAAACATAAGGACTAATGGGAAGTGGTAGGTCTTGGAGTGATAGCCTTGAAGGTACAAGGTCTGAAGTGGCAATATCAATGTAAGGCATCTTCTACATCTGATGGACTGTGAATGGCAATTGTCAATTACCAGGCTCCTCCATCAGCGGCCTGGATCATTACTTTCTTGCTATTGTGATGTGAGTCTATGTATTTTGTTTCCCTTTTATTTTCTTCCATTGTCTGTTCTACTCCACATCAAGTTTTGCTTTTTATCTAATTGAATAGAAAGCATAGAAGATAGTGATACTTATGTACATACAAGTATATATTTATATAAGCATTAGGGATTTTTTAGTCTTATTATTCTTTGTCAGCTAGGATTTCAGAGGTCCCTAAAGTTCCAATTTCTTTATGAAACCCTGTTGCTATGATCTGAATTCTTGTCCCCAAATTTATGTTTTGAAACTTAATCCTCAATGTGATAGTACTAAGAGATGGGGACCTAATGAGGAATTTTCATTCACAGATGGGGTTAATACCCTTATAAAAGAAGTCTGAGTGAGCACTTTTGTCTACCATGTGAGGATAAAGCATTTGTTCCTTCCACCATGTAACATAGATGGAAAATGCCCTCTATGAAAGATAGGCCCTCACTAGACATTGAATCTCTGCTAACTTGGTCATAGTCTTCTCATCCTCCAGTACTATATGCAATAAATTTCCATTGGTTACAAATTACTTCATCTAAGATATTTTGCTGTAGCCATTCCAAGTGACTAAGATAGCTTGCATTTCTGTTCCCCACATATGTGGAAGTAGTGTAATGATAACACACGGTTATGGAACAAATCATAATGTTAAACAACAGCAATAAATATTAGGAGTTTGAATCATTAAATATAAGAATTTCAAACTTCAATGATCAGCTATTTGTTTGAAGTCACTCCTTTAAAATAGATGTTTGTAATGCTAAAATATTCCTTTTTTTTTGTATTTGTAAAAGTTTTACGTTCACTGCATACAACTCCCCTCCATTTTCACAACAAAAAAGATAAGTCTTTTTTTTTTTTTTTTGCACACAGAGGTGTTTGTCATGGTAAAAGGTATGCTGGGGAGAGACTGGGCTGACTGAACCATCTCCAAGTGACTCAGTTGGCCCCATTTTAATTATAGAACCACCTCACCTGTTATGACAATGTGCACTGAACAGAACATGAGTCATAGGAAGAGTGAGAATGAAGATAAAGTGAGATTCTCTACATTCCTCAGCAGTATGACTTTCAAAGACATGGGACTATAAAAAATAAAACTAATTTTCTAATTATATGGGTAATTGACTTGGACTGATGTTTCCTTTCTGCACCATTGTCTTCCCCATCCCTCTTTATGGTATGGTTTACCAAACTAACATTTTTAGTTTCTGTTATAAATATTCAGCTTATATTTACTTGGAATTGTTACATGTCATTCTACTGCCTTGATTTATACTTGTTTTGAGTCCTTTCTCAATCCTGTCTTGTCATTTGCCTTATGCATTTATTTATTTTAATTTACTTCTTTTAATTTTATTGATTCTTATAGATTTTTGCTATTCTTTAACAACTAAATCATTAATATGTATTAAGTATATTACTTACCTTATTAAAGAAAGAACTATTTATTTAATACTTATTAATTCAGTACTCACTATCTGCTAGGCATTATGCATTAATAATTTATAAACTAGGTTCAATTTACAGTCTCTCTAGCCCACTCACACTGGTATGCTTATTATTCTGAGTGTGAGGTTGCCTATTGTTTCTGATAGTTTTCATCATTTGCGCTACTTTACTGGATTTTCTGTTCATGTCTGGTGCCATTTTTTTTCATTGAAATTGTGTCATATTAATTTTAAAATCAAGTCTATAAATTGTGTATATTAGTATGTCTATAAAACTTCTGCTTTCTCAAACAACTATTACTGGTATAATGCTATGAGCTACTTATTTTACTAGCTTTTGGAAATATTATCCAATATAATTTTCTTGGTATTCCTACTACATAGTATTGTAATCCTCATTTTAGAAGATGAAGAAGGTGAAAAATAAAAACAGAAAATGCATGCGATTTGTTGAAGGCATACAGCTAGTAATGAGTAGGCTGATATTAAAACTGTCTCATTTCAAACCTAGGTACTTAGCTCCACTTTATGCAACTTCCCTATCTATGAAATAATTATTTCCCTCAGGCTTTTACTTTTAACTTTGTTAACAATTTCTTTCTCCATAAAAATTGTTTAATATTTATATAGTCAACTCCAGATATATTTTTCTTTAGGGTATGTCCTTTTGCTATTATACTCAGGGAATCTTTACCCATTTCAGTATTATATAAATATCACTTATATTTTCTTCTAATTTAGTATTAAAAACTTTAAAAAATTACAAATTCTTTCACAAATCTTAAACTGATACAGCTTTTCACTTAAAAACATGCATATATTCCCATACACAGAAAGTCTAGTCTTCAAGGACATACTGGATCTCTAAACCTTTATATTGAAATTAAAAGGATCATATTCAAGTTTTTATTTTTCATATTTTTCCTTAATTATTTTGAAATTTGTTTTATATGTATGTTCTGGTCTGAATTGTGTCCTCTGAAAACTCATAAGGTGAAGACCCCATTATCTCAGAATATGATGGCATTTGGCAATAAGGCCTTTAATAAGGTAATTAAGGTAAAATGAGGTCATTATGGTTTGCCTTAATCAAATATGACTTATGCTTCTATAAGAGGAGATTAGGACTCAGACATCTATAAAGGCAAGACCACGTGAAGAAGATATAGGGAAAAGACAACCACATATGAGGCAAAGAAATGGGTCTCACAAAACAAAACAAAACAAAATCTCTCTTAATACCATCATCTTAGATCTTTCTCAAGATCCCAGAATCTTAAGAAAATACATTTTTATTGCTTAACAAATTTATGGAACTTCACTATTTCAACTCTAGAAAACTAATACAGTGTGGTAAGGATCTAGATTTTGTTTTTTTCTGTGTGTGTAAACGTTTATCATTTCAGCATCCTTTACTTAATAACATGTTGAATTTTTATCTGAGAAGTCATTTAAATCATATTCTAAATCGATGCTGTTTGCTTCTGTAATATTATTATTGATTATATATATATATATATATATATATATATATATATATATATATATATATATATATCTGTGCATGTTTACATAAAGCATAAACTTATGAACTTCTCATACCATTTTTTTCCAAATGCTGAAGCTATATACCTTTACTCATTCTTATTTATTGTGTATAAGGAAGGACAGATCCTTCCACAATTGTTATACTTTTTTGGTATCTTCATATGTCATAGGAACAATAAAATTGCTTTTTACATATTCCCAAAACAAATCTTCTTGTTTTTGAGGATTTCATTAAAGTTGTAGTTTCATTTGAAGAAAATAGACATCTTTACCACACTTAGTTTTTAATTTAGGGTATATAAATACATGTGGTCTTCTAGTTGTGTGTCTTATTTTTCCCCCTCATATGGTTTTCTAGTATTTTTATGCTCTTGCATATTTTGTGTTTTATTTATTCCTACGTTTTATGTTTATTCACAATTATAAGTAATTTTTTTTCTTCATATTTTATTGCTTTCTAGATATTTGGCAGTTTCATTAAAGCTACTTGGGATAATGATGATGATGATGATTAATCATCTAGAAGTCCCAACTTTGCCATTTTCTCCCTTATTTTCTTTCCCTTAGAATCCTCCTCCTCCTCCTCCTCCTCCTCCTCCTCCTCCTCCTCCTCCTCCTCCTCCTCCTCTTCCTCCTCCTTCTTGTCTCTTTCCTTGGGACATTTATTTGAAATGTAAATATCTCATAGAATTATTAACAGATATGAGGATAGTGGGTCCAAAACAATTTTACACTTAGGGTCTTGCAAGAATACCAGTTCTGGAATTGTTGAGGATCTTTCTGAAGACCCCTTCCTATAAGTACCTTCCCATACAATATCTGATTTTGTTTGTGTTAAGAGCAAAAGTACTCTCTGATTTACACTTTCATAAATGGACTTCAAATACCCCCTGTTAAATCACAGAACTCAGTCTTTTCTTCTTTTAAACCAAATTACTCAAAAGAAAGGAGATCAGCAATTCTCTTTTATTATTGTCTATCTGTATTATAGTTTGGATCTGAAATCTTCTCCAAAGGCTTATGTGTGGAAGGCTTGGGGACAGTGCAGCAATGTTCGGAGTTGGGAGCTCTTGGCTAGTAACTGGATTGTGACGACTTTGATATCCTGAATGGATTGAGGTGGACTATTGGGAGTGCTGGAGACTGTAGGAGGTGGGCCTACTTGAAGGGAGTAGCTCACTAGGGTTATGACCTGGAAGGGTGTATCTTGTCCCTGGTTCCTTCTCTCCCTCTGTGTTTCTCAACCACCATGAGATGAGCAGTTCTGCTCTGCCATGTACTCCCCAACATGATGTTCTATATCATCACAGGCCCAAAGTAATAGGGCCAAGTGAAACTCTGAGCCTAAAGAAGTCTTTTTTCTTTTAAGTTGATTTTCTCAGGTATTTTGTTACAGCAGGAAAAAGCTGACTAACAGATTCTGTAACACTATTATGAAAGACTCTAATGCATTGTCTTATTCATTGTTGAATACAATCTCTATTCTTTTCTTTGCTATTATAAACCTCCTCCCTCCTCTACCCTTACTGCATATATTTCACAAAGTGTTTTGCATTTTTGAAACCAAGCTTTTACTAAAAAATCTAGCTCATTTATACATGATTCCTACTCTATTTAATGAAAGAAGACCCTTGCCTTCTGTCTTCTGGACTCTTACTTGAGTTCAGATGACAGGCCTGGTTGGAAAGACTATGGGCAGGAGTGGGTAATTGGAAATACAAATTTGTAACTCAGAATAAAGGTTTTCTATTGAGAAAGCATTCTCATTTTGTGTTTTTCCTCATTGTCCTAAATTCATATATAGTCATGAAATTTACCTTGAGAGTATTTCTCTAATATCTTTCTTAATTTCTACCTTATTACAATTGCCTTGCAATAAATTATTTTTAACATTGCAACAGTATTCAACTATTTTTCTCTTCTCCCTTTTACAGGTTTCTCTGCAGATTGCAGGCATAGTTGGATCAATATATTCCCTTGTCAAAAGACCTTGCTATAAATTGTTTGCAGAATAAAGCCTATGCTTTTTATCAGGAGATAAGAGGCCCTACACTGGTTAGTTGCCTTAATTCTTTCCTTTCTGTAGATGTTTACTAGGTTTATACAGTGTACCAGGCTATTCTATGTTTGAACTATGAATATGACAGTCTTTCCCCTCAAGTTGCTTACAGGATAATGGGGATGTCAGAAAGGTAAATAAGCCAACTTTTGCAGCTTGCTTTGAACCCCTGTATCAGCAGCCCTGAACACAAGTTCTTATCTTTTAAAATGCTCTTTTTTGGCTGTGATGCCTTGCTTTTTTGCCAACTACAAAGTGTCACATTGTATTTGTAAAGTTTTATCCAATAAACATTATTAAAATGTATAACGGGCTTTCAACTGATCTCTTTTACAGGCCTTTAGTCCAGAAATCCAGGTTAAAAGATTTCTCCTCAGATCCTCCAAGACATGCTTATCTTTTGAAGCTGCAACCCATGCAAAGATTTATAATTTCCTAATGCAATCCAAAGTGAGTGTGACTTCTGATTATCTTTTTTTCCGGTGGGTTTAGGCAACTCCTATTTCCACACGGGTTTTGTTATAAATAAGAAGAGAGGTTTTATTTGGCCAGTAAAGCGCGTATAGAAATCTATTTGCAAGAAGAAAAAAATACATCAAACACAGACTTGACAATGCTAGATAATTTCAAAGGATTGCTGATGAGGTTAATTATGTCTTATTCATAAATAACAAACAACGGGTATGTATATTAATGTAATTATTTTATTTGCTTTTCACTTATATTTGTGGTTTTCTTTAATCTCAGAATTATTGTCACTATTTCCTGATTTCTACAAGTTCATTATTTTCTTAGGTTAGATTTTATTACTTTATCTCTCCATTGAATTTTTCTAGTTATAAGATGGCCAAAAATGCCATAATCCAAGACTTTTGAATAAATTGATCATATTTAAATAAAATGAACAATACTAAAAATTATACCTGGTAGAAAACATAGACTTTACAGAGCACACGCAAAATAATACATATCGTGAGCAGGTAAATTTCATCAAAAATATACCTTTTAATTATTAGGATAATTATCTCTATTATCCTCTTTACTAAGTACATGTGTTCAACCTATGAATGAACATTTAAATAATACTTTGGCTCAAAGTATTAAACAAAGCCAATAAATGTTTTGATCTCAATACTTATTAGTATGTTTTCCCTTAAATTGTCTGCATGTCAATATATTTATGTCAAGGAAAAACTTTATCAATAGAATGCAATATACATAGAAATGATCAACTGTTGGACATAGTTACATTGCCTAATTGTCATGCTGGTATAGTCTTTATTGAGAGAAAAAGAGTCAGTATTCATGTTTTCTTGCCCACATCCTGTGCGGGCAACGAAATTTGGGGTTCCTCTGCATGTAACATACTGGCTGCAAAGGCTGACTATGAAATAAAGCTAAGAAAGAGAACTAACAGTGAAGAAACCACAGGACACAGGAAGTAATTTTAGAAAGTGGGAATGGAACTGCTCTTCCACCCTAGGGGTTGAGATTCCACTCTGGAAAAGAGAGAGTGAGAGTCTGCATTTATGTGTGGGAAACATCAAAGGTTTTCCATAGAATGTTCTTTTGCCAAATAAGGTAGTAGTTGGGCTGTCCAGTTTCCAAGGGATTATACCCCACTCTAGAGTTACTGGAGCTGTCTCCCTAGCCCAGGGAAGACAGAGGTAGCATGCATTGTGCAATCTATTGACTGGGAAGGGCCATGAGATAGTTTGCAGTGCCAAACCTAAATCTTCCTGGCTCAAGGCTTTGCAAAGACGCTTAGATAAATAAGCTCATAATTTACGGGTGGCATCTCACAGTGTTTTATTTTTGGGTTGTGATCAGTTGGACATTTTAGAAAGATACTTATTATTTTTGTTTTTCATGAGAAAACAGTAACACAGGATTACTAGAGGCAATAAAGCAGTGTTTAACAAAATATATACTATGATGAAGGAATTGTAGAAAAGCAATCAGTTACACAAAATCACCCATGAATGTTGGCAGCTGTCTCTTTGGGTTGTTGCAATGTTCTGGCTAAGAAAGCTTTGGTTAGTTTCTTAGACTTTTTTTTTAATATTAAAAAAAAATAGAACTCTTTATTAAAATGTTAAAGAGAATTTCAATAAAAGGATTAGAATGAAATAATACCAGCTAACACACAGTGCTTACCATATACCAGGCATTTTTCTCTGAAGCATGGAGAGCTTAACCCATTAAGTCCCGAGTTTCCAAGTCTGCAAATATTTTAACAATATTGACACAGGTACATTAAAATAGTTTGGAAATCATAATCTAGGGCTTATATATTCTTTATTATCATAAAGAACAAAGATATACATTTTTTTCTTAGACATTTTTATGTGTAAATTTCTCATCTTGAAAATGGCCTTAGTACTAAGGTATGTGCATAGAATTGTTAGGAGGGAATGAGGAAATGCATGTAAAACATTTAAATCATAAAATTTTAAAAACTCTTTTGTTATTTTTTATTATAATAGGAATCATACTGACATATTTTTCCTCATCATCTTCATTTCAACCATCCAATTTTAGGCAGGCAGTGAATTTTAGTACTGTGAGAAAGAACAGTGCAGTGTGATGTAAGAGGTGCTGATTTTGGATGAAGGTGTGTTGAAACTGCTTTGCACATAGAAATATACCACCATGGGCATGTTTCTTAATTGAGGTTCAGTTCTTTAATTATAAAATGGGGATAAAATAACTATCTTAAGGTTAAGAGATAAATTTGAAAAAATTACTCATCATATTGACAAACATATAAGTCTCAAAATTTAATGTAGTCATCACTTGGTATCAGTGGGGAATTGGTTCCGGGATATCCTAAGGACACTAAAATCTGTGGATGATAAACTCTTTTATATAAAATGGCATAGTATTTTTAAATAACCTACACATATTGTCCTGCATAGGATGATATTATCTTTAGATAATAGGACTAAATTATCTTTAGATTGCTTATAATAGTTAAGAAAATTTAAATGCTATATAAATAAGTGTTATACTTTATTGTTTAGGTAATAATGACCAAAGAAGTCTGTACATGTTCAATATGGATACAATTTGTGTTTTAAATATGTTCTATGTGTTTTAGTTAGATTTTTTTTGTTGCTATGACCAAAAGATCTGACAAAAACAACTTAAAGGGTGAAAAGTGTATTTACATCCTTATGGTTTCAGAGGTTCAGTTCATGGTTGGTGGACTCCATAGCTCTAGCTGGAGAACATCATGGTGGAAGGGCATGGCAAAGGGAAGTAGCTATGAAGAGGGCAATCAGGAAACAGAAAGAGCTCTGCTTGCTATGGACAAAAGTAGGAACTGTAAGGGCACAAGCCCAGTGATTTCTTCTTGCCACATCCTGTCTGCTTACATTACTACTTAGTTAATTCATATCAGTGGATTTATCTACTGATTAGGTTTAATGTTGACATAATCTAATCATTAAATCTCTGAACATTCTTGCCTTGTTGCACACATGAACTTTTGGGGGACACATCCTATCTAAACCATAACCCCATCCATTGTTGCTTGAATCCAAAGATGCAGAACTTTGAGGATATGGAGAATTCACTGTACTTACTTTTCTTCAAATCACTGTGGCTCATTTAAGTGACTCACCTAAGCTTGATTCCTTATCCATACTGATATGAACTCATATCTTCATTTCAACTGATACTGTTCAGGTGTGAATGACTTTTAACCATTTATTAAGGAATTGATTGACCAACTCTTCAGCCACTGAATATCAGTTAGAAAGCCAACAGTGGCCAGTCAGACACCCTTGTGGTGAGCTGATCAGATTAGAAACACCAAGAATGACAAAGTCTGGACCATTATTCAACTGATACTTAACAAGAGAATTTGTCCTATGAACCATGTAAAATTTCTTTAGTGTGAGTAGAACAAACAAATACAGTAACAATTATTGAAGTAAGTAAATGGTCTATGATGATAGCCAGGGAATGAACATGGTTCTCTTGATACCATAGAACATATTTAAAATTCCATAGTGTAGGATCAAAGACCTTATTCTTTGAATGTTAAATGCCACTCCATTAAGGAAATAGAAATATTTAGAACTTTGAATGCTAATGGTGTCTGTTTTAACTACCATCTTTATGTTCTCTCCCTATGTTTAGATTCTTGTATGTGTCAAAAAAATCTGGACATTGATTTTCTTGGAAAATTTCATAAAATGGAAGTCATTTCTCCTTGGGTTTCAACTTGAGTACATCAATAAAATATGATCTTATGTTAAAGTAGCACATCTTCAACTATAAGGCAGGACATGAATCAGATTAAATAACTCATGGGATCTACTATAGGGCTTTGTAGATGTGTTAGGTGTGAGAGCTGGTGTTTCAAAAAAAAAAAAAAAAAATGCTGGTTCATCTTTGTTCTGCTTTTGGCCAGAATTGAAAACTAACAAAACAATTTGGTTCCTTGTATGCAATATTTGGCTTACAAGCTAAGAATATTTTTTGTTATTGTTTTTTATTGCAGATGTTGCTTTTTTATTATACCAATAATGGTAGTAATAACTAATATGTAATAGTAGCAGTAATATTTTTGATAGTTCTTAGGAAATTTGAATACTTTTATTAGGAGAAGTTCCAATTATTTCTGCAAAGAAACGCTGTAGATTGTATATACATAGGAAGAAAGCCACTTAAATAGGTTTAGACTTGCTTAGGTAGAAAGTATCTGGGAAGAAATGGGGTGGAATTCTTTGTCAGAACAGGAGTGGTCAGATGGCATGCCATTCTTTTTCTCTCCCTTCAAGGTGAAGGATATAACCTCAGAGCCTTGTGGCTCTGTGGGGCCTGAAACAAGAGAGGCATTGATTGATTATTTCAAGCTTCTCTGGTATTGATACCATCTAAACAGCAGAACACATTTTTGCATTTTTGTGAGCATGTAACATAATTAGATAATTTTATGTTTCTATTTATTATAATCTTGCTACATTTCATTACACTTCAGGGCATAGTAAAATTTTAAAATGACAATAATTAAGAGTTCTAAATCACTTAAAAACCAGCAAAAAAAAATTCTTTCTACTAGTGCACTATCAACAATTTCAATTTAGAATATTCTTGAAGTAGTGAATGAGGCTGGCCAAGTTTACAAGAAAACATAATTATGAAAATATGTGAAAGTATCATGCTTCTGACAGACTATTGAGCAAACAAGCTCAAATAGATTAGCCAACTCAAAGTATCATGAGTGGTATCCAAATTCAAAACTATGACAATTCAGTATTTATCATTTTATTCTGTTTCTTTCCCTCATTAGAGAATTTGAAGTGAGGTACTTATCTCCATCATTAAGTATTCTCTCTGCCAGTAATGAAATGAAAATTTGAGAGAAAAAATACATTGATTGAGTCTTGCTTACCCCAGTAGGTAATTTCACATATATGGAATGCCTAGAGTCTGCTATGCTTAGACTACATGAACTCTTTCAAATAATAGTTGATTCTCTATAGAAAAACTGAGATGTTGCTTAAAAAAAACAAAAGAAATCAGGAAACAGGAAAACAATTACTGAGAAAGAAAAAAAAAATTGTACAGGCCAATGGAAATCTTCCCCTCTGCTGATTGCCATGATTTAAAGTATATACTAATTACATAGAAATTCAAATCTTGGGTCCAGCTTAAAATTTATTACTAATCTAAATGAATTGTATTGCTTTGAACATTTCTAAAGTAGACTATTTCTATGAAATACAAAGAACACACGTTTTCAACATGGTTCCCAAGTCTGCTTAGCACATATCTTTTGGTTTGAGGTACCCTGATTTTTTGTCAAGCTAAATATAATCTCATTATCTGAATGTTGAAAGATAAATGGTGATCTTTAAATAGTGTGCCTCTTGAAATAAAAATGCCATTGGAATGGCTTAGCTTTGGAAAGATGATTTGAATATTCTTTCAAGAAATATTATGTGCTACATGGTAAAAATATAAAATATAAAATAGCAAAATCTAAGTCTTTCATACTTATTCCTAAGGCAAACAGATTTTATTCATGGATGCAACTAATGGTTTGACTTATTCATACAGTATACACACACACACACACATATCTTTTTAAAACATAAGTATTATTGATTATGTACAATCATTTACTCTGCTTTTTACATGTAGTTGATCTCATGTTGTTTTAGACATAGGCCTAACAGGATCTCTGTAAGTGATACTTTGTATTAAAAGTTATAGAATATAGTTTAATAATAGCATGATTATAACTTTATGTATATTTCTAATATTTTTCTAGTACTAAAAATGCTTCAATGAATATAATTTCTCATAAGTATTTCTTACACATGAAAAAAATGTCTTCAGGAAATATTTTTGGAAGTGGAATTGCTGTGTTAAAACATATGTGCATTTAAAAATTCATAACTATTAGAGGAAAAAAACATAACAGAAAATACAGTACACCTGTCTACCATATGGGTTCAACCAGTTTTATCAGTACTCTAAAAATGTATATTCTTCCACGTTTTGTACTTTGTGTGTTAGCAAACTTTTTGAAAATTATAATTCTAATGAGTAAAAAATGGCATCTTGTAAGTTTAACATGGATGTCTCATATTATGATTGAGGTTGAGCATTTGTAAGTCTCTAAAAATAATTACGTATTTACAGAAATATATCTTTTGAAAAAATTAAAATGTGGAATATAAGTTTTATTACTATTAGAACCTCATAATATATATTAATTAAATTTACTCATTTTCTTTAATATAGATTTAATTTTCTATTCCAGTTTGAAAGATATTTACCATGGGCAGAAATGACTTTAAGTACTAAAGCGTGCCAGTTTTTTAAAAAAGAAATTTATTCATAGCACTTAAAAAAACTATCTTCTACCTAGAGAATATAAAATAATTCTATTATATTTTCTTCTATTTGATATTTTATTTTTATAATTAAACATTATTCTATTTGTTCATCATTTTTTCAGATACTCATCTGTTTCATTTAATAGTAATATATGTCCACTAGTTAAACGAATGAAGGTTTACCATGTATTATATGACAGAAATAATCTTTCCTTATGTTGTTACATTCTTGGTACTGTTCTCCTTATTCTCACCAATGTACTTTTTCCACATAAACTTTAGAATAAGCTCCTTTGACAAATTTAAAATCCTGCTTCTATTGTATTCTGTTGGGATCTCATGAAATTTATAGATTTTTTAAAAATTATATCTATGATATCTAACTTTTATATCACAGAAGGAGGTACATCTTTCTATTTATTCAACTTTTCATTGAAGTCACAAGTTGCATTTTAACTTATCAATGTTGAGTTTGCTTATGAGTAGGAAACGAGTGTTAAAAAGAGTGGGCAAATTTTTAAAAGAAAATATATAATTTTCAGAAAATATAAGAAATAATAAATTGAATTTTTTAAGGATAGTAATTGTTTAAAGGCAGATTATAGCCAAATGAAGTAAAAGATTTAAAATATTTACCCAGAATGGAGAGACAGGTGGGAAGAGGGAGGAGAGATAAGGCTACAGAATTGAAAAAGAGAAACACATAAATAGCGAAACATCAATATGCAAAAATTTAGTGGATGATAATTGTTTAAATTTCAAATCCCTGAGAATGTAAATTATACTACTTGACATACTATAATGAAGCTTAGAAGTAGCAAAGGCAAAAGAATATCTAAACAGCAGGGTTAATAAAAAGACAGGCTATTTATACCACCAAAGAGAACAGACTGACTGCAGAATCATCTATAGCTGAAACAGAAACCAGTGTTGAGAGTGGTGTGTTGAACTCTCATTCCCAGTGTGATAGTATTTGGAGGTCAGGTTTTGGGAAGTACTTAAGTCATGGTACATGGGATTAATGCCCTTAAAGAAAAGGCCAAAGAGATCCCAAGCATCTTCTGCCATGTAAGGACAGGGCAAATAATTGGCAGTTCATGAATCTGAATGCAGCTCCTCACTAGACTCTGAATCTGCAGGCAACTTCATCTTGAACTTCCCAGCTTCCAGAGCTCTGAGAAGAAAAATTCTCAGAGAAAATAAAATTAGAAGCTGTCCAATCTATTTAGTCCATTATAACAGCTTAAACAAACTAAGACATATGCTAGCAACAAAAAGAGGAAATATGGAGACATTATCAAAAAATTGACCAAGAATCAAGCCTCCAAAAGAACTCAATGGTACTAGGGAAGATTGGAGAAGTATGGGAAGCCAAGAGCACTAATTAATAGCGGCGCTGAAGATTAAGCAGGAAACCCAAAAAGTTAACTACTGCTTTTAAAGGCAGAACATCCAAGGCCTTTGAAAACTCCTTTTTGGTGCTGCACTGATATGGAAGCCACACATGAAAGGATATGGAGATACTCTGCTTTTGTGTTCCCAGGCTCAGTGAATGGTGTTAAGTGCTCATTATCACCTCTGGTCATAGTCCTTGGCATTGTGCTCGATTATGCATCCCTTTTTCACTACCCTCCACAATCAGTCCTTCAATAATTTTTAGTTGATTTTAGTCACTAATATATCTTGAATCTGTCCACCATTTTACTTTCTCATTCCCATCACAATTTTCCGTTTTTTAACTATATACCGAGTTTTTATTTTTATACAATGTGCATTTATTTTAATGGACACAGTAATCGTACATATTTATTGGGTGCATTATGACGTTTCAATATATGTATAATGTATAATGATGAAAATTGGAAAATTAGTATATCCATCAACCTCAAATACTCCATAACACTCTTTCTAATTCAGGTCAGCCAGTGTCTCTATACTTAATCATTGCAATAACATCATTCAATCTGTTCTTTGCTTAGCAGTTAAAGAGAGCTTTTGAAACAGATATCTGATCTCAGCACCATGCAGTTGAATAGACTTTCATATCATTCTAGTTCTCTAAAGAATAAAGGCCGAACTGTTTGATATGGCTCTCTTATCCCAGATGATTTGGGTCTTACATGTCATTCCAGCTTTATTTGTCATTTTTCTTCTCCAAACATTAAAATCCAGTCCCACTAGCTTCCTTTGAGTTTTCCAAATACACTTGTTTCTGTTACCCATTAGATTGAAATTTCTATTGAGCAGGAAGACCTATCATTTTTTACTGTTCCACCAATGCATTTTTTTTTTGCCACCCTCAAAACATAGAGTGTAGTAACATAGGATTTTCAATAAATGCTCCTGGAGAAAATGTACTTGGTGTGGTACATTTCTTCTCCCCTTGGCGTTTGTATCAGTGTCATAGAAGGATAATGTTAGAAGATATTCAAGGTCAGAAAGATCTCTCAAAGATTCTTTTATGAGCACAGAGAAGTCTTTTGGGGTAACACAAACGAACACACAAAAAAACTGCTGTTTGGTAAATATTTAAATTAGAGCTCTCTGTTGAGAAGTATGATTTGAATCAAGCATTATCTGGAGGTATTTACTCTCTCAAGGAGTTAGACTAGGAAACCACTTAGTACCTCGTACTACCTTGAACTGCAGTGTTTATATTTAAATTTCCTTGTTAGTTCTGTTTATAATCTCTAGGTTAAACATTGGTCTCATCAACCTGCATAAAATTTGGTATTATCACGCTTTAAATGTACATTTTCACTGAAGGATTCTAAGTGCTTGTTAATATTTGTTTTTCTGGAAACTTTAATAGATATAGATTTCAAATCAATGCAATTTTATAGAACATTGATTGATTTCCCAGTTGTAAGTCTAATTTATTTTAACTACTTGATATTTGTCGCAAAAATTACTTTCTTATACAGGTTGTTCATCAGTGGCTTTCTTTACCATTCCAGCCTGTCCATGGATCCCTTTACTACTATCATAAAGCTCCACACCTCCTACAGCAACAATTGACACAAATCTGCAAGGCAGGGATGATTACATTTCCTTGTCTTGCCTAAATTCAGTGAAAAACACCCCCATTCTCTTGGTTGGATGAATCAGAATTCTCCCTTTTCTCCCTACCACATGTAATCCATCGGCTCCAAAGATCTGAGGAGCACAGTGATTGTGGACTCTTAGTGACACTACTGTCCTTTTTGCTTCTCCTGATCCAAGGATGACAAGTAGTTTTTTTTGTTATTAGTGTTAATGGCTGCATAATCTCTTATGTGCTTTTGTTTTCCAGTTTTTTCAAGACATTGATGTGATATAAAATCCCTGCTCCGAATGAGTATAAGATAAAGTGTGCTGGCAAATTGGTCTGTCTTATATCCTCTCCTCTGTATCTCAGGGAGTTAGAGGCAAGATTAAATAGACTGCCCTGACAGTAAGTTTCTGGTTAAAATCTTCAAACGGGAATCATCCTCAGGACATTGAAAACTGGAAATAACAGAAAAGCAGTTTTTACTTCTTACTGGTAAAATCTCGGCAACATCAGATAAGAAGTGGCAAGGTAGGCTCCTGGCCACCTCCTTGACGAGCATGATTTCAACACTGTGAAAGGTAGAGACATCCTTCACTCCAGCAGTGACTCAGTTCTCACAACCTCCTAACTCACAGCAGCAGTGGGTGCTCTCCATGTCTTCTGCAGAATCAGAATGGTTACTTGTGGGTTTTGGCCTTTTCTGAATCCACCATGGTAGTGATTCCTATAGCAGTTAAATTATCATATAGGTCTTTGACTCCTGGTTGTATTATTATTCCTTTTATTTTACTATTTAAGATCTTGGATCACCTTCCTGCATTTACTATTCTCTGAGCATCCTCATCTTACTTTTAATTCTTTCTTAACCTTTTCAATAATTTGTACCTAATTCCCACTATTAAATCCCTTTCACGTGAACTACCTATAATTGTTTTATTTGGGTTAACTAGAATATTTTTATATATTTTAAGATCATCTCTTATATACTTTGTATCTAGCTTCCATTTTTATGTTTGTAAAACTTAGTCATGTTGATGAATATGTCACTGTATTATAAATTTTTGAAACTTCATATTTCCCCAGTGCCTCAACTTCCTCATAAGTAGACTAAATACTCCCAGGCAACCAGGTGCATCAATGTGATTGGTTGCCACAAATTCCCCTTCTTTTTCTCCCCTGACTACCACCTGAGAGCATTCAAAATTACCAAATACCTTCATGCCTTCCCTGGACTCGCACTTCCTCATAGGCCCATGCTGTATTGCTCACCACCTGTGTAGTTGAGCTTACTCATTGGCAGCTCTTCACTGTGAGATATGTACCTCCATCTTCTAGGATCTGTACATCTAATAAATCCTTTTACTTAAATACCTCTACAAATTAATTTCTGCTGTCATGGTGAAATAATCTTTAAAACCTGGCTTAAGGAGCTGAATGGACACTTTTCAGAAGAAGATATACATTCGATCAACAAATATGTGAAAAAATGTTCAACATCTCTTGTAATTAGAGAAATGCAAATTAAAACTATTGTAAGATTTCATCTCATGCCAGTTGGAATGGCAGCTATCAAGAATACAGACAACAATAAATGTTAAATGTTGGCAATGATGTGGGGGGAAAGGAATACTCATACATTGCTGGTGAGACTGCAAATTGGTGCAACCAATCTGGAAAGTAGTATGAGGATTCCTTGGAAAACTTGGAATGAAACCACTATTTGACCCAGTATACCACTCTGTACCCAAAGGACTTAAAATCAACATACTATAGTAATGCAGCAACATCAATGTTCATAGCAGCTCAATTCAGAATAGCTAAACTGTGGAATAAAGAAACAGTAGTATGGGCTGGGGTTGTGGCTCATTGGAAGAGTGCTTGCCTAGCATGTGTGAGGCACTGGGTTTGATTCTCAGTACCACATACAAATGAAGGTCCATCAACAACTAAAAAATATTTTTTAAAAACTGTAGTATATATACACAATGGAATATTACTCAGCATTAAAAGATAATAAAATTATGGCATTTGCAGATAAATGGGTGAAGTTGGAGAATATCATGCTAAGCAAAGTAAGCCAATCCCAAAAAACCAAAGGCCAAATGTTCTCTCTGATAAATGGATGCTGATCCATAATCAAGAGAGGGGAGGCATGGGAAAAATGGAGGAACTTTGATTGCGCAAAGGTGAGGGAGGATAGGGAGGGTGAACTGGTGCAGGAAAGATGGTGGAATGAGATGGACATAGTTACAAAGGTACATGTATGATGACGCACATGGTATGACACTATATTGTGTACAACTATAGAAATGTAAAGTTGTGCTGCATTTGGGTACAATGAATCAAAATGCATTCTGCTATCATATATGTCTAATTTAAAATAAATAAATAAATTAAAAAAAAACTTCTTAGGAGGACTTACTTTCCCATTTACAACAGAATCCTTAGTTCTTTGTTTTATATTACTATTTAATAATGTTACATTTATGGTGTCAATTATATTACATTGCATCCTATGAATAAACCTCACATTATTTATCCATTATAACATTTTAGATTATTTTCCTTTTATAGATAATATGAAAATTTTGCTATGCATATTCTTGTGTATGTCTTTCAATATCTATATATATATATGTATATATGTATATGTATTTCATTTGAGTATACAATTAAATTGAACTTTTGATTCATATATTATATATTTATTAAACTTCAACATACATACTGAAATTTTTGAAAGTGTATGTCCTAATTTACATTTTTAGTAGAAATATATGAGAGTTTCAGTTCCTTTACATTCTTTTTTCAACATTTGGTATTTGATCTGACATAACTAGTTTAAACAAAGTTATTGCAACAGCTGGTCTAAATTCACTGAGTATTATCTGTATTATCTGGGTCAACTTGAAGGCTGATGACAGAAATCATGTGAATCTTCATTAAGTTATGTTTAAAGGAAGATGTTGACTATTGACACATATATGTGGCAGTGTAGCTTCATCACGGTGTGATGCCTGGTGAACACAAGCAAGCATAAACACACCACAGAAAGAGAGAGAGAGAGAGAGAGAGAGAGAGAGAGAGAGAGAGAGAGAGAAAGGGAGAGGGAAGATACACTCATTACCTGTAATAACCTAGGTTCAGGTATCATACAGTATCAATTTCACTCTGTATAAATTGTTAGAAATAAATTACTAGATTCAGAGATTACAACATCCATCCTTATAAGTCCATTTAAAATACTTTTACTACTTGTCCAAAAATGCCAATATTTATTGTATTTAAAAGCGTGTTTTTAGTGAATATATATTCAAAATGATTTTTTTTTTTTGTATTTTTAGCCATTTGAACCAGTCATTTCATTGTCCTTTGGCTTTTAATATTTTTACTGAAAAGTCAGGTGGCAGTCTTATTGTTGCTCTTTTGAAAATAATCTCTTTTATCGTTTCCTTTGATTGATCCTATTCTTTTTCTTGATGTCTTTGTTTTATAACAGTTTTACCAGAGTGTAAAATTGTGCCTGATCATAATTTTTAAAATATACTTATCACTCATACAGTTCAAATATTTTCTAATGTCTGCTATGGGTTATGTTTTATCAATTTTGGCAAATTATAATCAATAACTATTATTGAGTTTGTCTCATCTTTTCCCTCATCAGTCTGATAAAGACATATTTTTATTATATAATATATATATATATATATATATATATATATATATATATATATATATTAGTATACATGTATATGTATACTTACATATGTACATATTAATTGACTAGAGGCTTTCAAAATAATTCTTGTGATTTCATGGGCTTACCATAAGCTTTTTATTATGTCTCATTACTTAATTGCTTCAGAAATATCACATTATACATGTAGCTTTAAAACTTGCTTTTTATTATATATGGAGGCCATCTTTCTATATATATATGTAGATATGTAAATATCTGTACATATACATGTATAAGTATATATGTGCATATACAATCACATATGTACATATAAGTTCATAAGTATACATACGTATGTATATTTACATATGTACATATCAATTGACTTGAGTCTTTCAAAAGAATTCTTATGATTTCATGAGCTTACCATAATTAATTTAGTCAATTATTTTTGTGACTATTTTGTTGATTATATTTAGAAAAATATTTGATCAACATGCTCAAAGTGTTTCATAGAGGAAAGTTCTTTTGCATATTCACATTAAGTTCTAAAGGACAAATTCATATGCGTGTAAATCATAAGGCATTAATGTGTTTGAATATTCTGTTATGTACTGTGAATTTGATGTTCAGAAAATATTTACCTGTATTCCTATCAGAATCATTTGAGAGTGACAAGACTTTTCTAGTCTGGACAGTTTGCTTTTGGTAAACACGTCCATAATAGTGAACACATTTCCCTTATGGTGGTAGTAAAGTTGCTTCAAAGACAATTTGTTCTGTCTGCTTTCATCTGTAGTTGTTTTATCTTTTTTGTTTTTTTCAGCTAGAACATTTTGATAAAAGCTGCCCTTTAGCAATCTTATTGCTGTTTTGATCCTTACAGTACTTACTACTTGGTATGACAAGACATTCTGCTACTGGTTTACATATTTCTTATTCTCTTGTCACTTAATGCCACTTCAGTTTTCATTGGTTTATACAGCTCTGACACCTTCATGACTAGGAAAATATTTCTCAGAAAGGCTTGGCTAGAACCATGATGGCATTCTGATAAAGTTTCTGTAGATAGTGAACTTATTTTATTGATTTACAATTTCAGAATTAGTCTGTAAATTTTATATTTACAAACATTCAATAATACTCTAATATCTAAGGGTATGGTAGAGAGTTGTGATTATAAAAAAATGGCAATTTCCCTAAATTACTAATAATATACTGGTACATTTATGTATACAATGTGTGACAATAAGCTGACAAATTATTGTTATTACTATTTAAGATGAACATTTAAAACACCATTTTCTTACTATATTTGTGAAGATTTGCAAAAAAAAAAAAAACTTAGCTTAAGCATTCAACTTTATACCTAAAGCACTACCTATGTTTAAGATAACATAAAAATGTGCTTAATCTATTAGATAATGACTTGTACACATTATTAAGCAGATAATTTCTAGGAAATGTATCCATTATTGGATTTTTTTGTTTGTGTGTTTGACATTTTAAAGTTAGTAATTTATTATTTTGTACCCAATTATTATAATGCCTTTTTACTAAAGAAGTACATTGACTTAATTAAAATAATTTATTGATTTACAAAACACTAAGATAATTTTTCAAAATGTGATTAAGTAATTATAAGAGCATGCAATGATTTCTTTGGGGAAGTCACTGGTAGTTGGCAATTAATGAAGATCTTTTAACCTTACAATCATTTTTTCTTTAGCATGGCCTCATAGGCTACTGAAGGAAACAGTATGGAACACAGAAAGATTTAGGTCAAAACCTTATTTGCATCAGTATTAACATCTTAGCAATTTATTGAAGCTTTCAATAAATTATAACTGAAATTATGTCAGAATTAATTTATAACAGGATGCAAATTAGCTCAATAAAGTATAGTTTAAGAGTTTAAACTCTTTCATAATAACCATTGAAATATATTGGATATGCTAATCAAGACATTAGAAATTTTATATTAGAAGATTTAACATTCAAAATTTTAAGTATTCATGAGAAACCTTGGATGTCCATGAGCACATCTGTTGTATTCATCACTGTGTCTTCAGTGCCTAGCACAATACTTTACCTATAACTGGTATTAAATTAAACTTGAGTACAATGAAGAGGTATGTAAGCATGAATCAATTAGTTAGTCTAGTAGTTGCTCAGCATCTGTATTTAAAGAAGATCTCTTTTAACCCTTGTACTAATGCTTTAGTAGATGCTGTTATTTCCATCCTTCAAGGGAAAATATAGTAGTACTACTTACAAATTTTAATTTATCAAATTATCTCTTAAGAAAAGCAACAATTTAGTACAAATGCAATTATTTGAAAGAATAGTTAATGCACATTGTACACTTAACTATGTGCTAAAAACTATTTTTATTTTTTATAATTAATCTTCAAGTCAACTCTAAAATAGAAACTATTGCTCTATTCTCCTCTGTGTACAGTCTTAGCAGTTAATATTTTGTATATTCCAAAGATATGTAATGATTTAGATTATACTTTTTAAAAGAATGGTAGATTTTCTGTCTTGTTAAAAATATATTTAGCTGTTTTGAACAAGTCAAAAAAGTCTAAAAATGCAAAGGAGAAAGTTAAAAAAAAAGCAAAAGAAAAAAAGTCCCACAAATATAATCATTTTTTAAAAAATTAGTTCAGTTTGTTTCAGACTTCTCTATAAAAATGTAAGAACAAAACCCAGATTTAAAGCATCAAATAAAATGTACTTTACGAAAGAAAAATAAGGTCAAATTTAAGGATGCTTAAATTTTAGATAATTTTTTTAAAGAAATGATATAGTTTCTAAAGAAAGTGATAAAGAAATATTATGAAGAACCTTAAGGTTATGATGTGTGTTTCTTTTAACAATGTATTTTAATTTTAAGCCATGGTGAAATCTTGACAAAATTAGCTCACTTGTATTGTTTCATTTTATACTGTAAAGATATGTGCCAATTATTTGCATTTGAAATATTAATTCCTACCTTTATGGAGTATTAGTTTTGTAGTTACCTGAATTCAAAATACATTCACCTCAGCATAACCATTCTTGAATTCTTCATTTTGATCAATTTTTTAGTTTAATATTATTTATCTTCATGTCAATTTTTTTTCTGTTTGGTATTTCTAGCTGAAGCTTGCTAGAATGTCACTTTATTATTCTTTTCTTAAAAGATAAATTTCCTGCATGTAAATTTCTTAAGGTGCCATCTTTTCAGAATTTTTAAGATATTATTCCACTGTAATTTGAAGCCAAGTGTTTGGAAAGAGGCTAAATAAAACATATATATATATATATATATATATATATATATATATAATGATTTTTCTTATGTTTTTCTTTAAATTCTCACATTTAAATTCTTAGTTTCACAACTTCTCTTCAGTCGTAATTTCAATATATATTTTGGCCCATGTTTCTTTTACTTTATTTCCAAGGACCTCAAATATGTACTTTTTCATATAAAATATATTCTTTGTAATATATTCCCTCAACTTTATATGATATTGAATTGAATATGAAGGACACAGTTTGTAGGTTGACTAGAAAAACTGTTTGCCTAACTCAGTGCTCCTACCTGATTAGATTACTATTGATTGTGTCAACCTCTTTTGTTTATATAAGGGATAAAATATAGTATCTTAATGACATAAATCAAGCTGAGATCAAAGTTGTTTCTGCATTTATTTTGCTTTATGGTTTCTTCTTTTTTAATGCATTTCTAAAACATGCTGTTATAACTGTAGTTTAGCCCATTGTATCTATGAATTTTTCCAAAGCTTTATTTCTACTCACTATGATGTGGAAGTTAGAAGAAAATCAGAAAATTGAGCTACGTTTTGTATCCATATTTATTTTGGCAATACTTACATGGGACAAATCTCTTCTTCCATTTTCTGCTTCCAATGATCTAGTCAATAGATAATTTTTTCCAGCATTTCAAGTAAGGGGCATTTATTTTCTCATCCTTCTACCATAAAGTTTGCCATATCTTAATATCATCTCATAATTCCTTGCAAATTTAATTCTTAATAGAATTTCTACTATCTGTACAACTTCGTTTCTAAGAAACCAGATTCCTCAGAGTTATCTTTATTCTTGTTCATTCTTAGAACCAAATTCTAGGTTCTTCAATTCTGTATATTTTCTGTAATCTCATACAAATATTTTCACTTTGGGAGTAGGTTTCTATTGCTCTAAAGCAAATAATCACTTGTTATAAATAGAATTAAAAGATAGTTCTTATCCTTAAAAACAAACAAACAACCACCATGAAACTAAAATCCCTAAGCCTGGAAAAAAAATATCTAGATGTTTACAAAAGTTACACAGCCTGTATATATCTTGAAATATTTTTGATCATTTTATAAGTGCTTCTATATAGCCAAAACTTGGTCTTTACTATTTATCAGTCTGTTCTTGAAATAAAGTTTTTTTTTTACCCCATGAGGTGTCACACACCTGTCATCCCAGCAACTCAGGAGTAAGAGACAAGAAGATTTCAGGTTCAAGGTTGTGTAAGTAATACAGTAAGACCCTTTGCAACTTAGCAAGACCCTATTTCAAAAATAAAAATTAAAAAGACCAAGTTCACAGTTCAGTGGTAAAATGCACCTGGTTTCAATTCCTAGTACACAAATAAATAAATAAATATATAAATTTTGTTTTTCCCATATTAAAATATTTTAGAAGTAGTTATTGTCAATAGTTTGTATAAGAATAAAATGAGGATTGAAAATTAAAGCAGATGATAAATATAACAAAATTGAAGCAGATATAAAAAAAGAAGTGCCATGGAAAATGCAAAGGAATTCCCTTCTTGTTTTTGAGAGAATGAAACCCAGATTTCCACCTGCACAAACCCATGGCGGATTGTCAGGAGGAAGCCTTAAGTGTCAGGCTGTACAAGTCCATGTATCAGGAAGAAGACTGGAGAAACAAATCCATATGAAACAGGCTTTGTGGCTTCACTTAATCAAGGCAATATAAATATTTCAAAGGATTTGTCTTATAACTGATGTCCAAATTATGCTTTCTCCAGTGGCATCAAAACCTGGAAAAGTTCTTCACTTTGTAGCACAATGGATTGAAAATATTTAACTTTTAGGGCTCCAAAATTATGAGAACTGAGTCAATTTATTATTCCATATATTAGTTTTACATTTCAAAAATTGACCTAATTTATTCAAAGTAAACTCTGTGGAGAAATACCAACTAAATATTTCTTTTGAGAAACCTGAATGTTCTACATTTATGTAAACCTAGCAATTACATTTATATAAATACACTTTTAATTCATCCTTTGCTTCAGAAGAAAGAGGAAATTACAGTGCTTTTTGGACCTAGTAGTATGTTCCAATGAAAATGTTAAAGGAGACTAAGTTGCCCAATGTAAGTTTAGTCTCATGCTCTACCATTAAATTTCTCCCAAGTAAGAGACTTCAGGAAAAGTTGTAGTCATAGTGAAAAGGTCCAATAAACATAAAATATCTTATGTCACATGAAGAGCCAACCTATGAACCTTTAAGGATAATATTACAATGATGTATATACAACAAAATAAACAAGTAAACTTAGTCAATGTGTTCATAAAAGGAAATCAAGTTAATTACAGTAGAATTGCAATATGAAGGAACTGGTGTATGCAAATAGATTATCGAAATGGTATGAATTGTGTGGGCCCCAAATTCATATGTTGAAGCTGCATCTATAATACCTTAGAAACCCTTATTTGCAGATAGAGTAACTGAGAGTAAGTGTGGTTATATGGGTAAGCTGTTATCCATGTAAATATATGTGGAAATAAAGCTTTCGAAAAATGAATCCCAGTAGCTCCACAGGCTGAGGCAGGAGGATTGCAAGTTCCAAGTAAGCTTCAGCAACTGAGTGAGGCCCTAAACAACTTAATGAGACCCTGTCTCAAAATTAAATTTTAAAAAATGATTAAGTTAAAAATGAGGCCATAGGGTGGGACTCTATAATCTATTCTGACTAATGTCCTTATAAAAAGAGAAGGACCTACCACAGATACCTGCATACAAAGAAGAAGAGAGGAAAT
This sequence comes from Marmota flaviventris, assembly GCF_047511675.1. Classification (NCBI taxonomy): domain Eukaryota; kingdom Metazoa; phylum Chordata; class Mammalia; order Rodentia; family Sciuridae; genus Marmota; species Marmota flaviventris. The sequence continues at coordinate 37,395,781 of NC_092498.1, forward strand.
TCCATGTGAGGACACAGAAAGCTAAGGAAAGAGGCCCCAGGAGAAACCAAACTTTCCAACACTTGGATCTTGGGCCCTAGCCTTCGAAACTCTGAGAAATTAAATTTCTGTTGTTTAATCCACCCAGTCTATAGAATTTCATTAAGATACTCTTCATAAATTAATGGAATTCTAGTCTTCCCAAAGCTTTTTCCTTCATAATAGTGCTTTTTAAATTTCATTTGTATGAGTTACATCATTTGTCTGCATGTGTGTGCCACAGTATACTCAAACCACTATTTATGGTAGAGTTAATTTTCTCATGTTTCCAAGTGTCCAATGTAGAGCAGGGATCACACATACTAGATTTATGCAGTGGCCTAATGATTTCTGAATTCTTTAGCAATCCAGCCTTCAACTTTTTGTGCCATGGGGTCTAATGATTTGATTCTTATAGTGTGCCAAAAATTAAAGTTCATTTTGTTGAAACTCTCAGTAGCAGAGAATAAATCTAGCAAAAGAAAAAGTTTTGATGAATTAAATTCATAGTTTTTGCATAGCTGAAGAACACATTCCCAAATATCTCAACAATATTTCATGGACTTAGTAGACTACAAAGTTTCCCATTATGAACCTTTAGCTGAACCATTACTCTAATGCAAATATTGATCAAAAATATTGGTTTAATACTGTGCCTTGTTACCTCAGTTAAGTGTAATGTACATGCAGGAAATTAAAAAAAAAATGACTGTATGCCCTCTTGGAGTATTTATTTTCAGTAATTTATTTTACCTAATGTTGGTCTGAGGCTATTCATGATCACTGAAAAATTACAGGTATTTTTTTACTTTCAAAATCTGATATTGCCCATTGACAAATAATTGATCATTATTTTCATACATTAAAAAACCCTGTTCAAGACATAAGCATTGATAATTTTTCATCTTTGCAATAAAAGCTTTAAAATTCAGATTTCTTATTGCAGCAGTCTGGCTGCAGCAAAATAACCGGGGGATGATGAACAACTTGTGTACATTGATACAGCAGGAGTGGGAGCCTTTTATTGTAGGACAAGAGGGGTATATATACATTACACACACAGCTTATCTTCATTAACATAAACTAGATACAGCAGTCAACCAATAAGGAATCTCCACACTTAATGGCTCGCTGGCATTACCTCACAAACCACTCCCCCTGGCAAAATGCCAGGCGCCATCTTGACTTGTTTACAGACCCTAACACTTATGATATTCTTTAGCCTGAATTCCAGACATATTTGAGTACACAAAGCCAGGAATAATCCAAATCTTGATTGCCAACCATCCTTTGTGGCGGTTCTGCCCATTATTGAGCTGATATACTTTGGGGTATATATATTAATTCGGATTTAATAAGGCTAAAATATTATAAATTTTACTGTTTTTAAGAATGTATACAAGAAGTCAGCTGCATGGCATATGTAAAGGATGAAACAAATCAGTAATAGTGTGTATCTAACATCTGTCAGGTACTAAATGTGAAACTTTCCTACAGCACTATATTTATCCCTTCCAGGAACCTTCTAAGGAAAATATTTTCATCTTCAATTTAAAGAAATAACTGCTCCTTAAATTAGGCTGATGTATTCATTAAATTGCTATTAATCGCTATCTCAAATCAGTTCTTCAAAAGACCATCTTAGTCTGTCTTTTGTTAATCCTTGGAAACCCTTTATGTTTACATTGTTCCTTGTGGTGTTTGAGGTCAATGTGATCACTGACATACAGAAGTTTCAACAGTGAGTAGCCACTCCAAAGAAGAAATTCTTATATAATGAAGCATTTGGCCAGAAAAACAGTGTCAGATGGACCATGAGTCAGCATAGTTTTTTCCTTTTCTCCCCACATGCAATCTTAATATTCTCAATTGAATTTGTTTGTCAAAATTGTTTATACCCTGACATTACTAAACAATTTCCAAATAAAAATAGTTACATTTTGAATTATGCAATGCATTATCTTCTTAAGAATTTAACTGAATTTTCGAATTCTGACTTAATAATTGGGGAGATGATTATATTTTGATTTAGACTTATGAAAACTATTAACAATAACATTTAGAACCCTTAAGCTAGGCAGTAGGCTAAGTGACTCTACACTTGTTAGGGTAGAATGGCAGAAGAGTTTAAGTTGTTTGTTTGAGAAACAAATTCTGTATATGAGTAGAAAATCATTAATATGTAAATTCACTATCTTATTGCTTTACTGGCACATTCTTTTCTTATTCACCCCTTTCAGAAACTCAAAGGAGAATCATTCAAGACTTAGTTGCTTGTCATTCCTTTTTGACTAGACAAAAAGCAAAGAAAGAAAGAAAGGAAGGTATTGCTGAAGCCAAGAAAGCCTCCTTCAGGAAAGCTGAAAGGAGTGTAATTAGTTCTAAAATACCATCTTAAATCCACTGTGCATATATTTTTCTCACACACAAAAAAAATGAACATTGAGACCAAAGGGCCTGGAATGTAAAATGATGCAGCTAAACTCCATTTAGAAATAGTTGTAATGCAATTCCCAGTTGCTGGATTGATTTGATCTTCCCATCTTGGGAAGAAATTAAACCCTGTAATAGCACCAATATTCTCTAACTTCTCTCTTATTATTGCTGTAAACTGACAGTGATTGATTTTGAATTATTAGCTTGAAAAATGAATTAGATTAAGAAATAATCTTCCAGATTATATAAGAATCTAGTCCCTCTTTGTAATTAGTTCCTTTACAGAAAGTATGATGCTATCATAGGAGAGTAGCACAATGGATTTCTTACATACTAACTACTTGATTTGCTTTGAAAGAAACTAAATATATTAGTCCTGTGATTTTTAATTTTTTAAAATTGTACAGGGACACAATACCTCTATTTTGTTTATTTATTTTTATGTGATTCTAAGGATCCAACCCAGTGCCTCACACATGCCAGGCAAGTGCTCTATCACTGAGCCACAACCCAGCACTATGCCTGTGATTTTTAATCTGGATTGTCATCTTGATTGGATTAAGAGATGCCTAGAATTCAGAGACAACGGAATCTGTTGACCAGGTTTTTCCAGGGGTGACTGACATGTGGGACTGCAAATTGAGAGGGGGAAGACCTGCCCTGAAGGTGGGCAACAGTATACAGTACCCTGGGAGCCAACTGGCACAACAGACAGGAGAGCTCCTTGTGGGTATAAGCTGAGTTTTTCTTGGTTGGGTGTCTCCATTGCTGCTGCCCTCACCATTGGATGTCAGATTTCAACTCCTTCATGCTTCCAACATCAATCCTGACCAACAATTCTCCAGGGAGTTTCCAGGCCTTCAGTTTTAGACTGGGACAGCATCATTGGTTCCTCTTGTTCTGAAGCTTCAGCTTCTTGGATTGTGCAGCTACTGGTTCTGCTGATTTTTCAGCATGCAAGTTTATCATTTTGAGACAATAGAGCCCCTACCTTGTCATCCAATCTAATAATACTCATACATATGCATATCCTGTTATTTCTGTTCCTTTATAGAGCTCTAACTAATATGAGAGCAATTTTTTAGTAAAATTCCAATTGTGGGTTAAATTATGGGAAGAAGTGTATAGTTAAAGTAGCAAGAATATCAAAAGCAGGGGACTTGAAGTATATCATTGGCAAAGCCATTGGGTACCTATGTGAGTTTAGGTGATCTCTCTGGGCTTGATTCTTTGTAACCATAAATGAAGTTCAACAAGAAGATGCTCCCTAAGGCACTTTACTCTTCTAACATTCTGTTTGTATGTATTACATAATCCATTTTACTTAAACTAACAATCCATTTTCCACAAAATCTCCAAAGTAGCAGGAGAATGATTATGGGAGAGTGTAAGGAAAGACTAGCTAATAGGTGAGATGATATTTCGTTCATGTTTATAGAATATGTTTTCAACAGTAGTGCTTGTTAAACTTGCATTTAAATTTCCAAGGTGTTTTACTTAAATGCTCACTCTCATTCAGTAGATTGGGTTAAAGGCCTGAGGATATGTATTGGTAACATACTCCATGAGAATGACCTTGTTGTTGGTTCTGGAGTAATTTGGTTTTGGTTGTGAAACTAAAAGATATATAAGAATCTGGGGAATTGTTAAAACTTCAGATTCTAGGCTTAGCTCCAGAGATTCAGAGATCAGAGCAGGCCCACAAATTCAAATTTCCTAGAAAGTAATCTCTTATATTCATGCCAGAGGTCCAGGCACTAAACTCCATATTTTTGAGAATGATTATCGTAGGTTCATGAAAGAGATCTCTTTACTAGCTCATCTCCAGTTTGTTCAGGTTCTCTTTCCAAACCCAGTCATGGACAAATGTATTATTGCATTTGTTTTTAAATTAAGTTTGAGAAACTGGTTCTGGGGTTGGCTTGTGGTAGCCTTTTCATGTCATGGATTCTGTTGTCTGGTTAGAATAACAATTGAGTGTGTTTAGGGCTTTGGTTTTTGTTCTTTAAACTTGAGTCCTAATTCTTTTTATATCTTTAATTATTTAAAGATGGTGCTTAAAAGAATGTATGTTGAAATGGAACAAAATCTACTCTTTGAGTGAAAAAGTCTTAAGTTCTGATTCTAGCTCTATGAACCATTCATTCATTCTGTGCTTTACTCATACCTGGGGATCTGTGTGTTAGAAGTTAAATTAGACCTAGTCAACAGCATGAGGGCTGGGAAAATTGCCAACAATGAGAATTAATCATTAGGTTTTATAGAAATAGGACTAAGTTCTCTGATCCTAAGGAAAATGAGTAAATTAGTTGACCTGCCTATTTCATTTGTGGGCATCATATAAAAAAATACAGACTGCCCACACCAGCCCATGTGGGACCCAGGCTCACAGTAGGCCCGAGTTCACCCCTCTACCCACAAAGGAGACACCTGCCAGAGCTTAGGCACAGGACCGACTCTTCTGACCAGCAGACTACCAGAGGAGTCCAGACCCAGCCCAGATCCCTCCACACCAACTTGCTCAGGACCCAGGTCCAGGGTAGGTCCAAGTTTGCCCCTCCCCCACCTGGGAGCCTAAGCCTAATCCACTTCCATCTTGGGACACTGCAGTCATCTCCATAGCCTTCCCCACGCAGTATCCCCTAACTTTTTGACAACAAACAGGGCCCAGAAGCAGCCGCATCTCAGAACAGGTATTCCAAAGGGAGTGTGAGGCCCACCCTTTCAGCCCCATCTCTGTAAGACATTGCTTCCATCTTGGGGTACCTTAACTGTTATCTCGCGTTACCTCTGCTATTGCAGCCACCAAATTTAGATGTAGTAGCATACATTGAGAGATACCAGCATGGTCTGGAAGCCCAACATCAAGGTCAGGTACAGACAGTCTGTGCAGATAGGACAAGAATATAGGGAAGACACTGAAATAGCTCATATTCGAACTGCAAGAAAAGAAGACATATAGACAACATGAAAAAACAAGGGAGAAAAGTGCCCCAAACAAACCAGGACACTATAATAACAGAACCCAAGGACAGAGAAGTTGATGAAATATCAGAGAAGGAGTTCAGAAGGTTCATAATTAAAATGATCTGTGAATTAAAGAATTACCTATATGAGCAAATAAAGGCAAAAATAGATCACTCCTACAAAGAGATAAGAGAGAAAATATAGGTAGCAAAAGATTACTTCAACAGAGAGATGAAGACTCTGAAAAAAAAATAGTCAGAAATCCTTGAAATGAAGGATGCAATAAATCAAATAAAAACTGACTAGAAAGCATAACCAAGAGGCTAGAACACTTGGAAGAAAGAACATCAGATAATGAAGACAAAGTGTACAATCTGGAAAATAAAGTTGATCACATAGTGAAGATAGTAAGAGACCATGAACAGAACATCCAAGGATTATGGGACAGCATCAAAAGACCAAATATAAGATTTACTAGGCTAGAGGAAGGCACAGAGTTCAAACCAAAGGAATGCACAATCTCTTCAATGAGAAAATATCAGAAAATTTTCCAAGCATTAAGAACTAATTGGAAAACCACATACAAGAGGCTTATAGGACACCAAATGTACAAAATTACAACAGATCTACACCAAGGCACATTATAATGAAAATGCCTATGATACAGAATAAGTATAGAATCTTAAAAACCTCAAGAGAGAGAAATCAGATCACATATGGGGGAGACCAATTTGTATCTCAGCAGATTTTTCAACCGAGACCCGCAAAGCCAGGAAATCATGGAACAACAACATTTTCTGAAAGAAAATGGATGCTAACCAAGAATCTGATATCCAGAAAAACTAAGCTTTTGATTTGATGATGAAATAAAAATCTTCCATGATAAACAAAAGTTAAAAGAATTTATAACAAGAAAGCCTGCACTATAGAATATCCTCAGCAAAATATTCCAAGAAGAGGAAATGAAAAAGAATGATGAAAATCAGCAGAGGGAAGGATTATGCTAAAGGAAAATATAATCAGAGGAGAAACCAACTCACATTAAATACCAAAAATAAACAAAAATGGCTGGGAATACAAATCATGTCTAAAGTGATGAAATAGAAGACCCATCAAATGTCTACCAACCAAGAAAAATCAAAGACCAGATGGATATACAGGTGAGTTCTTCAAAACCTTTAAAGAAGAACTAATACCAATACTCTTCAATTTATTTCAAGGAATAGAAAAAGAAGGAACACTTCCAAACTCATTCTATGAGGACAATATCACCCTGACTCCAAAACCAGGCAAAGACACATCAAAAAAAGAAAACTTCGGACCAATATCTCTAATGAAAATAGATGCAAAAATTCTCAATAAAATTCTGGAAAATTGCCTACAAAAACATATCAAAAAGATTGTACATCACCATCAAGTTGGATTCATCCCAGGGATGTAAGGTTGGTTCAACATACGGAAATCAATAAGTGTAATTCATCACATCAATAGACTTAAATATAAGAATCATATGATCATCTCAGTAGACACAGAAAAAGCATTTGACAAAATACAGCACCCCTTTATGTTCAAAATGTTAGAAAAACTAGGTATAACAGGAACATATCTAAAGGCTATCTATAACATCATAAAGGCTTTCTATGCTATTCCCTAAGCCAAAATCATTCTAAATGGAGAAAAATTGATGGCATTCCCTCTAAAAACTGGAAAAAGACAGGGATGCCCTCTTTCACCACTTTCATTTAACATAGTTCTCCAAACACTGGCCAGAGCAATTAGACAGATGAAAGAAATTAAAAGGATACACATAGGAAAAGAAGAACTCAAATTTGCACTATTTACTGATGATATGATTCTATACTGAGAAGACTCAAAAAGTTTCACCAGAAAACTTCTAGAACTAGTAAGTGAATTCAGCAAAGTAGCAGAATATAAAATCAATACCCATAAATCAAAGGCATTTTTGTATATCAGTGGCAAATCCTCAGAAAGGGAAACGAGGAAAAACTACCCCATTTACAATAGCCTCAAAAAAAATAAATAAATAAACAAACAACAACAACAAAAAAACCCCAAAACTTGGCAATCAACTTAAGGAAATAAGTGAAAGATCTATATAATGAAAATCACAGAACCTTAAAGAAAGAAATCAAAGAAGACCGTCTACCTTGCTCTTGGATAAGCAGATAATATTTTAATATTATCAAAATACCGTACTTCTAAAAGCACTATATAGATTTATTGCAATTCTGATCAAAATCCCAGTGATGTTCCTCATAGAAATATAAAAAGCAATCATAAAATTCATCTGAAAAAAGAAGAGACCCTGAATAGCTAAAGCAATCCTTAGCAGGAAGAGTGAAGCAGGTGGCATCACTATACCAGACTTTAAACTATACTACAGAGCAATAGTAACAAAAACAGCATGGTATTGACACCAAAACAGACTAGTACACCAGTGGTACAGAATAGAGGACACAGAGACTAACCCACAAAATTACAATCATCTTATATTAGACAAAGATGCCAAGAACATCATTGGAGAAAAGATAGCTTCTTCAACAAATGGTGCTAGGAAAACTGGAAGTCCATATGCAACAAAATGAAATTACACCTCTGTCTCTCACCAGACACAAAACTCAAAATGGATCAAAGACTTGGGAATAAAAGCAGAGACCCTGTGTCTAATAGAAGAAAAAGTAGGCCCTAATCTCCATCATGTGGGATTAGGCCCCAAGTTCCTTAATAAGACTCCTGTGGCACAAGAATTAAAATAAAAAAATCAATAAATGGAATGGACTCAAACTAAAAAGTTTCTTCTCAGCAAAAGAAACAAACTGTGAGGTGAATAGAGAGCCTATATCTTGGGAGCAAATCTTTACCCCTCACACATCAGATACGGCACTAATCTCTAGGGTATATAAAGAACTCAAAAAGCTAAAGACCAAAAAACCAAATAATCCAATCAATAAATGGGCCAAGGACCTGAACAGACACTTCTCAGAATATGATGTACAATCAATCAATAAATACATGAAAAAAATTTTCATCATCACTAGCAATTAGATAAATGCAAATCAAAACCACTCTAATATTTCATCTCACTCCAGTCAGAATGGCAGCTAGTATGCATACAAACAACAATAATTGTTGGTGAGAATGTGGGGGGAAAGGTACACTCATACACTGATGGTGGGACTGCAAATTGGTGGAAAGCAGTATGGAGATTTCTTGGAAAGTTGAGAATTGAACCACCATTTGACCCAGCTCTCTCTCTTCGGCCTATACCCAAAGGACTTAAAAACAGCATACTATAGGGATACAGCCACATCAATGTTTATAGCAGCACAATTCACAATAGCTAAACTGGGGAACCAAACTAGATGCCCTTCAGAAGATGAATAGATTAAAAAATGTGGCATATATACACAATGGAATATGTCTCAGCAATAAAAGAGAATAAAATCATGGCATTTTCAGGTAAATGGATAGAGTTAGAGAACATAATGCTAAGTGAAGTTAGCTAATCCCCAAAAAACAAATGCCGAATGTTTACTCTGATATAAGGAAGCTGATTCATAGTGGGATAGGGAGAGGGAGAATGGGAGGAATAGATGGACTCTAGATAGGAAAGAGGGGTTGGAGGGGAAGGGAGGGGGCATGAAGTTATAAATGATGGTGGGATGTAATGATCATTATTATCCAAAGTATGTGTATAAAGATACACATCGGTGTGACTATACTTTGTGTACAACCAGAGATATGAAGAATTGTGCTCTATATGTGTAATTCATTCTGCTGTCATATATAAGTAAAAAAATAAATTAAAAAAAGAAAATACAAAATCATCTGGGCATGTGCCTGTGGTTCTGTTGGATAACATGGAAGGCATTTTAAATAAAGTCATTTAATTTTGAATACAAGGGGAAAATAGTGTCAAAATTTCATGTAACTAATTTTTTACAGATAAAATCTGCTAATTTATATTAAACACATTATTGAAATTCTTAGTTTCTATGTATCTATGCCAAAGACCATCTCTCACCCTTCTCATGTTTATCTATGATACTTTAATTAGCCAAATATTTATTAATCCCCAATAACATACCACCAACTTATTTGAACTTTGGAGTGAAATAAGGAAACATTAAATTAAAATTGTTCTGAAGTATATTCTAATATCCTAATTTGGTATATTTTAAGGAGGGGGCAAACAAATTTAGAAGATAACCTTTTAGCATGTTGACAGATGTGATGAAATTTTCCATGGAGAAAAATAAAGCAGGAAAGAGGATAAAGCAGATTCGAGAAGACATTGACTGTAGTTTCTCAGGGAGGAAAGCCTTCACTGAAAATGTGACATTTGATCAGGGAACCAAGGAAGATGGAGACATAGCTCTATAGTAAATGTATCCTATTAAGTTTTCTGCATAGATAAGACAAATGCCCTCTTGTTTGTAGCAAAAACCAACCAGCAAACCAAAACCCAATAATAAAACAACAACAACAAAACAATGACAAATAAATCATTGTGGCTGGACCAGAGGGAGCAAAAAGTGTGGAAAATATTATTATGAAGCTCTGTATTACACAGTAAAGATTTTGGGTTTTACTGTGATTGAAATGGGGTGCCCAAGAAGTTTTGAATAGAGATATTATGTGATATGAATTTCATTTCAAAAGGACCACTGTGGTTCATGTGTTGAGAATGTATACTTGAAAAGGAAGAAAGGAATCAGGAAGACAAACTAGTAGGTGTTGGAAAACTGCCATTTAAAGATCAAATTTAGAGAACTATTTGCTCTGTAAATGAAATTTTATTGGAACAATGACATGATCACTCAATTGCACAGTGTTGTCTGTTTTCACACACATGAGAGTTAAGTTGTTCAAACAAGGACCTATGGCCTACACACATTACCTCCAAAACTTACTATCTAACCCTTTACAGAAAAATGTTTGTACATCCCTGAACTTAGAAGTTCATTGCAAAAATTTACCTGAGACACAATGATGGCTTGAATCAGGGTAGGAATAGTGGAGATGTTGAGACATATTCAGATAGTGCATATGTTTTGATAACAGAGTCAAAAGAATGTATTGACAGAAGAAAGTACAAAAGAAAGGTAATAATTATGAATGATTTTTTTTCTTCTTAAGCTTGAGCAATAGGAACAGCAAATTTGTCATTTACTTATTTGAGAGCATTTGTAGAAAAGTATATTTGGAGATTTGGAAGTACAGTTTGTAAATTCAGTCTTTGAGATTCCTTAAAAAAGGCCAACAGCTATATCTAATAGGTAGAAACACATGTGATCTTCGATTTCAGCAGAGAAGTATAGATTATTGATATAAATTTGGACACTTGGGACATGTAGATGTATTTAAAACCATGGATGAGAACACAAGGGTGGGATGTTATAGAAGGAAAGAGGTTCTAAGTAGTTCGGAACTCTTGCTTGGGTTTTCCAGGTATTGAAGGTCATGTATATGTGGTAAAAGTAAAACTAGCAAAATAATAATAATAATAATAATAATAATAATAATAATAATAATAATAATAATAATAATAATAAATGAGAAGAAGCAACTAGTAAAATAGGTAGGGAAGTAAGAGCATATAAAATCCTTGATGTCTCAAAAAAGAAAGTCATCAACAGTCAAGTAAGTTAACTGCTGCATATACAGGTAAGATTATAATAGAGAATTCATCACTAACTTTGAGCACAGTGGAAATCATTGCTAAACTTGATGGATATTTTGATAGTATCTGAAGTGAAATCCTGATTGGAATGGATTCAAAAGAGAATGGAAAAAAAGAACTGCAAAAAACTCATAAAGAAAAAAAAAACTGGGAAGTTTTCCTCCCAAGGAGACAGAGGAAGTAGGTGAAGGACGTGACACTAAGTATTTTCCCCACTTTTGTTAAAGGTGGGAGAAATAGGATACTTATATGCTATTGGGATAATTTAGTCAAAAAGGGAAAATATTAATAAGCATGGCTTGAATATGTCCCCCCAAAGTTCATGTGTTGGAAATGTAATCCCCAATTCACATGTTAATGCTCTTGGAGGTGGGGACTCAGGGAAGTGGTCAGGATTAATTGAGAACTTGAGGCTGAATCCCCCAGGGAGACATTAGTGGCTTTATGAAAGAGGAAAACAAAGCAAAACAAAACAAAACCTCAACTAGCACTGTTCCTGTGCCTTGCCATGCAATGCCCTCCATCATGTGAAGTGTGGTATGAAATCCCTCACCAAATGTTGAGCACCATGCTCTTGAACTTTACAGCCTCCAGAAACATGAGCCCCAAACTTCTGTTACTTATAAATTACCTGGCCTCAGACATTTTGTTATAGAAACAGAAAATGAATGAAGACACCATGAGGAAAAAAAAAAAAACAAAAAACAACTTTCTAAAGCAAAGTTGCTCAAGTAGAAAGGATGTCCTTCAATGGGAACACAGACTGTTCAATCAAAATATATGAACCAGTGAATAGATAGGAGTTTAGCAGCTGGGGACATTCTCATCTAATTGCTTCTTTTAAAATTTGTTTCTTTTCTTTTTTCTTCTTCTATTTTTTAGAAGAAACAATGGCAGAATGAGGGGAAAAAGATCCTGTCCTGTAGGTAAATGGATAGAGTCAACAGAGTTAAAGGAGTAGAGAGTAAACACACATCCATAAGAGAATGGAAAGTAGACTAGGGGAATGCAGTAGAAATTCTGTGCAATATCTTGGGTTGACATTCACAACCAACCATGTAATAGCAATACTATAAATGAGAATATTCTAAATATTCAACAAGAGGATAATAGTGAGGTAAATAATTGCTCTGAACTTTCAGCAAATGGACCATTGGACAATCATTAAAATAATTTTCTATGATGTTTAATAATAAGAGAATCTTAGTGTACAAAAAGAAATATTTATGATATAAAAATATAAGAAATGTTCTATATTATTTTATTATATAATTTGACAAATGGCATAGATAGATATTAAGATTCTATATTCACATTCCTGATAGTGATCATATAACACTAAAAATCCAATTTCAAAAAGATTATCACATGTCTAAAATTTACATTTTAGGTATCTATATTACACTGTTAATTTAACTTTAGTTTTATTTTTAATTTTTTTCATTTTTTTAAAAGTAAAAATTACATACATAAGTATCTTACATCTTCTACTTGAACAAATTGGTTCAACTATATTGTATAACTTTATTTATACTAGTTTCATTTCTTTTAACATTCCAGGCTAATCACTCTAAGATCTACTGAGTTCTGATGGAAGCTATTTCTGTAATTCAATATTTTAGCCATACTTTTGCAGAAACATTACCCAGCTTTTTGTCATTTTTAAATTCAGTATGTCAGAGAAATTTTCATGCAAATCATTCAAATAATTAACATTTTAATTCATTCTTTCAAAATATCAAACAATGATAGATATAAAGGGACTTTGAAGAATGATGAAGTTTTTGTAAACTAAATGGAATGAATTTCAGTTAATTAAAAACATCTAAATTTAGTGCAGCTCACTCCTCTGTAATGATTTTTTTAGCAAAAAAGGTTTCAACTTTTAGGTTTTAGCTTCAAAAGTCTTTTTAGGTTCTGTCCACACAGGTGGTTTACCTCTGTTCTTTCAAGTTTTCAGATGGTCTTCCATAATATCATGACCATATTTTCAGTTTAGGTATCTCTAAGCTCTATTCACATACATTTAATTATTTTCGTTTGTTCCTTATAGTAATTCAAGAATAACATGTTCAAAACATCATCTGAGCTTTTAGCCACATCTACTATGAGAATGAAGATCATTCACAGCAATCAAATTATCAACATTCCCAAAAATGTTGACATCACACTGAAGGAATTCAAAGATTTTGAAGAAATTCAATGATTCATGAGAAACTCTGGAGAAACTTCGATCATATCAATATAGAGGTTGGTCTCCTTGGGAAAAAAAAAAGATCTGGGTTGAAAAATAGTGGGGAAATAGCTAAGAACTGGCGACTGTTTGCCACATTTGTGGTCATGGACAGAATGGTCCAGGACTTTACAACGGTCTTTCATTAGAGGATGAGATCTGTATGTGCTTCCTTTCTCACCAACATCATTATTGAGCAAATGGGTCTTTGGTAATTCTCACTAAGAAATTTCTTAGTGAAATGGGTTCAGATAAGAACATACATTGCTTATTCAGTATCTTAAGTCTTGAAAAATAAGTTAGTTCTTAAAGAAAATTACATTCAACTGGTATCACATCCAGCTGCTTTTATTCATTATATCACAGAAGTTAAAAACAAGGATATCAGAAAAAATTTGATCTCTGACATTTTGTGTGTCTGAAAAAGGAAGAGTTCAGAGTTTGGTGAGTAAGAACTAAGAGTTGTTCAAATACAGAAACCACAAGATACTCATGATTTCTAGAACTCATTTGTGATGCTTCAAAGATGAAATTACAATCCTGAATTGGAGGGAAGGAAGGAAGGAAGGAAGGAAGGAAGGAAGGAAGGAAGGAAGGAAGGAAGGAAGGAAGGAAGGAAGGAAGGAAGGAAGGGAGGGAGAAAGGGAGGGAGGGAGGGAGGGAGGAAGGACAACCAAGCAAGCAGACCATCTGATTTACATCTCTACTCTTAAGCTGTTAACCATTTTTACAATGGAACCATCACTTTCTCAAGCAGAACATCACCCCTAATTCCTCTCTTTCTCTCAAAACTATATTTACTCAGTTAAAAAATTCTGTACAGGTCTACCTCTAAAATGCATATTATTCTGGATGTGATATTGGACTTAGATCAATATCTTTGTTCTTTAACAAAGAAAATCATTTTTGTCACTGTTTAGTTCAAGTTCTAATCATTTCTAGCCTGTGTGATCATCACAAGAGCCTTCTAAATAGTGTGAATATATTCCCAGTCCTTCTTACTAATTTTTCTACAATATTGATTATTTTGAAAGACCATACAGTTCATATCAGTTTATTTTTTAAAACCTCTCAATCACTTTTGGACATGCTATAGTAAAATTGAAACTTCTTATGGTCTACAAGACACTATGTGATTTGATTAGGCTCTTCATTTCCACCGATCATCTTCCCACAGGCTTTTTCTTCAGTTGCACTGTTCTTTCTTAGAGACAATGAGTTGCTCAAGGTATAGATCCTTTGTATCTGTGCTCACATTTGCCTGGACCACTTTCCCACAGAACTTCTCATTCTTCAGAACTCCAATGTCACACCCTGAGAGAGATGTTCCATGACCATCCTATCTGGAGTAGATTTCCTATCTTTGAATATGTGTTTTCTCTATCTAAACATCTGCTAATAATACCTCCTGGAGAAACTTTCATAATATTTTAGTATTTTGTTTATTCATGTGTTTCATTCTTATTTTGAATTTCACCAATTTGTCAGTTTCTCACAGAAACTCCAATGCCTGTCATATAACACATTCTGTAAATTTTTTTTGAATGAATGAATGGATTAACTAATTAATATATCATTTCACTCCTTGTAGATGCTATAGTTCAAGTCATAGTTCATAAATCTGTTAGTTTCCCCAAGCATTCATTTAATATTTACATTACTGGTGATAAATGCCTCTTAACTTTTGGAATGAAAGAATTCTATTTGAACAATATTTAGAATTATTTGGTATATCAAACTTCTAATTGTTTTTTGCCTTATTTCTTTCTTATTCCAATGAATACTTACAGAGGAAATAAGTGAATATCCCCAACTGTTTCATTTTCACTCAAGGCCTTACCTCTTGAAGGCTTAACCTATTTTAAACAACCTCTGAACAATTTTAATATCATAGAAATCAAAATGCAAATTTACATAGCAAAAGAGGTTTCTTTATCTTCTTCCCACCATTTGCACTGACTGTTAGACATAAATTTGTAGAAACTAGTAAAGATAAGTAAAAACTGAGCTTGAATCAGGGGAAAAGGGTTTAATCCAAAAAGCTCATCTCAAGAGGCTGGAATCACAGTAAGAGTTAGAGCATTTATTAAGAGGCCCTACAGTCAGCTGAAATAAATCATATTTTTATATCACCAACCATGCCTTTGGCAAATAAACATGACCACAGACACTCAATTTTCATTTTAGAGAATGACATTTCCAAACTTCCAGTGAACTTTAACACAACTTTCAGAATCCCACAGAAATACCTAATCAGAAATCATATCGCATCATACCTCAAACTTCTGCCTTTGAAGTCATTAAAATTAAGTTATATTTGGGAATTTTCTAAATTTATCCAAAAATATCTGCTCAGTTATCCTTTTATGTCACAGAGAGCATTAGCCACATTCTCTTTCAGATTTTGCTCTATAGTCTGATGAACCAAGTGACAGAGTTGGATTCCACTGTTGGGCTCACCATTTTTGGCCCTATTAACCCCTGTAATCATTCAAAGAGGAAAAACACATTTGCTCTATTATTTCATTTAATTATTTTTTTATCCATGGACAGGTACTGAAGAACTATTGAGGAGACAAAGGGTGGTAAATAACACACAGAAACTTTCTCACTGAGCTACACTTTGCAGAAGCTAACAGATGAAAAACTAGGAAGAGAGTCCTACAAAAGCACCAAGTACACAGTAGCCTCCCATCTACCCATTGGTTCAGGACAACCGAAGAGTGTGGTATTCAGGGCAAGGATAACCTGAGCTCTGTGACAACACAATACTTCTGAGTAAACAAGAGAGGGAAGGCCTGCTTATAATTCGAATGTGAGAGAAATAGGGCTGAAGCTAGAGAAGGAAAGATGGGAGTCTGACCAGGTAGTCTGTCCATAGAAAAGTGAAAGTGAGTGTCATAGGATGATAATTTTTTTGAAACTTTTCATAATAATAATAATAATAATGATAATGATTTGTTTTCTTTTTATTATTTTGGTTTCAAAGAGCTTAAAAATCTTTACACTAAAAAATCTAATAACCCAACTAATAAATGGGCCAATGAACTAAACAAGCACTTCTCAAAAAAGGAAATATAAATGGCCAACATATACATGAAAAATTGTTCAACATTATTAGCAATCAGGGAAATGCAAATCAAACTACACTGAGATTTCATCTCATACCAGTCAGAATGGCAATCATCAAGAATACAAATAATAATAAATGAGAGGATATGGAGAAAAAGGGACACTTTTACACTGTTAGTGGAACTGTAAATTAGTTCAACTGCTGTAGAAATCAGTATGGAGGCTTCTCAAAAGACTAGGCACGCAACCATCATATGATCCAATTATAATGCTTCTTGGTATTTCCCCTAAAGAATTAAGATCATCTTACTACAGTGATATGTGCATACCCATGTTTCTGGCAGCACAATTCACAATAGCTAAACCATGGAACCAGCCTAGGTGTCCATCAATGGATGAATGGATAAGAAAATGTGGTGTATATGCACAATAGAATTTTATTTAGCCACAAAGGAAAATAAAATTACGGTTTTAGCAGGGAAATTGATGGAATTAGAGACCATTTTGTTAAGCTAAATTAAACAAACTCAGAAGGTTAAAGGTCTGATATTTTCTCTAATATTCAAAGACTACAGAGAAAAAAGGAACATAAATGAGGGGTGAAGCTCCTAAAATCAAAGGGAGATCAGTAAAGAAAGGGATTAAAGAGTGGGAGGTAGGGACTGAGCAGGGAAATGCTGAGGAATGATATTGTCCAAATTATATAGTTATATTGTGTGCATGTAAGAATAGGTAACAACAAAACCCATCAATATGCAGAAGCATAGTGCACCAGTGAAAAAAGTGGGGAAAAAAATGGAAGAGCATATTTTCAGATTTGAAGCTGAGGAGAGTGAGAATGCCAGAGGAGAGTTGGCTAGGCAAAAATGAGGGAAAAAATTCCTCTTAGTCTTTTCTTTCCTGCTCAATTGTGTTATGGTTTAGATGTGAATTGTCCCCCAAAAGCTGATGTTTGAAACAAGGCAAGAAGGTTTAGAGGTAAAATGAGAGCCATAAACCAATATGAGAATTAATCCCTAATAGGGATTAACTGAGTGGTGACTATAGGATAGTAGGGTATGGCTGGAGGAGGTAATTAGGGATATGCCTTTGGGGGAATTTGTCCTTGTTGAGCAGAGCCTTCTCCTCTCCTCTCTCTTTTGCCTGGTAATGTCCTGAGATACCTTCTTCTACCACACTTGTCTGCCATGATATTCTGCCTCACTTTGAGCCCTAAGGAATAGAACTGGCCTTCTCTGGACTGAGGCCTCTGAAACTGTGAGCCCCCAAATAAACTTTTCTTCCTCTAATTGTTCTTGTCAGTTTTTTTGGTCACAGTAGTGTAAAAGCTGACTAAAATAACAACATTGTAGTTCTTCCAGTGTATTTAATATCTTCATTCAGACACTACTGGATGCTTGGACTGTTTAAACAATTCCAACATTTCATCTCATTGCATTGAATTCACAGACTTCTAAGTTCTTTGGAGTCCCTGAGTGACAAATATGCAAGATTTTTATGATCTAGAATGTGAATGAATAATGATTGTTGCTCCTGTTGCTCTTTATGAATTTCTGAAAGTTGTTTGATTCAAGTACAAAGGTAATTTTTTTTTTTTTTTTTTTGCTTTCTTAACTCTATGGGATAGGAAAACAATGGAGGAAGAATGTGAAAGCTCATTCAGGTTAGAGGGAAGTGAATGACTTTTCCAGTTCTTGGTTCTGGGTCAACTGAGAAGCAAGAATCTCTTCCTTTTTCACAAGTTTGGATGAAGTTACAGTGTGATCTTTGAAAAATGTAAGACAACTGGAGGGAGAAGACCATTGACATCACTGACATCAATTTTAATGAAAATATCCAATAGCAGATAACTTTAGTGAGTTTTGGCTCTGTGTCAGATACACCAGCATGAGAATACTTAAACTCCTTGTTGAATCTTTACAATTTTCTCAGGTAGAACATATGTTATTCATATTATGAATAAGGACTGATTTCAAACTCTCACTGTACCACTTTCAGGCAATAAGAATTTTGGCAAGTTATTTAAATCCTGTGCCTCAATATCCTTATCCATGAAATTTGAATGAGAGTGATAATAATAATAATAATTCCTTATTAGGGTTGTAATGTGGAGCAAGTAGTTAACATTTGAAAAGTGTTCAGAACCTCACAGTAAATAATATCTAATATCTAATAAAACAAAACAATCATCTGATTTTAAAGCACATATTCTTTCTACTCTACCAGCCTAGAACTACCATTAATTTCCTTAATACCCTCTGGGAATTGGTAATGTATTTTCCCAGAGAAATGTAAGCAATTATAATTATTTTAATGGTATAATTCAAATAAATTACAGATTAAATAGAATTTTGGGACTACCTTAAGGAACTAATAATGATCATATATCACAGTAGAACCTGGAATATATGCTTTTATTAGAAGCAAAAACAAGAATATTATCAAAGAAATATTCCTTGGTATGGAGAGTGCTTTTTGATTAAGTGTACAAAATAGGAAGAAACTGAATTCTTTCCAGTGAGTTATCAGTCAGTGAGGTTAGTTTAATTGTAGCTTAATACACCTGGAAATGCCCTAGAAAATACAGGCAATGAAAATTGCCCTTCTTTCTAATAAAATTTTTATACTCTTCTACATTGAGTCTTAGGGAAAAGATGTGGTTTCTGAGTAACTTAATTCATTTGAACTTGTATTGGACTAACAAAACTTTTCTGTTTTTGACTTCTAACCACATCTATTTTCACAAAATCCAGAGACCTCCCTGCCTTAACCAAACAAGTGACTTTTATCAATTGAGTTCTTATATGTAAAGACATTTATAATATTGTTGCTATTTTCTATGATTGAATATTGTCCTGGGCCAACAGTGTTCTGAGTTTACTCTGAATTATATTCTATAAGTAGAAATAAACCTGATAAATTACCCAACTTTGAGAAATGGGATGGTTTGCCTGCATTTAAAATATCTATTTTGACTGATGGTAACATGAAGATCAAGATAATAGGAAAGAAGATGATAGAGAAGACTAGTAAAACTTTGAATGAATAAAATATGTTTTTATCTTTGGAAAGTCTCTCAGAGGCCCAATACATATTCAATAATTCTTAATGGTAATTCTTAAATGTCGGATTTCATAGTATAGGGATGAGTAAACATACATCATTTTTAAAATATTTATTTTTGAGGTGTAGATGGACACAACACAATGCCTTTATTTTTATGTGGTGCTGAGGATTGAACCCGGGTCCTGCTTGTGCTAGGTGAAGCACTCTACTGCTGAGCCACAATCCCAGCCTAACATACATCATTTTTAACCGACATATTGAATAGGATAATTTCATTAAAAATAAATCTCCTAATATATAAACTTATGCATCATTACACAAGTATAAAAACATATTAAAAATTGTAATGGCTTAGTCTAATTCATGAGGCATACCAGAAAAATGTGTATTTCAAATATCTGCATGTAGGTGTTCTCTGTAATCTAGATACAGTAAATTCTTAACAATTTAGTGTATACGTGAGTACACTGGGGTGAATTAAGACAATGCATTTTTAGTTTCTGCTTATACTTCCAATTTCCTCTTTGCCTGACTTGTCTCCAAGATTTTAACCCACATGAGTCACAACCAAGCAGTTCTTGGCTCCCAGCTTCTGGTTGGATATGGTCATCAGGCAGCACTAAACGGAGATGGGAGAGAGAAAGGGAAATTTATTGTCCTGGTTCACTCTGTCCAAATTGTAGTGGGCTGCTCATATTCCTTTAGCAAACGGTTATAACTTCCCTATGGTGAGTTATCCTTGCCAAGTGCCATTGAGTCTTGTGGGAAGAAATATTAGAGGAAGTTACTGATGGAGGTCAAAGAAATAAGGGAAGGGCAAAGTCAGGATGTTAGGGCCCTGAATTTGACCACTTTTGATCTCTAGATACCTTATCTTTTCAGACCCAGGTGTAGAGCTTTTTCCCAGTTTTTACTAGCCTCAATATATTATACCACCTATTGATCATGTCTCAGACCTTAGACTACTCTTCAAAACAATCCCTTTTATAAAATATTCTCTTTCCATTTGTATTCTTTTTCCTTCCTTCCTACTTTTCTTCATTTGTGGTAGGAATCAAACCCAAGTACTTCACACATATAGCAGGTACTCTGTTATTGAATTACATCCCCAGGCCTAAAACTGCCCCATGTTAAAGAGTGGAGAACATGTTAAAGAGTGGAGAATAAGTTCTTCAGTGTATTAAGTTTGGGGATAATAACTTTCAGCATCACCTCTTGCTTGCTGTGTTGCACCAGTTCTTGTTTCTCCTTCTCTTCTTGTGCTATACAAGTGGACCTTCATCATGACAAACACAATAATCTTGCTAAAAAGGAAGAAAGATCTGCTCAAAGACTTATGAGGGCTTCAAATCTAAGTGTCCAAGAGATCTCCATGGCCTCAGGGCCCTAACATCCCGACTGTGTCCTTCCCTTTCTTCTTTGACCTCTGTTAGTAACCTCCTCTCATGTTCCACTGCTCTGAACCTTATGCTGTTTCTTGAACAGACAGAACTAAATGTTCTCTGCCTCAAGGATCTTGACACTTTGTTTTCCTGCTGCCTGGGCTGTTCTTCCTTGTGGCTTCTTCATTCACTGACTTCAGATCTTTGCTGAAATTTTGGCTTCCAAATTAGGCTTTTTCTGATTACTGTTGAAATGAAAGCCTATCTTGTCCTGAGCTCTTACAAAATGATCTGTTTTTTTTTTTTTTTTTTTTCCCCTGTGAAGTACCTACCAGTAACTAGCATAATTATTTTGTGTCATGGTGTTTTAAAAAATGTAAATTGCACGAAATCCTTTGTTTTTGTTTTGTTTGTTTGTGTACCCTGAATCCATACAATAGCTCCTGGAACTTAGAAGGAGCTTAATAGCTACTGATTGCAGGAATGAAGGAAAAGGAACAGATTTCTCAATAGAGTTTAGTTACAATTCTTCAGGTCACAATTAATGTAGTTTTAGAATAGTAATTATTAACTAATTAAGTCAATCATTTAATAAATAGTATTGACATTACAGTCCTATGCTGAAAGTTTCATTGCCCTGATGCAACTTTAAACACAAATAGACAAATTATAAATCTTAATTTACCCTTCAATCAATAGTTGAAAACAAAGTAAAGGGAGACAGTGAATCTGGATTGTTGAATTAGCACTAACTAGCAATTTACACTATATAACCTAAGGCAAAGTTACTTTATTTTTTCCTGTGCTCTAGTTTCCTTAGCTATAAGATTAGGGATAGGATTAGATGCTTCCTAAGCTTTGTTTTTATTTTGAGAGGTGGTTGTTATATAAAATGTCTTTTCAACATGTTTATATATTTTAAAATGTCATCTAAAATTATAGTGTAATCAATGCTAAGTATCACCAGTAAGTGACATCTGCAGGAAGCACATAGCCATTATTATCATTTGTCTTTTCATCTTTGCTAATAATATATCACTGTCTCTTTCTGGAGTATAAGAAGAGATAAAATAATTGGGAGTCTAGTGATCACAGATAAAACATTGATTGGGACTAAAGCATGATTTTTAGTTGACTGTTTTGTATCAGTGTATTATGAAACAGATGAAATATGTCAGAATTTCAGACTACATTGCAATATTTTTTGACTTTTATATTTCTAGAAATTTATTGAGTACCATCTCACAGATTTCCAAATCCAAGCAAAGGCGACATTGGTCTCAAATGAGTGCTTTCAATTGAAGATGAACCTTTTATATTTGACATATTTTTTCACCTGTAGGATTTAAACATGACTCCTGAAAAATTCATGTAAAATTTATAGGAATCTCTAGATGGTTCTCTTTATCTATTTATGGATCTGAAAATACAAAGCCACAAATATCTAAATTTTTCTCAGCACCTGTATTGTGCCAACACTGCAAAAATCAGGAGCTATTTATCACTTCTGAAATTTCACTGCCAGAAATGTCATTAATTTTAATGATAAAATCCTGTTATATCTTGCATGCAGTTTGGCCTTTTGAGCCCTCAGAAAAAAAAAATGTACCATATAACCATAAGGTGTTATTATTGTTATTTGGAAATGAAGTAGAATTTCTTGTTTTTTATTATAATTTGATCATCAAAAATGTTTGTGTCTTCTGTAATTTGTTTTATTTCTGAAATTTATTAAGCATGTCTTTATTTTGAGAATAAATGTTTCCTATGCATTTATATGAATGTTTTGTTTAAAATAACTGAAGAGTAAAAAAAAAAAACAAATAAGTATACAATTATTTACATATCTCTAAAAGGCAGCTGGAAAGTAAGCTTTTACCATATTTATTGCTTTATCTGCCTGACTTTCAAAAATCTGAACTAAAATCACTAATGATTAACTTACTTAACTCACAAGTTTCTTTTATGCTCCTATAAAATAATTTTCTGTTCTTCATCAGTTCATCTCATCTGTGAAACTGAAACAAATTCTAAACTGAGTAAAAGACGTGGTGTCAGTCAGACATTTGGAGAGTGGAAAATGCTTTTGTTTGGAAAACAAAAGAACTGACCATTTCTACCCTCTTATTGCTGGATGATATTTGTTTCCATCTTGCCTTTTTACTTATTGTACAAGACATAGGAGAATGATTTCTACTGGCTTCAAACGCAGCTTATAACAGGCATCATTCAAAGGAAAGGCTCTCTACATGCATCACAATTTCTTCCTCGCTGCTGCCGTTTCTTACACACTTAGGTGATACATCCATCCTCATTAGGAACCACTCTTCCTTATGGACAGACTATTCCCCAAAATCAACCAAGCTAGTTCTTCTCTTGGATTTAAAAATATCCCGACAACATTCACTGTCACTGTTTTTCTTCTTATGGGTCCCAATTAATACAACTTTTTTGTAAAAAATATATTTTTAAAGAGAGAGTGAGAGAGAGAGGGAGAGAGAGAGAGAGAGAATTTTTTAATATTTATTTTTTAGTTTTCAGCTGACACGACATCTTTGTTTGTATGTGGTGCTGAGGATTGAACCCGGGCCGCACGCATGCCAGGCGAGCATGCTACCCCTTGAGCCATGTCCCAGCCCATTAATACAACTTTTTTAAAAAGAATATCATCTCCTGCACTTATTTATGCCAGAATAATGTAACAGATTTTCTGGTTAGAACATGTTAATCGCAGAAAAACAAAACAAAACAAACACACAAACAAACAACAACAACAACAACAAAAAACATTAAGAGAAGACACTGCCAAGTCCTGGATTTAAAAAAAAAAAAAAAATAGAGCCACAAAAGACCAGATCTTAAAAAGTATGGTTAATCATTGCTATAAGCTTAAAGCATAACTATTTTATATGTCTAGTCACCTACCATTTAATATTTATAAAGCACACTTCTGCTTTTCATGAAGCTTAAATATTTTATGATTATTATTTCTATAATTTCACAAGAGTCCGCTCAGAGAAAGCATTTTGCAAGTTAAAAAAATTATTTGATGTGGCAGGGAGAACACAAGTATATAAGAGTGTGATATAATAGAGTTAGGGTAATTAAGTGGGAAACAGGAGAAAAAGGTTGCATTTTGGTTTCTGCTACTTGCTACATTTGTCACTGAGGAAGTTCATATGATTCCTATGGTCTTTAGATTTTATATCTGTCCTGTTCTATCTTCTGTATTATCTGAAAAATTATTGATAATATGTGGGAACACATTATTTTTAAACATCATAAACTCTGTATTCCTCTATACAAACCATTGCAGAATCAACCTGACCTATGAAATTAGATCTAATTTGCCCTGCTCCACCTTATGGCAACTATCCAGGTACTATTCTGTTGAAATTAACTTTTTAAAAATTAGTCTTTCTTTCTCTGATTTGGTCATTTATTTTTTAAAATATTTTTTTTAGTTGTAGATGGTCACAATATCTTTATTTACTTATTTTTATGTGGTGCTGAGATTCAAACCCAGTGCCTCACGCATGCAAGGCAAGTGATCTACCACTGAGCTACAACCCCAGTGCCAAGATTAGGTCATTTATAATGTAAGATTCTGAATGTAATTCTCTCAATTTTGCTGTATTCAAGGTATTTTTTTGTAGATGGTTTCTTATTCATCGTATGAAACTGAGGTAAACAATGATGGTATTTTTGACTCTAACTCCTGGCAGGCATACTATATTTGCTGTTATGAGCATTTAACATAGCACTGTGCTCACCATCTTTACCCTGCATAGTTTAAATGTGGAATCTGAAATTCTACATCTGTCTATACATTCAAAGCAGCTGAAATTAATATCTCAAAGAGATGACTACACACACAAGCTCATTGCAATTTTATTCATAATAGTCAAAATATCCAAATGGTGTATCTATTGATAGATGAATGGTTAAATATAGTATGTGTACAATGGAATATAGTCCAGCCATAAGAAAGAAATCATGACAAATTGGTATCAATTTGGAGGGTCATGTTTTAAGTGAAGTAATCCAGAAACAGAAAGACAAATACATTATAATTTACATAGATGTGAAATCTAAAACAATATACTGCATTAAAGCAGAGAGTAGGGCTAGAAATTTGGCTCAATGATATGGCAATTGGCTAGCATGCACAAGGTTCTGGGTTCATTCCCCAGGACCACACACACAGAAAAAAGTTTTAAACAGAGAGTTGAATAATGGTTGTCGCCAGGAGTGTGTGTGTGTGTGTGTGTGTGTGTGTGGCGGGTGGCATATAGGCAAAATGGGAGACATTGGTTATAAGATGAATAAATTTGGGTATCTTTTGTGCCAATTGTTATACGTTTCTTTTTAAAATCCTTAAATGATAGTACCACCAATAAATAAAAATACTGCACATACTGGTTGTCAATGTTAAGATGTTAGCAACCTTTTTTTGGATAAAATGAGACAATAAGAAAGTGTACATCCATAGGTTCCTTGAGGGAAAAAGCCATATGGTATCTTTTTATATTTGTATAGTCCGCAAAATATGTAACATTAAAACAGTTTTCTGCTCACCTATATAATGTTAATATTTTGCAACACTAAGGGTCAGAAAGCTAATAAATTTGCAAACAAATGTTCCTAAAGCATATATATATATATATATATATATATATATATATATATATATATATATATATATATATATATACACACACACACACACATACATATATAATATCTATGCATACTTTATATTCATTTTTTACCATTAGTAAATAGGTATTAATAGTCTCAAAAGAACTCTAAGTGGTAGAATTTACTATCCTCATTACACAGATGAAGAAGCTGTGGCTTCAATAAGTTACAACATCACTGAAACTGCTCAGCTAGACAGTTCAGAATAAGATTGTAACCATAGGTTCTTTTCTCATAAGCAAGTGATGCTTACCCCAGTTCATCTAATTACCAATTAAAGAACATGGAAATGTGATTTAGGGGAAGCTCCTGCCTCTGTATTCTCTCTCATGCCCATGCCTAAGAAGATTCCTTCAACTCTCTCTACTGGGTGAGACATGATATCATATCCATAGTTTGGAAACTTGAACAGAGCATGGATACTTCCATTTTTCTCTCTGACAACATCAGTCAGAGATGTTTCCTACACTAAATCTACTGATCAAATAAATGTGTTTGAAAACTCCTTATCCAACCCAAGTATTACTAGGATTCAGCATGCAAATTCTTTATTCGTGAATTAAAATTAAAAAAAAGTCTTTTGAGAACACAAAAAATCCCTTTCTTTCATTTATAGATATGTTTTAGTAAATTCTATTGTTTTATTGTATTCCACCATAAGATGGGCACTAGTTTCAAACAGAGTCACATGATCACAAATTAATTGAAAGATTTGATGAGCTAGTTGATTTCTCCATTCAATGACAAGCTCAGTGATTTTGAAATGAGTGTGTTTATCTAGATTATCTATAAATTATTGTGTCACTGTATTAAACAGAGTCACATTTTCTTAGTTATACTTTATAATGTATTTTGGGTAGCACATTTTTTGCATTCCAGGGTGCCTATTTCCTGAAACTTAATAGTTATTCACCTTAATCCTGTAAATTCAACATTCTGTAAAGTGAATTTACTTCAAATGAAGAATTCTTTCTATAAACATCCCTGTGCATCATTTCCATCCTCTGTTGAGTATGGCTTTATTGCTCTAAGCAAATATTCCTTGATTCCATTTGTAAAATATTTCTGAAGAAACAAAGATGTCTTTGAACAACTTTTCATTTTCCCCCTTTTACTGAGATTATTATTCCTTTGAACAGTCCTGGGATGAATTTCACCTTTCCTTTTTGTGTATTTCAAATAAAAGGAGCCTTTGAAGAGTAATTTTTCTTCTTTTTTAAATATATCTAAAGCTTCTCTTACACATGAATGAAATATCCATTTAATACCTTGGGTTTTCACTGAGAATGGGTAATGCTCTGTGGAGAAGGAGAAAAAAAACACTCCTGTTTGTAACTATTTCTAGCTCAATGGGGGTCTCTCATCATTACTGCCACTCTGCTCACAATATGGACAAAGCAGATTTCTCATGCGAACATACATTCCCCTGGATAAGGAGACTCTCAATGTGTGCAAATTTAGTGAAATTTGCCTTTCCTTCTCATAAGTCATGGATTCATGAAAGATTATAGACGACACAAGAAGCCAAATTCTATCTCACCTCTATTCTGGCTCTTCCAAACAGGCAGGGACATGGAGAGAATGCCTCTACTTTCCCACTGTGGTGGCTGTCAGAAGCATCCATGCACTTCTTCCCTCTTAATTTTATCAGAAGAAACTGAGAATATAGGAATTATTTCTGTGGGACATAATATTCATGTGACAGCAGCCATATCATTTCTGGAAATAGCTTTGTGTGTTTCCTCCAGTTAAAAATAATAAAGTTATTCAAGGTATATATAAGAATATGAAATCTTTCTCAGTGGCAATTTTACTCAGCGTGCATCTGTGCCAGTAAGGAATAAAAACGATGATTTGAACTTAGAAATTAAAGTATGATAGGCTATTGATTTTTATTATAAAATCATTGTATAGGAAGTAACTTTATAAAGAGGACTCTTAGAACTAAATTGTAGGACACTTACTAATTAACTTTAAAATTCAGTTGGAGAATGACAGTTCATCCACATAAAGACATGACAACATAAAAGTACAAGCTTTTCATTGTTGTCCTTTTCAATATTTAGAGAAATCAAAATTTGCTTTGATAGAATTAAAGTAGCAGAAAGTAGAAGGTGCAGCTCTCCGATACTAGCTAGAGATATGAGACAAAGTAAGACTAGATAACATTTTAATGTCATACCGAACAGTGGCATTCTTCTTGCTTCCTGTTATGGAATAAATAAATAAATAAATACATACATACATATTATCTTCCTGCCAACAAAATTTCTTTCTAAATTTATATTAATTTATATTGTAAAGTAACAATTCCAAACTTTCTTTAGCATTTGAAGTTCTACCTAATGTATTATGATACAAGTTTTTATTAATTTTGAGTTACTCTACTGCAAAACTTCTAGTATCAAATAATCCTATTAATTATTCCCTATATTTTCCCATAACTTTGGCTTTGTTTTTCTCAGAAATGACTATCTTACTGCATACTCTTTTCTTGCATTAAGTACCTTTATACCATATTTTCAATCAAAGTCCTTCATATACATTAAAATTCAGTCTCACACAGAAAGCTTCTTTGATTTACTTTCCTGGTTCACTCTTCTAAGTTCTTGCTTTATATCATTTTTTGGCATGTACTCTGTGCTAGTTAATATCTTTCAGTTTCCATATTTACTAAAGTGCTATTATGGTTTTGGATGTTGAATGTCTTCCAAATTATCATTTATTCAAAGCTTGGTCCTCAATGCAGCAATATTCGGAGGTAGGGCATTTAGGAATGATTGGGTCATGAGGGCACCAAATTCATCAGTGTATTAATCTATTGATACATTCATAATTTGAATGGAAACTAGAGGAGAGGAGACCTAGTCAAATGTAATGGGTTCTTAGTGGTATGTCTTTGGGGACTATACCTTATCTACTGCCTATTCCCCTCCTCGCCCTGCTGTTTCTCCATCTGCTTCCTAGCTGCCATAAGGTGAACACCTTTTCTCCACCACATCTTTCTGCCATGATGTTCTGTCTCACCTCTGGCCAAAAGCTGTGGAGCTGACTGACTATAATAGCCTGAAATCTCTACAACTTAGCTAAAATAAATCTATCCTTGTTATTTTTCTTAGGTATTTTTAATAGTAATGTAAAGCTAACTGATACAAATATACTTTTAATTCCAGGAAAAGGAACTCAAGATTTTAATCTCTTGGAATTCCTCTAGTGTTTATGATAATGCTGTATAGAAAAGATGTGAATGAAGGGATTGGATGTACCTCAGTAATAAAGCGCTTGCTTGGCATGTGTGGCTCTGGGTTCAATCCCCACTATACATAAATTTATATATATATATATATATATATATATATATATATATATATGCAAGAGAGAATCAATTTCTCTAAGTGTCTCTGAATGGTTTGATTCAATAGTTATAAATGAAGGTTTCATTTTATAGTTATAATTTTTATGTCCTTGACTAATATCAAAATCTATTTATAGATCTACTTTCAAAAAGTAGCTAGAGTTTAATTCTGTTGTGTTCCTTCTCTTACTTCTTAGTCTGCATTTCTATTCAAACTTCATACCACATTTAACTATTTTTAATAACTCTTTATTACCTCACTTGTTTTCTCTGCTATGGAGTCTGAATAAGTATTATCTACTTGGAACAGGAACTTTTATCCTACTGAATTTTTAGATATTTCTTTGATTTTGTTTTGTAAGTGTTATTACACATGTTTGTAGAATTGAGTTAACCAAATTAAGCCCAGGTTTACATTTTGCCACTTCATTCCAGGTGATCTGAAATATTTTGTTCGGTAAGAATGGATATAGAATGTTGGGTTATGATGTATTGATCTATAGTTCACCAAATTTGGGTATTCAGAAGAAATTGGTGCTTATTTCAGATTTATCTCATGATATAATTGCAAAACATAAGCTTCCTTAATAAATCAAGCTTCATATGGTTCTATGCTACCTGGTGTAGTCTGAAAGTTAGAAAATGTGGAGAGAAGGTAGAAGCTTCTCTAACAAAGATATGATGCTTACCTGCAATGAAAAGCAAAGATCTTCAAATAGAGAAAGGGGAGCCTGAGAGATATTCCTCGTGTTTGAGTTGAAGGTAATTTAGTCTCTCACCAAAATTGTGGAGCAAGAGATCAGAGAAGCAAAGATTAATTCTTTTTTTATATCCTGTTAGTTTTTAGTCTTAAGAAGTTCTGTAAATACTTTCATTTTGATAGTTATGTTTTATTTAAATAGGAATGTGTTTAAAGTACTGCAGTACCCTAATCTAAATGTAAATTACCAAAGCAGAGGTATTAGCAAGTGGTGATTTAAGAGCATAGGCTCTGTGAAATTAGCAGACTTGAATTTGAATTCTGGATTAGCCACATGCTGCTGGATGACTATTGGCAGTTTACTTAACCTCTCTGAGCCTCATTTTCCAATCTAATAAAGGGAAGAATCTACTTTACTGTGAAATTGAAAGGAGATTAAAATCTACTCATAAAAAACATTGAACACTGCCTAACCTTTGGTACATTCAACAAATATTAGCTAAGAAATGCAACCTTTATTTATGTACAATTCGAAAACATTCTAGTCCTCTTAGATCCCTGATTTCTAATGAGAAAACCTAAGAGCAGTTGTCTTGATTTTACTTGCCCATAAAAGTAATCAGAAATACCTTGTTGTCACTCAGAGCATTCTAAGCAATGGTAAATCTGTTAAGGGTCAAGAGGAATGTTAATATTCCACTATTTAATTAAGATTGTTATCAGAATTGAAATTTGTAGGTTATGACACCTTCTGAATTAAACTCAGTAGAACTTACATTTCTTTGTTCTCCTGTGGCAATAAAATATGGCAAGCATTTTATCAAGATGATACCTAAAACAAAATAAATACAATCCTAAAACCTTCCTCCATTTCAACATTTTGTGTGACTCACTGTCATGAGGGGGCAAAATTGCCATGTATGCAATCAAGTGGAGAAATAAAGAATGTCCACACACTTCTGCCCCTTTCAATGCTTTATTCACTCAAATAACTCAATACAATTTCACTCTATAGGTTCTTAATCAAGAAAACGACAGTCCTTAATGCTAGGCACTGCAATGGACATAATCAATTCACAGCA
Source organism: Marmota flaviventris (assembly GCF_047511675.1). Lineage (NCBI taxonomy): Eukaryota > Metazoa > Chordata > Mammalia > Rodentia > Sciuridae > Marmota > Marmota flaviventris. Next base: position 37,426,497 of record NC_092498.1, read on the forward strand.
AACAATTCTAGATTCATTAATTTACAGCAAACAATTCTAGATTAATTCTAAGCACTGCAAAACACACTTAATCATGATAGGATAATGAGAGACATTTCCTCTGCATGCTAAGTTAAAAAGTCTTAAGCCTTAGGCTTTAAGTCCAGCAGATGCACATTCACTCAGACCATGGTGACCAGGTCTGGAACCAAGGCAGGCTTTTCCTGGCATGGATTGGATGACCATTGAGGAGAGGGTCTTAGGGAGAAGTTTTGGCTCTCACCAAGGTCCAGACGAGGTGGGAGAGTTTGAGAGCAGTGGGATCAGGAAATGATGACAAGTGTTGGGATGTCAGGTCCTCATCAGGCTCTCCAACTCGAGTGGATCCTTGTTTCGGCTGGCTGAATCCCTGTTCATTTGCTGTATCATTTATACTAGATTTGGGGGCTTTTGACCTCCCTTTCAATCCTTATCAGCTACCTCTGGATTTCTCAGTGACATCATTTACCCTGGGGTCAGAAACATCTGGTCTGGTGGTCTCCATCCTGAATTTCTCAACTTTCCCTCTTATTAGGTGAGGACAGCCTGCCAGGGGCTTCACTCTGTTTATCAGGGTTAGGGGAAGTAACTTGTTTGAAGTTATACTGGAGGGATCTGTGGGTGTTGCCTGGTGAAACCGCAGGTTTCAGACTGGAGTTTTAAAGATGGAGTTGCTTAGGCTCAGGCCTAAGGCCATCCTAATACTCTTGATGGGTTCAAGGCCATGGTTCTAAGTTATACTCCAACCAAAACACTCTTTTGGAGATGGTATCTAGAGCCAATTGCAAGTGTTCTTTGCGCCCTGTACTATAACTCTGTGAAAAGAGCATAACAAGTACATGGCTGCCAAATTGTGGGGGTACTAATTGGGTATTTATAAAAGTCTTTAAAGGTACAAAATCCTGTAAAGGCTAAATAATTCTTTACTTATTGAATTAATCATAAAATGTGCAGATTTTCTATGAAAATTATTTAAAATATGATAATATCTCTGCTCAATTTCAGGACATAATTAAAATATGTAGCATTTTCATGATGTAATTTCTCGATAAGAATCATGGCGCTTTTAATTAGAGGATTTGGGAAGCATCAAAAGAAGTTTGTGTTGATCCTGGATCATGTAGCAGAGATATTTCTTGATGAAAATTATTATAAATGAGAAATGAAGAAGCCATGAGTCTATGAACATTAAATTCCTTTTATCCTTATCAAAAGAGCTTTGAGTGTCTGAAAGACCTGGCCCCTTTTTCCTCATTTATAACCTGCAATACCCTATTTCCAATTTTGCTATCTTTGGAACATCATGATTTCTTGCTTAATACAAAATTCTTAACAAGTTTGATTATTTGTTTTCCAAGTCCTTGTGGAAGCTCTTAGAGCTAATAACAGAAGAACAGGAGAAAGGTGAGTTGATAGTACAAGAGGGACAAGACAGAAATCCTATGGATCTCAGTATAGTAGATGGTGGTTGTGCTGCTACATCCAGTGACTTTCCTAAGGAAACAAAAATGGTAGTAACATTTTTAAGTGGCTTAAATTCTTAATTCTACCAATTGAGAATAAAATAGGTAAAAGCTGAAGTAATTTTAAGGATTTTGTTTCAGACTCTGGGACACTTTGAATATGGAATACATTTTTTTGCTTTATGATACTATATACCATCAGAATTGATTTGCACTTAAAATATACTGAAATTTCACTCTATAAGGACAGAAATGACAAAGTAGTTTTAATCCCTTCCTAGGAAAGCCTACATCTAAGTTTAGTCACTATTTATGAATTGTGAATTTAGTCACTATTATTAATTTATTCACCCAAATAACTCAATACAATTTCACTCTTAATCAAGAAAACGACAATCCTTAATGCTAGGCACTGCAATGGACATTATCAATTCACAGCAAACATCTTCAGTTCTAGTGAGCCAAATATTCAGTAGTTAGCCAGACTCTGCATTCTGACAAGGAGAGAGAGCGAGAAAAAGAGAGAGAGAAGGGGGGGGGCACATGTATGTGGTGAATACAGTTAGGTTGTTGGGCAGTTGTTGTGAGGTAGCAGTGGAGGATGATCTTGGGTCAGTGAAAAGGCAGTATTGCATATGTATATAAGACCTTTGGAGTTGGGTGTGGTGGCACATACCTGTAATCCCAGAAGAATGCCAAGTTCAAAGCCAGCAACAATGAGGCACTAAGCAACTCAGTGAGACCTTGTCTATAAATAAAATACAAAACAGGTCTGGGAATGTGGCTCAGTGGTTGAGGGAATCTGAGTTCAGTCCCTGGTACCCCCCCCAAAAACAAAACAAAACAAAACAAAACAAAACAAAACAAAAAAACAAAAAACAAGAGCTTTGGGTTTGCATTCAGGTTCACATTGCATTAAATACCAAATCCACCAAAGTTAATTGACCAATGACAAATAACTCTGTAAAAAATTATTCTGTGGAAGGGGTTGGGAGAAATGATAGAGGAAGTACATAATATGTATATTAGTTGTTAGGAAGCCTTATGTGAACTTACATATAGTAAGCATAGAGTAAACCAGTTGATGTTATTACTAGATCTCATTGTTAGCATAACATTTCTATCAACAGTTTTGTAAACAATAAGTGACTTATATTTGAGTGACATAGAACCAAATCTACTTTTATCTGCCCTTACCATTCTGATCACACCAATTTATAGCTGGCTAAACCAGTTATTCTTCACTATATTCCAAGACTAATGTACCAGTGATATACAACACACTCATTGGTAACTGTATTCACCAGCTAGTACCAATGGGAGAGGTACTTAGATATGGATAGGAAGAAAGGGATTAGATTATAGAGACCAGGGTAATATTCAGGAGACTCTTAGTATTTCTTTTACACATGTATTCCTCTTTAAAAATCTCTATAATACAAAGTGAAGATTTGGGAAGAGTAAGAAAAAATAACAGCACTATACTACATGAGGACATTTTTTAATGCTTTGATTATTAAAAAATGTTTTGGACATTTTTCAATTCTGGCATTTCTATGTCACCATTTTTCATGTTGCACACACAGTAAGTGTGTGAAAGTAAGTATATGAAAGATAATCATCCTGGGGCAATTGAGAAGAATTCTACATTCAAGATTCACTGCAATTTCAGAGGTTGTGTAATAGCAAACCATATGCATACTTCCTACTAAGAGCCCAAGTTATGAAGGCTGGACCTCAAGTCAGACATCCCCTTTAAAACCAGCCTCTGTCCCTTGTTGGATTGACTCATTTAGGAATCAATTTTTCTGTGCTTTAATTTACCCTTTATAAAACAAAGAATAACTAACCTCTAACTTATAGTGGTTAATCTTTTGTAAAGATTAAACAAGTTAAAAGATATAAAGAACATAGAAAGGATTCAGGCTCATAGTAACTCTTCAGAAATTATAATAAGTTATATTATTATAAGTTATATTATAATAAGTTATAATAAGTTATATTATTATTATGTTATGGAAAGAGTATACTCAAATGCTGATTTTAATGATTAATTGATCTTTAACAATTGAATTAAGTCATTATACACATTTTGGAATGATCTTTCATTTTCTTATATTGGGTATCCTCATGGATAGAGGAAAAACCAAAGGAAGTTATTGGCTGTGCACTTATGCTTAGTATATATATTAGTAACTTCAGCTAATATAATACCTCACATTTCTCTAGGACATTATAGATCACTAATTTCTATGTATTATACTTGGCAATTTGCAAAGTGCTTCCCAATTGTGCCATTAAACCCATAAATAATCAGACAACTCTTGTTGCTATTTTCATTTCAAAACAGATAGCTCTAAAACAATTAAGTTATGTAATTCTAGTCAATAATTAGTGTTAGTTAGTACAAGTCTAATAAATTAAAGAAAATTGGTAGAAAACCATGCAGTATGCTGCTATTTCCCCCTACCTGTCTCCTTCCTCCCTCATTCTTTCCCTTCCTTCTTTCCTTTTTTCTTTTTTTCCTTCCTTTCTTTTGAATGATACACTAAACATGATCATGTGTCGTGAACTGTGGCAAGTCTTGGTCATGGACAGCTGAAATGTCCTCTTTGGAGATTACATTCTGGTATCAGTCATAAGCCTATAAGCAAGGAAACACATCTGTGAACTTAATGATTGTAGATTGTGATACTACAAATGTGGCAATGTGATAAAAAGAAAATGAATTGAGAGCAGAGGCTACTTTGGACAGGATAATCAGCTTACCCTTATCTGAGGAAGTGACATTCCTTGGAGCTGAGAGAGAAGAGCCTGTCAAGTGAGGATCCAGGGAAGGACATGGCTGTATCATGGTTAGACTGGCAAAAATTGTTCCAGGTCCCTGATGTCTTGCATATGGAAATTCTCAGATTTAGTCTGGAGTGCAAATAATTGAAGGAACTGAGAAAAATCCAGATTATGCTCATCAGTCTTACTCAGAATCCCTGCTTGGACTTTGCTGCATAGTTCTACAAAGGCTTTCTATTCTGAAGGCAGCAAAGCTCTAATAGGTAGGACCTATCCTGGATTAGTGTGTCCAGCTCCAAATGCACTTCCAAAGGCTCTTTGTGTAAATGCTATATTCAATGAGCATTTAATTTTTTTTCCTCAAAGTTTTTTTTATAAGAAAATTATTTTGCATTTTATTTTTGCTGCTTTATTCTTGATAGATCATCATATTCTTGATGGATCATCAGTGAGATTCTAATCTGCATTTTCAACACGGAAACTTGGAATTCTCATTCTAGTCTGATATAGAAGATAAAAATCTTTTTAAAAATAATACTGATCTAGACAGGATTAAAAAAAAAAAAAAAAAACAAAAAAAAAACCTTATTCCCAAAAGGATATCATGTAAATAGAGCAGCACATGGCCAGCTGTCAAAGGAAATCTCTTTGGCTTTATTTTCCTCCCAAGAGTGCAGTGAGCAGATTCTTTCAGTATATCTACCAGGATACTAATCAGATGCTAAATGAAAACACCTTTAAGATATCTGTTTCTGCCAATAAATCCTCAGGCTTATAAATCCAGTGGATGTGACAAGCTATTATAATGCAACTTATACCAAGTATTTGTTTTGCATTGCCTCAAACAAGCTCTTTAGCATCAGGCACAGAATACCAAAATATGCTACTTTATTGCATCTAAGTTTTCCTGCAGCCTCTTCGGTATTTCCCAAGGGACATCATCATGTACGTAGCTTTGAATGCAGAGTGATGTAATAAAGCAGAATAAATTATGGCTGTGGAGTACAATGATGGCACCACAGCAGCCCTCTTTAGTTTTTTTCACATTGAAAATTCAGCAGGACTATTAAAGTGTAATGGCACAGAACATCTTGTTAAAAAAAAAAAGCCACAGCCCTGAATGGTATACTTGTTTATGGATGATATTTATTGCTTTTGTATTCTTATTGTGTGCTTCGAAGTCAATTGAAATGCAAGTGCTAATGAAACCTCCACCATAACACATTTATTCTTCCTCACCCCAAATGAGTCTACAAGATGTAAATGACTTACATATATCAACTGCTCAGGTTTTATTGTTTTGGGTTAATTTATTCACTGTAATATTCTTAATGAAAGTAATGACTCTTATACTAGTTTGTATATTCACATACTACAGTTTTATTAAATCATGCTGAGAAAGTTTGCAATGAAGGTCCTAAAATAAAAGTTTCATGTTTCATGAAACATGTGAATGTAATTCACTAACCAAGCATCAACACTATGTATTTGATAACCATTGTTAATTTAGTTCATCAACAATTTCAGGTCAGGGCAGTTCAGGATTTAACATATTAGTCATATCTTCCATAGTTTTTAAAATGAATGTGTGTCATCATTTATCAACATTTTTTAAGTATCTGATGTTCACTGCACATTTTATTGTTCATGAGGACCTAAAGCAACCACTTCAAACTTTTATCCTCACTGTTTACATTTCTGTGAACACTTTGAACAAAGATAACATTATTTGAGAATATTCCTGAGTAAAACCAGAAGTTTTCAATGTATAATTCATCCTAAAATTACATTCTAGAAAAACAAAACAATTGATAAATGAGATTAGTGTGCACTATAGTTTGAGAAAGGAAAATAACATGTTTTCTGTATGTCCATCTCTTTTCAAATACCTGATGCCTGATTCTGTGATAACACCTAAGGAGCTCTCCTCAAATTTTGATGAATGAGTGAATACCCTACTAACACCTGATTTATTATCGCCATCTTTCTCAGTCTGTCCAAAAACTGGTCCTGTTATTTCAACTTCACTAGTCATTTATTAGAAGCTAATAATTACCTCTTTCAGGAACCTAGTATTATAATTTTGGAATAGTCCTAAAGTCAAAAACTGTGAGGGACCTATTTCTTTCAGTTACAGCCTCAAAACGTATTTTAAATGCCTTCTGTCTTCTCCATCTACGTTGAATATTTCAGCCCTTCCCTGTCATGTTACCTGTGGTTAATATGTTTCAAATTGACCTTGTTCATATATTCCACCTCTAACTGATCCTAATATGGTGTCTATCTTCATAACTTATAGCTCTGATCATGCAACATCACTGTCCACAATTGTAGACTTTATAATCCAGATTCCTTATCACAGCTTGTAAATCTAATACTAACCTACTGTTTTAGGTATTTCCAATCCCTTGTCCTTATTTATTCTATGCTACAACTAGTTTTGGGGTTTCAGCATCCCTACAGTACATTGCCTTTGATTATTCTCCCAACTTAGATTGACCTCTTGACCTTTGATGTTCACCTATATAGACTCCATTCAGCCTTCTCTAACAAAACCAGTGACAAGTATTTGTCCATTATAGTCAGTCTCCCTCCAGTTATCTGTCTAAATCTCCTTCATATCTATTGAAGATGGATATCTAACAAACTGTGAATGATTTGAATACTTTCAAAAATTTGTATTCTATATTAAAGTCCCTTGAAGGTCAATTTCTTATTTGTTTCTTTTTCAAGTTTCTTTAAGATGCTTTGTGCAAAGCTGTGTACATGTATGGTGTTCAACAAACATTTGTTGAATTAAGTCGAATCAACTATGACATACTTTACATATTTAACATCTTCAATTCTTTATCTCAATTCTGCCAAACAACCCCTAGCTTCTTTAATCTTCTTTCAAAGCCTTATTTTCTAACTTAGGAGTTATTTTAATTGGCCTTCCTTGAAGCAGAAGAATAAAGGAAGTGGGAAGATGAGGGAGTGAAATGCAGGATGTAGGTGCTGTGAAGATACCCAGAAAAGTTAAATCATGCATGTGATCTAAAGAAAAAATATCTGAGAGCTACAGATCTCAGAGAGCTTGGGCATCCTTCCTGAAGCAGCAAAGGGTTTTATCCATTATATGAAAAGCATTTATCACATGGTCAGCCTTTCCATTTTAAAGAAAATATGTTTTCTGAGTTTATAAAAGGACTTTCTTCCTGACGCTGATTTTCCATCCATGTGGCAGCAATTTTAAGTTTGTCTGAGTGACAGCTAATGTTGCATCAGTGAGAACTGGTGAATGATAGCTTCCAAAGAAATAGTCAAGAAACCCTTCAAGGTATCAAAAAGCTTTTGGTGAATAATCTGTTTTTGATTTAGAAGCCTGTAAGAAAAGGGCTTTTCAAAGATGTCAGGAATCTCACTGTCCTTTTCCTTCTGTGTCTCCCCATTCAGCCTTGGGTATTTATAGCACAGTAATAGTTATATTCTTTGTGCTCAGGGCAGAAGAATTTCATTTTCATTTCTTTTTAAAATTAATCATTCATATGGTAGAAAGAACTTTTTAAAGGCAGCCTTCACATTTTGATCTTCAATTTAGTTTGATGTGGACACTTTTAGTTTGTTTTTATTTTCTAGATAGCAGCACTAATATTTGATGGAGACTTTTTTGAAAATGTCCAAAAGAATCTTGAATGACTGCCAATTACACAAATTGGTATGAAGATATGCTCATCATTTTAGTAACCTGAAGTGTTTAATTAATCACATGGTCAGAAATTTCTTCCTTCTACTCAATTGAATCTTTTTCAATGTTACATGAGCCTAATTTTAACTGGTATTGTATGGAGTTAAAGTTAGATCTTTTCTCATAACAATGATCATTTATTGAATGTTTATATACCCTGTGGTAAATAGCTTACCTACACTTCTGATGAATGTGCATTGGTATTCTGAATATACAGATGAAAACATTTAGATTAAGTATTTTGCCCAATGTTACCTGGCCAGAACATGAAGGTGTATCAAGTTCCACATGATGTCTGTTATGGTTTGAATATGAGGTATCCCCTCAAAACTTCTGTGTTAATTCAGGAATACCAGGAGGTGGAATGATTAGATTAGGAGGACTGTGACCTCATAGGTTCATCCTAGTTTCAATACACTGAATGGGTGGTAACTGTAGGCAGGGGCAGTGTGGCTGGAGGAGGTGGTCCCTGGGGCACACCCTGGAGGGGCGTATCTTCCTTGTGGCATCTTCAGCCTCGAGCTCTTTGCTTCTGGACCCTGCCTTGAGCTGAACAGCTTTCCTATGCTGCCCTTCCCCATGATATCCTGCCTTACTTTGTGCCCAGAACAGTAGAGTTGCCCTGTCATGGACTAAGACCTCTGAAACCATGAGCCTTGGATAAGCTCTCCCTCATCTAAGTTGTTTTTGTCAGATATTTTGGTCACAGTAAGGCCAAACCTGACTAAAACAACTCTGAAACCTATGATTTAACTAGTGTATCCTGCTGACTCCTGACAATAACTTTTCAACTATTTAAAGTATGAAGATGTAAACAATATTATCTCTCATTCTTTTTGTTTTCTCTTCGGAACATTGGCTGTGATTTATTTATGTTGTACAGCAGTACTTTTCTCCAAGTGGTAATACCAACTGCTGTCTTTTGGAATCTTCCCTAATGATGCTGACAGTTAATTGGACCTACAGCATACATTATAATCATACCCATCTGACTACCATAATAATCCTTTAAGTCTGTCGAATTTTAATTTTGTTTTGTGTTGTTTTGTTTTCCCAGACTCCCTTCCAATTTTGAATTCGAGTTTCAAGGTTTGGTTTCTATTGTTAAGATTCTCTTTTTACTTAGACTTCATTCTGAGAGCAGAGTTGGATTGTCCACCTTTAATGATGTACTCTGGAATTTGAAAACTGAGAGCTAAATGGAGATTCTATGTGACAGCATGTCTGTGTTTCAAAATGCTTGAATTTGACATTATCATGCTTTTTCTTAGCTAATTAGCTTTATTATCTTGATTACACTACCTAGTTGGTTAAAAGAGGGTTTGTTTTTGTTTCTGTTTTTCTGTTTTTTTTTTTTTTACTTTCCCAGTCTAATTTTTATTTTCAGGGAAATCTTTCTGACTTACACTTTGGAGACATAATTATAAATCATGTTAAGGAAGATGTAAACTCACTGAATTCTTTTTTGAAATCAATATTTACGTGTTATGTACTATGGGCAATTAGTGGCTACTAAAACATGGCCTTAACTTATATTCTAGAATAGTATATAAAATTTTACATGTATATTATATGAACTGAATCTAAAAAGGGTCATAAGAGAGCTCCAGAAATGAGTTTGGCATTTTCAGAGAAAAGAAGAGATTAATTCTGCCCAATGATTTCTGGAGAATTCCTTGGAAAAGGGGGCATTTTTTTTCTGTTTTTTTTTTTTTTTTTTCACTTTCCAAAGAAAATACACTAATTTTATCATTATAAATTCTACTTTCTATAACAGAGCAGGTAGGATTTGAACAAGTAGGTGGAAGACACCAAGGCGGTAAATATCTATCCATTCTAAATACAAACCATAAATTTTACCTTAAAAAAATACGACACCTGAGTTTTTCTACTGAGATCTCTAATTTCATTGCAATTTAAATGGAAGAAGGAGAAGGTAAGAAAGAACAGAAGGAAGGTGGGGAAAAGTTGTTGGGAGGGAAGAAGCAAAGTCAAATACTTTGGCTAACTTTAACCACAACTGGAGTAAGGAACATCTAGAGCATTCACATAATTTCATAGTGTTTTCTCCTCTACTTTTAGTTGGTGTCTACATATAGAATTCAAATGTGTATTTGCAAGCTTTTCATAGTTGATAATTCTTGCAAGTATGTGCACCCAGTCCTCCCATTCAATAATGCAGAGCAAGTCAGATTTCTCTTTTCAAGTAGTTCTTGGTCATTTAACTCTTAATGTACTCCATTCCGGAGAACAATCTCATCCCTATTGCAGACAACATTAGTTTGCACTCAGGTGGCTAACAATTTTCTAAGAACCAATTTTATCATGTCAGAGTACTGTTTTGTGCAAATGATAGTTAGCTGGTAAATGACAGGCAGTAACATTATAGTGTTTTTAATGCTATTCAGATTGTGAACAGGCAGTAACATCATAGAGCTAGTCTGCTATTGAAATAGTAAAATAAATATTTTTATTGAAATGCTTTAAATGGTTGGGGAGTCATACATTGAAATAAAATAGAAAAGAGACACTTACTCAGAGATAAATTTGACAGGGGATCTCAGAGCTACTTCCTACATAATCATAGTGCAGGGAATGAGGGATCCTGTGATGGAATTTACAGCGATGGTTTAACCTTGAATGACTATAATAAAGAAAGTATGAAGGCTGAACATTTTATCACTTAAAAAAGGATACTTGAGGCTGCTTGAACTGCTTGAATGTAATTCAGCCTCTTCAGTACAAATGTGACCCCACCAAATCCCAGGGACTTTAAGCAGTGGGAAGTAGTTCCCCTTTTAATATGCTGACCCAGAGTGTAGGTGTGCAAAGATAAGCACACATTTACTTCACCACATTTGTGTTGAAGACTGTGATTGTAGCTGTTACTGCATTCATTTCTAACTTAAGTGGGGTAAAAAGAAATAGAAAAGGGCCAAAATATAAAAAGAGGTCTATACATATTTGTAGATGTCCTATTGATGGAGAATAGTATTTGTCTTTCAATCAAGAAGCCCAGTTCAAATTTGTAATATTCTTTTGATTAAAAACAATGTTATGTGGTTAATAATATATATTATCATGCAAACAATGCATGATTATCAACAACAACAACAATAGAATAATATAAGTATTGGCTTCTGAGTTATTGCTAGTGTGGATCAAGAATAACAAAAATGAAAGTTTGTTAACCAGTTAGTTTGTCCATAAGTAGAGAGTGGGAAAAGATCCTAATGGATGCTAGTGAAATCATGGCAAGAATGAAGGTGATTTCCAGTTTCTCCAAAAGAGAAACAGTTATATTTATTTGGAGACTTCTTGAAAGTTTCAAACAAAAATGTGAAACTTTAGTCTAACAATACAATTATATAAGTAAAACACTGGTATTATTACCTCATGGAGTTTAAAAAATCCTAATAATTAGAAGATCTAATTTTTTTGAGAAGACTCTCAAGGTTCCAAAGGTTCTTAAACTACTCAGGAAAAATATTTGACTCTAACTAAATTCAATCAGAATTTAATAGATTAAAAATTGTTTTGACTTCAGACAATTTCACATTTTCAGAAAAAAAAAAAAAGAAAATAGATTCTTAAACGGCTTAAAACTTGGCAAAACATTTCCTAACTGATCATGGTAGTTCCATTCCAAGTATTCTGATAAATCTCAATACAGCTTTCCAGAGTGGTTGTACAAATTTTCAGTTCTATCACAATGTATGAGTGTACTCTTTTCCCCACATCAACACCAACATTTATTGTTACTTGTATTCTTGATAATTGCCTTCTGACTGGAATGAGATGAACTCACTATAATTTCAATTTGCATTTGTCTAATTGCTAGAGATGTTGAACATTTTTTCACATATTTGTCAACCGTTCATATTTCTTCTTCTGTGAAGAGTCTGTTCAGTTCCTTTGATCTTTTATTAATTGGATTATTTCTTTTTTCAGCATTAAGTTTTTAAGTGCAATTTTCAGGTCTGAGATGCAGGTGGAAAAGATTTTATCCCATTGTGTAGGTTCTCTCTCATGCCCTTCATTTGCTGTGAAGGAGCTTTTTAATTTGGTACCATGCAATTTATTGATTCTTAATTTTACCTTTAGGAGTCTTGTTGAGGAAGTGTGTGCCTTAGCTGACATGATGGAGAGTTGGGACTACATATTTTTCTTCTAGTAGATGTAGGGCTTATGGTCTAATGTCTAGGACTTTGACCAATTTGAATTGAGTCTTGTGCTGGGTGAGATATAGGGGTTAAATTTTGTTATGTTACATATGGATTTCTAGTTTGTCCAGCACCATTTGTTGAAGAGGCTGTCTTTTTTCCAATGTATGTTCATGGTGGCTTTGTCCAGTATGATAAAACTGTACTTATATGGGTTTGTCTCTGTGTCTTCTATTCTGTTGCATTGTTTTTCATGTCTGTTTTAGTGCCAATACCATTCCATTTTTGTTTTTATATCTCTGTTGTATAATTGAAGGTCAGGTATGGTGATGCTTCCTGCTTTACTTTCCTCAGTAAGGATTGCTTAGGCTATTCTTGGCCTTTTATTTTTTCCAAATGAATTTCATGATTGATTTTTCTATTTCTATAAATAATGACATTGGAATTTTAATAGGAATTGCTTTAATCTAGATAGCATTTTTGGTAGTATGACCATTTGGATAATATTAATTCTGCCTATCCAAGTACATGGGAGATCTTTACATATTCTAAGGCCTTCCTCAATTTCTTTTTTAGTGTTCTGTGGTTGTCATTGTAGTTGTCCTTTACCTCTTTGGTTAGATTGATTCCAAGGTCTTTAATTAATTTATTTATTTTGAAGCTATAGTGAATTGGATAGCTTTCATAATTTCTCTTTCCACTGATTTGCCAGTGTGTAGAAACACAATTGATTTTTGGTTGTTAATTTTATTTCCTGCTACTTTTCTGAATTTATTTATGAGTTCTTGTAGTTTACTGGTGGAGTTTTTTGGGGTTTCCAAAATATAGGATCATGTTATCAGCAAATAGGAATTGTTTGAACTCTTATCTTCTGAGTTGTATCCTTTTTTTAATTGACAGTTTAATTTATTTTAAAAAAATAAATTACAATTCTTATTACACATATACAGGACAACTTTTCATATCTATGGTTGTATCAATTCGTGTCTTCATACATGTACTTTGCATAATGATGTCCATCACATTCTACCATCCTTGCTAATCACCTGCCCTGTCCTTTTCCCTCCCACCTCTCTGCCCTATCTAGAATTCATCTGTTCCTCCCATGCCCATCATGAGTCAGCCTCCTTATATCAGAGTAAACATTCGGCATTTGTTTTTTTGGGGTTGGTTAACTTCAGTTAGCATTATCTTCTCCAACACCATCCATTTACCTGCAAATGCCATTAATTTACCCTCTTTTATTGCTGAATAAAATTCTATTGTGTATATATGTAACATTTTTTTTATCCACTCATCCACTGAAGGACATCTAGGTTGGCTCCACAGTTTAGCTATTGTGAACATTGATGTGGCTGTGTCCCTGTAGTATACTGTTTTTAAGTCTTTTGGATATAGACTGAAGAGAGGGGTAGCTGAGTCAAATGGTAGCTCCATTCCCAGATTTCTAAGGAATCTCCACACTGCTTTCCATATTGGCTGCACCAATTTGCAGTCCTACCAGCAGTGTATATGAGTGTACTTTTTTCCCCACTTCCTTACCAACACTTATTGTTTGTCTTCACAATAGCTGCCCTTCTGACTGGAGCAAGATGATCTTAGAGTAGTTTGATTTGCATTTCTCTAATTGCTAAGAGATGATGAACATATGACTCTTATCTTTGAGTCTATTGATGTGATGAGTTACACTTATTGATTTCCGTGTGGTGACCAACCTTGCATCCCTGGGATGAATTTCACTTGATTATGGTGCACAATCTTTTTGATATGTTTTTGTATTCTATTTGCCAGAATTTTATTGAGGATTTTTGCATATATGTTCATTAGAGATATTGGTCTGAAGTTTTCTTTCTTTGATATGTCTTTGCCTGGTTTGGGGATCAGGGTGATATTGGCCTCATAGAATAAGTTTGGAATTACTGCCTCTTTTTTCTATTTCCTGAAATAAATTGTAGAGTATTGGTATTAGTTATTCTTTAAAGGTCTTGTAGAACTCTTATGTCTCATTCCTATGGCTAGATTTTCAAGGAATATGTTGAATGGAAGTGGTTAAAGAGGGAATCCCTGTCTTCTTGCATTTTTTAGAGGGAATGCTTTGAGTTTTTCTCCATTTATAATGATGTTGGCCTGGGTTTAGTTTATGTACCTTTTACAATATTGAGGTATCTTCCTACTATTCCTAGTTTTTCTAGTGTTTTGAGCATGAATAGATGCTGTATTTTCTCAATATTTTCAGTATGTATTGAGCTAATCATGTGATTCTTTTCCTTAAGTCTACTGATGTGGTAAATTATATTTATTGATTTCTGTTTGTTGAACCAACCTTGCATGCCTGGAATGAAACCATTTTGTCATGGTGCACTGTCTTTTCAATTTTTTTTGGTATGTAATTTCCCAATAGGATTTAACAAGTTTTTGCATCTATGTTCATCATGGGTATTGGCCAGAAGTTTTCTCTTCTTGATGTGTCTTTGTCTGATTTTGGAATCAGGTTGATTCTAGCTTCAACGAATAAGTTTGAAAAGGCTCCCTCCTTTTCTATTTCATGGACTAGTTCTTTTAAGACCTGGTAGAACTTGGCTGAAAACATATATGGTCCTGGGTGTTTCTTTGTTGCAGGCTGTTAACGGCATCTTCAATTTTATTGCCTGAAATTGTTCTGTTTAAATTTTCTATGTTCAATTGTTTAATTTTGGTAGGTCATATTTCTCTAGAAATTTGTTGATGTCTTCAAGATTTTCTATTTTATTGGAGTATGTTTTCAATATAGTTTCTGATTTTCCTCTGTATTTCAGTGATTTTTGTGGTGATATTTCCTTTTTCATCATAAATTTTTTAAATTTGAGTTTTTCTTTCGTTCCCTTGGTTAGCATCACTAAGGGTTTATCAATTTTATTGATTTTTTTTCCCTCAATGACCAACTTTTTGTTTTGTTGACTTTTTGAATAGTCTTTTTGTTGTTGTTGTTGTTTCAATATCATTGATTTGGGCTCTGATTTTAATTGTTTCCTGTCTTCTTCTCCTTTAGAGCTGATTTTTTTTTTCTTTTCCAGGGCCTTGAAATATAATATTAAGTAATTTATTTGGTGGCTTTATATTCTTTTAATGAATGGGGTCAGTGCTTTGAACTTTTGTCTTAGAATCACCTTCATAGTTTCCCAGAGATTTTGATATGTTTTATTGCTGTTCGCACTTCCGTATAAGCATTTTCTTATTTCATCCCTGATGTCTTGTACTATCCATTGATCATTCAGTATCATATTATTTACTCTCCAGATGTTAGAGTAAATTCTATTTTATATTATATCACTGATTTCTAATTCCATTCCCTTATGATCTCATAGAATGCAAGATCTTATTTCTATTGTTTTTTTTGTATTTGGTAAGTGTAGCTTTGTGGCCTAAGTTGTGTCTATTTTAGAAAATGTTTGGTGTGCCACTGAGAAGAAAGTATGGTCAGTCACTGATAGATGAAATATTCTACATATGTCTGTTAAGTCTTATGAATTCTTAGTTCTGTAGCTCCTTTGTTTAGTTTTTGTTTGAAGAATCTATCCAGTGATGAGAAAGGTATGTTGAAGTCATCCAGTATTATTGTGTTGTAGTCTTTTTGGTTCTTGAAATTGAGAAGAGTTTGATATATATATTCCATTGTTTGTAGCATAAATATTGACAATTGTTATGTCTAGTTGATATAAAATTCCCTTAAGCATATGAAATGTCCTTCTTTGGCCCTTCTGATTAACTTAGCTTGAAGTCCATTTTATCTGATGTGAGGATAGAAATCCTTGCTTGTTTACAAGATCTATATGAATGATCAAGATTTTTCCTCAACCTTTTTTCTTCAGTCTGTGAATGTCTTTGCCTATGAGGTGAGTCTCTTTGAGATAGCATATTGTTGGGTCTTGTTTTTTTTAATTCAGTCTGCCGATCTGTGTTTTTTGATTAATGAGTTTAAGCCATTCAATGTTATTACTTTTATTCCTTGTCATTTTGATTTATTTCTGGTTTTTAATTTTTATTAGTTTCTCTTTGATTGACTGTTCTTCTATTGTAGTTCCTCCATTGCTGGTTTTCACTTTTATTTTTTATTTCTTCTTTATGAAATGTTTTGTTGAGCATGTGTTTTATTGCAGGTTTTCTAGTAGCAAATTATTTTAATTTTCGTTTATTGTGGATAGTTTTTATTTCATCATAATATGTGAAGCTTAATTTTGCTGTGTATAGCATTCCTGTTTGGCATCCATTTTCTTTCAGGGCTCAGAATATATTCCAGACCTCCTAGCTTTTAGGAAATCATCTGAGGTCCACATTGGTTTCCATTTATATATGACCTGTCATTTAAAAAAATTATTATTATTCTGTATGTTGGTCATTTCCAAAACAATGTGCCTTGATGTAGGTCTGTTTTAATTTTGTATATTTGGAGTCCTGTAAGTTTCCTATATTTGATTTTCCATTTCATTCATAAGGGTTGGAAAATTTTCTGATCTTATTACATTGAAAATATGGTAAAGTCCTTTGGTTTGTATCTCTGAACCTTATTCTATTTGAATAAATCTTAGATTTGGTCTTTTCATGTTATCCATATTTCTTGAAAGTTCTTTTCATGTTCTCTTGACATCTTTTCTTCATGGTGAACTTTATGTTCCAGATTATATATTTGTCTTCATTGCCTGAAACTGTTTACTCTGCTGGTGATGCTTTCCATTGAGTTTTAAATTTGGTTTATTGATTCCTTCATTTTGAGAATTTCCAATTGATTCTTCTTCAGGATTTCTATCTCCTTATTGAAATGATCTTTTACTTCTTGATTTTTTTCTCTTATTTCTCTTCTTACATCATCTTTTACCCATGTTAATAAAGTATTTTGATTTGTTTGGTATTGTTTGTTCCCTTGCTCTTTTATGTTGTTTGTATATCTACCGACTTATCAGTAAGAATATGAGGTGGCAGATCTTCTTCTTGAAGATTTCTAGTATTTGTACCTTATATATTCCTGAGGATTTTTAGAATTTCATGTTTTAGGGGGAGACAGATAATAACAATAATGAATGCAATCAATATTTAGCATTAAAATAAATACTTAGCTCCTAAGTTGGCATGTACAATGTTAATCGGCCCTATAAACAGAAGTTATATGGTAGGAAATTGCCAACAGTAGAGATATCATGTTTGCAAAAGAGTTTGATGTTTCAGAATAGATGTGATTCTACAACATGTACAACCAAAAGAATGAGATGCCATACTCCATTTAACTATGATATGTCAAAATGCATTCTATTGTCATGTATAACTAATTAAAACAAAGAATAATAAAAAGATGAAGTGGGAGAATTCAGAGGAGATGTAAGATGTAATAATTGAAATGGATGATGAGAGACAATTATAGTAAAGAATTAAGGGATGACTGAAATTGAGAAGAGAAGAATTTGGCTGCAAGCAAAATGAAAGAGAGATAGAGAATCAAGGGAAATAGGAGGAAAAAATATAAAAAATGCAAAACAAAATCAATGTATACTAATCAAAAACCCTAGTCTGCCAAATACAGAGTCAAAAAAATAATTACTTTCAAGAAATGCTAGAAATAAGAAGAGGGGAAGAAATACATATATGTTCAAATGCCCATGGACCAATCAACATGCAAAAAAAAAAAAAAAAAAAAGGTTCTTGATGGAAGATTAAGGGATTGTTTTCATTGCAATTGTTGAAAAATTGTCCATAACATTATATTTTGCTTGTCAGTTCCCAGTAGTCTTTCTCTCCTTTTTATTTTTTCATGGAGGATTGTTTTGCACACAGGAGTAGTAGTCAAGGGCTGTGAGTTCCTATTTTTCGGTGGAACTTTTCTTTGTTGCCCATTCTCAGCTTCCCTTCTTAGGAATATGAGTTGGGCAGATTGGACGGTGTTGTCTACTCCACTTAGAGTAAGGGGCTGCTGTAGAGTTCTGTGAAAGGGTTCCTGGAGCTGAAGCTCCTAGGGGTGGGGTTTGTATCTAGATAGACCCCTGGTGCTTTGGTGAAGGTTTTAAATCAGCACACCTCCAAAGCCTGGCTACTATCAGTCTGCACTGAGCATCTGTACTGCTTGAATTTCCATTGAGTTCTGCTAGATAGATGGAAGAGCCAGTCCTGCCACGTCCCCCCACCACACCAGCCTTCCATAGCTCCCATATCTTGGCCACCTGAGTTCAGTCCTAAAGCCTACATTCACTACCTCACCCACCTGATCAAGTCCCTGGCTATGCCCCACTGGTCCAGCAAGCAGTGAGACTCAAAATGTGAGATACACCCAAGTTCTCTCAGGCCTGTGTGACTCAAATTCCACTGGGTACAACTCTCTCAACCCAGAATTTCACCTGGTTTTCTAGTCACATTTGCCAGGTCAGGTTTTCAGACCTACCTGGAATTACAGAGGTCTGGGTACCTGAGTTTGAACCCACACCACCAGCCTCAGTAGCACAGTCAAAAAACATGGTGGGCTGACCTTACTCTCCACAGGTCCCTGGGAGATGTGTGGCATCCTTCTCACATGTAAAATGCCACTCACCCACTGGATCAGCTACACAATGTCCCTGATCACAGTGCTCTCTGCTTCAGGACATGCCCCAGTACCATCTGATGCTACCTGAAATGTGGGCTATATTAGTCTCTCAGAGTTGCATCAGCAGCCACCAATGACAGAGATTTATTTGTTTTTTTTTTTTTTTTTTTTGGTTTGTTTGTTTGTTTATTTCTTTTATTCTATTGAAATTTCTGTGTCTCTAGGCCATTCCGAGAATCTAGTATTAAATCCCAGTAGGATTTCTTTTGTTTCTTTTCTTTAAACTGACCTCAAAATGAAGTTCTTTTCCCTCTTTCCTGGTCCTGCACCATGGAGCATTTGGAAAGTAACCTTCTTTACTCCACCATCTTTACCTGACTCCAGATTATGCTTATTTTGGTATTTGGTGAAATAAATTATGAGATATGTGAGACAATGGAGAAAATAATTCAGCTATCATATCTAATGCTTATGAAATATCTCCTGCCCCGTAATGTATTTTGCTGTTCTGATTATCTTCACTTTCAGTGAATGTTTTCTAGGGAATAACCTTAGCAATCTGGGCTCAAGGCTTTGGAGTTGAAGAGTTTCCCATGTTTTTGTTTGATTGCTTCTTAATCTCTCAAAACCATAAAATAATTATAATTTTATAGAAATAAGAATTTTTTTAAGAATCATAACTTTATTTTCACTTCCAGGCTTCCCAAATTACTGAGAAGTATTTGAGGACTTTGTTATCCAATATAAAATAATTCTATTATGTCATTTTAGCACAATAACAATAAATACTACTAATGTGGCCTCCTTAGGATTAGAAAGAAGAAAAGATCAGGATTTAAGAAAAAATATCTGACTTTCTTTATCCAAGTATTTTCCTGATTAAAAGAAATGAAAGCTTCAAACAGAAGCCAAATGAAGTCATTGGAATTTTAAAATAAATTACAAATACGTTATTTTTCCTTTTTCTTCTCATTTTATTTTCAGTTAATAGAGCACATTATCTATTTGTACCTGCTTTTGCCTTAGGAGTTAGAGAAAGATGAAAATATTTTACTATCTGTTCTCAAATTATAAGCCCTTGTTTGCAAAGAAAGTCAAAACTCATGTATATTATCACATTATTGTTCTCAGGGGATTGCAGTCACCATAGTGATTGTAATTACATGGCTTCATTAACTTTATACATTCTACCTGTTATGGGGGGCTCACATTAACAAAATTTGCATATGCAGGAAATGAATGTCATTTGCAGGGAGCTAATGTCATTAAACATTTAGGCAGTCCCTATCAGGCAAGGGGGTTTCCACTGGGATATGCTTTTCAGCATGCCCTTTATAGTTATTGTGAGCACAGGAACATATTTCCAAAGCATGAAAAGTAAAACCTTTAGAGGAAAATATTAGAAAGCAACAAATGTTTTAACAAAACTTATTTATGCTGAAATTTCAAATTACTGATACCAAGAACATATCATCAGATATAATATGGTTCTAAAAAAATGTAAATGTCTGAATGTTTGTGGAGCTTTTGCACATTATAAATATTTGTGTGGGTGCACATGTGTGTGTATGTTTTCCTAGAACAACTTGATAGATTATTTGAAAATGTGTATTGTTATGCATGTTCTACAGGTATTTTTCTATTTTTATTGACCAATTTAATCTATCAACAATCATGATAATTAAAAAGTGTTTGTGTAATTTCAAGGGAAGAAAGCACTTTAAACAAGTGGCAGACAAAAGCATAATTTAAAAAATGTAAAGGAAATAAAGATTCTGGGTAGTGTATCCAGACTTAATGCCCTAAGATGAATGCATTTCTAACATTTTAATGGACAGGATAATAAGAAAGACTTCATATACCTTTTGTGTTTGGAGTACATGGTTTGACCTTTTGGAAACAAGGGAGTTCTGAGTATTGGAGAGAGTAAATCTTCAAGGTGAAAGTGGGTGGGGACTTATCCCTGGAATGAGTGCCTTTACACACTTGGCCCAGC
Source organism: Marmota flaviventris (assembly GCF_047511675.1). NCBI lineage: Eukaryota > Metazoa > Chordata > Mammalia > Rodentia > Sciuridae > Marmota > Marmota flaviventris. The sequence continues at coordinate 37,447,198 of NC_092498.1, forward strand.
ACCCTTCAAGGAAACTCAAGTCCTGCCTCCCTAATTCCTATTTGCCATACTAGGATCAATATCAACTATTGGGAATAAAATCATTGACAACAATAAAGTGCTTGTGTACAGAGGGAGAAGGGGTGATATTTGCCATATGGCAGCAACTGTAGTAATTCCTAGGAAGCTGTCTTGAAAATCAGATTCAAAACAACTCATAATTTCTTTTTAGCTTTTAAAATTCATAGTAGTTCGCAATAATAGGGAAATTACCCATTTTTCTGGTACAAAATTACATCCTAGGGAATTACATTACACATGTAAATTATGGTGGACTCTTTTCAATCTGTACCTTTTGGGGTTAATTAATTCTTCAAGAGAGGTGATGTATGTCAGTATTGGATGAAAAAAAAAACACTTTATACAAGCAATTCACATTCAATTACATTTGAAAGCAACAGAGTTAACAATGACAGAGTTCAGCAATAGCTGGAAAAATCATTTTTTAATCAAATTATTCCTACATTTTCTGAAATTTGCTCTATCTGATTAAGAAATTGACAAAATTAATGTTAAATAATTTAGAAGAATGAATACATTGAACTTATAAACCAAAATATACTTTTCCTTGTCTTACATGAAAAAAAAATTGAGTTCCTTTTGACTGGCATATATAGAATGAACTTTCCTGGGGTAAAAGTAGTCAGCTTTGGGGTCAAAATTACAACCTTATTTGTTGGCACAACATCTTGTAAGTTAATTTATGTCTGCCTCTAAATGAAAATGACCCCAAATCAATTGTTCTGATTTTCAATGGTTTGTGTACTTGCTGTCAACTTTGGACATTTTAATCAATGCCTGTTTGGATATGTTGAGAAAATACACACACACACACACACATATTAAAAAATAAAACAAACCAAAAACCTTTTTCTAGTTTGATATTGCTTAAAGATATAACCAAAGTTTATGGACTTCATTTAAGTTCATCAACAGATGTTTCAAACTTTGGAAGAAGGGCAAACTTTTAAAAGTTTATATATATTTAAAATATATATAGGAGAGTATATTCTGTTCTAACTCAGTTTTTGGCAATCATACCTGTATCCCCAAAATTAGCTAATAAAATAAAAAATTACCTATGCTTGGGTGCCACTCCAAATTTATTCCATCTGAGTTTCTGAGCATGAGATCAGATTCCTTTTTTTCAGTTTCAGAGGATTTCTGATGTTTGTCACCATTTGAACATCACTATTCTGGTATTGTAGAACATAAAGAAAACAGACATGAATGACAAACTTTCCATGACCTCTTGGACTTGTAGGAAAGAATTTTCTTTTTAAAACAAAAATACCTATGATACAATTTCATTAGCTATATTCCGTATGGTGTACTTTAGATCTCTAGACTTATTCATCTTATATATCTGCTACTTTTTATCTTTTGTATTACATCTTCCTATATCCCTACCTTACCCCTCATCCTTGACCCATGTGACCAATGTTTTATTATTTAACTCTGCATACTTGACCATTTTTTTGTTTGGATTTTGCATATAAGTAAAATTATGCATTGTTTTTCTTTCTGTTTCTGTGTTTTTTCACTTAGAATAATGTCCTCCAGGTACATTCATGTTATTACAAGATCTTGTACTTTTTACAGCCAAATAATATTCCATTGTGGTGTGTGTGTGTGTGTGTGTGTGTGTATTTGTGTGTGGTATAGAAGTGAAATACAGAAAGTTAACTACACTGAAAACACTTGTAAAGATCAGATGAATAATAAAAATAAAGTATAAATCTGAAAGCAGTTGTAGTAGCTGTATGTTAAAATGTTGTTTCCAGGAGGAAATGACAAGTATCTGAGGATCACAGGGCCCATGCACCCCTTACTGTCAGGGGCCAAGACATTCCATGCACCAAGCTTGGGTGATGAGAAATTCTATCTCCTTGGATTATGTTCCTTCACTAATTGTCTCAGATATGGTTGGCCACTTTGTTGGCCTAGAAGATCTTTCCTCCTCACAGGACAGCAGTTTTTTTCAGCTCAGTATGGGGTCCAGACATTGGGCATACCTGTGGGCATGACCCATGACTTGATGGAGTAGGGCAGGGAGTTCCTGAGTGGGGTCTTGGCCATGGACTTGGAGCCATTCTATAGGAACTCAGTATGGTGCCAACCTTCCTGTTACAATTGATTTATCAATGACAGATATGACCTCTGGCTTGAGAGGGCATAGTCAGTTGTCCACCATGGATCAGTCAAAACTGAGTTCTCAACATGGTTTGAGCTTAGGGGTAGCAGCATCTTGCCACCTGCCCAGTCACCTGAGGATTGTCTTTCAACCACCCTTTCACCTAATAGTTCACTTCATCTGGATGGTGTTAAGGATTTCCAGAGGCAACTTCCCAGCCACAAGACAGTAATAATGAAGACAGGGAAAAAGCAGAAGGCCCCAAAGCAAAGCAAAAAGAAAGATCATTATGAATCTCGGAAACCAGTTTCAGCAAGTTTTTTTTTTTTTTTTTCATGATACACAGGCTGCCATCAAGAGACAGAATAATAATGCCACTTTTGAAAAGGTTTCAAAGATTGTGGCTTCCTTGTGGGACAGTCTTGGAGAGGAGCAAAAACAGGTCTATAAGAGGAAAACAAGCTGCCGAGAAAGAGTATCTGAAGGCTCTGGATGCTCATAAAGATAATCAAGTGTGCCACTTTAGAAACAGTGGAATTGGATCCAGTGTCACCATCACAAACTCTTTTGCCACCTCCTGTGGCTACTGACTCAACAGAGTCCCCTGCCCTGTCACCTTGCTTTGTTGTTAACTCCACTTTTTCATCCTATGTGGCAAACCATGCTTCTCCTGGGGCTGGGGGCCCGCCCAATGTGACCATGTTGATTATTACCAAACAGATGTTGCCCTCTTCTATCACCATGTCTGAAGGAGAGATGGTCACTCTTATCTCGGCCACAGTGGTGACCTCCTGGGTAATTCCAGATAGGCCAAAGTAATACAGCTTCTATTCAACCCAGAAATTAAGCCCGGATTGTCACTTGGTCAGCATTGCAGGTAGCAGCTGCAGCTCCTCCTTCTATGCAACTGCCTCCACCATGAATACAGTCCCCTTCTTCACAACAGATTCCTCACCCCCGCCCCAATTCAGCAGGAAGCTACCATTCTGCAGCAGCCTCCTCCACTTCAGGCCATGCAACAGCCTCCACCTCAGAAAGTTAGAATCAATTTACAGCAACAGCCACCTCCTCTGCAGAGCAAGATTGTTCCTCCACCCACTCTAAAAATGCAGACTACCTTAGCCTACCAGCTGTGTGAAGTAGTCCTGAGCAGCCTAAGAACAGCAGTTCTGAAGTCCATACAGTAGAAGCAACCTTCCCTGAGACCAAAATCTGTGAGATAATTACAGATGTGCTTCCTGAAGCTGAATCTCCTCCTCAGAGGGATGTTGAATTGGTGAGTGGGTGTGCTGTTACACTGTCACCCCAGTCTCTCTGAATAAAGCCTAGGATGAGACCCCTTCCCTTGTGAGTAAGGGCTGGGACAATGAATACTGTAGCAATGAGAGTGTGGTGACACTGCAGGACTGTGTTCTTGGCCTGGGTACCCTCTAGAAATTCAAACACTGTGGTGTTTATGAAATAGGCTTTCCTGTTCTTCTCCAAGCCAGTGAAGGTCTATCAGTCAGGAACAACTCCAGGAGTGTTTTGAAACACAAGCAGGGTTTCTGGCAGTGCCTGATCTCAAGCTTTGATGGTCCTTCATGCTTTTCCCCCCTTTTCTTCCTTTAGTAGAGACCAAGTTATAGAGAATGGGCACTGAGTTTGCTGTAATCTGGAATTGCTTTTTACTTTTAACTGTAAGCAGAAATATCAGGATAGCAGCAGAGCCAAGGGCAAAAGGAGCATGAATAAGTAAATCATAGGGACAGAAGGGGTGGTGGTATGGGTCCTTACAGGAATTTGATGTAATTGCCATATAACTTGTCTAAAATATAATTAAAGCGATGGGAAAAAAGTGCAAATCTGAAAGTAAAAGATAATTTAATTCAGTATAGTCCTCTCCAGTTCCTACAAAAATATCTTGCTAATATCTTTGAAATCTTACAAAGTATCAACTCTGAAGAAATGGGGACTGTTCAGTTAGAGTATCACACTAACAATCCTAGAAGTCAAGAAGGTTCTTCATTTACTATGTCCTTAGAGAGTTGAATTAGAAGACTGGATCTCAGAGGAGAAGCCTTGCCTAGAGTGATAAATTTAGGAACTTTGAAAATATAGAATGTTAATTAAAACCTGCATAACTTCATGATATTACTTATGGAGAGCTCTTAAGATGGACTACTAAATCTGTGGAAAGTAGCCACAGAGGAGACTGGGAAAAGGTATCCAGAGAGGTAGAAAGAAAAACCAGGAAAATGTGGCTACTCAGATCAGCGAGGCAAACATTTTTGAGGGACAGGCCAACTGTGCCCAATGATGATGATTTTAGGTTAGTTACATCTAGAAAAGTGTCCATTAAATCATGCGACCTGAAGATCAATGGTGATCCTACAATTTTGGTGAAGTGACAGGCCCAATACTCAGATAGAATTGGGTTAGGAATTAATAAGCAGTGAGGAAATGGAGACAGAAAATATTGGGGGGAGGTTTTACTATTAAGAATGTTAAAGAGGGTCTGGAGCTGTGGCTCAGTGGTGGGGCACTTGCCTAGCATGTGTGAGGCACTGGGTTTGATTCTCAGTACCACATATAAATAAATTAAATAATAAAGGTCCATTGAGAACTAAAAAAGTATTTAAAAAAAAAGAATGTTAAAGAATTAAATTGTAGTCATTAGGCTTGGTGTACAGTTTGTTTTTATGGTCCCTTTGGAAAATTTATTTTTAAAGTTAACATAGATAAATTTTTTAAAAATGCCTTGTCTGGTCAGATGCAGTTATAAGCTAGGAATATACTGAGGAGCAGAATACAGACTATATTTTAAGCCCTATTTCCCTTGTCAGTCAGGGACCTTTGAGTAGTTCATTCCTGGATTGCACAGGAGTTTAAAAATTGGTTAGTTTAAGATGGTGTGATATAATGAAAAGTAAACGTTTATTCTTTGTCCCAAGTTCCTAACATAAAAGTCCTAAAAACCTGAGAATATCTAGAGTTATGAGTGTCTTTTGTATTCTAGTGAAATGATTGTAGATTCAAGATGTGGATTGGTCATCAGAATGACCAAAAAATGATAAGAGAGCTAAATTTTCATCCTAATTCCCACCCTATGTGAGGAGAGAGGGGCTAGAGGGGGCTAATGCACAATAGCCAATGATATAATCAATCATTCCTAAAGTATGAGATATCCTCAAAAATCTCCAAACAATGGAGCTCAGAAGGTTTCCAACTTGGTTAACACATTGATGTGCAAGTATGGGGATATACATGAAAAGGGTATGGCATTCCCTAGTTGTATCCTCTATAATTGACCAATAATAGTAAGAAAAGTGACTTTATGAGTTTGGTGACTTCTTCTAGTAAATTGTCAAACATCAGGAGAATGTCATTAGAGCCCCAGATGTATACCTGTTTGGTTAGAAGTACAGGCTGGCCTGGGTTTACCATTAGCATCTAAAACTGGGGTAGTCTTGTGAGACTAAGACCTAAATTTGTGGGATCTGATGCTAACTCCAGCTAAGTACTGTCAGAATTGAATTGAAAATTTGGGCAAAAAAGTTGATGTCTGCAGAGAATTGGTGTCAGGAAGAGGAAAGAAAAAACATTCCTCATTTGGTGCTCTAAATGTGTATAAACAGTTCAGGTGATCATGTTGTATTCAACAGATCAGGTGATTATGTTGTATTCATCCTATGTGCCACATTCATAATTTATTAATATCATGTACAATAGATAGGTAAAATGAATTGTGATCTTCGGTGTGCTAGCACAGGGAATTGGTCTTGGGAAACTCAAGGCAAATTGGGAGTCTGAGAATATCTTACTAGAAATTGAATTTTAGTAGTTTACTGGTGAATGTGTGGATTTGCTATATAGTAGTGGGAGGGATAATGGATGTGGTGATCAAGAGAGTAGATAGTGAGTTATTTTCAGAGTTGAGGTAGTGACAGAGCTACAGTTCATTAGATAACTTTCACAGAATCAGGGGCAGTGTTTTTATTATATATTCCTAGTGTTTAACATGGTGCCTGCATAAGTAGGTATTCAATAAGTATTTGATGAATTGCACTAAAATTTCCAAAGGGATGATTTAGTAACCCCAAATTAAGTAAGTTCAGATGCGGAGCTATACAATGGGAATAATGTCAGGAATAGTGGTTAATAAGCAAATGCAGTTTTGAAGTAGGTAAGCTACAGTGAAAGTGACTTTTCCAGAAGACAGAATAAGTGAAGTGCTCTGACTGAACCTATTTTTTATCCAAAACAGTCCTTTCTCATGTCTTAGGTAGAAAACACCAAGGGAGAATATTTTAGAGGGAGTATGCAATAGTGTTCCCCTTTCCAATAACTTGACAGTATGATGGACCAAATAATCAAAAAACCCTCCATATATTAAGGGGAGTAGGTCATTCTCATTAGAGGCTTTTATTGGTAGTACGTCAGGTAGGATTGACATTCAACCAGCAAATGGCATCAGTGAGCAATAAACAGACATCCAAATGGGTAGAAGGGCACAGGAAAGAAATTTCAGAACTCCAATAAATTGCAGTTTATTAAGGCAGGACTCAAATATGAGGAGAAAAGCCAGTCAGAGTGTGACTGTGGTCAAGGCAGACTTGATTCTTATTTATACTTCAGATTTTGTAAAAGACATTGAGGAAACTTAAGAGATGTACAGACTGGCATGCCCCTGTAGCTATATTATAGTTAATGTAATGTTATGCTATTTAGTTGACTACTTTGCTTTATTTAGCATTTATGCATAGCCTACATTTTCATTTAAATTAAAAATTTCTCTTTGTGAAAAATTCCCATCAGGTGAGTACTGTGTATGTGTATACATACATATGTGTGTTTGTATTATACATATGTGTATACGTATGTATGTATATATAGTAATGTAATCCCACTTCTTAGTACAGTATTAGCTATTTAATAAAGCCCTCCAGAAGTATTTGTTGAATTGACATGTTTTTCACATTGGGTAGGTAGATTTGACTTTTCTACATTAAAAAGTTGAAGTAAAATGTAGTCATGTTGTCATTAAAGGAAATGAACTCATTGGAACATGCTGAATCCCATAAATGAATTAATTTTGTTTCATATGGAAATGAATTTAACAGAGATGTTGTAAATACTTCTATATCTTTCTTGGAACACTTGGTTGCAGCCATCTTTATTGGCTTAAGATATTTGTCAAATCTATACCTTCACATTTTATGAAAGTAGAATAAGGCTTCTCTCAATTGACTTGATACATTAAAGAGAATTGCATGGGTAATATCCCTTTATTACATTCAATGGTCCACGGTACAGGGTAGTTTAAAAACATTCTTTTACAAATGCTGCTATTCAAGAAGGTGCACTAAATAGCATTACTAAAAGTCTTTTGCTGTCTTTCCATTGAAAAAGGCAACTTTTAAAGAAAAGTAAGTACTTCTATTATACGAACTTTGTCAACAATCAAATGACCATATGGGATTTGTTCTTCATGTCCTTCCTTACAATTTATAGTTCTCTCAGTGCCTCACAATGAAAATGGTGATGCCCCAGGAACCTAAACCAGAGCCAACATCTATTATGACATATTTAGTTCCTATATAATGCCTCCTCCTTATTAACATTAATTATGTGGTAAAGGAAATTGGATGATTCATAAAAGCAGAAAGCATTTGGCTTGACCACATTATACAGCAGTGCAAATAAGAATTCTTAATGCTGTTTAACAAATGACTTTTTCACTCTTCATTAAAGCCCCTTGTTGCCATCCAATCTTGATTTTAGAAATTAAAGCTAACAACCAGATTGAGAGAATCGGGAGAGTGACAGCATGGGGCAAAGACTCAAAGCCACAACTAACAGCATGAAGCAAAGTGAACCTCAAGCTATTGCAGCTCTCAGAGAAGGCTGGGAAGGGGAGGGATGAATTTGCAGGGAAACTCAATTATAGCAACCCTCAGCTATAGGAAAGTACTTGTGAATGTTGACATGAAAGCTTTTCCCTTAATGTTTTAATTAAATACCTAGAAGCCAACGCTTCTTCTCAGTTAGTGTCAGAACACTGCTTCTTGGTGGATAAATGTTTACTGCAAAAGCTCAGCTGAGGGTTTCTACAAACATGACTCTAAGAACTGAGAAGGCTTTTGCTGAGGCACTTGAGATCAAGAAAGCAGTAGTGATTATAAACTAGCAGTACAATAGCAGGACGGTTTAATCCACCCAAATGTCAGTTTCTGGTGTGCACGTTGGCAATCCCACCTTCATCTTCAAACAAAAGGGCACTGGTTAGTCATCTGTTTAATTCTCTAGCTTCAGTGTGTCATTTGGATGTTGAAGGAAAATCCCTTGATTCAGTCTGCCATTTCTGACAGCCTCCCTCTAGACCCCATTAATAAGCCTTTTAGAGAACGGAATGCAAAGTAGGCAGCAGGCAGTCCACAATCAAAATGGAGATAGGATAGACAGTAGAAATGTCTTCTCTTTGTAAAGATGGTACATAGGTGACCTTTGTTGAAGACAGATATATGTGTACATATATGTGTGTATATACATATACATTTAATTTAAAAATGGTTTCTTTCAAGATATTAAAGTGACATTTGCTGTGTGGTAGATTTGGGAGGTCATTTGGAATTTGGGAATTTAGGATAGGATACAGAAAAACTCAAGTGATATTTACAAAATGTGCAAACAATGGCACAGACAGGGAGCCAGGCAGGCTTTGGTCATGCCTGGGGAATATCCTTCAGAAAACAAATATGCCACTCTTTAATGTTGGTTTGAATCTCATTATAAAATTGCAAGTGAAATGAGACACACTTTGCCTCTGAAACAGTGATTCCACAAGCAATTCAACTATTGTCTAATAAAGCAATCGCGTTAAAATTGTAAGATTTAAACATGCCTTGAAAGCACATCATTGAATTGTGGGGTCTTTCTATGGAAATTTATTTTCCATTTCTAGTTAATTTCTAGTTGACTTTTGTGTGTGTGTGTGTGTGTGTGTGTGTGTGTCTGAATGTGTGTATATTCTGTGCAGCTTTGTTTCATGTGTCACATGCAAATTGATGTATCAGGTCTCCAGAGAAGCCCCATTCCAAATAACCTTTCCCCAGGCATTGCCAGGTCCGGGAAATATTCCAAAATGCACAATTTCCAGCGATCCATGTTCTATCAGGAGTAGAAAACTTTAAAGGGATCATAACTACAGGATCTCTTGTGGAAGTATTCCATTAAATGGACAAGGTGTTTTACGGTCAGAGATTGGACTGGAATCTGTTGTTCTGATTTCAATGTAATGCCAAGTCTTTTTAAACATTTTTATTGGCACATTAATTATACAGAATACTAGGTTTCAATGTGGCATATTTGTACATGCATGTAATGTACTTTTATTGTGATCAAAGATTAAGAAGCAAGACTGCAAAGATGTGAAGATCATTTATTACCAGGGTGATCAGTTTTATTTATAGAGAAGCACCAGGGAAGTCACTTACTTTTTATGCATGTAGTCCTTTAATAAAACACTAATAAAGCTTTTATGTACTTTTATATCTCAGTAAACCATTCAGGCATGCATTTTAGAACACACAAAGGTAAAAATAGCTGTTTTCGGCTAGGAATTTGTTTCTAAGCTATCCTTTAATTAGAATACACATTAACCTTAATTCATTTAGGTAAAATAACAAAACCATATTTTCTAAGTGTATGTGAACAAATGTGCACACAAAATGGGTACTTAAGGATGCCATAGCCTGTATGCAATGCTTAGTAAACAGAGGAGATTAGATCATTTCTGTTAAACAAAGCAATTGCATATACCCATGTGTGTGTGTTTGATTGTGTCCTGAGAAATCAATGTATTTTCAAGAGAAAGATATAAAAACATTGACTACTGATTTCTGTGGACTGCTAAACATCAATTCATGTTTGTCCTATAACTAGGAGTAGTTAACTGTTGCATTTGTTCTGAAGGCTCCCTAAATTGCACCTTGTTGAAGTATCTATTCTTTTTAGGACTGTGTTAAAGATGAAACTGGGAAGTCCTTTATGCATGTCCTATCACATTTTCATGATAAATTCTATAAATATATTTTGCTGGTAGTTCCAATGGCAATGTTTTTCTTATTAATTTTCATCTCAGGCTTTAGGGTTTTGAAAACCTGCTTATTTCATTAGAAAATTCACTTGGTAGAATTATTTATAGGTTCAGAGGAATTTGGCTGCTATATAATGTTTAATACAACTCAAGAAAAGCATCCTGTTTTTTATTATGTGCAACATAATCCAGGTGATAAATAACTAATTTCATTTTTGAACAATGTATTATAACTTGTATTACATCTAAAGAAAGCATCATTATGCTTTCAGTGATATCCTTTGTAAAAATGTATTTCAAAAATATCTTAATTTAACTTCGTATTTGAATGTCTAATCCTTGACTCAGGGTAGATTCTTTCTTCTTTCTTTGTAAAGCCCTTAAGTAATAGAGAGAAAAAATTGACCAGTTGCTGTTACTATAAATCACAGACTTTGCCAATGGAGTGAGCTCTGCTGACTCCTGGTGTAAGGCCCAGTCTAGAAAGACTGACAGAAGAGAAAGTAAAACTATGAGGGCATCCTACTACTGACAGAACAGCAACTAGAATAGGTAAAGTAAAAGCAGGTGTGCAGCATCATTTTCTATATCTGTAAGTTTAGCCTGTATATTGATTGAAACTATTAAAAAATAATCCTTCTTATGTTCACATATTATTATTATGACTGGAGTATGAAAAGTCTTACACCAGTTGTCTTTAAATGAGTGTATATGTAACTGTGGATGTAATGAACTACATTTTGGGGTGTAGGGTACCTGGATATAGATAGGATTGAGGATCATATCTTCCACATTTTCAAATTTCATATGTACCTTTTCCAAAACTAATCTGAATTAGCAGATATTCTTTATGACTTTTCCAATTCCATCTCTTTTCAGAACCTCCTGTTATGACTTTACACAAGAAAATGGTAACTCACCAACCCTCCCAAATCTTATTGTGGCATATTCCCAGGGTATAAAAATTTCAATGGTACCAAACAAAGGGAACATTCAACAAACCAACCATCTTCTCTACTAATCTATCCACCTGTCCAACTATCTAGCCAATTATCTATGCATCTGCTCAGCTCCCACACATATCTATCTTCTTAGGTTTTATTGATCTATCACATAAAATTAAAAATCAAACTGAGATGGGTTTCATGGCAATGATCCTGAACATGATACTTAAAATAAAAAGAAATTAATTTGTTTCTAATATAAAAGAAGTATGAATTTGAAAAAAAGATATGATTTTCTTTGTCATTTAAAGTACTAGACATGCATTTTTTCATAAATTGAATAAACCAAATAAACACCTTCAAAATGTTATTAAAAGCATGAACTACACACTCAATAGAATTATGGTTATAAGTAAAAAAGGAAACAGTCTTTCAAATTTCTTTTAGGGGTATACAAGCAAATTATTTTATTTTTTTTTCACAAGCAAGCTTTTGCACACCATTTTTATAAACTGTACTCTCTGACCCTTGCAATAATCTAGGTCAATAGCACAGACAGGGAGCCAGGCAGGCTTTGGTCATGCCTGGGGACTATCCTACAGAAAACAAATATGCCACTCTTTAATGTTGGTTTGAATCTCATTATAAAATTGCAAGTGAAATGAGACACACTTTGCCTCTAAAACAGTGATTCCACAAGCAGTGCAACTATTGTCTAATAAAGCAATTGTAAGAGTAAGCTAACTATTGCTGGGGATATAGCTCAGTTGGTAAAGTGCTTGCCTCTCATGCAGAAGGCCCTGAGTTCAATCCCAGAGGGCCCCCACACACAAACAAAAGAGTAAACTGACTACTGCCTAGGGACCACATCTGGTCACTGGTCTGGTTTTTGTTGTTTTTAAGGGCCTGGAACTAAGAATACTTTCTACATTTCTAAAAAAATTTCATTTTAAACGGCTTCAGAAATGCCTGTTTAATAACCTCAGTTTTGTCACTTTGCCTAAGGAGACTAAAATATTTACTAATTAGCCCCTTAAAAATTTCCTCACCTGCTGATATAGCTGCTCATCTTACTTTGAGCTGGTTTTCTTCCATGAATATGCAAACCATATCTTTTTTTTTCATGATCTAAATCTTGCACACCTTTGTTTCCTATTTACATCTTATAGGGTTGGTGATAAATTAAATGTTTTTAGTTCTTCCTGTACTTCTCTTTGCATTTCTTGGTGCTTGCCATTGAGAGATAATTCACATCCTCTGATAAGTGCACAGGTCAGATAGGCTGTTCAACAGAGTGAAATACCTGTAAGGAAAACTGATACAGAGACAAAAGTGGTTGGGAGACCCAGGATGAAAGTCTAATCGACAAGTGTCAGAGGAGGTCAGAAGACAAGAGGAAAGTTAGAAAATTTTTAGATTATACAACAATTCTAAGAAGGTTTTTGCAAGGGCAATGGGGTGTACTCAGCCAAATAACTTCTCAGTAGAGTCCACTGTCTCCAGGAATGTGTTGGGTCTAGAATCCTGCTGCAATCAGCCATTAGCTGAAAATGCCAGCATTAAGTACAGTTTCATCATGAACTGGGTGACAGATTTCAGGGCACAGTGCCTGAGGTTTGGTCAATTAGACTTCCTGCTGTTTACCATATAAGAGACATATTTTCATGGCAGCCATACTTTGTAACAACAGAATAAAGCTAAGTCTTCTGTTTTTTTTTTTTTTTTTTCTAAAATATATTTGAATCTGAATATTAATGTGCTTATCTCTCATCATTTTACTCTGCCTTTTATGTCTTTAGAAATTCCTGACAATCCTGAAGAAATAAGATGTTTTGCTACATTTGTTTTAGATTGTTTTAAAAGTATTTTATGTTTGGTTTCCGCAATTAAGCATTAAAGGTAGAGAAAGAGAAGAGAGAGGTACAGAGGGAGGAGAGAGGAGAGAAGAAGTGGGTAGAGGGTGAGAGAAATGCCGACATTATTTTATTTTCTGTTGAGAAAACAATTACCCAAACCATGTAATTAATAGATCCTCCTAGCACTTCTAATTTTATTGTCTACCCAATCAAATAGGAAATGTTCCGTATATATTTAAATCTGCTTTTTGACTATTTTGTTTCTTTGATTTTTGTCAATCCCTTTTAAAATACCACTGTATCTTATGAAGTTATCTTACAGTTACTATGTATCTTACAGTTACTAAGAATTTAGGATTTAAAAGGCATTTTTCCCAATTTTTCTAAAATTTTCACAATTTTCTAGACTGCTGTTATGTTTTAATTTTATCTTACGGATTTTAGAATCAGTCTATTGAGTTTGTTAAAAATTCTATTGGAAATTTTAATGAAATTACAGTATGCTAATTTTAAGGAAATAGACAATCATTTCTAATATAGAATATTCCAATCCACAAACATGATGTGCTCTTATTTTTTCAGGTTTTATTTGTGCTTTAATAATGTTTCATAATGTTTCTATTAATGTCTAATAAATTGTTAGATTTATTTCTGGAGACCTTGTAGATTTTCTTGCTATTGTGAGTGGTATCTATCCAAAAGTCACATTTTCTAATTGGTTACTCTAAAGTACAGAAATTCTATTACTATTTGCATGTAAAACCCAAAATTTATTATACTCATCCCTAAAATGTTATCTGTAGGTGCTCTTGAGTGTTTTATGAGAAAAATCATAGGATCTTCAAATAATGAAAGATATATTCATTTTTTTCCCATGATCCTTACACATCTAATTACTTTTACCTTAATGGTTATACTAGTTAGTATCTCCAAGACACTTTTTAAAGTTAGTTATTCTTATGGAATATTATTTTCTGGTTTTACACAAAGCATCTGTAATATTTTTCCATTATATTTGTTTGTTTATAGGTACTACATTTCAGGTTAAGGCAGCTATTTCCCTTGTTAACTTTATCCTTACATTAACGTTTTACTTCACTTAGGTTTCTACTTTTGATAATACAGCTGTAATCATGTTTTGTTATACATGGCTGTGATGTAAACACCTAAAAATATGTATGGCACAGACTAGGTCCTCAACAAATATTTATTAATTATTTATCAAATTTCAACAAAGCAACTTAGAGCTGCTAAGGTAAATTTATTCTATTCTATTTATTTATTTATTTATTTGTGATATGGTAGTCTTTAACAACACTAGGCTCTAATTAATTTACTATGTTAAATCAAATTTGCTGAAATAAAATCTACAAAATTGAGATGTTCACATGACTAAAAATTGTGTGTGTGTATGTATAAAATTAATGAGTCTTAAGCTTCTCCAGCACCTATGCGATTTTAATTCAACTGTTCTTGCTTACTACATGTACTTTTTAGTTATTTAAATATATCTAACTATTATGTGTAATTTAGGATTTCTTGGTTCATCTTTGTAAACATTATTGACATCAAATTGCATTAAAAGATAATATTTTAGATCTTTGCATTTCTGCTCCTAACCAGTTTTTGAAGATGACTAATCCATTTATTTCTTTATGTTCTCATATTTTACATCCCTGAAAATTCTGTCCTCCACCATTACCACACAAGTATTCTAATAGACTTACTTTTTGTCTTTTCATTTGTCTAAACTCTTTACAACATGCATAATTTTGACTGCATATAATTGAAGTTCACTTAAATAGCATACCCTTGTGCATGTTTCCCTTAAAGAAATATGCAAGAATTTATTTGGTACATTCACTCAGGATTAGAATTGTTTGTTTTTGGATTTTGCTTATAATTCAAATGCATATGGCTGACTTGTTCTCCAAGGTGGCTACTCTCACCAAAGAGACACATCACAGCAGGCTTTCCCTCCCAACATTCCTGCCAAGATTTGGCATTATCCAGTCTACCAGTTTTATCAATCTAATAGATGTTCTGTTCAAAAATATTCAAATTTACATTTTCACATTACTGATGCTTTTGATCATCCTCATATTTATTCATTAATTTTGTTGATTTTCTTTTACAGAAGTTGTCCCCTTTTCCCATTTTTCTACTAGAGTTGCCTTTTTTCTTCTTGTTATTTTTATTAGTTCTCATAAATGAACTTCTCTTGTTAACTTTAAATTTGAAAATATATTTTTCTATCCAATTTTGTGATAAATAAAAAAATAATTTTCACATAATTGAATAATCAAATTTTGGTTTCATAAATTTTGCTTTTACTTAACTTGGTCCATATTGGAAGTCAAAAACTATTTCTACATATTCTTGTGTTTATTTTTTACTCTTTATACTTAAGTATTAGTCATATAAAGTTTCTTTATATGTACTATTAATTCAAGATCCAATTTTCCTTTTCAGTGAGAGTTTGCAGTTTTCCCAATATCATCACAAAATGATGTCTGTTTTCTCCATTGACAACAATGTTTTTAGTTTATATTAGTATTTTTTTCTATCTTGTATATCAGTCTATCTCTGAGTTTTCTATTCTGATTTATTGATCTGTATCTATAGTTACACTGATACTATGACTTTTTATTATTAGGGACTTCTAAATATATTTTGTCTTCAAACCCTTCATTTTCTAGTTTCTTCAGACATTCATGAACCTTTAATGAATGCATATTATGGCTCACATGTCAAAAGAAATTCAACTAAATTTTAATAGGTGTTACATTAGATAAATTTATTGGTATCTGGGTAAAATAACAAGATAACAGGAACAAGTTCTGGTACACTATTGCATACCAAAATTTATACATACATGCTGAAAGACAAAATCATTAAATCTTCAGTTCCCTTGAATATGATTATTGTGATTTTAAATTAAAACAAATGATTCAGGAAACATAATTTAATTACTATTATTAATAAGATATCCTTAGCATATCATTTTGAGTCAAAGTTTTTGTTTCTATTTTTAAATTCAAACTACTGTCCCACTTACCAGAAAACATATGTTCCCTACATACAGAGCTCAGACTCTGGATATTTTGTGTATTCCCCTCAGAATATGCCTTAACTGTTTGCTCTGCACAACAGGTCTGCAAATTTTCATTCCGTTTGTGCTTAGCTCATGGCTAACTCATAGCCATGACTTCCTGCTAAAAGCCAAAGATGAATTATAGGTCCTTTGCCAATTGCAGTAGATAATATCTGACTCTAAGGAATGTTTACCAAAATACTAGCATTGTATTACAGGGACTTGTATTTAGACTTCTAAGGAAAAACATTTGTAACATAATTTGCAACACTTTCTCCCTAGCTCTTGGCATTGCAAAAATGTTTCAACACATATTTTTCTGCTCTTCCTGGAGGCCTTTGTATCACTGCCAAAGTATGGTAATAGTCATTGTCATAGGAATGCTTTTGTGTCCAAGGCACAGACCTCCATTATCAAAAAGTGAACTGTTTTGGAAGATATGTGAATGAGAAAGCAGAAGATGATTCAACAAGTTATATTTATTAACATTGTTTTGTTAAAAAATTGTTTTTCTCCAGGTTTTTGAGACCATTGAAATGAGTATAGAAAATATTTGGCTAAGATCATAAAAGTGCTTCATGACTAATGAGTTTGGAAAGCAATCAAAATCTCCATTAAAGATAAAAAGTTCTTTAACTAAAATTTTAGCCCAAAATTCAAATTTTATAGTCATCTTTAAGTTTATGTGCTAAGAGCCAAGTATATGATGCATGGCATTTTTGGTGAAAGGTGACACCAGCTAGCCATTGAGATGATATGATTATGTTAAGATTTGCATTCATATGGATATTGGACTCCTGCTGTTCACCTAGGCCAGCTACGGGACTCCTGGAGAGTTCCCATTGGTTGGGGAAGTACAGTAGGAGGGAGTTCCGGGGGAGGAGCTCTCTCTGTTGGTCCGGGAGGAGGCCGAGTGGGTGGATCCAAAAATCTTCCCGGGCGCGTACCGGACATTGGCGGCAGTTTCAAAAATAAAGTTTGTTCCTGCTTGAGTGGCTCGTGATTTTGTGCCCAGCCAGACTGCTGCATTTATGTTCATATTTCTCAGTTTTATCATGATTGATAGTTTGAAACATACTCTGTGGTCGGGCTCAGGGGGTTTCATGAAGATAGTAGGATAGCAAGTGTTACCGCTGTTGACCGGTGACGAGTCCTTGCTTCCCCAATGTTGAAGAATAACACCAGAGAGCACGCCGAGGCAAGGTCAGAGTAGAAATTAGAAGTTTATTAAAGGACAGCAGAAAAGACTTCTCCCGGAGGAAGAAGGGGACCCAAGAGGTGGAATCCAGTTGGCGGGCAAATGTGTTCCCCTTTTATAGGTTTGGTGATGGAATGTGGGTTGGAAGGCCCGAGGGGTGGGACACAGGTGGGCCAAAAAGTAATCTGGTCAGGAAGGACTTCTGAGTCAGCACCTTTTTGATGGGGGCTGTTCATTAACATTTCTTTGAGGTGGACTTTGGCCTAGGGCCTTTTGGGACTTCATTAACATTCCATGAGTTGTCCTGTGTTTTCCCGAGTCATTCTCCACACGGCCTCCATTTTAGATTTCACTCGATATTAGACCCGATTTACCTAACTACACTGACTACCTAATTTTAAATCTGGCTTCACAAGTAGAACTCTTGGCTTCAGTCTACAGAATGCCAGTAGGACTCTCCTGGCTTCTGTAACAAAAATGTGTCCAAATGTGGCCCAATGTCCCTGTGGAATAGGGAGAAAACTCAGTGCAGTTGAAAACCATTGCTGTAGATCACCAGTCTATTGCATACTAAAACAGAACCATGCAGAGGCATACTAAACCATCTTTATTGTAACATATCATTTTGTCTGCCATATCCTCCTTTGGGCTGCTGTTCTTACCTTAAGTATAGTGAATTTCCAAATTCCTCTGATGAATTTTCTTTCCCATTTCAGAATGATTATTCCCTACCTTTTTCTCTCTCCCCAGATCTCTCACTTTCATTTCTTCCTTCTCCACTGTCAAGTAATTTTACTTTTTTTTTCATGGTTGATTCTGCTGTTTTGGGGGGCTATGTGTCCTTTTCCATATTCTGTTACAATGAATATATAGAGAACAGTGAGGTTCTGTGTTAAATCTGCCATCACATTCTTTATAACTCATAACTTATCCTTTCTATCTTTTATATCTTTCATGTTTCTTTTTCCAATAAATTATTCCCAGCAGGACTGAAACTTAATCTGTTATTTTTAACATGTTAAATAAAATGAAACCCAGTGTCTATGTTTATATCCTTTTAGAGTATTTATCCCAAATTGTGCTTTCCTTCTTTCCTTTAGAGTAGAACTTCTGAATATATTCACTTATATTTTCCACCTCCTATTTAGACATATGTCTACTTTTCATGTATTTATACTTCAATAATTTTCAATTATTTCAAAGGTAATTATTTTACTAAATCTGCTCTCATTATATAAATGAATGTGACCTGAGGTGAAACTCAAGAATTACCCTATACCAAGTTCGTTCTCCTATCAATCTACTACTGTTTTAGAATTGCTTCTATTTTAAGTTTCTTTATAATAATAATCCCTCCTGCTTATGAACAGATGGAATGAGTGCACAAAATGATGTGTAATAGGTGCTACAGGAAATCTTACCTGTTTTTCAGTTTTTTCTAGGGCTTCACATATTGATAATGTGTTTAAAAAATATCAATGTAAGATATTTGAGAAGGCGAATAGAGGAATTTTTATTCTAAGGACTACTTACTGTATGTGTTGTGATTAAAATGTTGTTGGATATTATCATATTGGAATCATACCTCTGTATGCTTTCCTATGTCTTAGCTTTGTTAATAATCCCACATTTTCATAGAAAGTACATTTGAGGTGATTCTAAAATTTCTACCATTCATCACAAACACACATGTATAGTTCTCTCTTTCAAAAAGCTTAATAAATGTGACAACGTATAAAACTTGATAAAATCACAGGGAATTTAAAGAGGATGCTGATTTTCTTATAGCTCTCTTCCTTTCTAATAAAACCCAATCAAACATTTAGTTCCATCTTTGTGATCGAATTGCCAAATTATTAAAAAACAACAACATTTTTTTCTCTATGGCATGATCAACTGAGGTTTTCATCCATCTGATCGCCCCACCATCCTTGAATGACAGAGTGGTTAAGCAGATGACCTCAGCATATGTGAGGCTTAGCAGAGGCAAATGTAGAGAGCTAGGCTTAAGAAAAATATGGAATTCCTTGTCTGCCCTTGTTTTGCTTCTGGCTGCTCAGAATTCAACTATAATTGAGTAAAGAGAGATACTTCTTGTCATTTACAATTATTGTTTTATAATTTATGGGAAAGCTATATTCTCTTTCTAATCAGCACTCTGATTAAAACTGAGTCCACTAATAATACGAGATCTGAGAACTCTGCACATTGCATACTCTAGTCATTTGTTCTGTTGTATATTAAATCTCCTACAGAGATCATCAAAAAAAATCAAGACTCTATTCCCAATGATTCTGATTTACTTGCTATAGAAGGACATTAACATCATAGCATTTATGCATCCTATGTTTATGTAATTTGTAAACAAAAGTGAGAATGATTTACAAATAGTTGTTCAAGGAACACTTGTATCATATCTACCTTAGATGTCTCTCCAGATATTATGAATCAAAAAGGATGGACTCCCAGATTAATCCTATTCCCATGAAAGTTTAAGAGCTACTTCTTTAGGTAACCTTGGTTAAATTTACTATACATGGTCTTCTAATAGTGATAAGGATTTTCTTCTGTTGTATAAAGTAGCTGTCCATCTTCTGCATTATATGTATTATTTCTAGACTGACACAGATCAAACCATACAACATCTACTTCTTTTGACTATACTTTGTGTCAATGAAGATCACTGGAATGGGAGACATTTTCTGAGAGCAAAGAAGAGTTGAATTATAAAGGCAAATCTAAGAGAATAACACCTAACATATAGAGAGGGGTAACAGTAGACTCTGTTATTTATTCTAATATCATGAATTAATGTTAATTGGACTGGCATTATCTACATCATTTTTCAGAAATAATTTATATATCTCATTTATGTCACTGGGCTAAAGAGGAACATCATTTTGCATGGGGTTGATAACAGTATGTAGGTTCATGCACCTGGAAGACAGGCAAAGTCTTAACCATATTCCTGGATGATAGTAAAGAGTGTGATTACATTTTTCTGTATCGATCTTTAGAGTTAGGTTCATTTACACTTTTCTAACCTCCCAGCTACTTTTCTTTGACTATCCTTCACCTTGTGGCATTAACAGTTGTCATTTACAATTGTTATCATTTACAATTATTTTTTTATAATTAGGTCTGTTTTCTAAAAGCACAGGGACAATATGAAAAGGAAATAAAAATGCATGAGTCTCATCTCTATGGCTCCTGATTTAATTGTTACAATAGAACCTACAGATCTCTACCTTTTAAAAAAATTCATAATTTTTTGATTATTGTTTTCTTTTTGTTCAACCAATACTGAGAAATATTGTATAAAGGTAATTCTTGTGAGATTGAGAAAATTTTTGTTTTGAAAGATGGGAACAGAATTGTCAGGTATATTTTAGTTCAGTACTTAAAATAAATTGAATTCAATATATATGGATGAGAAATATTGTACTTTTTTGGAATATATTATTAGACACATATAAACCTTCTCCTACATGGTGTCTTTCATTTCTTGAAAACATATGAGAGATAAGCAAAGTATAGTTTGCCAGTTACTATTTTTTAAGATAAAAAATTACTTTGATCCTCAAAATGTGAGAAATGCATTCTTAGATTATGATTTAAGGTTAACCAATAAACAAAAAAATGAAAAAAATATAAGAAAATCATAGATGGAAAGAGAGTGGAATGAATCTGATATAACTTTTTTATGTACATATATGAATACACCATAGTGAATCTCACCATCGGGTACATACACAAGACTGGGGGCCTAATTCAAAAAAGACATATTCCATGTTTGTGTAATTACATCAAAATGGATTCTACTGTCATGTATATCTAAAAAGGCCAATAAAATAAAATAATAAAGAAAATTATAGATGGATTCTGCTATCAAGGAGAAATTGTCTATTTACAGATTCCAAAGAACATAATAGTAAAAATTAGTTAAAAATATATAAAGAAACCACAGCACTACGTCCAGAAGAAGAGTGGACTTGAGGCATGTTGAAGGAATATACAGGTGGAATCATCATTGTAACTACTGCAGTCTATAAGTTTTTAACAGAAAAGATTCATTCAAAGGGTGTCCAAGACACATGGTCAGGTTTAGAGTTCCTCCTCTGTGATGGTAAGGCAGCAGACAGGACATAGCCTGAAGATATATGGTATGAACAATAAATGCAAAGCTACACAATGCCAGCTATACTTAGGAAAAAATGAGTAATATTTTCAAAAAGAGAAAAAAAATAAAATGTTATTTGGAAGTTGTTTGAAGCATATACTAAAGTTAATATTAAAAAGGTCAAAAATTACCACTAGTTAAAGGAAAAATTTGATGAATTTAAAAAATTGAA
This sequence comes from Marmota flaviventris, assembly GCF_047511675.1. Lineage (NCBI taxonomy): Eukaryota > Metazoa > Chordata > Mammalia > Rodentia > Sciuridae > Marmota > Marmota flaviventris. The sequence goes on from NC_092498.1 coordinate 37,468,892, forward strand.
TGTAGAAAAGGAAAATAAAGACATAAATCTCACATCTCTTATTGCTCTTTTTATATGCAGTAACTCACATTTCTTTGAACTAATATGAGCTATACCAGGGAGTCTGGCAACATAAGCCCTCTCAAAATTATATCAAAACTGAATTCTTGATTCATTGTCAATATAAAGGAAGCACTATTGTATTGTATATTTAAAGGTCATAAGATACTTTCAATGAAGTTTGTGATTCTTTTTTGGATGAATGTGATTATGGAAGCAATATGCAGGCAGATGTTTAATATAAAATATCCTTCACATCTCAGAATAAACAACATATGGAGCAAGTAGCCATTTTACATGATGTGCTGAAAGTGAAAATAGTTCAGAACAGATCTGCATCAATTCAGTTTCTCTGTATCACAGCACAATGCCAACCAAGATGTTTCGGCAAATTATAGTTAAAATGGGGGCATATTGTTAATTTCTTTAATTTTAAAACTGCTTTTTAAATATCCTGCTTTGCTCAAAGATATGACAACGGAAGATATATTCACAGCGAGGGGAGTTTAAAAAAAGCTTTTCTAATCAGTAAAGTGATATGTGGGAATTTTATATTCTGAATAAAAGAAGGAAGACATTCTAACCTGGGAAATGTTAGAATCAGAAAATATTATAAATAGGATCGATCTCTTTAATTGTTCAGAAATTGTCCTGAGAAGTAAATTGAGCTCAACTAATCTATTCTACTCCTTTCTAGCATATTTATGGAAAAATCAGGCAGTTAATAATGAAAGGGAAAAAATAACTGATGAATGCATTTTATAGTCACATATTTTATTTTTAGATAGAATTTCCAGTATCACCTTATTGTAATAAAAAGTATTTCATATCAACTAAAGGAAATTTAACACTTAAGTCACTTGTTAAATATAAAATGTATTGTTTTTCTCCCTAATTCCAACTTAGTCCATTTTGACAACAAAACTCCTAACTATATAAAACAAACATTTTGGCTGGGAGTTGATAAAATATCATGTATTTGAATGTTTTTTTCATTGAAATCTTGCTTTTCTTTCCCATACCACCTCCATGCCCTAAATTAAAAGTTCATGAAAATATAATTGTCAGCATTAAAATCACTAAACTTCAGAGACGAGGGAATCTAGAAATCAAGCCAATGATGCAAAGATATTTTTAAAGTACCTCTGGCAGAGGAATACTCAGGTTCTGCTTTTATGGGCATTTATCAGCTTTCATAAGGACAGGCTGCAGACTACCTTTTTATACTACCTGTCCTATTATTCAACAAATCTTCATTTAGCTCTTTGACAAATCTAACAAAAGAAAAGTATGTGCATTTTTGTTTGTTTGTTTTTCTGTCAAATGGAAATCAAGTTGCTAAAGCAGGACAGTTCTATTGTTTTGTTTCCTTTTTTTTTTCATCTCCTCTTCACCTCCATCGTGTTGGAGCACAACAGGAGTCCATGGCCTCTTCTTAGGATGTGTATGCACCTCTAAGTTACCCAGGCAGAACTCTTCTTCCTGAATGCAGTCCCAGTTAAACTGGCTTCCTGTAGTCAGCAAATTTTTGGAAGTGTGTGTGTGTGTAGCTTTCTAGGCAGAGGTGAGACTGTTGATATCAAAGGCTAGCTTGATGGTAAGAAGTTGTGTCTTTCTTCTCTTTTGCTTTTCTATATGAAAAATGATTTTCCTTCCTGTGGAGCAGCTTTCTAAGAAAAACTGTAGGGCTTCCTGACCAGAGAAATGGAAGCTCAAATCCGCCTCCCACATCTATTGATTTTTGGTCATGGACAAGTTATATAACCGGTTCAATCTGTTTTCTTGTTGGGAATAACAAGTATGTTGTAAAGAGTATTTGCCCAGCCCGTGATAGTACATTCATAGCTGTATAAAATAAAACATTGTTCTACCTCAATCCCAGTATAGGTATTCTGAATTGGGAATCAAAGAACTTTTGCAATCATGAGGGAAAGTCTATGAACTGGGTTGTGAATTTGGACTCACTCTACAACTTCCACACATGGATACACCAGTTTTCCTTTACACTGTGTTTTATTTATTAAAGTCCTTTATGTTCATTTTAGAAAATACAAATAAATTTCTGTGGAAGCATAAAAGTGTGTGACATACATAAATGTATCATTTACACATCATTACTGACCATATGGCAGTATCTACATTTTTTAGCCTATGTAGAAAATAACTGTTTCAAGTTTTAAAAAACTCGTTTTTAGTTCAGAATATCTATGCAGAAATATAAAAAGGCAAAACAAAACAAAAACTGAAAAAAATAACTTTGAAATAATAGGAGCTATTGAGGTAACGACACTAAAATGTGACTTTTCAATAAACAAAAATAAACTTCGATATTAAGCAGCATTTTCAGAATCATGTATTAATTTATATATAAATAGTTTATTATACTATTTCAGATGATCATTAACAATAGTTCTAAGATTAGTCAGTTGATTTGGAGAATAAAAAAATAAATTAAATGGTCGTAAAATTATGAGGTTAGCAATTTCTAATTCTCTTATAATTATAAAATATTTTCTTATGTAGTTATTAGGATTTGTATAGACTTTAAAACCATTTCTTCTGATTGCTTATTCCAGGATTATTTCATTAATATATTAACTAAAAGAAATCAACTGACAGGAAGGATATACACCTCAAGTGTAGTAAGAAATTATTACTCTCCCATAAAATGCATAACATAAATTTCACTAATTCACAGAATCAATTTCATAGGTTGTTTGGTATTTTGATTTTATGCTTAGAGTTTCCAGAAAAACATTGACTAGATGAAATTCATCCATGAGAAAAATACAACATTCAGGTATTATAAAGGTTATGTATCATGCAGTTTCTGGAGTATGGAGTCATTTGGGTAACTAGGAATTAAAATGAAATATGTGAAATTATCAAAACAAATAACATAAAGGAGTGGAATCAAAGACAATATTTACAGAGTTATTTTTAACCAACTTCTATTTATTATTGGCCAAAACCACATTTTGATTATAGGCAAGCTTAAGATAGTTAGATTCATATACATAAATTATAAAGTATTGGAATGGCAACAGTTTCAGAAAATCCTAATTGTTTTTTATACAAAGTGTCAGAGTATAAAGAGACCCTTAGATAATGGAGTTGTGTTCTGTGTATTGTGGTTTCTCAATTTTGTGTGGTCTTCATCCCATAGAATTGTGGTTGAATTCTAAGCAGTAAGGGGCCACTCTGCCTAAAATCACACAGAAAGCATAAACACTCAGTACCTTGCTTCTAGGCCCCATCTGTCCATAACAATGCATTGGATAATCATTGGATAATCATAAACATTTGTTGGATAATCTAAAAATTCTTTGAGAATTAAGCAACAGTGGAGACAAGAATGCACAATTGAGAAAGACTTGCAATTCTCTCACTCTGATGTCATCCAAATGTTGTTAAAATGTGGATGTGATTAATTCAATTATGCAAATCAATGTGTGTATTTTCTATGCTCTTCCTACACAGTTCAAAAATAATAATGAAAAACTTTCAATCTAAATTAAGATTTTTTTGGTCCTTACTCAGCAATTAACTTCATAATTTTAATAAAATTTCTGGGCCTCTGCTCTTACAGCTCTTAATAGGATAATTAAATTCTATAATATAAAAGATTTTTATTTCTTACCCTCCTTACCCACTGTCAGTTATAGGACTTGGCTGTTCCCTCTTTGAATGTTGCTTGCTTCATTTTTATAATGAAATTTATGGTAATAATTACTATGATTTTCTACTCATCATTCATATACCATTCATTTGTTACCATTCTGTACATACTAACTCCATTGTCACTCTACCCACTATATAGGCAAATTTAAGCCTTTATAAACATTTTTATGATAACATTTGTGAATTAGTTTATAGTTATTTATTTACTCTCTTCCCCCACTAAATGGTAAATTCCTAGAAGGAAATATTATTTTGTTTATAACCTTATCCCATTAGAAGCATAGTGAATAATATGTGGTATGAACTCAATAAATGTTGACTGATGAATGAGTGAATACATCCTTTCTGTCCTTTAGCATTGAACAAATATTTACCTAATTCCTAGGATATTATAAATTTCAATTTTATAATGTTAATTAACTTAATTAATTGATTAACTTTCATCAAGACTTAAGTTAGACCTGCTTGCAAGTTGGCTTACCAGAGCATCTTTAATATGGCTTACTTTATTAACACAAAGAATGAGACACAATAAGTACTTTATCTAGAAAAAAAATTATTCATTTGTCATAATATATCTCTGTATTGTGCAACTAAAACATCAACTGTGATTAAATGGTAAACTGTTCCTATTATTGAAATTACAGTTTTCATGTATTGATACAATTACTGTTTCAGACTAATCTTATACATTTTTTTTTTTTTTACTTAATTTTGACAACCTACTTAAGTCAAGATCTCTGTGGAAAATAAATGATCTACAACATGGAATTTATTATGTAAAAAACTAATTTGCTTGTTTTTACCTAGAATTGAGGCATTTATTACAATCAACAAATTGATTATACCATTGAACAATACCAGAAAGAATTAAAAATGAAAAATTAAATTAACATGTATCATTGGAAAATCTTTTAGATTTTGATAGGATTTGTCTTTCCAGCATTAACTAAAAATCAGTCTGTTTTGTGGGTATAGAAAATAATCTGAAAACTTAATGCTTTGACATATTAAGAATATTTATCTCTGGTGTGATTTTGGATGATTTTTTCTTTTTTGCAAAAGTTTTCTTTACTCCATGACTATGTTTATAATAAACATGTATTACTTATATAATCAGATAAACGAACAGTTATTTCTCTTTCAGGAAAATAATTAAAACCATTATGAGAATGGTGCAAAAATGAAAATTAAAGATTATTAAAGCAGAGCAGGGAATTAAAAATGAGCTTATTGTTACTTATAAAATTTTCAAACATCTTACAGCATTATTATTTAAAAGGTAATTCAAAATTAAGCTTGAGACAATATAAAATCAGTTATTAAATTTATTTTAAAAATTATGTCCTCATGGTCATCACTCAAGGTCTTCAAGTCTGTAGCACAATGGAATTCATCACCTTTTAGGACAGATCAGGGTCTGAGCAGGGCCTTTACAGCTTCTGACCAAAGAGTTTTATTGTTCCAGCAGAGCTTGGCTCTGAATTTCTTGTGCTCACAGTCAATACTCCCTTTACCATCTGCTCGCCTTCTTCCAGCTGATCCTAAATGTACCAAACAACTTCCTTCCCCTTAATTGCTGCCCAGTATTCTTTCCTTTTAAATTGTAGATCAGGCCCACTTCCTTGATTTAATACCACTAATTTTCTAAACCTACCATTTAATTCTTGATTTGTCACATTCAGCACCCACTTGAGGTTTTGTAAACATGTGGATCTCGATTTTATATTTATCAGTCTTTCCTTCACTAAAAGGTGACCTTTAGATTCAGACTGAATCCTACTTTAGCATTTTTTTCTTACAGTGATCATAAGTAAGGTATGTAATTATGCAAGCATCAAAGTCCATAAATAAGAAAAAGTACCATTGGTATAGGAATAGGCAAGTGCCTTGCTCTCCTTATATAGGACAGTAGATTGTCAGCACAGAATAATTATTGTTAATGATATGATACTAATATTTATTTTAATTGGCCAGTTTTATTTCCAAATTTTGCAAGATATCACTACTTAATTGTTCATTCAAAAAATGAACCAAGCTAAGTTACATCTCTAACATTTTGGACCTTACTCTTAGTTTGTAAGCTAAAATATTTGGTGATACCTAAAGTCTCTTACCTTTCACCATAAATTTGGCTGAATGTGTGTTTGTTTTGTTTTGTTCCAAATATATGACCTTATCACCTCAGGCTTTGATTGTTGGGATGGTTTTATTTGGGACCCTTTCTCTTGATATTTCTTTTCCAACTCTGAGTTATTTTGCATCAAAACCTTCATTAACTTAGAATTGCATTCTGAAGACAACTTATTATTTATCATGTGCAAGTCACTCTGCAAACTGAACATGCTGTCCTGTGTCCTCAGGCTTCTCCAGTCAGCTCTGAAGATTCTACAACCCCATCACCATTTTGGCCATACTATTTCCTCTGCCTGAATAATTTCTTTACAAGTTTCTTCTTATCTCAAGCCCATAACCTCCTCAAGGTAAAATATTATCTTTTCCATGAAGACATTTAGTTTACCTTTGGCCTTAATTGATCTTTTCTTGCACTAACCTCCCAAAGACCTTACTACCAGTATGATTCTCAGGTTATCACCTTTTTAAATTTTTAAACTTATATTTTTATTTGATACATAAACATAAAAGCCTTTCATATTAATGGGATACTATGTGATATTTTGATAAATATATAATCATGTAATACTCAAATAAGATTAAAAATATCTGTCTTCTCAAACATTTATCATTGTTTTTATGGTGAGACTTTTAACCTCTTTTCTTCCAACTTTTTGAAATAAAGAGTGCATTATTGTTATCTATATTCACCCTACTATTTAATAGAATACCAGAACTTCTTACTACTATCTAATGGTAACTTAGCATATATTGGTCCATCTATCCCCACCTTCCCTTTTCATAAACCCCAACCTTTGCTAACTACCATTCTACTCTCAACTATTATGAGATCAATATTTTTAGTTTTTACATGAAAGTGATATTCTGCAGTACTTTTCTTTTGGTGCCTGATTAATGTCTTTCAGTATCATCTATTTTGCCACAAAGAACATGATTTCTTTGTATGGCTAAATAATATTTTATTGTGTACATATACTAAGTTTTCTTTCTCTGTTCACTCACTGATGGACACCTCCAATAATTAATTCCATATCTTGGCAATTGTGATTAAATCTGTATTAAACCTGGGACTGAAGATATACCTTGGATATACTGGTTTTATTTCCTTCAGATACATACCCAGGAGTGTGAGATAACTATATATTATGGATATTTTTAAACATACTTGAGGAACTTTCATACATGTCTTTACTATTTTCATAATGTCTTTACTGTTTTGTCTTCCCACTGAGAGTGTATTAAGAGTTTCCCTTGCCCTGCCCCATTTTGACTGGGATGAATTGATATCTCATTGTGGTTTTGATTTGCATTTCTCTGATTATTAGTGATGTTGAACACTTTTTTTTTTCATGTACTTATCGATCAGTAAAAACATCTTTTAGGAAATATATTTTCAAAATATATGCCCATTTTTAGATTGAATTATTTTTGTTGTGAGTTTTTTGAGTTCCTTGTGTATTCTGTATATTAATCTTTTGTCAGAAGAATAATTGGCAAATATGTTCTCCCATTCTGTATTTTGTCTTTTCACTTTACTGTTTATTTTCTATACTGGGCAAAAGCTTCTTAGTTTGCTTATCATCTTGTTTATCTACTTTTACATTTGTTTTCTATAATTTGGGGGTCTTTTTAAAAATATTACGTACACTGATATCTTGAAGTGTTTTTTCTGTGTTTTCTTTTAGTAGATTCAGTTTAAGATGTCACATTTAAGACTTTGATCCATTTGGAGTTGATTTTTAGAACTGGTGAGAGACAAAAATCTAATTTCATTCTTTTGTATACAGATATCTAACTTTTTCAGAACCATTTATTGAAGAGGATGCAATTTTGCTAATGCATGTTTTTGCCACATTTGTGGAAAATCATGTGACTGTAGATACTTGGATTAGTTTATGCCAGTGGCATTGCTTATTGTAGCTTTGTATTAATATTTTTATCTGTCAAACAGTTTGTCATTTATTATCCTTTCAAGATAGCAACAATGAACTACTTCTATTATCAGCCAATGTTCAATCAGAAAAGCAGAAATATTAAGGATGATACAGAGTAAGAGATTTTTTTAAAAAATTTGGATTAGACTGGAAGAAACATGTGGTCTGATGGAGAACACTATGCGTGACAGTTGTGTCTGAATTTAGCATTGGTACCAAAATCACTGCAGATAATCAGAGAAGAACTGGAAGTGTAATGAGGAAGAGCATAGATAAATTGGAATGTGAGAGAACAACTGATACCTACCTCCCATTTGTCTTATGTCTCCAGCTAGGTTGTGTTTTAAGATTCAGTATTTATTCTTTTTGATTAAGATTGTTTTTACTATTTGGGGCCTTCTGTGCTTCCATATAAGTTTAAAAATTGTTTTTCTTCTTTTTGTTTTTTTTTTAGTTATGATAAATGCAATACATATTTTTATATTTTGATAGGGAGTATATTGAGTCTGTAATTCACATTGGGCAGTATTAAGATTTTGTATTAATTCTAATTCATGATCATGGGGGATCTTTTCATTTTGGAAGGGATTCTTTAATTTCTTTTGTCACTAATGTTTTGTAATTTCATTTAAAGAGTTTATAGATCATTCACTTCTTTGGTTAAATTTATGCTTATGAATTAAATTTTTGCTGTCTTTTTTTTTTGGGGGGGTCGATTAGGAACTGAACTCAGGGGCACTTGGCCCCTGAGTCACATCCCCAGCCCTATTTAATATCTTATTTAGAGACAGGATGTCACTCACTGAGTTGCTTAGCACCTCACCATTGATGAGAGGCTGGCTTTGAACTCGTGATTCTCCTGTCTCAGCCTCCTGAGCTGCTGGGAGTACAGGCATGTGCCAATACACCAGGCTTTTTAAATAAATATTGTTTTAGATATTGTTAGACCTTTTTTTTAAAATATATATGTGGTGCTGAGAATCTATCCAGTTCCTCACATGTGCCAGGCAAGGGTGCTGCTCAGCCCTTTACTGTCTTTTGTAAGTGAATTTCTTTCTTTCTTTTTTTAATTTTTTTTAGGAGAGAGAGAGAGAGAGAGAGAGAGAGAGAGAGAGAGAGAGAGAGAGAATTTTTAAAAAAAAATATTTATTTTTTAATTCTTGGCGGACACAACATCTTTGTTTGTGGTGCTGAGGATCAAACCCGGGCAGCACGCATGCCAGGTGAGCACGCTACAGCTTGAGCCACATCCCCAGCCCATGAATTGCTTTCTTGATTTCTATTTCAGCAAGTTTGTTATTGGTGTATAAAAATGCTATGGATTTTTGCATGTTATATCCTGCAACTTTTACTGAATTTCTTGATAGGTTCTAACAGGATTTTTGGTGGTTTTTCTATATATAAAATCTATATAGTTTTTCTATATAGCCTAATGTTTTTTCTATATATAAAATCATTTCATATGCAAACAGGGATAATTTGACTTATTCCCTTCCTCTATGGATTTTTTTTTAATTTTATTTCTTTGTACTTGCTGACTCTCAGTCTCTAATGATCTTCCCCCAAGTATCCCCCTACTTGATGCTCAGAAATTGCCCTGTTTTATAGCCTTCCATTACCTTTATATTTAAAAGTACATCTCTTCTCCCCAATACTTAACACTTATATGTCAAACTATCTTTCTCCAAAATTATTAATATAATGAAATATTCCATATTTTCACAAAATTATTTATTAATTCTTTCTCCCATCTAGATGTTAAGTCTAGAAAAATATTCTTTTGTTGAATTTGTTTACATCAATGCCTGGAATATGGTTAGAATTGAATATATATTATGGTAAATAAGTTTTATCCCATATATAACATATACTCTTATAAACATTTTTTGCTTAAGTTAGAATGATGTTTCTAGTTTTAGAAGCAGTGCCTGCTGAATTTTAAGGGTTTCTATTGTTTTATTTGCTGGCCCACATATTGAGTAAAAGACCACCAAGTATGACAAAGAGAATAATGGTATAGAGATTCTGAACCCATTTAATTAAAAATTGAGCCTTCCAATTTTGTCTGTAGAGGTATGAAAGTTTGAGCTGAACCTGATTCATTAAAAAGGTATTTTCTTGAGAAACCTCCAGAAAGTCTTTTACCTTAAAACTCACACTAAACTTGGTAGCTGATTTTGAATCCAGTTTCTCTTATGGCTTACTGCAGAGTTAGTTTTCAATGAGGAAAAATACTCTTTAGTGTATTTAGATTACAAGTCCCTGTAAGCAAATTAAATTCTGAAAATAATTATTGTTTTAATTTTGAGACATATACTTTGGGAGGGAGAAAATTGGTAATGTGTCAATTATTTAACTATTTGGATAATTCACACTAGCTGCTATGTCATATATTTGTGTGTATTTTACTAATATCTTATAATTCCTCCTACTAGTAACAAATATTTTATATTCAAATCTATAGAAAAATTTCCCTCAGTTAAGTGTTGAGGAAGCTTATGTGTTCCATACTCTCTAAACTGCTGTAGTGAGACAACCTGAAAATGTCATGTTTACAATCAAGTTTGGCATTTATACTCATGCAGGAAAATGCCTCCTTGACTGCAGAAATAGTCATCATGAAAACTGAAGTGTTTATATTTTTTTAAGTTTGATGCTTCTTCTACACTTCAGCCTAAATTTCAGATTAAATTGGAAGAGAATTTATCTTTGCCTTCTGGAATGACCTCTCTCTCTCTCTCTCTCTCTCTCTCTCTCTCTCTCTCTCTCTCTCTCTCTCTCTCAAACACACACAGACAGACAGACAGACATACACACAGACACACACACACTCAAACACACACACATTCATTAGTGTTCACTGACCTGGAAAAATAAAATGCAACCAATGCAACCAGCATATGGTGTGTGTGTGTGTGTGTGTGTGTGTGTGTGTGTGTGTAAGTTCACTTTATTTCTGCACATATAATTTCCTTTTTTTGTTTTTTTTCTCTCTTTTTGGTGTTTTTGAGGATAAAGGACACTAAATGCTCAATTTACTTTGCTTAATTATTCTTGGAAGCAATTGAACATACGTATTCCTCAATTTAGAGAAGATATAAGACACAGGTATAAAATAGTTTGAAATTGCTTTTTCTTTATTAATTCAATAAATTTTCATTACTATCTACATGAGCTAGAAATTAGGAAGGTTGTCAGGAAACTAAATATAGAAAGGCATTTTTTTCCCTCATTTTCATTAGGAACATGTATAAACAAGCATAGTATAATGTATTATTATGGTACATTTAAGAGCTTTTGGCACAGAGAGAAGATGTTTGATTTTTCTTGACTAAAAAGTTGAAGGAAGGCTCTTATGATAGACATAATTTGATATGGCTCTGAATTATAAATAAAAATTTAAACCAATATACATGGGGAAGAAGAATATTCCAGAAAGAATATTCAAAGCCAGGAATATGGTGTATCAGACAGAAAAATCTATAAGTTGTTTCAAATGATAGGAGCTCAGGTTGTTTAGGGAAGGAAATGGAGCTGAGTTTTGGGAAATGTTATTTTAAAGAGTGGCAGATCATCAAGAGCCTTCATCTGACACTAATTATTAGGAATAATTTTTAGTAATGATACAGATTTATTACTTCTTAGGAAACAGAATAAAGCAAGGTATAGGTTTCTGTAGAGAAACAAAATTCGGCCCATGCTATTTTTGGAGCAGACAATATTTAGATAAACTCTAACTTAATATGTTCTGATATGTCATAATGCAGCTGATTAAAAAGAAATCCAGTAGTAAAGAGATAAGAAAGATTGACTTATATATTCTAAGAGTATTTTGTTCATTAAGTGGGCTAGTGGAAAGTATGGAAAAAAAATAATCATTCTAGCAATGAGGTTCCATTTGCTTTGTCAATGAGATATTTTAGTATGATTTAACATTTTAAACTTTTTCAGCATTTATGAGAATAATTTCATGAATAAATTTTTTTCATTTTTTATTTTATTTTTCATAGTTGTTGATAGACCTTTATTTTATTTATTTATATGTGGTGCTGAGAATCGAACCCAGTGCTTCACACATGCCAGGCAAGTGTGCTACCGCTGAGCCACAGCCACAGTCCCACATGACTTAATTTTAAGACATATTGCTTCCTATTTTATCCTTAAAAGTAATTTCTTAAATTTATTTTAGTCCCCCCACCAAAATGATTTAACTTAATGATGAGCAGATAAATATTCTATACCTCAATCCAGTTATTTGATTTAAGCTATAAGGTTTTCAAAAGAAAGCTTGCATTGTCCACAAACTTTTAATTTAACTTGATTTTCTGTGTTTCTAGTAGTTTTGATGTTTATAAACATTACTTTAATAAAATTGATTAAATTTTTTCTGAATATCTTCAAGATACAGGCCCTTGATTCTCTAAAAGGGAGATGTACTCTATCCTATATATACTTAATATTTCTCTTATGACAAATTTCTGCTAACCAAATACAAAGATCTATTTCTAACCAATATCAGTTTATTACTGTTTAGTACTTTGCCTTTTGATTATTTCTTCACATATTCTTTTTCAGGAATACCTGAGAGCAGCCTAAATTTATTATGCAGAATATTTAATTGGACAATTGAAAAATTATTTTTACAAATACTTGATATCATTTAGTTTATTAGGAATTAAATTACCAGAATTAGAGTAACTTTTATTTTACAAATAGAATTCAGTGTTTTATGATAACTTTGTTGAGATAAAATATATATGCCGCATAGTTCACTTTTTTTTCAGTGTAAAATTCAGTGGCTTTTAGTATATGCACAGATATATACTATCATCCCTGGGATCCAATTTCAGAATATTATTGTCATTCAAAACATAACCCAGCAACAGTTAATATCACTTTCAATTCTCTCATCCAACCAGATTCTGGTAGCCACTAACAACTTCTGTCCCTAAACATCTTTCTATTATGGGTGTTTAATGTAAATGGAATTATATAATATGTGATAATTGTGTGACTATATGCTTTCAGTATAATATTTTCAAGATTCATTAATTTTATAATATCTATTCATATATCAGTGTCTCATTTCTTTTTATTGCTAAATAATATTTCAATGTGTGGATGAATTTTATTTTATTTTTCCATTCCAAAGGAATAGATAGGTTGTTTCAAGTTTTGGAAAATTATTAGAAATGCAGCTATGAATGAATTTATATGTAGCTTTTCATGTGGTTATATGTTTTCTATTTCTCAAGTATATACCTAGGTATTATTTTTCCCTTTCCCCTCATTTCCTCTTGTATGTTCTTTTGTATAACCCTGAGGGTCTCCTTCCATTTCCATGCAATTTCCCTTTTCTCTCCCTTTCCCTCCCACCTCTCATCTCTGTTTAATGTTAATCTTCTTCTCATGCTCTTCGTCCCTACTCTGTTCTTAGTTACTCTCCTTATATCAAAGAAGACATTTGGCATTTGTTTTTTAGGGATTGGCTAGCTTCACTTAGCATAATCTGCTCTAGTGCCATCCATTTCCCTCCAAATTCTATGATTTTGTCATTTTTTAATGCAGAGTAATACTCCATTGTGTATAAATGCCACATTTTTTTAATCCATTCGTCTATTGAAGGGCATCTGGGTTGGTTCCACAATCTTGCTATTGTGAATTGAGCTGCTATGAACATCGATGTAGCAGTGTCCCTGTAGCATGCTCTTTTTAGGTCTTTAGGGAATAGACCAAGAAGGGGAATAGCTGGGTCAAATGGTGGCTCCATTCCCAGCTTTCCAAGAAATCTCCATACTGCTTTCCAAATTGGCTGCACCAATTTGCAGTCCCACCAGCAATGTACAAGTGTACCCTTTTCCCCACATCCTTGCCAGCACTTGTTGTTGTTTGACTTCATAATGGCTGCCAATCTTACTGGAGTGAGATGGTATCTTAGGGTGGTTTTGATTTGCATTTCTCTGACAGCTAGAGATGGTGAGCATTTTTTCATGTACTTGTTGATTGATTGTATGTCCTCCTCTGAGAAGTGTCTGTTCAGGTCCTTGGCCCATTTGTTGATTGGGTTGTTTGTTATCTTATTGTCTAATTTTTGGAGTTCTTTGTGTACTCTGGATATTAGGGCTCTATCTGAAGTGTGAGGAGTAAAGATTTGTTCCCAGGATGTAGGCTCTCTATTTACCTCTCTTATTGTTTCTTTAGCTGAGAAAAAACTTTTTAGTTTGAGTAAGTCCCATTTGTTGATTCTAGTTATTAACTTTTGTGCTATGGGTGTTCTATTGAGGAATTTGGAGTCCGACCCCACAGTATGTAGATCGTAGCCAACTTTTTCTTCTATCAGACAGCGTGTCTCTGATTTGATATCAAGCTCCTTGATCCATTTTGAATTCACTTTTGTGCATGGCGAGAGAAAGGGATTCAGTTTCATTTTGTTGCATATGGATTTCCAGTTTTCCCAGCACCATTTGTTGAAGATGCTATCCTTCCTCCATTGCATGCTTTTAGCCCCTTTATCAAATATAAGATAGTTGTAGTTTTGTGGATTGGTTTCTGTGTCCTCTATTCTGTACCATTGGTCCACCCGCCTGTTTTGGTACCAGTACCATGCTGTTTTTGTTACTATTGCTCTGTAGTATAATACAAGGGGGAGAAATGAAGGTCAGTAGAGGGGGTAGAGAGAGAAGAGGGGCGGGGAGGGGAGGGGAGGGGGGATAGTAGAGGATAGGAAAGGTAGCAGAACATGACAGTCACTAGTATGGAAATATGTAAATCAATGGATGTGTAATTGATGTGATTCTGCAATCTGTATATGGGCTAAAAATGGGAGTTCATAACCCACTTGAAGCAAAGTGTGAAAGATGATATATCAAGAACTATGTAATGTTTTGAACAACCAACAATAAAAAAAAATAAAATAAAATAAAGTATATACCTAGGAACAGTGATTATGGATTGCATGGTAGCTCTACATTTAACATTTTGATGAACCATTTTCAAAGTAGTTGCACCACTTGAAAGTAATAACAGCCTCTAAGAGGCTTCCAAATTTTGCATTTCCTCACCAACACTGTTACTGTCTGTATATTATGTTATAGCCATTCTAATGGGTATTAAGTGGTGTTTCAATGTGGTTTTGATTTACATTTCCTTTATTGTTAAAGATAGTGAGAATCTTTTTTTATGTGCTTATTGGCCATTTGCATTTATTAATTTGTGAAACTTCTATTCAGAATTTTTGCCAAGTTTTAACTGGATTATATGATTTTAAATTATAGAGTTATAAGTGTTCTTTATATATTCTAGATTCAGGTACTTTATCAGATATATGATTTGCAAGAAATTTCCTCCTATTGTATGTATGTTTTTTGGTTTTATTAATGGCATACTTTGAGAGACAATAGGTGTTATTTCAAATGTTGACCATTTTATCTTCTTTTATCCTTTGATGCTTCTGCTTTTGCTGTCATATTCAATGAGCTATTGCTTAATCCAAGCATATGAAGATTATTTATACCTGTAATTTATTCTATTAATTTTCAAATTGTAAGTCCTAAATGTAGGACTTAGATGCATTTGAGTTAATTTTTGTACATATAGTTCAGTAAAGATCCAATTTTATTCTTTTATAGTGTATATCCAATTTTTCCTTCATCATTTATTAAAAAGACTATTTTCTCCTTATCAAATTCTCTGTGCCATTGTGAAAAAGCAATTGACCATAAATGTAAGGACTCATCCCTTTCTGTACTTACAGTTAGTTCTATTTCATTGTTCTTTATATCTATCCTCATAATAGTAGAACACCATTTTATTAATAGCTTTGTAGTTTTTCAATCAGAAAATGTAAATTCTCCAAATTTATTCTTTTGTGTTTTTTTTTAAATTATTTTGGCTATTTTTTATATTTTGCATTTTTATCTGAATTTCAGAATCAGTCTGTGATTTTCTCAAAATTAATCTTGGATTTTAAGGGGTATAGTGTTGAGTGTCTAGATGAATGTGGGAAATATAGTTATTTTAACATTAATATTTTCAGTTTATGAACATGATGTATAGTTTCACTTCTTTAGATCTTATTTATTTCAATTTTTTAAAATGTTCAGTATAAAGTATTATACACCATGTTAATTTTATTCTTTATTGTTTTATACTTTTTGATGCTATTATAAACGCAATTATGATTTTATTTCATTCCTATTGCACTTTGCTAGTATATAAGATACAATTATGCTTTTGGTCTTATGTCCTTCCACCTTCATTTATTAGTTCTATTAGATAATTTTGTGTTTTCTCAGAATTTTCTACAGGTAAGATTACTTTATCTGTGAATAAAGACTTTTTGACCTCTTTGTATTCTGTATTGTTCTCATTTTATTCTGTTGTTTCATCACCTTGGTCAGAATGTCTGGAAAAATACTAAATTTTTATAAAATTTATTTATCATTTTGAGGAAATTCTCTCTTTCTAGTTGGTTGTATTTATCATTAAGGAATGTTGGAGTTTGTCAGACATTTTCTGTTATTTCTATTGAAATATTTTGTTGTTGTTGTTGCTCATTATTGTATTAATTATATGCATTACATAGACTGATATTTTGATATTAAACAAACCTTGCATTCTGGATTAAATTTTACTTTTTAATGATTCATAAATTGTTTAAAATGTTTCTGGTTTTAATTTGCTCCTATGTTGTTGAGGATTTGGGAGTCTATGTTTTTCTTAGGTGGTTATCTTTGTTTTTGGTGTTAGCATAATACTGTACCAAGAACAAGATCTTAGTATTTTTTTTTCTTTCTTGTTTATTGGAAAATAGATTTAGAGATTTCACACACACACACACACACACACACACACACACAAATATTCCTTAAACATTTCACAGAGTTAACAAGTGTGGTATCTGGACTTTTCTTTTTGGAAAGTTTTAAAATTACTAATTCATACAATCAATATTTATTTTAAGTCTATTCAAAATGCTTAATATCTCTTTGAGTCAGAGAGAGTGGTTTATGTCTTTCTAAGGATTTGATTCCTTCTGATTATTTAATTTATTAGCACAGTTGTTCATGGAATTCTGTTATAATCCTTTAAATTTAACATAAGGTCATCAAGGGCCACTATCATTATCTCCCCATTCATTTCTGGTTTTAGCAAGTTAAGTCAGAGTATCAGTCAGTCTCTCTCTCTCTTTCAAAAATCTCATAGCAAAGGTCTCTGAATTTTGTCAATCTTTTCAGGGAAACAAAGTTTTTCTCTTCTGTATTTTATATATATTTTGGTTTCTTCTTCTTCTTTTTTTTTTTTTTAGTACCAGGGATTGAACCCAGGGATGCTCAATCACTGAGCCATATACCCAGCCCTTTTTTATATTTTATTTAGAAACGGGGTCTTGCTGAGTTGCTTAGGGCCTAGCTAAATTGCTAAGGCTGGCTTTGAACTTGTGATCCTCCTGCCTCAGCCTCCCAAGCCACTGAGATTACAGATGTGCAACACCAGGCCTGACTATATTGGGTTTATTCTTATGACCATCCTCTATTTACTTAAGGTTTAGTTAGCTCTTTCTTTTTTAGTTTATTAAAATTTTAGAATATTGATTTAAGACTTTTCTGGTTTTTCGTTGTGGAAAACATAACATGAGGTCTATTCTCAATATTGAGAGTATAATATCTTTTGATGTAAGCACGAAGAGTACAACAGATCTTTAGATAATTTTCATCTGACATCATTGAAATTCTCTACTCATATGAAATGACTCCTAATTTCTCCTGACACCAGCCCCTGGAAACCATTTTTCTTGTCCCTTTTCTCTCTCTTGCTTGCCACCAACTTGCTCTAGCTAGGAATTTTTTCATGAGAAGTGGCAGAAGTGGCAATTTTTGATTTGCTCCTGATGTTAGGGGAAAAACTTATAGTGTTTCATGATTGATATTGATTTTATCGTATGGTTTTTGTTGCTTTGAGATTTTTTTATGTCAAATTTGTTGAGTGTTTCTAACATGAAGACATGTTGAATTTTGTAAAACAAATATTTTACATCTGGTAATATTATCATATGAATTTTTAGCTTTTTTTCTATTAGTATGTTGCATTACATTGATTAATTTTTGTCTCTTGACACATCATTGTATCTTTTTGATTTGGAGGAGACATACATTCAGACTATAACAGTAGTCATGTAAGATTATACACAGATTCCCTTTAATTCCTTCAACTAATACATTTTCTTGACTTTGCTTCAGAGATCTATGTATATTTTGTGGAAAACTTTTGATACTTTGATGGTTAATAACCTGTTTTACCAGTCAATTCCTGCTTGTGTGAGTCTGAGAATCAACAGAAGATAAGATATTCTGATCTTCTTAGCAAATGAAAAAAATGGGAGATTAGGGTCTTATTTTTTGACCATTTGTATAAACCTATACTTTTCTGTGGCCTGTGGATCTACAGGAATATGTGACAGTTTTGCTTACCCTTGTATGGATAATGGATTCTGTAGACCTTACTCATAAATATTCTATTGTTATCCCAACTGTTTTTATCTACTTGGGTTCTATATCAATAAACAATTTCTTGTTTTTTATTGTTGTTTTTGTTGTTGGTGGTGGTTTTGTTGTTGGTGGTGGTTTTGTTGTTGTTGTTGGTGGTGATATTGTCTTTGTTTCTCTTCCCATCATTTACTATGGGTATGAGGCTTTTTGGCTTTTTTTTTTTTCTGAGTAAGCTCTGAATCAGGTTAAATAAAGACAGATTTTGTGAAAGTGGCTTTTCTAGCAAGCTGTTGTAGATGTCAAATAATGACAGTTTTCCTGGTGTGATACTTTTTAGGGAGTTCTAAACACATTCTGTCCCCTCAAGGCTGAAGGGAATACTAGCAGCTAGTGTGCTGGTATTACAGTTGCTGTGGCTGCGCAACTACTGATCTTCAAGGTATCTGTGAAGCCAGGAAGAGGGTGATGGGAATAGAACAGGTTAATATTACACCAAAAATTTTAAATTCTGAAATTCACTTGTTTACTTTAAATTGACACCTCTAGGATTATTCTAAGCGTTGGTTAATTTTCAGTGTTTAAAAAAATTGTAGACAATACTATTCAGTGTTCTTGTTGCTTTTATAAAGGTGAGATTTTATATACTAACTTCTTCATTCTGAAGGTTTCCCTTAAATATATTTTATACTCCATAAAATCTTCCAACTAACACATCCTCCATCTCAGTTTTAAATACAAATATTGTATTTTCTGTGTAATACGTGAAATATATGTTGTTTCACTATTAAGGCAATTTAATCCATCCATTATATGCCATAATAACATCTGTTGCAGTAGAGTTAGACAGGAAAAGACATACATCATTGATATTCTTGCATATCATGCTGAACCACAAATATGTCAATGATGCTTTATTGGTCTGAATATTCAGTTCTTCAACAAGAAGGAAGGCTTCTAGTAACGAGTAGTTGTCTCTCCATTTTCTCTTAGAATGACAGTTTTTAAAAAGTGTTCCCAATGTGTGAAGCAAAGCCCTTTAAAGACAGTATTGTGAAAATAAAGGAAAGTCATATTTCTAAAACAAAGTTTATCACATCAAAGGAAAATGCAAGCATATGTTTTCAGATGGAGGGAACAGGAAAGCATGTGTTGTGAGTTGAAGATACCCTCCACACCATCAGGATGCAGGCATGGTGCCAGAGAAGCCACACTCATCATTCCTGCAGCTCTGCACTACACAGACCACCTCCATTGTTTCTCGTTGGATTATTGCTTAGCATGTCAGAAAATCTCTCAGTATTCAACCAGAGAAACAAAATCTATTTCTTCAATACTGTGACGTAATTACTTTCACCCCTAAAAATTGGTACAGAAAAGTGCCTTAAGGCTATGAATCTGAAAGGACTAGATGCTGTAGTAGTTCTGAATAATCTAATGTACTGAGCAATGACTGCATTAAGAAACTGGAGACAGATAAGGGCATAAACTGGAGGGTTTTATATCCATGTCGATCTGCATAATTCTTAAATATTCCACTCATTGATTTCAAGGAACTCCTTAGGAATGAAGAAACTGAAATGATAATTCATACGTTCAAATATTTAGTTGCTTTGTCATAAGTATAATATAATAGTTTAAGTAGAGGATGAAGAGGGAGGCTAAAAAATGAACTTTTCTGCCTGTCTGGCTATTGGCAAATCAACATTATTATTTATCTTATCCTGATATCTAGGATAATAAGAGATGCTTGCAATGGAGTAAAATTTGATTTAAATGGAACTGACCTCAATGCAGCAAAATTTAAGGCAAAGTGATACTAAAAAGGCAAGAGAAAAATGAAGAATATTCAATATATAACAAATTCTGATTATGTGCAAAAGGAAGAGACATGCCATGATTCCAATCTTTGAGAAATGAATTTAGAGTGTAGTATAACACATAAATCCCTGCTATTTTAAGGTAGTCCTTAACTTGAAGACACTTCATTAATATAATTATCATATACAAGGCCCATTGTTCATTATCATTTTTTTCTTCTTTAATGCTTAGCCTGAAGTTCACTGCTTCTCATGCAAAGATGTTCACCATGCAAAGATGGTCAGTCACAAGCCATTCTAAAATAAAACAAATAAGTATGAGTGCAAGTATAACAAAAAAAAAATTAAATTTAAGAATAAAAGCAAACCCATATATTTAGGAATTTGACACATAAAGTCATAAATTTGATAAAGCAATTTTAACTGTGAATGTATTTACCAGATTACAATGATTTAAAAAAGGGTGAATTAAAAAAAAAAAAAAAACAGTGCAGCATGAATGATGAATTTCAACAAATTCAACTAAATGGGAAAACAAACAGCATGAGGGCTGGAGAAGTAGCTAGATGGTAGAACACTTAGTCCTAACACCTGTGAGGCCTTGGGTTTGGTTCCCAGGATTGCAAAAAGAATTGAATACCCAACAACAAATTATGGTAATAAGAATAAGTGGTCAATGAAAGAAAAATCAGACAGTCTAAATTGCAAATAGCACAACCATGTGCCTGGCTGAATCTATTCTAGCGAGAACTTGAAGAACTTTAGACAAGTAATGCAGTCTTCCTAGGCTTTAGATTTATCTCTGGTGAAATTAAGATTGTTTAAAGAATGAGTTATTGTAACCCATTTAGAAACTCATATCAAAGTTACTGTCACATAGTGACAATTAAATATATTCCATTAATACATTGTGTCTTGTAAAGATTTTCACTGAAAATCCCCAAGTTAAGTTGTGTTGTAATGGATGTTGGAGAACTTTAAACTTTAATAATCTACAACTTTTTATAAAAGTATCTGGCAACCATTAAGTCTCATACACTGGCAGAAGATAGTAAGAGCTGATTCCAGAACTCAGAAATATTGGTTCTGAATGTAAGCTTTTTTTCAAGTTATTATATCTAGGTTGTATTCAGAGATATTGTTCATAGCAGATCCAGTTTCTTTCAACAAAATGATCACAGTAGTTTAACTAGTGAAGATAAAATTAGCTCATTGGAAGAAACATTTTTATTCAAATAAAACTTTCCCCTTTTTTCCTGTTTGGGAAGAAGGTTTCTGAAATTCAGCATGCTACAACATTCCAGTTAAATATCATTTTTAAATGCAATTTCTATTTTTGGAAAATGAGGGTTGCTGGATGTTATATAATCATTTTCAAAGCTTGCTGTTTTCTACTTATCTAAACCATAAATTAGTTTAAAAAATATTGATTTAAAGTAAGGATATGGCACAAAGAAACATTTTTAACAGGTGCAAGATTGAAATACACTCATGTTATTTCATTTTCTTCCATTTATACTCTTACTGTGTATGTGTATATGTGTACATATGTGTGTGTGTGCGAGCACATGTGACAATGTTAAATTTATTAAGATTTTGTGCACCTTTCCAAAATATGAAGGTCTGAAAGCTGGTTGGTTATGCTAATCCTTGGGTTTCTGATGATCCCAAAGTCCTTCTGTTATTGAATGTAATATGTGCCTTTATCCCCAGGATGAGGTCTTACGTTAAGTGGCTTTGAAGCATTATATTAAATGGCTTTGAAGCATTATCACCTGCTTGGGGATATTTTGTAAATCTTATTCTGAAAAATATATTTAGAAATTTCAGCTAAGAAAATGAAATGTGAAATCACACTTAATATTCAGGGAAAGACTTTAAAAGTGTGAATACCCCACTGTAGTGGACCATGCTAAAAGTGCCTCCCTCTGCTGTGCTTGAATCCCTCCTCAGAGCAGCTTTTAGCCTGTGGACTTTGATTCTTATCCTTCAAACATAGCAGCAGTCTTTTTATAGTAGAATCTATTTTTTTCAGTCACTACTTAGGAATAAAATTGATCACAATGGGAAATTATGTCAGTTAAGCAAAGAGATGGGCTCAGGACTGTTAAGAGAAAGGGGACATAACACTTTCTAGCCAAATTTATTTTAAAAGGTGTATTAGGGAAAAAAAAAGTGTATACCAAATCAGTGAAGAAATAAGTAGTGGTTTGAACATCCTTTTAGGATGGAAGATTTTTACACTGTTAAAATCTGAATTTGAGGCTTCCTCGTGAATAAAAATAACTCAGCCATCTGTACCACCAAAGAAAAAAAATGACCATCATTAATGACATCCTTGCATCTGCTTCGTTTGTAAGTCTGAAGGTAATAGGGCAAGAGCAGAAATGGGTGGATCTGGCTAACAATGATTAAGTAAGGTGCTGGCATAATAGAGTATGATGGAGTATGACCACAGTGAAGCACCATGCCTGAATAGACTTTTGTATTACTGAGGAGGACAATGTACACGTGGACATGGATGAGAGCTGGCTGCCTTGGAGGAGAAAGGGGGCACACTTCACATGACTCTTCAGGTGACTGTGTGCCAAATAGATGATGAGTGAAGGCTGTCATAGAAGGACACAATAACTAGGTTTCATTTGAGAAAAAATATTCAATGCAGAATGGGAGCAGTTATTATCTACTGTCTTATGCTAACCTAAATTCCATTGCTTGAAATTTAATTAAGGTTTTTCTGGAGACAATAGATTTGTGCTTGAACCACAGAACCGGTCTCCATGTTTTTGATGCAGCTTTTATGAGTCTAGATAGTGAGCTGAGATCATGTTTGGAGAGGGGTGTATGTCCTATTTAATCTTATATGACACTTGTTATTTTATTACTTTTTCATCCACTTTGCTGCAGGCCTGTGATACTGCAGTTCTTTCTTCACATGTCAGATATGTCCTGCCTTTGTTACACTTGACAGGCTGGATGTCAGAAAGACACAACTCTTGAGTATTCTACGAATGGAAGAGTAAAACAGAATTCCTGCAATTCCCAAGTGCTTGTCAAAAACACTCAGGGGCTGAGAATTGGAATCTAAAGAGAACAGTACACCAAAGTGGAGCAAGTGCTTCTGGACTTTCCCTCCTGATCAGTGAAGGGAAAGAGAACAAGAGAGCAGAGGGGATAGGAGGGGGTAGGGTTATCCTTGGAAGCAGAGCTGACTCCAGTTGTTCCTTCTTGCCTGCTGAGGTACCTGAGGAATCTGAAGTTGTTCAGAATCATAACAAAACAACAAGTCTCTCTGCCTCCAGAGAGAAGCCTTTGGACTTTATAATACACATTTTCCTAACAATTTCATGAAGAAAAGAAAAATTCCAGTCCTCTCAGTTTTCCTATGGTCTTTATTCCTATCAAATGTTAGGAAACTAAAATGAGAAAATAATTGGCCAATTTCTTGCCTCCTTTTCTGTGACAAACAAGAGAAAAAATGGTGGTGAAACATGTTTACCATGTGTTAAGATATGGCTAAGGAAAAGTTTGATATGGTCAGTTAGTAGTCTGGGCACCAAAAGACAGATATCCATGTATTGATAAACAAATGCTGAATGTCTTCTCTGATATAAGGGGGGTGACTCAAAATGGGATAGGGAGAAAGAGCATGAGAAGAAGATTACCAGTAAATAGAGAAGAGAGGTGGGAGGGAAAAGGAGGGAGAAGGGGAATTGCATGGAAGATGGAAGGAGACCCTCATCTTTATACAGAATACATGTATGATGTTGTGAGGGTGGGGGAAAGAAGTATGTCATATTAGATTGGGTAGAGAGAAGTGATGGGAGAGGAGGGGAGGGGAAGGTGGGATAGGAAGGGCAGCAGAATAAAATAGACATTATTATTGGTGTATGTATATAGGTGACTGCATGACCAATGTGATTCTGCAACCTGTACAATCAGAAAAATGAGAAATTATACCCCATTTGATTCAAATGTATACAATGTCAAGATCATTGTAATGTCTTGTGTAACTAATAAAAAAATAAATTAAAAAAATTAAAAGAAAAAAAGAAAATCCTATGCAGCCTCTGGCACAATTAAACTAATAGTAACAATATGTAGATCAAAACTTAGGGTGCAGCTGCTGAGCATGGTGATATACACCTCTAATCTAACTATCCTGGAGACTGAGGAAGGGGGCTAGTAACATCATGTTAGCCTTAGCAATTTAGTGAGACTGTGCTTCAAAATTAAAATAAGAAAGGCTTTCAATGTGACTCTAACTCATGGTGGATCACTTCTGAGTTCAATTCCTAGTACTATAAAAAAATAAAAAAGTTTACTGAGCCTGATAACTGTGTACCTGGAAAAAGGGCAAAACAGAACTGTCCTAGGAAATTTCTATCATTATTGGATTATTGGTAGGAAGATCAAAGTTACAAAAATAATGAAATTTCTCTCTTTGTTTTGTTTCCTGGCTTTTGAAAGCAACCAATCAGTATCTTCCTGAAGTTAATGTTGTCTCCCTTTTTAAACATTTTTTAGTCAGCTTTTCTGTCACTGTGAACAAAGGACTTGACAAAAACAATTTTAGGGGATGAGAAGTTTATTTGGGGCTCACAGTTTCAGAAGTCTCAGTCCATAAATGTCCTGCTTCACTACTCTGGGCCCAAAGTGAGGCAGAACATCATGACTGGTGGAAGAAAGTGTGTCAGGACATGCCACTCAGAAAGTAGAGAGAGCTCTCCACACTAGGGACAAATTATACATCACAAAGGCACACCCCCACTAATCTACCTCCTCTAGCCACACCCTATCTGCCTACATTTAAAACCCACTTAATCAATTCAAGCAGATTAAGCAACATCTCTCATAACCTAATCATTTTGCCTCTGAAACCTCTTGCATTGTCTCACCTATGAGTTTTGGGGGACACCTCATCTAAACCATAACAGACATTTATCTATCTATGTATCTATCTATTTACACATATTATTTGTGCAAATTAATGGAATTCACTGTAGTGTTTCCATACAAGCATTCCTCCTTCCTTTCTTAATTTCTTGCATTGGAGAAAAAACAAATGCAATATATGTTTTTGCTTTTTTGTGTCTGGCTTATTTAATTTAGCATGATGTCCTCCAGTTCCTTCCATTTTCCTGCAAATGATAGGGTGTCATTCTTCTTTATGATTGGATAATACTCCTGTGTGTGTGTGTGTGTGTGTGTGTGTGTGTGTATGTGTGTATGATGTTTTCTTAATTCATTAATCTGTTGATGATCTCCTCTGCTAATCCCCTATCTTAGCTATTCTGATAGTATCACAATAAACATGGGCATGTAGGAATCTTTTTTGTATGCTGACTTCACTTCCTTCAGATACATACCTATGAATGGGATTCTTGGATCATGTGATATTTCTATTTGTAGTGATTTTAGGAACCTCCATATTGTTTTCCATAGTGGTGGTACTAATGCATTCCCACTAACAGTTTATAAAGGTTCCCTTTTCTCTGTAACCACATCAGTATTTGCTATTTTTTTCTTTTCTTTTTTTTTTTTTTTTTTTTTTGATGATACTAACCATTCTAACTAGGGTAAAATGAAATCTCAATGTAGTTCTGTAGTTCTGATTTGCATTTTCTAATGGCTAAACATATTGAGCAAATAATGGTCAATAAAGAATTTATTGATCATATGTACTTCTTCTTGATAAATGTCTACTTAAGTCATTTGAACATTTTAAAATTGCATTACTTGTTTTTATGTTAAAATTTTTGAGAAGTTGATCATTTGACAACTTTTTTTCAAGGTCTTTATAATTAAAACTATGACCTATGTGGTAATATCAGCACCCATTTAATAAATGATGGGATGACAGATCTGTATGGA
The DNA here is from genome assembly GCF_047511675.1 of Marmota flaviventris. NCBI lineage: Eukaryota > Metazoa > Chordata > Mammalia > Rodentia > Sciuridae > Marmota > Marmota flaviventris. The sequence goes on from NC_092498.1 coordinate 37,494,860, forward strand.
AATGATTGGAAATGTGGCAGTAGAGGAAACATTTTTCTCCTTACAGAGAAAATTAATCTTTATTTTGTTAATTTTGGAGTATTATCTCAGGTGAGTGTGCTAAGTAAAGCTACAGATAGTTCATAGGTTTAGAGGCAACAGGGTCCCCAGAAAACAGGCAAGTAAACAAAATCCGCATAAAGAGAGCTTTCTCACTACCAGACTATTTCAAATGCATAATGACACTTTTTATGAGACATTTATAATAAATGACCTCATAAATGAAGTTCATATCAAAAATATCACAGAAATTATCATGAAGGGAAATGACAGATTTTATGGATTGCTTATGGTAAAAATGTAAAATATCACAGTTTATTATGATGTAATTGAGAGTGCTCAGGAAAACATAAAATCATTTTTATTGAGAAAAATTGATTCAGAGATGTTTAAAGATATCTTTTAAAAATGAACATGAATCATAACAATAGGACAGTCTGTCAGTGAAATCTAAAATTACAATTTTAGATAAAGGAAATTAGAAGAAAAAAAGGCAGAGCAGTGTGCATGCATTATGTGTATGTGGTGTGTAATTACACAAAACTATCGATAAAGAAGAGTTAGAAATTCATGAAAATAGGAACTACATTGCTTTAGTCATGACTTTGTGTAAATGCTGAGACCTAATTAGTGATTAGTAGGAATTATTATTGTTATAATTATTAAGGATTATTATTGTTATTTAAGGTGACAAAACGTTAGAAACAGTAATTTTATTTTCTTGAGTTCTGGGTTAAGAGTCAAATATGGAGTCTTTCTTCATTGTTTCTTAACTTTTTAATTTTCATTGAAGTATTTAATTTAAAGTCTACCCATTTAATGTTTTCTTCAAACAGTGCTACAGTTAACAATAGCTAACTTAGAAAAATGTTTATTCCATGTTAAGATAAAAACAAAAATTTTACGTACCTTTATTCATTTTATTCTCTCAACAGATCTATGATTTAAATACTATTTTTATACTTATTTTATAGATGTGGAATCTGGTATTTATAAATACTGAGTCATTTGGTTAAGTCATTGCAACCACTTGTGTGTGTGATTCCAGAGTCCCTGTTTTAAAGTCACCATAATAAATTTTCTCCTGAATTTAATGAATGCTAAAAGTTGTTTTGTTGTTTCTTCCTTCCTATTATAAAGATCTTCCCTTCCTTAAGTTTAATCATAGCTAGGAACCCAGTCTACCTCTTGATTCAAGAGGATTCACATTGGAATTGACACTTTCTTCTTGGTTTACCATGGTAGTTGTTGAGTATACCATAGACATTCTTTCCTCTATGGGATTTCTGTATTGTCAAAGTCAGGAAATAGGGTCCTTCTCTTTCATTGTTCCCCCAAACTGAAAGTAGAATGGAATTTTTACTCCTCCCTGTGAAACTTTGGAAAGTTTTTCCTCATCAGAGTAACTAGCATATTATTTTTCCTGATGCCTCGTGGTATGACTTCTTTTTTCAAGGACTTTCAGAGTCCCTGCAGGTATTTTGATATAGTGACTCCCACTGAGTTTGTTTTTGCCTGATGGCAAATGTTCTGGAACATTCTGGTGTGACCTTGCACTGTGACTCTGCCCCAATTAAGGCATACTAGCATTGCCACAAACACTGGCTCTTTCCAGGATTACATTTTTCTGAGCAATTGCAGCAGTAGTACTATCATGTATGCTGACAGTTGTATCAGTTTCTCAGATTTAGTCAGTGAGCATTAGGGATGCGCTGACATATTTTTATTCTACAAAAAACTACTTATTTGGACAATAAAGTTAGCCAATATTTTATGACTTATAGAAGCAATGTCTCCACAAGTAACAAGTACGGCATAAATACATCTTCTAAAATTTTACTGCATTATTTAACCATCATTGATATTACTGACCCTCACAACCCTTTGTCATTCAAAGTTTCATAATGTCTCCCCTACTCTAAGGGGGAAAAAGTAAATTTAAAATTCTTAAAGTCTGTTTAAACTTAAATACAATAAGTCATTCACACAGATAAAAAATATATCAGTGTATATAATAGAATTTCCACTTATATTCTGGTTTTGAAGCTTCTTTAAAGCACTGCTATTTTTCTTTGCATATGTCTTACCTCTAATGCCTTATTTTTAATTAAAGTAGAAAAAATTTTAATGCTTAAGATGTAGACTTTACAAAATCAGGAAAAGGACCTCCCTAGAAATCTTACTATATACATATGTACATATAAACACAGAGCCATGACCTTCCTTTGTGTATACACATATGCATATATATCAGAATTACATACATATACTTATAAACACATATTAATTATGTACATTTGGATGCATAAAAAATTTTATGCTCCTCCTCTTTTTCCCTTCTCTCATTTTGAGATAAAATCTCAAAATCAAAGGGTCTTTAAGCAAATGATCAACTCATTTTTTGCTTTTCTTACTCAGTTTTTGGGCTTTTAACAGCTTCTGTTAGCCAATGCAAAGTATATGTGCATTGGAATAACTTTATAATTAAATAAATTGCAACGCATGTAATCTATACAATAAGTCATGTTTTCCAGTCTGTGGTGCCCTTTCAATTCTCTGCATGATATTCCTGTCTAAAAGGCAATAATAGAGACATTCTGATCTTGAAAAGAAAAGTGAGGAAAATCAACATCTAAAACTCAGAAAAGTCCTGGGTAGTAAAAGGTCTTTGTTCTGTGGAGTGTTCTCCCACAGAGGAACAGAATTTTCTTTTAGCTTTTACATTTGACTCCCAGGCTCTGAAATATAATAATCAAAGCTCTTTGCTACCTTATGTTGAATCTCTTGTATGTGAAATCTTTTTATTTAGCAAGAAATGGAATTCTTGCCCCCAAATAATTTTATGAAGGCTTGAACATTTGCCAGTTAAAAATATCTTTTTTATTATGATGTTACAGAAACTGTTGGTAGGCCACTGGGATAATTAGAGAAGACTAGAGGATATTTAATGAATTTTCCAGGGTGCATCTGAGAATATATCTTATATTAACATGTGTTCCTGATAATTTTATTTTTTGCTTTCTAAATGAAAAGATATCCTGTTGCTGTAATGCTTTAAATTAGAGATCCAACACAAATTTGGAACCTAGAAAAGGCTAACTTTTTCAGAGAGTTTTGAAAGAAGAGGCGAGGCTTCATTCTCTGGCTTCTGCTCGGGGCCTTATATTCTCCCATATGAGCAGAATAGTATAAACTAATCAATAGTTTATCTCAAGTAAAAATGCATGTTGCATTTTCAGAGATTGAAAATGTCATAACCTTAAAGTTACATGGAAAGAAGAAAGGTAAATGAGGCCATTGGAAATTGTTCTATATTCATCAGGCACCTTGATAATCTGCAGAGCTTCTGTGAGGAGGTGGGTATTTCAAACTAGATCACTCAAGCTAGATCTTTGTCTTGTAGATCCTTGAGCACCACAAACAAAACTGAAAAAGCAATACCATCTCACAAAGGATTTACCATGAGGTTTGCTGCATGTACTCTGAGGGCAGATGCTGAACTAGAAGCTATGCAATGGGAAAGGGGTGGAGGATGATGGTGGGTGGTGGTTCCTGCCCTATCAGCGGTAGGAAGAAGGGAAGCAGAAGGAGGACTTCTTTCCTTAGAGTGAGAGAATAGATATGAACATGTGTAGTACTACATTAGAAGAGGTCATTTGTGGGGCCTGAAATCCATACAACTCTACATTTTCGAGGGATTTAGGAACAGAATGAGAAAGATTAAGTGGAGGTAGGACAAAAATGGATGTACAGTAATGTGGTTAATTTCTTATAGCGCCTGCAAATGGTGCTTGCTTCAGGAACAGCAGATCAGCCATATCACCAGCATCAATATCAAGAAATAATAGCTTCAACAAGTATAGAAATAAAATGAGTATCCCTCGCTGGCATGTGGCATCTCTAGGACCTTATTCCTTATACAAAGTGTCCACAAACAATGACTCACAGGTCAATCAGCTAATCAGCCTTTTTTGGTAAATATTTTTTTTAACACAGCCACATTCATTCTTTTTTGTATTGTATGACTGTATGTAGCAATATGTAATATATTCCTACTTTCTGTGCTAAAGCCTCAGCACCATGAGAGCAGAGCCTAGTAGTGGTGGCATAGACCTATGGCCCACTAAGCCTGAAAATTTCAGTCTCTGGCTGATTACAGAAAAAGATGACCTTAGGGGCCATGGTAAAAAAGTTCCTTCTGTTGTATCACACAAATCAGAAGCAAGCCCATGGCAGATTGGGCCGAGAAATGTAAAAGGAGGTAAGAAAAAACACTTCATAAATGCCTCATGAGTTACTAAATTATGACTTTTGTCCTTCACCTATCTTCCAGATTGATTTAACTTTGAGAACACTTTTACGAATTGTCACTCTCCTTCTCAAAGTACGTAAGTAATGAAACTAGTAAGAGCAATCCTCTTCAGTAATGGGCAACCTCCCTAGGAGATACACGCTCATTCTTACTTGTTTATCTACTCTTTCTTGTTCCTCAGAATCCGGTTATATGAAGAAACAGCAAAGAGTAACCTTAGCACAGACACTCAAAGGATGATCTGCTGACTAGGGATGCCTTAAAAAATTGTCATAACTGGTCCATAGAGTTGGTTGCAGAAATTTAGAATAAACACATAGAGAATTTTATACATTTTAAAGAAGTATTTTATATAAGTTTAATATGATCTTTTACTTTTTATTAGTGCAGTTTATTCATACATAATACCACAGAATGTTGATTTAAGTTCTTTTGGAAAAATTTAGTGGGACTGCAAATAAATAGGACCACATTGGAAAACATTGGAAGTTCCTCAGAAGACTAGGAATGACAGCCTGCAATATCCACTCTTTGAATAGGAATTTTAAAAGTTTGTGCCTTGAATTTTATATGTCTGTTAGTTTCATCTTTATATTAATTCCAATTTGTAAAATTATCAATCTATATATGGGTGAAAATAAAACATCCTTACTTGCAGATAGTTCAAAGAATCTCAACTATACAACTTTCTGTTTTATTTAGCTTTTAATCTCTGGGACCAAAACCCCAACAAAACAACTTTGAGGCAGAAAAGTTTATTTTGGCTCTTAGTTTTAGAGGTAAAGTCTATGGTCAACTGACTCCAAAACTGAGAGCCCAAGATGAGTCAGAGCATCATGGCAGAAGTAATTGAGGGAAGCAGCTCAGACATGACCACCAGGAAGCAGGGACAGAATACAAAACACAATGTCACACTGCCCTGTGACCTAGTTCATTCAGCCACGCCCTACCTGCTTATAATTACTGCCCAGTTAATCCGTATCAATAGAATAATCTACTAATTAGGTCATACCTCTCATAATCTAATAATTCCTTCTCTTACTGAGATGCACCCAAGCTATTTTACTGTTTCTTTATGAGCACAGTAATGACTGACTCTCTGAAGTATTTTTGGCATTCTGGTCTTTTAAGCTCCCTGCAGAATTGGCCATTGAACACCTACAATGTTCTAAAACTCTTCCATTTTTGCATCTCTAAACTTTTCAAAATGCTTCCACAAACTCCAAAATGTTCCAGAGGCTTCTGAACCATGTGGTCATATTAGTCACAGCAACAGTTCCATGTTTCAGCACCAATTTCTGTGTTGCTTTTTTTATTGCTGTGACCATGTAACTACCTTACAAGAACAACTCAGAGGAGGAAAGTTTATTTGGGCTCCTGGTTTCAAAGGTTCAGTCCATGAATTTCTATAGCTTTGGGTTCAAGTTGAGGCACAACATCATGTCAGAAGGACATGGTGGAGGGAAGCAACTCAGGACATAGTCACTAGGAAGCAGAAACAGCTACACTTGCCATCAGCAGAATATAAACCCCTACTGACCTACAGCCACACTCTACCTGCAGACAGACTGCCCAGTTAATACATATCAGTAGTTTAATCCACTAATTAGGTTATAAATCTCATAATCTAATCATTTGGCCTCTGAAAACTTTTATATTCTCTTACACATGAGCTTTTGGGGGATGCTTCATATCTAAACCATAACACCTTTTAATGGAGGAGATTTGAGATCCTTAATCTTCAATGTCTTCTCATTTCTATGATTTCTGAGGAAATGTTACCTATTGCCTTTGGTGGTGCATTTACTATGGAATTTAAAATTGAATTCTTCATCTTGTAAAAACTGCAGTCAAGTATTCTGTGTCAAGAAGTTCTCCCCAAGATTATCAAACAGTTTCTTGTTGCTGAGTTAAGTTTCTCCTCAGCTTTCACTGGCTGCAGACACCAACTGTGTCTCCCCATGTCTTATATAGGGGTTCTGCCTTTTTATCACTCCAAGACTCTGCTGTGGAGTCCTCTTATTTCACCATGAACAAACTTCACTCTGACATCTGGTTCTTTGCTCAACTACCTGGAACTAATAGTAGCCAAGGTAAGTGAAATCTTATAGCCCCCCTTTTTTTTGATCAAGTTTGTTTTAATCTGACTGCACTCTAGGTTGGTATCAGGTATTACTAATTTTTTTAATCAAGTCTCAACACTCTTATTTTTCCCTCCCGACAGTTGCCAAAGATGGCAAATAAGTGGAATTTTCTTTTATTTTCATTATGTTCTATCCTCTTTTCTGACATTAAAGTCATAGCCATTCCATATTGGAAAGTGAAGATATATTTTTCAAATCTTAGGAGAATACCTTAGTCAGAGTCTGCTATTTTTAGCTTCTTGATATGCTAAATGAAATCTAAAGAGATTAGAAAAAAGACTTTTGCCCTCAAAATTTTATTGCTTTCTTATGTCAGAAGCTGAACACTAATTCCTTCTCTCTCTCTGTCTCAGTCTCTATCTCGGGCTCCATGTCTGAATTTATTTGGAGAGGAAAGTTCAATTCCAAAGCAGACAACCAACCACAGCCAACAGTGTTTAGACCTTTTGCATATTTAGAAGGGTGCTGTTCGCCAAAAGTATCATAGTAAAGTGTCAGGTTAGAAAGGAAAGCCACATTCTGAAATAAACCAGTAAAGGCTGAAGTTCCTTCCTTTGCCAAAATGATCTTATGCAAAGCCAATCCCACTACTCAAGTTTAATGTAATGCTCACTTATGGAATTCATTTCCTTCTTTGTGGGTCAGGACTTTAGGGTGGAAAATTGGTCACATATATTGCTCCTATATTTCTCATTTTTACTCTCTTCTCCTTTCAAGAAACTACCAAGCCAGAAATGACTTTTTCTCTTACTTGCTCCTCAACACTACCTCTGTCTTCTGCTTGATGCTAAAAGCAAGGCTTTCATGGTGAACAAAGGTGTTTGCTTTTTCTGTTGTCCAAAGAAAATATTAAGATGTGAATCCTTCATGCTCAGTTTTTTTATATCTAAAATGGAAGATAAATTTCTTTAAAATATCTTCAATCTTCTCAATAGTTTGGTTTGCAAGGCTATTGTCTTGAACTGGATTCTACTTTGAGAATCAGGAAGCTAACTATTAATTGCTTTTTGCTCTTTGCAACAAATCTCAATCTCCTCCTATACTTTTGCATCACTGCACTGTTCCAGAAGATGAATACTTTGGGTTAATTAACCTGACTATCTGAAATCAAAAAAGGTAAAGAGAAAAGTGCATTTATTTTCCAAGGTCTCACTTCATCTCTCAGTAATTACATTATGAGCTCTTTCATCTCACGTACATCTTGCCTGAACTATTTTATCCAGAAATTTCCTATACCAAGTGGATAACTTATTCTCACCTATAAGACAATGCCTTTTTATCCTATGACAAGGCAAGGTTTTTAGTCACACATGCTCATGCCAGGAAGCTCTCAGCATGCATAGCTCTGTTCTCCACAGTTTCTGGTACCTTTGGAGTGCATTGAGAAGATGTATTTTGTACACCAAAAGAAGGTGTTACAGCGTATAGTATATCAATTAAATAATTTGTTTTTTGTGCTAAAGCAGAAAAAGCATAGTCTTTTCAAAATAAATGTGAGTAAACCATCTTATCTTCCTCTGCCTGGATGCCTTACCTCAATAAGCTGTCAAGTGTTCCTGTCCCTTGAGGATTATTGTTAGGTTCTTTTTTTCTCCTAATGTTTCTTAGCCTCCCTGGAACTACAGAGTTATTCTCAAACCCAGGTGTTAGTTAGTGTCCTGATTTTTAAGTGCACATTGGAAGTTCAAGTCTTTCCTAGTTCTCAGGTTATTGGAGGGCAATAACCAACTTCAAGCAAGTTAGAGGGAGAGACCTACATCTTTTTAAATAGTATTAATTTTGAAGTGGAGAGACTCAGGAGATTCTTAGACCCTCCCACACCTGTTCTCTCTCTCTCTTTCTCTCTCTCTCTCACTCTATCTTCACATATATCTAGACACACATACAGTTAATGGGTTGTAAATGACAGACACTGCTGTTTAAGTTAGACATACCTCTCTTTAATATGGGAAAATGGATAAAGTTAATCTCTATATAATTTTTTTCATGTTTCTTATCATTTAATTTCCTTCCTCCTTCATCATCTTCTTACCAGAAAATCATCTTCTTTTTTTAGAAGATTTTTTCATTCTCTAGGGTTCAAATTGAGTCTGAAAGCAACAGACTACTTGAAAAAAAAAAAAAAAAAAAGCAAACTAACAGCATAAGGAATATATGTCCATATGCAAATGAGAAGTGATAGTCAGTATGTAAGGGTTTATGAAGCCTGCTCAGCATGTTCATCAAAACTGCAGGCTTATTCCTTTCTGACCTGTTATTCTTAATATGTTGCTTTTGTTCAAAGTAGAATCCATATGGTTACTGCATTTTTGGGCACTGAATATACATTTCAGGAGGAAGAGGAGGAGCTGGGAGAAAAGAAATAGAAGATATCTGCATAGGACATGGGGGCTTAAGCTTTCATCTCATTGACCACAATTAGGTCTCATGGACCTTTCTAATCCTGTCAATTGTGGAAGCACAGGGAATTTGATCACTTGTTTTCTATTCCTCAGGCTGAAGGAGACAAAGAGGAAAGAGAGTGAGGTGGTATTGAGGGTGAACTAACTCACAGTAGCTGCCATGGTTTTTATTTTGGAAAAGGAGGAAGACATTTGAGAGTCAATGAGAAAAATTCATGTCTTAATTTTATCTCATTTTTAAAATATTCTTTTTAGTTGTCAATGGATCTTCATTTATTTATATGTGATGCTGAGAATCAAACCCAGTGTCACACACATGCTAGGCAAGTGCTCTGCCACTGAACCACAACCCCAGCCCTCATTTTTCTTAAAGTTTCCTAGAAATAAAAAACATTGCAGAAGAACATCAATTGTAGATAAATGATCTAAATGATAAATTCAAGATAAAGCGTAATTTTATGTTGTCAATAGAAGTCTGAAGATGGGCTAGGCTAATTAATAATCTCTTTACTGTGTTTATCCATGGAAATATCATCTTAACAGATTCATGAATCCAGTCACTTCCAAATCTTCTAATAATTGTTGGGTCTTTAAAAATGCATAGGTAAAAACAACATATAGATGTAGGAAATACAATAAACAATTGATTCAATCCCTTCTGCAGTTGTCAAACACATCTATTTAGAGATATAACACAGCACAATATTATCATTATTGTTTTTGTTAGTCAATGTCCAACTATAAATGGTATGGATATTTTATATCAATTATTATAGCTCAAGTGATTGTTAGTAGTTTGGATTAAATGTGTTTATAGGTTTATAGAAAGGAATATTTGCAATTTTATGTGTACATATCACATTTGAATCAGAACAAAATTCTGTATCCATATTACAACTCTTATTGTTTAAAATATTGGCTGAACCTGGTTATTGCTATGAAATGTGAAATGTGTGAGTTTCTATTTCTCAGGCAACTCTTCCCTGGGTGTTTTATTTTTCCTTCAGACATTGAGTCCTGCATTATGAGGGGATAATTTTTTGCCTGGTATTCATATATTATTTGGATACAGACTGCTTTTTGAATACTATATTAGTCAGTACCTGAAATTCTGAGTAGGGGTGGGGGAGAAAACAGCCTTTTTTGACTAATCTGAATATCTCCTCAATGGGAAAGGAACACTGGTGTTCCAAGATGAAGGAAATAAATGTCATTAAAGGGAATGCAGTTAATATTTTGGAGTTATACAAATTATAAATATTTAGATGAAACAGTATATATTAAAGTGTTTCTGATTTGGTTCAAAAATAAAATAAGGAGGACTGAAAAGAGTGAAAGTGCTGCAAGCTGTGGTGTTTGCTGAAATGTGGCAACAAGTACAATGCCATAATTTCTAAATAGCTGAAATCAATCAAGGAAGTGAAATGTGAAGTTTGACATTTATAATAAATTACACTATTTACCTTAATGCAAGTGACATAATTGAAGCAAATTAAATAGAGGAAAGGAACAACTGAGCTGTAGCTAAATCATGCTTTAGTCAGTGTTCAAAGTTTTCCTTAAAATGTATTCAGAATTCGTAAAATTCTGGGATGATAAAAGTTAGATTCCTTATAAGGTGCCACTCATTTCAAGATAGTGAATTATGTAATTCTTCCATAAATCTGTATTCCCATAAGAAGAGTAAAGACTATGTAACTTTAGGTAAATAGCATTAACACATCAATAAAATTATGGCTGTGGTGAGAAATATCTTGAAAAAAATAACTACAGGCTAAAATCTTGAGCATAGAGAGTATGTAATAATATGCTTTATTGATGTAAAAATATCCTAAAATTTTATTCAAGGCAGTACTATGGTTATTGTTTCAGTCAAGTTTATTAAAAGGTAGAAAAGAGAGTAAAATATATTGGGAAATGGTTTCTTATAGTATAAACAGCATTTTAAATATTTACTTCTCATACAATTAAGATATATTATAAAGCCCACACATTTACTAGATGTCAAAGAACAAGTAAACATTTCTCTGGGAGGTAAAGATAATCATCTAATTAACTTTTATAAGGAATAGAGTATTTATAAGTTCTTATGTTTACATTTCAGCCACTGTCAAAGAATAACAGTGCATATTAAGGACATAACTAACTAATAAAAAATAGAATAGTTAAATTTTAAAATAATTTAACACAATTGTTTTCTTGAAGAAAAGTTCCTTCTATAACATGCAGAACACAAGCGGGCAAGCATAATAAACATCTAGTGGTAGAAATTTTTATATTAAAAATTGTATCAGGTTGAAGCAATTTATTTTGAAAACAACAATGAGAATTATTTAATAATAGATCCAAAATAGATGAATAGTCCTGTGAAACAGAATAGCAAGTCCAAAAATTCATCCATGTGTATATATGAGGAAATTAATATTTGACAAAACCGACATGGCAGATAAGCAGGGGAAAGTCTTTCTTTCTTTCTTTATTTGGCTTGGATAATTCCTTATACAGAGAAGATTAAGAAATATATTCTTAATTTACTTCATAACTAAATTTCCATTTTAATGAGGTGAAAGTTATTTGGGAAAGACTATATATACACAAATTAGTTTTTGAACTAGGCAAGGAATATCAATATCCTTCCTAGATACAAATATAATTAATAAAATGAAAACAAAAATAAAGATCAACTTGATTAGAGTAAAATTAAGAACTGTCCATCAAAAGACATAATAAATAACTGAAAAGTCATATATGAAATAACATTTGATAAATAAGTATTATCTCAAATGATTCCTTCAAATCAATATGATAAGAATAAGCAAATCTATAATGAAATTAGAAAAAAACTGAAAGAGAATTTTTAAGAAGAGTACATAAAATGGCCAATAAACAACTGAAATGATACTTATCCTCATTAGTTATAAAGGGAAACCAATTTAACCAAAATTAGGTATAACTTCAATTAGTCACTTACGGAAAGTCATTCAATACCAAGTTTGAGGATTTTGAGCATGTATTATGCTCATCAGTGCTTAGAAATCTAATCATACAAAAATACTTTTAAAAATTCTTTATTAGTAATATTTTATAACTTGCATATAATGTCAGTAATTATATACATTAAATTTCATCAATTTATATTTAATTTCATCATATATCTATTCCATTGGTCTTCATGTCTTTTTGGTACAACTATATATAGTTGTATAACTATCATGGCAATCAAAATATAGAATAGTTTTATGACTCTAAAATGTTTCCTCATTTTCCATTGCAGTGAATCCCTTCCCTGTACTGGCCACAATGGACATTCACTTATCTGCTTTCAGGTACAACTGTCTTTTCTAAACTTTGGATTTGTCCTGTTTTACCATTATCTTTTATTGTTCAATGTGAAGCATAATGTTTTATTTACAGTTGATGGGCAATGTGGATCTTTTATAAATAAAACTTCTATTAACATTTTCATGATCAATTTTAGCTCAAGCTTCAACCTGTAATCTGTTTTGAGTTAACTATGTGGTGTGAGCTAAGGGTTGTGGTATATTCCTTTACAAAAGTATCTTTATATCTGATTGTTTCAATAAAATTTTTGAAAACTAATCCATTCCTTATTGAAGTACTGTGGCACATTTATTGAACAGTAATTGACCATATGTTTAGGTCTGTTTCTGAAAACTCTATTTTGTTTTGTTGATTCACATGTCTATTTTTATACCAATCACCCACTACCTTGCTTACTATAGCATTGCAGTAATTTTTTTAAAGGCAGGCTAATCCCCTTTTTAAAACATTTATTTATTTATTTATTTATTTATTTATTTAATTTTATTTTGTTCTAATTAGTTATACGTGACAGCAGAATGTATTTCAACTCATTGTACACAAATGGAGCACAAATTTGTATTTCTCAGGCTGTATACAATGCAGAGTAACACTATTAGTGCAGTCATATGTGTACATAGTGTAATAATGTCCATCTCATTCTACTATCCTCCCACCCCCACACCTACTCCCCTCCCCTCACTTCCCTCTGCCTACTCCAAAGTTCCTCCATTCTTTCTTAGTCCCCTCCTCCCTCTTATGGATTAGCATATGAATATCAGAGAAAATATTTGGCCTTTGGCTTTTTGGAATTGGCTTATCTCACTTAGTATGATGTCCTCCAGTTTCATCCATTTACAACAAATGCCATAATTTCTTTCTTCTTTATGGTGAATGAAAATTCATTGTTTAGATACCACTTTTTTTTTTTTTTTTTTTTTTTTGTCAATTCATCTGTTTAACAGCACCTGGGCTGATTCCAAAACTTACCTATTGTGAATTGAGCTACTATAAACTTCAGGTATTCCTGTGGTATGCTGATTTGAATTCTTCTGGATAAATACCAAGGAATGGGGTAGCTGGGTAATGTAATCATTTCATCCATGGTCTTTTGAGGAGTCTTCATATTGCTTTCCTAAGAAGTTGTTCTAATTTGCAGTTATATTAATAATGTATGAGTGTACCTTTCCCCCTACATCCTCACCAGCATTTATTATTATTTGTGTACTTGATGAATGCTTTTCTAACTGGAGCAAGATAAAATCTCAATTGATTTGCATTTCCTCAATTGCTATGAATGGTGAACAAATTTTCATATATTTACTGGCTATTTTCTGTTTTTGAGAAATGTTTGTTTAGAGCTTTTGCCCATTTATTAATTGGATGATTACTACTACTACTACTACTACTACTACTACTACTACTACTATTACTATTTGGTGGTAAGTTTTTTGAGTTCTTTATATATTTTGGATATTAATCCTTTGCCACAGGTGAAGCCAGCAAAGCTCTCTCATTTTGTAGTCTCTGTCTTCACATTCTTGTTTCCTTTTCTGTGCAGGAACTATTTCATTTGAAGTCATCACATTTATTGATTCTTTGTTTTATTTCTTGAGATTTAGGGGTCTTTGTAAGGAATTCAGTATTTGTACCAATATGACACAGTGCTGAACCTATGTTTTCTAGCTGTTGCAAATTTTCTGATTTATTTCATAGGTCTTTGATCCACTTTGAGTTTACCATTTTTTAGGGTGAAAGATAATGATCTTGCTTGAATCTTATACATATGAATATCCAATTTACCCAGCTCCATTTGTTATAAAGGTTATCTCTTCTCCAACATGTGTTTTTGGCACTTTTGTTGAATATCACATAACTTTATCCACGTGGGTTTTTCTCTGTGTCATATATTCTATTCCATTGGTCTTCATGTCTTTTTGGTACCATGCTGACTTTGTTATTATAGTGTTGTAGTATAATTTGAGATAGGTATTTTGATGCCTCCAACATTGCTTTTCTTGTTCAGGATTGATTTTGCTATTCTGGGTGTTTTATTCTTTTGAATAAATTTGGGAATATTTTTCCTAGTATGAAAAATGTCTTTGGTATTTTGTTGGGGATTACATCGAATCTGTATAATGCTTTTGGTAATATAGCTATTTTGACAATATTAATTCTGTCCATCCAACTACACAAGAGTTCTTTCTATCTTGTAAGAACTGCTTCAGTTCCTTTCTTTAGTGTTTTGTAGCTTGCACTTTCACCTGTTTTGTTAGATTTATTCCCAATTTTCATTTTTGAGGTTATTTTGAATAAAATAGTTTTCCTTATTTCTTTCACAGCAGACTCATTATTAGAGTATAGGAAAGCTATTGACTTCTGTATGTTTATAAGTTCTAGAAGACTTCTGGTGGAGATTTTTGGGTATTCTAGATATAGGATCATGTCATCAATGAACAGAGATAATTAGGCTTCTCTGTTTCCTATTTGTATTCCTTTCATTTCCTTCAATCAGGCTAGAATGTCAAGAAATATATTGAATAGCAGTCATAAGAGTGGGTACCTATGACTGTTTCTGATTTTACAGAAAATAATTTCAGGTTTTCTCCATTTAGTATGGTAGTGGCTTTCAGTGTGTAATGTATATTATTTATAATTTTGAGGTGTGTCCCATCTATCCCCAAGTTTTTACTTTAATTAGAAATGCATGTTGAATTTTACAAATGTTTCCTATTAGTATTATCATATGACATTTCTTTATTAGTATTTTGATAGTAAGTATTGTAATCATTGATTTCAAATATAAAGTCATTCCTGCCTTCCTTAAGTAAAACCCTCTTAGTTATGTTTTCTTGTCCTTTTTATAGATTGCCAGTTAATTTGGGTAAAATGCAAGTTTTTAATCTGTTTTTTATTTCTTGGAATAACTTTTATATTTCTTATAGTGCATATATGTTGGCAGAGAATTATCTCCAATTTTTAAAAATGTTTGAAATTCATTTGATTTGAAAAGGTATTTTCATAGGGTATAGAATTCTAAGTTGATGACATTTTTGTCTTAGAAATTTCATGTTTTTCTCTTGCCTTGTTTGCATGGCTTCTTACAAGAAGTTTGTTGCACTTCCTGTCATTTCCCTCTTCCATGTAACATGAATTTTATATTTGTTTTTTGAAATCACTTTTTTTTCACAGGTTTTAGCTTTTAGATTCTAATGTTCCTTGGCATGGTTTTATTTATTATTCATCTGCTTTGAACTCATTAAAGTATTTGAATCTGTGTGTTTCTAGCTTTCGTTAAATTTCTGCCCTTTCTTTAAAAAATGCTTTTTTCCCTCTCTTCTTCTATTTCAAAACACTCCAAATACATGTAAATTGCAATACTTATTTTTCACAGCTCATTTAGGCTATATTTTCAGCCTTTTTTTTCTCTGCATGCTTCATATCAGATTATTTTTATTACTATATATTATGGTTCATTAATTTCCTTCTGTAGTATCTAATTGACTTTTAATATTATCTAATTTTATTTTCTGTTCAGATATTATATTTTGAAACATATGAATTAATAAAATGAATAAATTTATTTATTTATTTGGCACTGCATATTGAATCTAGGGATGCTCTACCACTGAGCTATATCCCTATCCCTTTCATTTCTTATTTTAAGGCAGGGTCTTGCTAAGTTGCCAAGGCTTACTTAGAACTTTTGGTGCTCTTGACTCAGCCCCATGAGTTGCTTAAAATACAAGCATCCACCAACAATGCCTGGATATAAAATTTATTTTTTCAGGGGGAGAGGATTAGATTTACTGAAAAAAAAAAGAGCAGAAAATCTAGGGATCTTTCATATACCTTCTTTCCTTAGGAGCCATAATTTTCCTTTTCATTTATATCTTGCAGTAGTTTGGTATATTTGTCACAATTTATGAACAGGTATTATTACTATTATCAAAAGTACAAAATTTAAAATAGAATTCAATTTTTGTGTCTCATGGTTCTATGAGTCTTGACAAATATATAATGTTCTACATTCACCATTATTAAATTTCTCATAATAGTTTTATCACTAATCCTTTTTACTGTGTCTATATTTTTTTCTTTTCCAGAATGTCATATAGTGGAATCAAAAATATGTTGCCTTTCCAGTCTTGCTTCTTTCACTTAGCAATATACATCTAATGATTTTCCATGTCTTTGCATGTCTTGAAAGCTCAATTTTTTATCATGAAGATAATTCATTTTTTCATCTCTAAAAGTTTCCATTAGATTATACACACATGCACACACAGAAACACATTTTATTATCTCATCAATTCCTTTTATATTTTTTAGCATGTTTATAAAATTGATAGGTTCTTTCAGGTCCTTGATGACTTGTTTTATTAGTTTTGTAATGTCTAGGTCTGTCTCTATGGATCAGTCGTTTTTATTTCTCCTGCCTTTGGGTCATATTTTATATCCTTTTATTATTGTGATAATTTTTATGGGATCTAGACATTTTAAATGTGCCTGGTATTTGTTAAGTAACTGAAATATCTTTTTTATCCCTTGAAGTTTGATATTTATTTTTCTATAATTGATGAAGAAGAAAACTTTATTTATTATAAGACTAATTTGGGACGACTGTCATCTGCTTGTTTCTGGAAATCTCTGAGTCTACCCTAAAATTTCTAGCTGTTTCAGATTCCCTACCCTCTATCTATATCTCATCGACTCATTGAGAGTGTTGTCCTCTGTTTGTTTCCTCCTTCAACAACTGTGACCTGGAAAATTCTGCAACAAATAAGTTGGTGCAATCATAGGGCTTGCTTAACTTGCTTTCCTCCCCCCAGGCATTACAGTGTTCTTCTATCTGTTCTCAACTCACTGAAAATGATATTTGTCTATTTTGCCTGGTTTTATAGTTGCTTATGAAAAAGGACGACCTTCTGACTATTAATCCTTCATGCTGAAAGTAGAAATATATAAAAACTCCTTTCAAAGAATTATGTGATTCATCTGAGGATATCCTATAATACAAAAATTACATAGGTAAACATCACAGAGAAAAATATGTGCTTTGGAAAATGTATTTAAGCATGTTCATATTTTAATTGATTTTTACTTTAATATAAAAATCAATAATACCCCAAAGCTACTGAAAATAGACTGAATTCATTATGATATATTATGATAGAGTAATCCATACTTGTAAAAAATGAGGAGAAACTATAGCTACATATAATAAGTAGATGAATTGTGGGTACAATATGCTATATAGTAAAAGGAAAATTATAAAAATGTAAGTATAGTTCCTTTTATCAAAATTTCTTAAACTCAAAAAAACAAAAAAAATGCATTTTAAGCTTATACATGTATTTATGAAAGCTATAAATTAGTGCAAAGGATGACGTAGTTGTGTTTGAGTTCTTTAAAGCAGAAAATAAAGAGATAAATATTCCTCATAGTCTATATTCTACACATATTTTAAAACTATTCTTTATACATATTCATTTTATACTGATCTACTGGGTAAGGAAATTATAGCTGGTTATGTTGAAGTGATAGCATGGACAATAATACTCATTTTCTCAGCTGTCGTTGTGTTCCTGAAACTGTTCCTGGAGCAACAGATACAAAAGTGAGTAATCCTTGGTTCTTTCTCAGTGTTTATTGTGCAATATAACAATTATGAATAAATTTTAAATACTTAATAATATTAAATATGAGGATATGACTTATGCAGGTCAGTTTCTTTACATATGCTATTTTATAATATTCTCATATTTCTTTGTATATTAGTTATTATCTTCTTTTAAAAGAGAAAACTGAAGTTCAATATTGTTTGCAACGATTCATAAATTTGGTAATCAGGTCTCTTCAAGAATAAGGACTAACCCATGTTCACAATTCCAACCTTCTTAGGGAAAAATTGAGACTGAAAACTAATGCTTGGCACCTCACCTTTTCTTTCATCCACCTCATAGTCTTGAACATGTGCTGCCAGAAGATGCTCTCCCCTACCATGACAGTTTAAAGGGTGAAATAAGGAACTGACAACAGCTTGACCCCTGTTATTTCTTGGTTACAGTGACCTGCAAAGCAACACCTCCTTTCAGAAAAGAGAAAAGAAAATTTGAAATAACTCTTACTCCACGAAACAAATTTTCTGAAAAGAAATTATAAAGCTAGGGACACATCTGCAAACTTTGGAACCTTTGTTTTCATTCCTTTTGTCATTATATGTGACACAAACTGTAGATAAACTTGCATTTTAAATGTGTGACATCCACAAAAATATCTAATAATTATCATCATCATCATCATCATCATCATCATCATCATCATGTTATGTTCCTGAGTGTGGGTGGACAGTCTCTTAATTAGTGACTTTTATCCTGTCTGTGCAGTGTGCTGTTAAGGGCTTCAAGAAAAAAGTTGCTGAAGTATATCAAATGCAAATGAGATAAGCAATACAAATCAATTATTGTCCCTATTTAGACAGTGTACATAATAAGTATTTGAATTTAAAAGCAGCCATTTGCACTCAATTTCCAAAGGCTATGAAAAAAGAAAATATCTTCTTCCACTTTTAGAAGATCTGGCTTTGCCATCATACAGTTTTTATAGTTCTCTACTGTGGTTCTAAACTGTTACCATAACTGTGGAAAAAATGAAACCAAAATATTTTAAGGAGTGTCATAAAGGTAAAATTGGCACTTGAAAATATAAACGGTATTAAAAACTTAAACTCAATTTAGAAAACAATATACATATTTGCCTCATTTCAGTTCTGAATTAGTGACTTTTATCCTGTCTGGATATGACTGGAATGAAAAAAAAATATCAGCCACTCTCCTGTGATTACAAACACATACTTGTAAGGACATAAGAAAATATAGATAGCTTTAATTTCCAGGAAGATGGCATTCTCTATTCCTTTCATTGAATACAACTAAAATACTGGGCATAATGTAGAGTAAACATAATAAGGCTCTGAAATATGGAAAGAAGATGCACATTGCTGAGGGAGAACAGGATACCAGCAGTGACATGGTGAGGGATTTTCTGGGTTTTCTTGTATATTTCTGATTTAAAGTTCAAGAAGCCAGCATCTCAGAAGCACCAATGGACACAGGTGGGGAAAAAAAAAATCCCCTAAACAATCTGTTCTATCTAATCAAAGGATTAGAAGAGAGAAAATGAAGCAAGGGAGAAAAGTTAAAATAGTTCTATATTCTAGCCAAATATTACGAGGGGAAGGTCAGGGGAGTATTAAGACAGTTTGCATGCTAGCAAAGACCAAATGGAGAATAGATTTTCAGATAGTAAGAGGGTAGCCAAATCACATTGCCCTCTCCCTGGATGGTATCAGAAAAAGTTCAGTAGAGAACCAGTACTTTCATTTTTACTGAACAGTAGCAAAATCTCCATTATACCCATGGCAATATCAGCCATAAGCATGTGGGGAATGGAATTTCCACTCCACACAGCAGTGATAAGGCACTCCTTTCTCTGCCTGTTGTGGGGACACGGAAGGAAGACTTGGCGAGAGTCAAGATTTCACCACTGCCCAGCAGAAAAAGGGTCACTCTCACCATTCTCCCACCCAGTTGGGACATATTAATACAGGCCTGTAGGAAGTACTTCCTCTTTCCCCCATCAGCAGTGGGCCCAGCAGAGGCCCAATGGAGACCTGTCCTTCATCAGCCAACTCCTGGTGGTAATGAGGTGGTCCCCTCCACCCTCCCACTGCTATAGCAGTCTGAGGAAACCAGCTAAAACAGAACTTTAAAATAATATCTAGAGCTTCACATCATAACACAAAATGTATAGGATTTCTATTGAAATTACTCTTCATACTGAGAACTAGGAAGATTTTAAACTGAACAAGAAAAGGCAGTAGATTCCACCACCAAAATGAAAGAGATGTCACAATTATCTGGCAAAGACTTTAAAACAGTCATCACACAAATTGAAAATGGAAAGTTTTGGCAAAAGAAAATGAGTTAATAAATAAAAAGAAGATAGGAAGAAGGATTAAAATGAAATTATTATAGAACTGAAAAATTAAAATAACCCCTTCCCAAACACAAAACAAATAGATAGATGTTCGTTCCTGGGAAGAAACAGAGGAAAGAATTAGTAAACAAGAAGATAGGAAGCAGAGATTACAAAATCTAAACAAAACAGAACATATAGACTGAAAATTAATTGAACAGAGCCCCAGAATTCAGTGGGACTAAAAAATATAATTTAATATTTGTGCCCTTTATTTTTATTTCCAGGAAAATGAGGGTGGACAGAAAAAGTACTCAAGGAAGTAGCTAAAAACTTCTCCATTTGTCAAAGACAAATTTACAGATTCAAGAAAATAAGTGGATCTCAAACACAATCCAAGAAATACACATCAAGTTATATCATAGTCAAATATCTGGGAACTAAATATAAAGAAAAAAAATCTTTAAACTAATAAGAAAGAGACACCATTATATCTAGAAGAGATAAAAATAACACAAGTAATATAAGTGAGAAATAATTTCTCATGAGAAATACAGTGTGAGAATAAAGTGTTACAACATTTTTCAGGACCTAAAAGTAAGAAACAGCAACCCAGCAATCCTACATCCAGTGAATAACAGAAATAAAGAAGTGGTCAAGCAAGATACTCTATGAGAAAAGAAACCTAGAGGAATTGGCCATTAGTAGATTTACCCTAAAATAACGGCCAGAGGAATTTATCTTTGCAAGACTGAAATAATAATGGGAGAAATTCTGTAACAACAGGAAGAAGAAAGCACATAATACGCAAAAACATGGGTAAATATTTTATACTTCTTTTGAATTTTCTAAATTATGCTTGACAGTTGAAGTAATATTATAATAGTATGGTCCTAAATGTAATAAAAGGAAATATTTAATACTATATTACTATAAAGGATGGAGATAATGAATGTTTGGGGATGTTTCCACACTTCACTTAAACTGACAAAATGACACTATCTAGTAGACTGTTCTATGTTATGAATATGTAATGTAATCAATAGAGCAACCACTAAAAAAAGGAAGTGCAAAGAAATATGCTTCCAAACACCATGATAAATGAGACAATATGTTGTTCAAGTGACCCACCAAATAGCAAAGATATGAAGAGTTGAGATACCACAGAAAACAAAAAAAAAAATAGTATGACTGAGCTAAGATACCACACAATAATTACTTGAAACCTAATGTGGTCTAGCACACCAAAATAGAGATTACAACAGCATATTTTTAAATTGGAGAAATACAAATAGGAAATAACATGAGACAAGGCTCAATTTCAGTTGTCTTCCAATAAAAGTTAAATAAAATAACAATTTAAAATCATGTAAAAAATATTTTTGAAAAAAAAGTTTAAATACAATACCTCTTATCAGTGAATGTCACCAGGTTGACATTTTTACACTGATTAATTGCATTTATATAAGTTGTTAATACTTTGATTCAAACCAATTATACATATATAGTGTTATTACTATTTGAATATAGTAATTCTACATTAACAGTTTACCTTAGAAAATTATTACAGAACTCAGTGAAGAATTTGTGTATCATGATGTAAACTAAAGCATTCATTCATTTAATAAATAGTAATGAACTATCTTGTGTTTGTCAGGCACTGTTCTAGATACCAGGGATGTAATAATAGATGATAAATAGACCCCAATTTTTCTGTGCTCCTGTTCAGGTTAAGTTCTTATGTTTATAAAAATGTTACTTATAAAAGTTGGAAAAATGTGTATTAAAGTAAGAGTGATTGAATAAGTTATAATCTATCCATAATCTGGAATATGTAGCTGTTCAACATAATTTTAGAACAATATTTATTAACATGGATAAAAACGGGAACCTGAGTTGTTATAAATTTGGTTTAAAAATACATACATGATTATAAAAGCATACATATTCTCATACACACTGATACCTATAATATATAAAACCTTTAATATAAATTCTGTTTTCTTATACACCTTAAAAAAATTATGTGATATTTGAAGTATAAATCAATATGCCAACTGTTTATATTTCCTTCTCTTATTTAAATTTTATATTCAATGTTGATCCATTGACATTTTACTTATCCACATGATATTTAGCCTTTTTATATTTATGTAGAATAATTACAAACAAATATTCAAAGAGGGTTCTTAAATATACTGTTGTTAAAATACATTTTACCTTATAAACTCCAAAGGTATTCTGAAAGTACGTTTTCCCTTGACAGAATGGTATTTTTACAGGTATATTTTCCTTTCTCTCTCTCTCTCTCTCTCTCTCTCTCTCTCTCTCTCATATAGACATACCTGTCACTATGCATTTATGTGTGAGTGGAATACCCTGTTAATATGACAACAAAGGACACTATAATTTAAAATGTAATATGAGTGTCCCCCAAAAGTCCATTGCAATTGGAGACTTGCATCCATCCCATAGTGGTACAGTCTTTAAGATGTGGATCTAAGGTGGGGTCCTTGGGTCATGGGGGACATGAGGTATTTCCTGTCTGATCACTTGCAAGAGGGTGGATAGAGAGAATCAAGTCCCATACTCCTCCTGGGTTGAACTTTAGCCACTTGTTTGCTTTTTACACTGGTCTCTCCCATTGCTGTCTGTACCACGAGGTGATGGAGCCAATGGGTGGCCTTTGCCCTGGAGTCTATACTTTGCCTTTTGGACTATGAACTGACAAAATGGTGAACTAAATAAGCCTCCTTTTCTTCAATAAGTAGCTCATGTCAGGTATTCATTTCCAGTGATGGAAAACTGAGTAATGTACCAATTTTTACATTAACCACAACCATAACAGATAAAACAACAACAACACAATAAAATACATGTGTTTGCAAGCTTTCAATATTTAGAAAAGAATAATGTTAAAATATTGATGAAAGTGCTTACAAGAGTTCTTTTGTTTATTACATTAAATCATTTATTTTTTTTTCTCATAATGATTATATAAATCTCCTCTCTTCAGGGCTAAAGATTTATAATCCTGTATTACAAGGGTTTTGTGTCTCCAAGAAGCCGAATATATAGCACATCCCACTAATTCGGTTTGTCATTTAGTTTCCCATCTTATTTCGTTTTCATCTCTGCAAGGTTCCAATGTTGATCTCTATGTTTCTGGTGTCAGTCAATATGAAAAGCAATCCTGTGAGGATATGGCTTTGAACTTATATAAAGGCTCTGTCTCATCAGGCTTAAGTTGTCCCTGCATCGATAACTTTAAGGGCTGTGGCTCATTGTGTGTTGCAATCCTTTCCTTCTGCCTGTCATTTTCAGTTAAGAGAGGCATCCTGTCTGTTATAGCATAAAATAATGCCTCCTATAACTCTCGTTGGATAAATTTATCTTCTGGATTCTTCCTACGCTTTTAACATTATTTACTTCAACAATGATTTACGGGTAGTTCCGAAGATCTGGATATGAGGTCTTTGCAAAAGAAGAGACTGTAAATTCCTACTTTAAGTATACAAAACATATGTATATTGAGAGATTTTAAACATTAGGAAATCATATTCTCTGAAAATACACATAGCCAAGTCAACTTCTAATTTTGGAAGTATAAGAGACAAGGCTCCTCACCTCACCCACAAGTATTTCTCCCAACATAAGAGCCTTTGTCCTCAAGTATTATGTTACAGAAACTAATTGAACATATGTAAAAATGCAACAAATAGCTATCAACACACGATTTGACACAGGGAGGGAGAACTGTTTACCTGTCTTTTCTTCTCCCATGAATTATTTGGAGTCAGCCTGCCCTTTGCACCAGTGTCTCACCACCGGATTGACCTTTTGCTTCCAAGGTTTCTCAACTTTTCCCTCTGTTGACAGATAGCAGTCATTTAGAATCCAATCCATTATTTATCATTTGATATTGTATAAGTGCAAAATATATTTGTCCCAGACAACAAATTTGTGGAAGGGTATTTTGAGGTTTTAGCCAATCAATTGAGGTAGATATTTCTGAGTTGAATTTTAATCTTGAATTAGAATGTGTTCTTTTTAAAAAAATAAAAGAAACCCAAAGAATTGTATTTTTTCCTTATCATCCCCTTCATTTTAAATCAAAGATTTAAAGTGCTAAGCTTTTCAATGCCCTTTAAATTATAATACTGAAGTGGCTGCCAATAAGACAGTCTTGGGTTACGTATTTGATAGGTTCAAAAAGCATGGTAACTTTTTGAAGTAGTAGCTTCCCATGTGTATGCTTGAAATACATGTGGATGACTACATTCCAGTGCAGTGCCTGACATACTGATGTGCTTGGCATAGACTTGGTGACTAAAAGAATGAGTGAATGAATAATGAATGAATAACTGACATGTGTAAGCCCATGGCAGATCTTTTAGAGTTTTAGTGTCCTGTGTACAGGTTATTTTCAACAATCCCTCTATTTGGGTTGCTTCCAAGAATTACTTGATAAGAAAAATTTAAAATTGGGCCTAAAATTTGAAACCAAAATAAAATTTAATTTTCAAACATCATAGAGTTTTTTTTTTCCTTTGAGAATATTAGAATGCAAAAAAAAATGATATCCTCCTTTCAATGGGAACTCAGATACCTTTCAGCTCACTGTTCAGCATTCCCAGGGGGATGTTTACAAGCCAGTATGATTGCTAGAGCCAGCTCTGATCATCACATTTAAGTTCCAGGCTGATAGACAGTGAATGGGCATAGACAGGCACATTCAGTCCTTTTTAAGAAAATGCCTTGGAAGAATCAGCCATTTCTACTTCCGTATCATTGATCAAATGTGATCATACCTAGCTAACTGAGAGTCTGGATACTAATGGTCTTTTGGGTGAGTGGCAATGTATTCAACTAAGGTTCTGTCTTGAAGAAAAAGAGGAGAAAAAAAATCTGGAGATAACATTCTCTGCTATAATTCTTACTCAAAAATGAACACTTTAATATCCTAGATGCATGCAAGTGAGAAAAAATTGAAGCAGGTAGAATTTAGAAATAAATGTTATTTACAAAATTTATTAGTTTACCTTTAGAAAAGATGTAATGCCGATATAAATTAACCTTGCTAACTAATTTTAGTTGATTCATTCAATAAACGAAAAGATCATATTGCAATGTAAAACATTGGCAGTATGCATTTCTGAATGTTTATTTTTAACTCAAGGTATAATATAGATAAGACCTGCTGACATTTACAATTCATACTCCTTTCTTCTATCTGCCCTCCTGAGTTGTTGAGATTAGACTCCTTAAAAAATAAGAGTAGCATTATCTGACTTCCATATAGTTAAAGTTCTGCATATAAATTCAATTACTCCTATTAGATGTTGAACACAATAGTTTGGAAAGTGAAAGAAAGCAAGATGTATCTTGCTGAATCTTAAAAATTTTTGTTGTGTGTATTTAAAGTGTACAATATAATGTTTAGTCATATTAGTTATATATGTACATAGTGAAATGATTACTGCAATTGAGTTAATATATCTAATCTTTTAAGTTAATTATCCTTTATTTATTTTTCTATTTCTGGTAAGGCCTCTGAACTCTAAGCCCTTGGCAAAGTCCAGTGGACAGACAATGTTATTAAGTAGAGTCATTAACCTCCAATCTAGTTCATCCTCCATCCCTTCAGCTTTGTATGCTTTTGCCAAAATCTCTCCATCCCCCACCTTCCTTACTTTGGCAACTGTTATTCTAAGCTCTGTTTCCATGTCCTCAATACTTCCACAAAGAAGTAAGACAATGTTGATTTTTTTCTATATTTTTTCACATTTGATTTATTTCTGGCCTAATTTTTATGATCACCTTCCTCGTGCTCACTTTGGATTTATTATTTTTTTAGCTAGCTCCTTGAGGTGTAAAGTTAGGTTGTATATTTGAAATATTTCTTTTGTCTTAACATAGGTGTTCATCTCTATAAAATGCCTTCTTGGTTCTGCATTTACTGGATCCCATAAGGTTTATTACATTGCATTTTCATTTTTGATGTCTAGTGATGTTTTTAGACCCTCCTTTGAATATTCCTATTTGATTCATATATTATCGAAGAGGAAACTATATAATTTTCACATCTTGTAAATATTTCCATTCCCTTGCTGTTATTGCTTTCTGATTTCACTCTATTGTAGTCAGAAATGATACTTGGAGTTATTTCAGTCTTCTTAAATTATTTAATTTTTGTTTTCTTATCTTATATGCAATACATCCTGAATAATATTCTATGGGTACTTGAGAAAAATGTGTGTTCTTTTGTTGTTGGTGGGAAATTTCTGCATGTATAGATTCTTTTGGCCTATAGTGTTGTTCATTCTGTTTTTCCTTTATTGATTTTCTTTGTAAATATTCTACCTAATATTGAAAGTCATGTATTGTCACTTTGAAATTTTTTTTTAGTTCTAATCTGTTAGGTATGACAGCAGAATGCATTACAACTTATATTGCACATATAGAGCACAATATCTCTGGTTGTATACAAAGTAGAGTCACACCATTTGTGTCTTCATACATGCACTTAGGGTAATGATGTCCATCTCATTGCACCTTTTTTCCTTCCCCCACGCCCACTCCCTTCCCTTCTTTCCCCTGTCTAGAATTTGTCTAATCCTCCCATGCTCCCCCAACCACCAACTCCATTATGAATCAACATCCTTATATCAGAGAAAACATTCAGCATTTTGTTTTGGGGGATTGGCTAACTTCACTTAGCATTATATTCTCCAACTTCATCCATATACCTTCAAATTCCATGATTTTATATTCTTTTAATGCTGAATAGTATTCCATTGTATACACATACCACATTTTCATTATCCATTCATCTACTGAAGGGCATCTAGGTTGGTTCCACACTTTAGCTATTGTGAATTGTGTTGCTATAAACATTGATGTGGCTGTGTTCCTGTAGTATCACCCTGATTCCAAAGCCAGGGAAAGATACATCAAAGAATGAAAACTTCAGACCAATATCTCTAATAAATATAGATGCAAAAATTCTCAATAAAATTCTGGCAAAACAAATACAAAAACATATCAAAATTATAGTGCACAACGATCAAGTGGGGTTCATCCCAGGGATGCAAGTTTGGTTCAACAGATGGAAATCAATAAATGTAATTCATCACATCAATAGATTTAAGTATAATCATCTCATTTTAGTATGATCATCTCAATAGATTGCAAAAAAAGCATTCAACAAAATACAACACCCTTCCTGCTCAAAATACTAGAAAAGCTAGCAATAACAGGAACATATTTCAACATTGTAAAAGCCTCAGGCCAACATCATTATAAATGGAGAAAAGTTGAAAGTGTTCCCTCTAAAAACTGGAACAAGAAACAGAGATGCCCTCTTTTACCACTTTTATTTAACATAGTTTTTGAAACACTGGCCAGAGCAATTAGACAGACTAAAGAAACTAAATGGATATGGACAGGAAAAGAAGAACTCAAATTGGCACTCTATGCCATTTCTTACATTTTATATACAAATGCATATTTCTCCTTTCCGATCTGTCAATATTTGTTTCATATAATTAGGTGCTTTGATGTTAGATGCATATATGTTAATAATTGTTATCTGTTCCTGTTGAATTGATGCTTTTACCATTATGTAATAATTTTCTTGGTTTCTAAAGAGACAGATTTTTACTTAAATTTGACTTTGATATAAATATAACCACTTCTGCTTTCTTTTGGGTTGTATTTTTATGGAATATCTTTTTGCTGTCTCTTCAATTTCAGCCTATGTGTGTCCTGGAGAGTTTCTTACAGATAGCTTAGGTTTGGATCTTAATATTTAAAAAATTATTAGACATATTTTTATTAGGGGGTATAGTAGATTTAACTTAAAGTAATTATTGATATGGAGGAGTTTATTATTATTGACATTTCAATTACAGTCTTCTGTTGTCCTATAGTTATTTCTTCCCTCTTCCTCTCCCTTGATGTCTTCTTTAAGGTTATGCGCTTTTGTTTTATGAATTGGTTTTGATCACCATTTTTTTTCCTTTTGTGTAACTTCTAGAGGTATTTTCTTTGTCATTACAAAGGAACTTACATAAAATATCTTCTATCTGTAATAGTGTATTTTAAGCTGATAACTAATTAACTTTGCTCATGCTTATGTATAAGATTACTGCACATTTCCTTTTCCCCCAAAATTACATGCACTTGATGCACACATTTCATCTATTTACATTCTGTATCCACAAATGTAATTTAATTAGAGTTTTCAAAGATATATTTGGCTTATAAATTTTGAAGTGGAATTAAAAATGATTACCCCTTATATAATAATATATAGCCTTTATGTCTAAATGTTTATCTTAACCACTGAATTTTCTATGTTCTAATGATTTTTTGTTGATTATTATAACCCTTTGATTTCACTTTGAGGAATTTCCTTCTTTAGCATTTCTTTTAAGTAAGATATAATGGTGATAACTTGCCTTAACTTTCATTTATCTGAAAAAGTATTTTATTTCTTATAAAAACATGCAGATTGGGCTGGGGATGTGGCTCAAGTGGTAGCAGCTTGCCTGGCATGCGTGCGGCCCGGGTTCGATCCAGCACCACATACAAACAAAGATGTTGTGTCCGCCAAAAACTAAAATAAATATTTAAAAAATTCTCTCTCTCTCTCTCTCTCTCTCTCTCTCTCTCTCTCTCTCTCTCTCTCTTAAAAAAATGCAGATTACCTTATACAGTTTACCTTGTACATCACACATGGATTTTTCTCTTGATCTTTTCAAAATCTCCAACTTCTTAGCAATTTGATTATAATGCTTCTGTGGGTCTCTCTGGATTCATTTAAATCTTATTCTTTGAGCTTTATCAATCCTGTTTTTTATCTACTTTATATATTTGAAAATTATTTAGGTATTATTTCTTCAGATAAGCTTTCTACCATTCTCTCTCTCTTCTTTCTTAACTCCATGATGCATATGGTTTTTTTTTTAAATATATATTTTAGTTGTCAATGCATCTTTTATTCTATTTACATGTGGTGCTGAGGATCAAACTCAGGGCCTCACACATGGCAGGCAAGCACTCTATCACTGAGTCACTACTCTAGCCCATAATGCATATGTTGATACACTTGATACAATTAATCCTGAAAGCTATCTTTATCTTTCATTCTTTTTTCTTTTTCATTCTAATCCTCAGATTATATGATTGCCAATAATCTCTTTGAGTTAATTGATCTTTACTTCTGTTTAATAGTCTATTATTGAATTTTTCAGTTTAGTTATTGCAATTTTCAGCTCTATAATTTCTATTCAGTACATTTGTACATTTCTAGTCTCTTGAAATTATCATTTTTTCAAGCATTGCTGTGTCTATCTGATCTTTTTGAACATTGTTTTTAATTCTCTGTCAAGCAAATCACTTATTTTCATTCCATAGCTGGTTTCCAGAGACTATCTTTATCTTATTCCTTTTTTGAAAAATATTTTCCTCTTTCTTCATTTTCATTGACTCTCTGTATTGTTTTCTAAACATTGGTTAAATCAATCATGTCTTCTGGTCTTGTCAAACTGACTTTCTTGGGGAGGAGTTAAACCTCACTTGATCAGGATAGTCAGAAACTGTGGGAACCTCAAATATGTGTGCTCATTGAAACTGCCATCTTAGTTCTACTAGTTCCCAGATGAACACTTCCAAGACCTGCTAGTGCCTCACTACAGAATAAAAGCCATTCCCTCGAGAATCAGAGGGAGAAGTTGAGGTGTGGCCCAGTTCCATATTTCCTTAGGCATAAACTGGAAGCTCACATTTATCTTCCATTTACTCCCTACTATATAGAATGTAGATTTGTAGCAAAAGCCTATATTCTTATCAGAATGCAAATTATTTTATCCACATGATCCTAGTAAATGCCAGGTTCCAGTAGTAGTCAGAGATAAGTGGGTTGACTGGAAGCTTGGTTCTATCTCTGGAGCAAGCCAGTGGAGGGAGAAGAGCTGTAGAAGTGCCCATAAACCCATAAACCCATTCAGGATCTCAGAGGACTACTAATTGCCTGCCCTGTCAGCTTCCAGATGCAGGCTTGTTAAAAGCCTGATACATGGGCAGCAGCTGGGAAAGATAGAACATTAGGCATGTTGTCAACTCCCTTACAGATAGAAACTGGGAGCTGGGTGATTTACCTGCTTGTTCTGTATTGTGCTAGGAGAAATCGTCACTGATAGTTCTCCCATAAATATTTCAAACCACTTTTTTTTATTTTCTATGGTTCTGTGGTTCTTCTGATCCTTATCTCTTGCCAGAACTAGGAGATTTAACTCTCTCTAGTTGGGCTGCTCAGTGTCTAAACTTAGACCTTCTGGGGAGAAGCCAGAGACTTGGTTTGATGGCAGGAAATATCTAGGAGAGCAGGTGCGAAAAAGGTCTACTGTACCTGTACAGACTCAGGAATGTCTTATGTCCCAATGATGTTGTATATGAACTTTATTTAGAGGCTCAACCCTTGATTAGCAACTAGGGAAATGTATAGTCGGACTTCTTCTAGAGAAACTGGAAGCTGGGCATTATTGCATATTTGTGCTTCACTGAAAAGAGGAATATTGGAGCAAAGAATGCTCACATGCAGATTTATAACTACCTTTTGTTCTCTTAAGTTCTGGAAGACACAATTGCTGAATGTCCTAAGTGATTTAGGAACTAGTCCCTTAGGTGAGATCTATAGAATTTGTGATGTTATATGTGTGGTCCAAACCCTTCACTCCTTAAGGACACGCTGGGAGTTTGGGATTCTTTCCTAATTGTAAGGTTCTATTACCAGGGTTTGAGGCATAAATGACTCAGCTTTTCTTACCTGAATATGTAGATATTTTTTTCAGTGGCGGGTAGGAAACTCTCAACTAGTTTCTGGTTGCTTTTTAGAGGAAAGTTATCTGTGTGCTATTTATTTGGTTTGTTCAGGGAGGAGAGAAAGTCAGGAACTGCCTATTTTGCCATTTTGCAGATGTCACAACAATTTGCTTGCACTTTTTTCAGATAATAAATATATTGCCTTCACTTCTTCTACAAACCTTGCCAAACTTCTCTCTGTAATCACCTATAACCATGTGCACACATGCGCACACATATCCACATACACACAGACATTTTGCTAAGCTCTTTAAATGGACTGTTCACTCCTTGTCAAAAAAATGAGCTGAATCATTTATGAAAAGGGGCATTTTAACAAAAGAGATAACCAGATAGCCCCTAATCACACAGTTTCTATTCTCCACCTTACTCCTGGTACTTCAAAAGTGATGAATGGTTTCAAAGGGAGCTCCAATCTCCAGGTTGCTTTATGAGAAAGATTTTTTTTTAAAGTCCTGTTTTTGCCTTCCTCCCACTCCAACATTTTCTTACTTGACTACCTGAAATAAAAATTATCTTCCTATAAGCATAATTGCATACTGAATTTATTTTTAAAGGCACATTTATGTTTTAGAATAGAAAACAGGAAAAAAAATTTCCACCTCCTCTTTTGGTACAAAGATTAAAAAATGTCTAAATATTACTTGCTCAGAAATTGTTCATTAAATGGTTTCCACACTTTCAGTCTAATTGATCTATTGCTTTTTCATTATGAGGGGATTAAAAAACACCCGTTCCCTTTCCACCTTCTACCCACGTATTATTCACCCCCTCATTTGCTGATTGCATATTATGAGCCGCACACTGTGCTAGGTGTTGTAGACATAAAGAAACATAAAATTCCTGCCCTGAAGGAGCTCATATTTTAATGGGAATTCAGATGTATAAGCAGATTAATTTAAAAAGTACACCTTAAATGTTATAATGGAGGTACTGCTGATTCACTTAAATGCAATAGATGATAAAGGGAAATCACTGAAGGTAAAGATACATTTTTCACTTTCTTAAGGTACAGATAATGATGCTTACTAAATACCATCCAGTAGGCTGAACTATGCTCACTACCATCATTATTTCTAACATCCTTGCTATGTAAGTGCTAGGTAGGAGATTTGACAGGACCAAAATAAGAAACAGAAACTACTCTAAGTAAGAGAGATCACGAGGCAGAGAGAGACAAAGAAAGAAACACAAAGATAGTTTTGCAAGGTTACCCAGGTAGGCAGTACAAGAGTCTACATTTGACTCCAAATACTTCTGTTCTTCCTATGAATTAGTTTAAATGGGAAGACGGAGAAAGAGGGGTTAAATTTCTTGGATTAAATGAGAAGAATAAAGAATTGATAGTTCAGGAACTGTGATATTTATTTATTATACAACTGTGTCAGACCTCTCCTGACTTTCAGACCACATGGGGAGGAAGTAGGGGCAGTGCATTCTCCTTGAGGATGTCATTCATAGACTGCTGTCCATTACTTAGAACTCATTTATAGGACATTTTACAGGCATAACATGTTCCCTGGCAAGGATATACTGTCACTGAGGCAAGAGTTCTCATCCAAGGGGTGGGCAATTTATTTTCCCCTCCACCAGAATTAAACTGTGAAGTTATTGAAGCATGAAAAAGGAATGGGAGAGAAAAGGAGAAGATATATTTGTCATTTCTGTTATATGAATAAGCGGCCAAAAAGTTTGTTAAACATTACTTCTGCAAAGTTTAAAACAATGTAGTTGGTTCTATTGATACAATTTAGGCTGTGCTCCTCTCCATTAAGAGAAGGGAGAATAGGGGGAGTTATTAGATTCTTTCACTATTGTTAGCAAGGGCAAAGAAAACAAGGTAAGAGTCACAAGTGGGATTATATAGCATTTCCCCTATAATTAACTCAATACTTATCCTTTAAAGTGAAAGGTGCTCTACCACTGATGGAGATACACAGAAGGTAATTATGGGCTTTTAGTAAATGTCTGAAAGCTCACAACTTCTTTTAGGAGATACAATCTCTGGAAAGGTTTGCATTCACTCCCTGTTTGGATACTATTTTAACAAACTGTATGTTCTGCAGAAGAAACTTATTTCCAAGAAACAGATGAATCTATATAAACCAGTTCTTTAATTTAAAGCCTATGGTGAGATAAATTTCAATTCATTAGATAAACCTATTGTATACAAATGGGTTTATCTCTGGGTTTATCTCTATTGAATCATTTTAAGTTCCAATACCTATAGCTATATTATTATTGTACATCGACATTATAATTCTGAAATTCCAATTACATCCCCTCGGACAGGGTTCTGCAACTCATAGTCTGTGTGCTTAATCTGGCCTCCTGTGTATTTTGCAATTAAGATTTATTGGCATACAGGCACACCTGTTCACTTACCTGTTGTCTCTTGCTGGTTTGTTTGTTTGTTTGTTTGTTTGTTGGCACTGCAGTAGGGTTAAGTAATATGACAGACTTTATGGAATACTATGCCAGAAGATTTACAGTATGGCCCTTTATAGAATGAGTCTGCTGATTTTTCCTTGGAGAAATCAATTTGTCGATTTAATTCATATAAGAATATTTTTTAAAAGTACTTTACTGCTATGGATTGAACTTTTGTGTACTCACCAAATTCATATATTGAAACCCAATCACCAAAAGGGATGATGTTGAGAGGTAGGGCTTTGGGAAGGTGATTTGTTCAGGATGGTACAGATCTCATAAACAGAAATAATGGCCTTCTAAAGTGGTGAAGAAACCAGAACTCACCATGTGAGGTTGCAGCAAGAAAATGCTTTCTATGAACCAGGATAAAGGCTTTCTTCAGGCACTGAACTACCTTCTTGATCTTGGATTATAAGCCTCCCAAGTTAAGTGATAGTAAACCACAAGTTTATGGTATTTTATTATATAAGTCTAATCTAGTCACTCTGGATCACTCTGATTAGTTGGTGCTATTTATTATTCCTGTGATGGGACAGACTTTTGATCATTGTTTGAAGCCATGCATAAACAGAGCATGAAATATCTTAAAGTCCTTTGTGTTCTCCTCAGGCTTTATAAACACTGCAACTGGCAGGAGCATCTACCAATTCTACTTTTACTCTTCTGAAAGAAGCATTGACCAGTTTGGGAAATTTTAAGCTGGATCAGAAGGAATACAATACCAGAGTAGCACAATTCAATAATATAAAGAATATTGTATGCTTTCTATTATGTTTATGTAGTCACTTAGCCCCTTAAGACCTAGTAGCACACATTATTGTATGACCTTATCTCATTAAAGGTCATATAATATATATTATATAATATTATGTGTGTATATATATATATATATATATATATATATATATATTTAAATTATAAAAATAAATATATTCCCAACCTAGGGAACTTCTCTGCAAAGGCAAAACAGAAAGTAATTTTATTATTTGATAATCGTTAACCAGAATGTGATGTGCATCACAGGCTGCCTGGTAAAGAAAGTGTAATAACAGAAAAAAAATTTCACCTTTTTATGTAATAAAGCAGATTATTTAATCTGAAATGTATATTCTTAAGATAAACAATATGTAGTCCTCAATTAAGAAGAGTAGATGACATACAGCTCTTCCTAAATTTACTTAGTAATTAAGCTGACCATCTGTGTTAGTTAATTGGCTTGAAAAATAAATTTCTCATATCTTTATGATAGGAGGTAGATTTGCTACTTGGAGCAAATCAGCAGGCTCCTACCTTTCGCCCTCCCACAAAAATTGGAAGGTAGTGATGCTGTTTCCCTTGATGATTATATTTCAAAAGAGATGACCATATATAAAATTCTAAGGACTCCACCAGAAACCTGTTAAAACAGTAAACAAATTAATCAAAGTTTCGGGATACACAATCAGCATCCCAAAAGCTCTATTTCTATATGCTAACAATAAATGGTTCTAAAAGGAAATTTAAAAAAAAATTACCATTTATAAGTCAACAGAAACAATAAAATACATAATATAATGTGATGTTTATAACTATTTATACATTTGTGGAATGGCAAATTGAGCTAATTAATATCACTTCATATATTTACCCATTTTATTTCTTTATTAAAATTAAATATATTTTTAAAAACAAAATATTTAACAATAACTTTAATAAAGGAAGTTAAAGATTTGTATACTAAAAATAATAAAACTTTGATGAAAGAAATCAGACAACACAAGTAAATGCAAATCCATTTCTTTAGCAAAGATTAGAAGAGCTAAATTAAAAGTCCATAGTACCCTAGTAATGTATAGATTCAAATAGCATCAAATAGCAATTGGTATTTTTTTTTTTTTTTGTGGAGATAGAAAACTTAATCCTAAAATCCATATGGAACCACAAAAGACAGAATACCAAAGCAATTTTGAATCCAGGCATCTAAGTTCTGATTTCAACATATATCACAAAACTAGATCAATTAAAATAAGACAGTACTGGTGTAAACATAATATATTGACAAATGGAATGGAATAGAAAGCCCCCAAATTAATTCACTCATAAATTGTCATCAGATCTTCCACAATGATGCCAAGAAGACAGAATGTGGAAAAGATATTTTGACAAATGGTACTATGGAAATGGGATATCCATATACAAAGAAATTAAATGAAACTCTTTTCTAATATCACACACAATAGTCCCCTAATATAACACTTAAACTACTTAAATATAATACCTAAACTATAAAATTCCTAAAAGAAACCACTGAAGAGAGTCTTCTTGACATTAGTCCTGGCAATGATTTCTTAGATATGATATTGAAAGTACAGGCAATAAAACCAAAAGCTAGTTGAATTACATTAAATAGAAAAGCTGCTCACAGCAAAGGGAGCAACCAACAGAGTGGAATGGCAATTTACAGAATGATAGAAAATATTTGCAAATAATTTATCCAATAAGGGTTTTTTAATATTTTTAAAATTGTTAATGGACACAATACCTTTGTTTTATTTATTTATTTGTACGAGGTGCTGAGGATGGAACCCAGGGCCTTGCATGTGCTAGGCAAGTGCTCAACCACTGAGCCACAACCCCAGCCCCAATAAAGGGTTATTATACAAAATATATAAAAATCTCCTACAACTGAGTAGAAAGAAAAAAAAAAACTGTTAAATATTGGACAAAACTTGAAGAGAAATTTCTTAGAAGATGACTTGCAAAATCCCAAACAAGTTATATGGAAAGGTGTACCATCTCATAAATTATCAGGGGAATGCAAATCAAACTGAAATTAAATATCACCTCATACCTTTTAGAATGGCCATTATAGTAGTTAACCCCTTATCTGCATAGGATACATCCTGGGACTTTAAAGATTGAATTGAGCTTATAATACAATCCCTTTTCAGTTTTAGCTAAGTCTTTGTTATGTACTGTGGTGGTAATTATTTGCGTATAAGGTGTCACAGCAAAACTAGCATGAATTTTTTTTTATCTCCATCACAATTTCACAGCTAGAATATTTAAACTTACCAATAAATTCTAATAGCCTCAGCATATATTTTTTCTCTCTTTATTAAGTCAAGAAAATTTACCTTTCCCCCTATAGAAAGTCCTTTACAAGCTTCTCTTTAGTATTTCAAAATTGCTATCATCATTATTGCACTTTAGATCCATCATTAAGTAATATATAGATTATTTGAACACCAGCACTGTGATACAATGACAGTTGATCTGATAACCAAAAGGGCTATTAAAAAGCTAATGGATGGGCACTATATACAGTGTAGACATGCTAGACAAAGGACTGACTCATCTCTCAGGTAGGATGGAGTGGGATCCTGTGAAATTTTTTTTTTCTTAAATAACTACCATGGGAATGTTTTAATACATAAATGTATAATATATATAAATAAAGTGAATATTTTACCACTTACCTAGATTTAATACCTGCTTATTATATGCCATTTTTAATTTTTCTGTTTTCATGTGAAATTTTGACATGCAACTCAGAATGATGTGCAATTTCAAACTACTTTTTTTAATTTAAAAACTTTATTTTTTTAGAAATTTAAATAATTTTTCACTTACTCTTTTCAGAATATGGCTGACTATAAATAACTGACACTACAAAAAAGTAAACTTAAGCTAATGAAAGACTAAGTATTTAAAAAAGAAAAGAAACATGTGGTGGCAAGGAAATGGAAAAAAGAATATCCTTTGTATTGCTGGTGGAAAATAAAATGGTGAAAAATAGTATAACCACTATTTAAAACGTATGGAGTAGTTTAAAATTAAAAATAACATATGATCCAGCAATGCCACTTCTGGGCATATATCCAAAAGAATTAAAATTAGTATCTCAAAGGGATATCTGCATTCCTATGTTCATTGAAACACTATTCACAGAGGTCAAGATGTGGAATCAACTCAAATTTCAATTGGCATGAACAGATTAAAATGTGATACATAAATACAATACAATGTTATTATTCTTTTAAATAAAAGGAAACCTTGCCATTTGTGACAACATGGATAAATGAAGGACAATATCTTAAGTGAAATAAGTCAATCATGAAGATGGCAGAGTGGATCTAGGCAGCAATCTTTGACCTCCTCTTACCCCAGCACATTTGGAAGCAGTGAAATAGTTGACCAGAAATGTAGGTGGAAGAGTAAATACTCTAGAACTCAATACTGGACCACTTAAGACTTGGAGCAACTTGGAGTGACATGGAGTTTGGTTACCAAAACCAAAAATAAGGACAGATTAACCCTGAACCCTGACCAGGGTGGGGTCAGGTGGGACAGGAAAGAAAGAGAAACAGAGGGAGTGGAAAAGCCCATAAGCTTGATTCCTTAACAATAGCTAGAAAGAAAAAAAAAACAAGTTAAAATGAGACAGGAACAGCAAAGACAGTGAAGGAGATCACAAAATTTAGCCCAAATTGTGGGCTGAAAGCACTGCTGGGCAGGACAACCAATTTGTAGAATTCACAGCCTCCCTAGAAGAAATGAAGTTATCTTCTGAAATTATGTTCTGTGAATCTATGCATCTAAATGAAAGTAAACTTAATTGGACACTCAGGGACTATAGTTGTGAATTATCCTAATGTTGCTGGGGCACAGGAGGTACTTCTGTGGTTGCTATGATTTATTTTTCATCAGTTGGTTCTTGTTCATCAGTCCAGGGATCCAAGTCTGCATGCTTGGAGGGTGCTGTATTATGTCTGTTCCTGAATGTAGAGTCAGCTTCCCTAGAAGAAATAAAGTCATTACAGCTTTCTGCCTTCAGCTAGTAACAACAACAACAACAACAACAAAAACCAGAAGGGAATATCTCTGAAAAGGGTTACCTCAATAGGAGGAACTTGTAGAGGGATCCTTGCTATCTGAAAGTTACTGAAACACCCCTCCCCTTCACCATGGAAAAGAGGAGTGGAACAGAGTTGACCCAAGAGAAAATCACTACTGGGGAGTGCTAACCCCAATTCAGGGCTTCACAGCTTGCACAGAAGCTAAGATGAAGGTGGGCTAAATGACATTCTATCCCCACTGAGCTGCATGAGCCAGAGTTGAATTTTCATGTTAAATTGGCAGATGTTCTCCTATTATTCAATAGTGCCCTCTCAAAGTTGTAGTTCTTCTAATGTTTTAAAACACTAACTTGAATCATTCTCTATCTTTATTTTTGGAACTCAGCTTTACATTTGTTCATCTTGGTCGTCCTTTTACCCTCTTCTATCACCTGCTCCTACATCAAATCTCCCCAACCACCCATCCTTTTCTTTTTTTACCTTGGTTTGTATTATTTTTTCCTGTCTTTTCTCTTTATTTTTTCCTTTGCTCAAATTTTACCTCCTTCCCTTTTTATCATATATAAAGTAATAGTAATTTTACTATCTTTAATAACTAATTTATCAAAATATGCTGGAACACTACTAGAATTTATACCTAGATTAAAGAAACTATAGAAAACAATTCCAAAAAGGCACCTCCAGAGAATATTAGTACATGTCTTTGCTCTGAAGTGATTACAGTTAATAGATAACAGTTAACATCTTATCTCCAAGTGGTGCTGATACAGGGAAGAGTAGAGGATCCACTTTGAGTGGGAGTATCAACACCTGATACAATAGGCCACAACACTTCAACAAGTGATCTCATTGACTCCATAGTGAATAAAATGTTGGTGAAAGAATTTAGGAAGTTCCCAGTTAAAAAGTTCAATGAGCTAAAAGATAATTCAAGGAGTGAACTTAGAAAATACAGGAAGTGGAAGAACATTTTAATAAACAGGATTGTGAAAAATAAACATAAATCCTGCAAATGAAAGATTAAATAAATCAAATTAAAAATTTAATTAAAAGCTTCATTGATAGATTAAACCCCATAGAAAACATAGTCTCAGACCTCAGAAGCAAAGTATGTAATCATGAAAATAAAGTTGATAAGAAAGAAAAGGTATTTAAAGACCATGACCAAAGTATTCAACAATATGGGCTAATAAAATGAGACCAAATCTAAGAATCAAAAAGCATAGGAGAAGACCCCAAAATATAAAATAAAGGTATCTCTAAACTTTTCAATGATGTAATTTCAGAAAAATTTCCAAACCTTGGGAACGAGATGGAAATGCAAATACAAGAGGCATTTAGTACCCCAAATAGACAATAAAAAATCCTCTCCAGGATACATTATATTTAAAATGCCTAACATACAAAAAAATGCTAAAATTTTAAAAGTTACAAGTGAAAAAACAGTTGATTACATTTAGAGACAAGTCAATTAGAATTTCAACTGATTTCTGAGTCTAGACCCTAAAACTAAGGAGGGCTTGGAATAACATTGACCAAGCTCAGAAATATAACCATTGTCAACCAAGATTGCTATATCCAGGAAAAACTGTCCTTCAGAATTGAAGGTGAGATCAAAATTTTCCATGATAAACAGAGGCTAATCCATAAATGCTGAACCATTACAACAAAACATACTCAATGAAATTGTTCATGCAGAAGAAAGGAAAAATAAATATCAGAGCTAGGGTATGCAGCATCCACACTAGAAGAATAGTCAGTCAATAAAGAAAAGTCAAATATGAATTAAGCATTGAAAATAAGTCAAAATAATAGAAAATAAAAATTATCTTCCGACAATAACACTGAATGTAAATGATATCAACTCTCTAATCAAAAGACATAGACTGGGAAAATAGGGGAAAAGAAAGAACCAACTCACCTTAATGGCAAGACACCTTAAAGACAGGCTGAAGGTGAAAGGATTGGATGCAAGTGGAGACCAAATGCAAGCAGATCAGCTACTCTCATGTCTGACAAAGTAGACATCATGTCAAAATTAATCAGAAGAGACTGAGAAGGTAATTTCATAATAGTCAAGGAATACATCTAGCAACATGATATTAGATTGTATCTAATTATGTTCCAAATATCAGTGCATTGATGTATATAACACAAACCCTATTCAATATGAAGAATGAAATAGACCCCAGAACAACAACAACAAAAAAATAGAACCCAGGACAATATATTGGGATATTTTTCACACCTCTATTAGGTAAGTCATCAAGAGATACGTAATCCAGACATAAACTTTTCAGAATTAAAAATGCTATTAATCAAATGGATATAACAGGCATGTATAGAATATTTTACTCATCAATAACTAAGATCACTTTCTTCTCAGTTATCCATGGAGTCTTCTCTAAAATATTGTATATTTTAGTACACAAAATAAATCATGCTAAACACAAAAATATGAAAGATAATTCCTTGCAACCTATCATATTTTAGGGAGATAAAATTAGAAATCATTTTTTTTAATCTACAAAATACCTTTTTTATTATTATTAGTTTTTCAAAACATTACAAAGCTCTTGACATATCATATTTCATACATTTGATTCAAGTGGGTTATGAACTCCCATTTTTTCCCTGTATACAGATTACAGAATCACATCGGTTACACATCCACGTTTTTACATACTGCCATACTAGTTTCTGTTGTATTCTGCTGCCTTTCCTATCCTCTACTATCCCCCCTCCCCTCCCCTCTCTTCTTCTCTCTCTACCCCATCTACTGTAATTCATTTCTCTCCCTTGTTTTTTTTTCCCTTTCTCCTCACTTCCTCTTATATGTAATTTTGTATAACAGTGAGGGTCTCCTTCCATTCCCATGCAATTTCCCTTCTCTCTCCCTTTCCCTCCCACCTCTCATCCCTGTTCAATGTTAAACTTCTTCTCATGCTCTTCCTCTCTGCTCTGTTCTTAGTTGCTCTCCATATATCAAAGAAGACATTTGGCATTTGTTTTCTAGGGATTGGCTAGCTTCACTTAGCATAATCTGCTCTAGTGCCATCCATTTCCCTGAAAATGCCATGATTTTGTCATTTTTTACTGCTGAGTAATACTCCATTGTTTATAAATGCCACATTTTTTTAATCCATTCATCTATTGAAGAGCCTCTAGGTTGGTTCCACAGTCTAGCTATTGTGAATTGTGCTGCTAAGAACATCGATGTAGCAGTATCCCTATAGTATGCTCTTTTAAGGTCTTTAGGGAATAGTCCGAGAAGGGGAATAGCTGGGTCAAATGGTGGTTCCATTCCCAGCTTTCCAAGTAATCTCCATACTGCTTTCCAAATTGGCTGCACCAATTTGCAGTCCCATCAGCAATGTACAAGTGTACCCTTTCCGCCACATCCTCACCAACACTTGTTGTTGTTTGACTTCATAATGGCTGCCAATGTTACTGGAGTGAGATGGTATCTTAGGGTGGTTTTGATTTGCATTTCTCTGACTGCTAGAGATGGTGAGCATTTTTTCATGTACTTGTTGTATGTCCTCCTCTGAGAAGTGTCTGTTCAGGTCCTTGGCCCATTTGTTGATTGGGTTATTTGTTATCTTATTGTTTAATTTTTTGAGTTCTTTGTATACTCTGGATATTAGGGTTCCATCTGAAGTGTGAGGAGTAAAAATTTGTTCCCAGGATGTAGGCTCCCTATTTATCTCTCTTATTGTTTCTCTTGCTGAGAAAAAACTTTTTAGTTTGAGTGAGTCCCATTTGTTGATTCTTGTTTTTAACTCTTGTGCTATGGGTGTCCTATTAAGGAATTTGGAGCCCGACCCCACAGTATGTAGATCAGAGCCAACTTTTTCTTCTATCAGATGCAGAGTCTCTGTTTTGATATCAAGCTCCTTGATCCATTTTGAGATAACTTTTGTGCATGGCGAGAGAAAGGGATTCAGATTCATTTGGTTGCATATGTATTTCCAGTTTTCCCACCATTTGTTGTAGATGCTATCCTTCCTCCATAGCATGCTTTTAGCCCCTTTGTCAAAAATAATATAGTTGTAATTTTGTGGATTGGTCTCTGTGTCCTCTATTCTGTACCATTGGTCCACCTGCCTGTTTTGGTACCAGTACCATGCTGTTTTTGTTACTATTGCTCTGTAGTATAGTTTGAAGTCTGGTATCGCTATACCACCTGATTCACTCTTCCTGCTTAGAAATGCTTTTGCTATTTTGGGTCTTTTATTTTGCCAGATGAATTTCATGATTGCTTTATCTATTTCTACAAGAAATGCCATTGGGATTTTGATTGGCATTACATTAAACCTGTAGAGAACTTTTGGTAAAATCGCCATTTTGATGATGTTAGTTCTGCCTATCCGTGAACATGGTATATTTTTATATATTCTAAGATCTTCTTCTATTTCTCTCTTTAGGGTTCTGTAGTTTTCATTGTATAAATCTTTCACCTCTTTTGTTAGGTTGATTCCCAAGTATTTTATTTTTTTTGAGGATATTGTGAATGGGGTGGTTGTCCTCATTTCCATTTCAGAAGATTTGTCGCTGATATACAGGAATGCTCTGATTTATGAGTGTTGATTTTATATCCTGCCACTTTGCTGAATTCATTTATTAGCTCTAGTAGTTTCTTTGTAGAGCCTTTTGGGTCTTCTAGGTGTAGAATCATGTCACCTGCAAATAGTGATAATTTAAGTTCTTCTTTTCCTATTTTTATGTCTTTAATTTCTTTCATCTGTCTAATTGCTCTGTCCAGTATTTCGAGAACTATATTGAATAGAAGTGGTGAGAGAGGGCATCCCTGTCTTGTTCCAGATTTTAGAGGGAATGCCTTCAGTTTTTCTCCATTTAGAATGATGCTAGCCTGAGGCTTAGCATAGATAGCTTTTACAATGTTGAGATAAGTTCCTGTTATCCCTAGTTTTTGTACTGTTTTTAACATAAAGGGATGCTGTACTTTGTCAAATGCTTTTTCTGCATCTATCAAGATGATCATATGGTTCTTATCTTTAAGTCTATTGATGTGGTGAATAACATTTATTTATTTCCGTATATTGAACCAGCCTTGCATCCCAGGGATGAATCCTACTTGATCATGGTGCACAATTTTTTTGATATGTTTTTGTATCTGATTTGCCAGAATTTTATTGAGGATTTTTGCATCTAGGTTCATTAGAGATATTGGTTTGTAGTTTTCTTTCTTTGAAGTGTCTTTTTCTGGTTTCTGGATCAGGGTGATGTTGGCCTCATAGAATGAATTTGGAAGAGCTCCTTCTTTTTCTATTTCCTGAAATAACTTGAAAAGTATTGGTATTAATTCTTCTTTAAAGGTTTTTGTAAAACTCCGCTGTATACCCATCCGGTCCAGGGCTTTTCTTAGTTAGTAGTCTTTTGATGGCTTCTTCTATTTCCTCCTTTGTTATTAGTCTGGTTAAATTGTGTGTATCTTCCTGCCTCAATCTGGGCAAATCATATGACTTCAGAAATTTATCAATATCTTCACTATCTTCTATTTTAGTGGAATATAGGGTTTCAAAATAATTTCTAATTATCTTCTGTATTTCTGTAGTGTCTCTTATGATATTGCCTTTTTCATCCAGTATGTTAATAATTTGAGTTCTCTCTCTTCTTCTCTTCATTAGCATCGCTAACGGTCTGTGGATCTTATTTATTTTTTCGAAGAACCAACTTTTAGTTTTGTCAATTTTTTCAATGGTTTCTTTTGTTTCAATTTCATTGATTTCTGCTCTGATTTTAATTATTTCTTGCCTTCTGCTACATTTGCTATTGTTTTGTTCTTCCTTTTCTAGGGTTTTGAGATGAAGAGTGAGCTCATTTATTTGTTGGTTTTTTTCTTTTTTTGAGGAATGAACTCCAGGCAATGAATTTCCCTCTTAAAACTGCTTTCACTGTGTCCCATAGATTCCGATATGTTGTGTCTCTATTTTCATTTATCTCTAAGAATTTTTTGATTTCCTCTTTTATGTCTTCTGTAACCCATTGATCATTCAGTAACATATAGTTCATTTTCCAGGTGATGCAGGATTTTTCCTTCCTTCTTTTATCATTGATTTCCAGTTTCATTCCATTATGATCAGATAAGATGCATGGTATTATCTCCACACCTTTATATTTACTAAGAGTTGCCCTATGGCATAATATATGGTCTGTCTTTGAGAAGGATCCATGTGCTGCTGAGAAGATGATGATGGTTGATATATTCTATATATGTCGGTTAAATCTAGGTTATTGATTGTGTTATTGAGTTCTATATTTCTTTATTCAACTTTGTTTGGAAGATCTGTCCAATGGTGAGTGCGGTGTGTTGAAGTCACCCATAATTATTGTGTTGTGGTCTATTTGATTCTTGAACTTGAGGAGAGTTTGTTTTATGAACATTGCAGCACCATTATTTGGTGCATACATATTGATAATTGTTATGACTTGTTGGTGAATGGTTCCTTTTAACAGTATATAGTGTCCTTCTTTATCCCTTTTGATTAACTTAGGTTTGAAGTTGATTTTATTCGATATGAGTGTGCTCAGTCCTGCTTGCTT
Organism: Marmota flaviventris; assembly: GCF_047511675.1. Lineage (NCBI taxonomy): Eukaryota > Metazoa > Chordata > Mammalia > Rodentia > Sciuridae > Marmota > Marmota flaviventris. The sequence goes on from NC_092498.1 coordinate 37,539,783, forward strand.
CCAAGGACCATGTGAGTGGTATGATTTTTCCCAACCTTTCACCTTCAGCCCGAGTATGTCTTTTCCTATTATATGAGTCTCCTGAAGGCAGCATATTGTTGGATCTGTTTTTTTAATCCAAGTTACTAGCCTATTTCGCTTGATTGGTGAGTTTAAGCCATTAACGTTTAGGGTTACTATTGATATATGGTTTGTACTTCCAGTCATGTTTATTTATTTATTTATTTTAATTTGGCTTGTTTTTCCTCTTTGGTTATCCCCCCCCCCCCTTTACTGAGTTACCTCCCACTGTTGGTTTTGGATGCTGTTTTTCATTTCCTCTTCTTGTAGTGTTTTGCTCAAAATGCTTTGCAGTGCTGATTTTCTGGATGCAAATTCTTTTAACTTTTGTTTATTGTGAAATATTTTAATTTCATTGTCAAACCTGAAGCTTAATTTTGCTGGATACAGTATTCTTGGTTGGAATCCATTATTTTTCAGCGTTTGAAATACATTGTTCCAGGGTCTTCTCCCTTTCAATGTCTGTGATGAAAAATCAGCCATTAACCTAATTAGTTTACCCCTGAATGTAATCTGCCTCCTTTCTCTTGTAGCTTTTAATATCCTCTCCTTGTTCTGTATGTTGGATATCTTCATAATAATGTGTCTTGGAGTTAGTCTATTATGGTTTTGTATGTTTGGGGTCCTGTAGGCTTTCAGGATTTGGCAATCCATTCCATCTTTCATGTCTGGAAAGTTTTCTAAAATTATTTCATTCAACAGATTGCTCATTCCTTTGGTTTGGACCTCTATACCTTCTTTTATCCCAATGATTCTTAAGTTTTTTTTTTTTTTTTTATGACATCTCATATCTCTTTTTTTTTTTAATATTTATTTTTTAGTTCTCAGCGGACACAACATCTTTTGTTTGTATGTGGTGCTGAGGATCGAACCCGGGCCACACGCATGCCAGGTGAGCGCGCTACCACTTGAGCTACATCCCCAGCCCCGACATCTCATATCTCTTGGATGTTTTGCTTGTGGTTACTTACCAGCCTTTCTGCATTGACTATACTCGTTTTGATTTGATAAACTTTGTCTTCATTATCTGATGTTCTGACTTCTATTTGATCTAGTCTATTTGTAATATTCTCATTTGAGTTTTGAATTTGGTTTATGGTTTCCTGCATTTCTAGGATTACTGTTTGATTTTTTAAAAAAATCTCTATCTCCTGGTATAGTACATTTTTTGCTTCTTGAATCTGCTTATGTAATTCATTTTCAAAGTATTCTTTCATTGTTTGGACTTGTTGTCTAATGACTTCTCTAAGATTCCATTCCATCTCAGTCAGGTATGCCTTGAGTTCTTTCTCTGTCCATTTTTCTGAAGCCTCTAGGTTCTCTGTAAATTTAAGTTGTCCTGCATTGTTTGTAATCCTTTTTTCCCTTGTTTTTTCATGGTGTTCACATTATTTTCAAACTCTGTTTAACTGCTGTGTTTCTGTTTTCTCCTATAAATTTGTTTTGGTTTTGTATATCTCTTTGGTCTCTCCTTTGTGGTGGGAGACTATGTCTAGAGATGTTGGGCTTTATTGTAATTTAAACCTGGTTCATTTGATTCATAAAAGGCTTACGGATTCTGTAGGCACATAGTGATCTGTTATTTGGTCTTAGGACTTTATGTTTAGATTGGGTGCTATGATGGTATGAAGGTTAGTATGTCTTGGCTACTTTGGAAGATTGGTCTACTGAAGGGGGATATTAACAGGCGAATAGATCAGGGTATTTGGTAATAGCTAGATACTTAGGAGCCCTATAGACTGCCTTGGAACATTCACCTATTTGTATTTAGAAAATTACACATAATGAAAGTCGTAATGCTTGGGATGAAAGGCAGGGGGAAGGGGAAGGAAGAAGTCCTTAAAGAGAAAGAGGGAGAGAAAAATAGGTAGCATAAAGGAGAATGGAAAGAACAATAAAAATTGAAAAGGGAAAAGAAAAAAAAATGATAAATGAAGTCTTAGATTTCTGTTTTCTTCTCTTCCAGGAGGCAGAGCTGTGCCCTCCGAGCTGAGCTTCTGCCCTCTATGTGCCGGCAGCAATCCCTGTAAGGTGGCTCCTCTTCCCCTACTGGGCGTCTCTCCAATCCTGTTATTCCAGAGCCATTTCTCTTATCCGGCCCCTCCGCCCCTTCCTCCTGCCAGCCAGCCAGGCCCTGCTCCCCGGAGGCGATCTCCACAGATCTAGTTACACTTGCAGCCCTCCTCAGTGCCCTGTTTCCCAAACGACTGAGCACTCTCTCTGATTGTCATTCATCCAGACCCCAAGGTTGTGGAGCCCGTGATCTGGGAACCCTCGGTTTAATTTGCCTGGGCCCCTTTGGTGGCCACACCCCCGGGAACTGGCGGCTAAGGCCTTGGGTGTTGCCCCTGGTGTTAGGGGGAGTTGGGGGTAGGGAGTTCCCTCTGCTTCCCTTGGTCCCTACAGTCATGCCCACGGAGCTCTGGGGTGAGATTTTTGAGGTTTCCCAGCTGTATGCATCTGGTGGGGATGGGAGTCATACACCTGCTAAAGCCGATTTCGCTGGGAAGGGATCCCTACCACTGAACTCTGGTGACGTCAGCTCTCTGCTATGGCAGGCCCCAGACTCCTTGCCGGAGTGTCCAATTTGAGGGGTGGTTCTGGCCTGTCTCTGGTCTGTCCCAGGCTCGGTTTATGTTCTGGTCCACTGTTTCATGAAGGCTTGGTTAGCAACCTCTTCAAAGGGTCTCTATGCTGTGCACGATATCCAGCAGTGCTGAAACACCTCCTTCTGTGCCGGTCGCCAGGTAGTGGCGGCCCAGACCTCCATGCAGTGTGGCCAAGATTCACCTGTCTGGAGCAAGCTGTCACCTCCAATAATCCCAAATTCCCCACCAAGGTCTCACTTCAGTGAAATTTTGCTGGGAGTTTCTCAGCAGGTAGAATCCGAATGTTCTGATGTGTCTCTCTATCTGCGTGGCTGAGGAGGTACTGAAAGCGCTGCCTCTCCACCTGCTGCCATGTTGAGTCTCCTCTAGAAATCAATTTTAAGAAAAAAGACAGAAATCATTTTAACAGCTAGAGATTAGATAGACAGTTTCGAATGATAAACAGGTAATTGAAGAAACAAAGGGAGAAAGTTAAAAAAATTCTTAGAAACAAATGAGAACAGAGATACACCGTATCAAAATCTCTGGAACAGTATGAAGGTGGTTTAAAAAAAAAGTTTATAGCATTGAAAGCCTACATCAAAAAAGAACCCAAAAGGTCTCCAATAAATAATTTAGTGTTATAACTCAAGGCCCTAGAAAAGAAAGAAGCCCTCATTCAAACTAACCATTATAAACAAAAAGAGGGAAGAATAATAGGAGAAAAAGAAGGCATCACTATAGACAGTAGTGAAATTCAGAGGATGATTAGAAATTATTTTTAAAATTTATGCTCCAATACATAGAAAATCAAGAAGATATTGACAAGTTTCTAGACACATAGGATCTACTCAAATTGAACCATGAGGATTTAGAAAATCTGAAGAGAGGATTATCAAGCAGTGGGATTGAAGCAGAAATTAAAAACCTTCTAATAAAGAAAAACTCATAACCAAGTGGATTCTCAGCTGAGTTCTACATAACCTTTAAGGAAGAAATAATTCCAAATTTCAGGAAGTAATCAAATTAGTTCATGAAATAGAATTGGAGGAAACATTTATAAATTTATTTTGTAAAACCAGTATCACCCTGATACAAAAATCAGACAAAGCCATGTCAAGGAAAAAAAAAAAAAAGACCAATGTCGTTGATGAACCTAGACACAAAAATCCTTAAAAACTATTAGCAAACTGGCTTTTAAAACACATTAGGAAGATAGTAAACCATGATCACATGGGATTCTTTCCAGGGATTCAAGATTGGTTCAATTTATGCAAATTAATAAATTTAATTCACTATGTAAACAGAATTATATGATCATCTCAATAGATGCAGAAGAAATTTTTGAAAAAAATCCACCACCCAGCAGGGTGCAGTGGCTCACACCTGTAATCTCAGTGGCTCGGGAGGCTGAGGCAGGAGGATCATGAGATCAGACTGAGCCTCAGCAAAAGTGAGACAGTAAGCAACTCAGTGAGACCCTGTCTCTAAATAAAATACAAAATAGGGCTGGGAATGTGGCTCAGTTGTTGAATGCCCCTGAGTTCAATCCCTGGTAACCCTCCCTGCCAAAAACATCCAACACCCATTCATGTTTAAAACTAACCAAAAAAACATGGAGAAACTAGGAATAGAAAGAAGAATAAACTTACCTCCACATTGTAAAGGCTGTATATGACAAACCTAAAGCCAACATCATATTGAATGAAGAAAAACTGAAAATATTTCCTCTAAAATCACAAGACAAGGATGTCCACTCTCACCACGGCTATTCAATATAGTTCCTAAAACTCTAGCCAGAAAAATTAGACAAGAGAAGGAAATTAAAGGAATACAAAAGGAAAAGAAGTAGTCAAATTGTCTCTATTTGGATATGATCCTATACACGGGAAGATTAAAAAAAAAAAAACAGATGACTTCTAGTGCTGATAAATGAATTCAAGAAAATAACTAGATAAAATATTGACATACATAAATCAATGATGTTCCCATACTCATATAATGAATCTTCTGATAAAGAAATCTGGGAAACTATACTATTCACAATAACCTCCAAAAGTACTTGGGTAAAAATCTAGTCAAGGAGGTAAAAAAACCTCTCCAATGAAAACTAAGAGATGGAAGAAAGAATTTGAAGACCTTAGCCTGTCCATGTTCTTGATAGGCAAAATGAATGTTGTCATAATGACCATATTACTAAAAGTGTTGGACAGACTCAATGTAATATCCAGCAAAATACCAATGACATTCTTCACAGAACTAGAAGACAAAGTCCTAAATTTCACTTGGAAGACTAAAAGATCCAGAATAGCCTAGAAATAATAAGCAAGAAGAGCAACACTGGAGGCACCACAATATCAGACCTCAAATTAGATTACAGATATGGTAACTTAGCATGTTTTTGGCATCAAGCCAGACATGAAAACCAATGGAACAGAATACAAGACACAAAGATAAATCCATTTGGAAACAGTCATCTGATACTTGACAATAGTACAAAAACACATTTTAACAAATGGTGCTAGGTAAACTGGATATTCACATATATAGAATAAATCTAGGTCCTTAAATCTCACCCATTACAAAAGTCACCTCAAAATGGATCAAAGACTTAGGAATTATACCAGAAATATTGTAACTCATAGAAGAAAACATAGGGTCAATATTCCAATGTATGGAGCAGGCAAAGACTTCCTCAATAGGATCCCTAAGGTTAGGAAATAATACTAATAATTAATAAATGAAATTTCATCAAATTTAAAAGCTTCTGCAAAAGAAAGGAAGCAATTATGATTGTGTAGAAAGAATCTGCAGAATTGGAGAAAATCTTTGCTAGTTACTCTTCTGACAGAGGATTACTATCCAGAATATATGAAAAACTCAAAAAACTTAAAACCAAAAAAACAAAATCAAATAACATAATTAAGAAGTGGGCAAATGAACTAAACGGACACTTCTCAAAAGAAGAAATGCAAATGACCAACAAATATATGAAAAAATATTCAGCATCACAAGCAATCAGGAAAATGCAAATAAAACTACATACAAATCTTATCTCACTACAATTAGAATGTCAATATTTAAGATTTCAAACAGGGCTCTGATTGTGGCTCAGTGGTAGTGCACTTGTCTGGCATGTGTGAGGCACTGGGTTCTATCCTCAGCACCACATAAAAATAAATAAATAAATAAATAAATAAAAGTTATTGTGACCATCTACAATTTAAAAAAATATTTAAAAAAATTAAAATAATAATAAATTCCAGGGAGGGTTTAGGGAAAAGTTACACTCATATATTATTGATGTAACTGCAATTTAGAACAACCGCTTAGGAAAGCAATATGGAGATTCCTCAAATGACTAGGGATGGAATCATCCTATTACTTGACTATCCCACTCCTTGATATTTATCCAGAAAAACTAAAGTCAGCATGCTATAGTTATACAGACACATTCATGTTTATAGCAGCATAATTCACAGTAGCCAGGTTATGGAACCAGCCCAGGTGTCCATCAATAGATGAATAGCTAAAGAAAGTGTGGTATGTATGCACAATTAAGTTTTATTCAGCCATAAAGAAAAATGAGGGCTAGAAATGTGGCTCAATGGTAGAATCTTGTCTAGTATGCATGAGGTCCTGGGTTCAATCCTCGGCATCACCAAACAAAAAGAAAAGAAAAGAAAAATTTAATTACAGCATTTGCTGGCACATGGATGGAAATGGAGCATATGCTGCTATGTGAAATTAGCCTGATTCAGAACATCAAGGGTTTAATGATTTCTCTCATATGTGGAAGTTAGATTAGAGCAAAATAAGGGGCGGGGGGAGGGGGCAGTCAGGGGTGGAATGTTCCCATGAAAATAGATGGGGGATCAATACAGTAAAGGAGGTCATTGGTGGGTGGGGATGGGAAAAGGGAGAAACTATGGAATGAAACTGACCAAATAATGCTATATACATATTTGAATATACCACACTGAATTCCATTTTTAAGTATATCTATAAAGCACCAATTAAGAAAAAAATAGGAAGAGAAACACAGGGAGTGAGGAGGAGAGGGAAATAAGTAATAGGGACTAAAGTGTAGTAAATTATATTATTTACATGTATGATAATGTTCAAATAAGCACTGTATTATTATAACTATAATACACTAATACAATCTTACTAAGATAAATTAAGTAAAATAAATATTGAAAATAAATGTTGCTGTTGCTGACAATAAAGGTCTTGCATAATTTTGTAATTATTAAGGAACTGCAGCAATACTGATAAAGCTTTAACTAGTGAAGGAGTCTAGGCACACTGAAGTTATTTCCAGAATGAAGAGGAGCATAATATTGGAGTTAGGATACTTGCAAGAGGTATCAGCTTTGGAGTTCAGAATCCAGAGAAAAAAGATATTAAAATATTCAGAAGGCAAGAAAAAAAAATGGTGATAGTAATAATGTACTTCCAGAGAAGGAAATTGGCATAACCACACAAAAACCTGGGCCCAGAAATCTAAAGGGCTTTGCACACTAGCATTTGTAAGGAAATTTAAACACTTGTCAATTCTGTATCTTTTGAAAAACATCTGCTGAAAATAGTCATAAATATAAATGTTTTTTTAATTCCAAAAATTGTATTAAAATTTACTAATAATATTAAAAAGAGAAAAAGATCATTAGCTATTAAAATGAATTTTATTATATCCACTTTAAAGAAAATAATCAAATATTAAAGGAATATAGAGTTCAATTTTAATAGTAGGATGTGATATACTTTATCAAATTGTAAACACATTCATGAGAAGCATGTATCTCTTCCCCAAATATATGTAGAATAAGTGAAAATTTTATCAATGATTATATTTTTATGATGGAATTTTGGGCAAATTTTCTTTGTGTATTCATGTGTGTGTTTTTATATACAGAGAGCAATTAATAAGAAATATTAATTTTATTTAGAAAAGAGACTATTTTGATGTGCACTTGCCTCCTGCGCTCTCCCCACCCTCCATAAGATCAGCTAATGTTTACCACTGTGGCACAAAAGGATGCAAATATTTACTTCCTAAACAGTAGGCAGGTCTTTCAAGACACTCCTGGGTTGTAGGCATTCTTACCATTAGTTGATTAAGCATTGTGCACCCATAAAAAAAAAGTGTAGAGATTAAGGGAGAGGCCTGAAAATGTATTCATAATTAAAGAGGGGACCAGGGTTGTGTTTGGGACATGATTAACTGGTAATCAGTAAAGTACAAACTGATTATTAGCTGTTCAATTCTCCTTGGTCTTAGGGGATTCCACTCAGTGGCCTAATTAAACTGAGCTTGAAGTCTTCACATCTCCATTCAGTGGCAATTTCATTATAATATTCAGTTCTTTGCATGAGATTTGCCTTCCCTCTCTTTAATCATATGTTTTGCATTTGTGTAACACCTTCCTTGATTAGTTTCTCTACAGGATTAGCTCTTGATAACTGCATAGTTTATGAAAGCAAATGTCACATATAAGACAATCTGGATTTTAAGGTTTATTGTCAGTCCTGGAATTTTTCTAAAAGGAAAATCAAACAAAAGACATGCATTTGTTTTAATTAAGATGACTTTCTTTGCTTTTTGAATTGTTTATTTGTTGGGCTCTGAATATTTTGTAGACATAAAGTTTGAGACAAAAAAAATATTTCAACAACTCTAGAGAAATTGAAACATATTTTACATTTTCATCTCAAACTCAAGGGAATTTTTATTAATTGCACAATTCCCAGCATGTAGGTCACCCTCTAGGATAACAGTAAGTCTTTCTGGCTCTGGGGTACTGCTTAGATTAGAAATGCTCTCAGTGCTTTGAAATATGCAGCACAGGGGCTCTAAATTTGTGTCTTTGTAGCTCAAAACAAAGTAGTGATTTAGCAATTACCCTATTAATCTGATCAGTGTTGATGGCTAAACTGGGCTTGTTTGAATAATGCAGCCCTTCACATGAATTTTTGGTAACAAAGCATCTGGGTTGGCTATATAATTCATTGATAACCTAACTCAATTACAAATCCTCAATTTCATACAGTCCAAAATAAGCTTAGGTAGGCAAAGTTGCACTAACTCTAAACATGTGGAAAGAGAGTAATTTCACAATTATGACTTGTAATAAAGACATAAGCACAGCTGTCATATATTTCAGATATTACTAAATTTTGTTTTATTAGCAGTAAACAAAATCATCCCCTGATCTTTCCCAGGGCCAGACCTTTAGATTGAAGTCACACTTTTATATTTATATCAGCATTTTATTTTTTAAAAAGTAGTACATCTTGACAGTGCTTCTTAAAAGCGGATAAATAGGTCATTAGGGATGAAACTCAGAAATACTTTCAACATTGCTTGATTTTTTTCAACATTGTAGTACTATATGGAATTGCTCCACTAAAAGGAACTACTATATTTTTTCAATACTTACTTATACAATATACACTTCCAAACCATTTCACTGCATGAGATTACAGTTTTATGTAGGGATATTTTGATAACAAATGAATTCTCATATACTTGGAATAGACTTTAGTAAAATATTGAAAGCATGTAGTTAAAATTTATGCAAAAGACTATATTTTTATTTAACATACTAACACAAAAGTGATAATGATGTAAATAGGCGAATATCTGATGATTCTGAAGTGATTTCATTCTGTATACTCTGTTATCACTGTGGAAAATATGAAAGTAATACATTATTTTTCTGTTACAGGTTTGTTTTTTTTTTTTTGGGGGGGGGGCGGTACTGGGCATTGAACTCAGGGGCACTCAACCACTGAGCCACAACCCCAGACCTATATTGTATTTTATTTAGAGACAGGGTCTCACTGAGTTGCTTAGCTCCTTGCTATTGCGGAGGAGGCTGGCTTTGAACTTTCCATCCTCCTGCCTCAGCCTCCCAAGCTGATGGGATTAAAGGCATGCACAAAGGCACCTGGCTTGTTACAGGTTTTGATTTGTGAATTATGAATCCATTTCCATTCATAGTAATGAGGACACCTCTAGGACAAAATTATTAAATAAATTTTAAATTAAAATTAGCCTTAAGTGAACAGAGAGTAAGACTTTTATTTTCATAAGATAGAGACTTGTGGTCTTTCTCATGTCTGTATTTCCAATGGCTGGCAATATGATTGCATAGATTAGGGACTTGTACAGTTTTTGTTGAATGAATGAATCAATTAAGTAATACCTTGGAGCACAAAAGTAGAAATTCTGAAGACTATTCATATTCATTTTGAATTTCTTTTTCATCAACTTTAAATATGGGCTTAGCTGGAGAATAACCTTACTGGTTTCTACCTTGACCTGTCTCAAGAATGTTTTTATTTCCTGGGACACTTCCTCCAGTCAACCTTTTATAGACATCAGTCTTTATCTTTGAATTCAGCATCATGTCTTCTACCAGAAAGGATTTGAAAGGAAGAGGATAAGGTTCAAAAAACAAGTTGTCCAGGCATGAATTTAGGATGGAGATCATTAGTATAGAGGAAGGGGATCTGGTGAGGGAGCAGGCAAGGGTCAGAGGAGGTAATGGGGAATGAAACTGATCAAATTGTATGCATGTAGGAATTTTCACAATGAAATCTATTCTGTATAATTAATGTGCACCTATTAGAAAGCAGAAAACAAAAAAACACTGTCCAAAAACCTTATAAAACAATTTCCAATTAAAGGAGACTTTACTTACCAGCTGTTTGAACCTAGACAAGATGCTGAATTAGCTTCTCCCAGTTTCAAATCATTAAGGTGATTTCAGATCAGTTCTGAGGTACATTATCAAGAATATACTAAAACACTGTGTATAAAGCAATTTTCACTAGATAATATGCTACTAAGTAGCCACATGATTATCTTCATGATCTATATGGAAAGGTCTACTTCCTTTTCCTGTCTCCCATTGTTTTGTTAAATTTTGTTTTTAAAAGATAAGTACACCTGCTACCATATATAAATCTTAACAGAATTACTTCAAAGGACCTTCTTCCTTTTCCCATTTTTTAGTGAAATGGACTTCTAATAATTTTGGTAGTAGTTACAGTTTTTGAACAATTTTTAAATTGATTCTCAATGTATAGGAAATATTCTATGTTGCTAAATTATAAATTTTGGGTATTACCTACTAGGTGCTTAATTCTTTTGATTTTTTTAGTTACCAAATTCTGTACTTAGGAAACAGTTGAAACTTGGTTAATATTGAATTATTAAATAAAGAACTTTGTTGAATATGATTATAGCTGAGAGTTCCAGTGAAGATGTGTGCTGTGAAAACTTGTGTGCATAGGGAATACACAATGCAACCTCTAAATGAGTGTAGAATGGAAGTGACATGTGAGGAGTATTCACCAAACACAGCCAGGGATGAAACCAGCTTCCAGCTGAGGAAGAACTTCAAATGGTCATTTGATTCCCTTTCGTTTAATTCTAATCTTGGCATCTCAATTGAACTCACCACATAGGCTATTTCTCCAGGATCATTATACAATTGATATATCACAATCTATTTTGAAACAGTGTTTTATCCATTCATGTATAATGCAAGAACTTACTCCTCCATTCTTTGTAGTACATATTTTCCTGTTATAATTACCAAAATACATTTTTATTATTTCTATTTTAAATAGTTTTCTTTTCTTTTTTCTTTCTCTAAAATTTCAGTTGACATGTCTACAAGTTTGTCTATCCTTTTTTTTATTGCTCCTATTGCTCCATTATTCTGTTAAGCATATAAAATGAGTTTTTAAATTCAGACATTTAGTGTTTCCATTTTCTAATTTGATATTGTTATAGTGATTTTCATTTTAGACTATATTTAATTACATATTTCCTCCCCAAGTTCATGTTTTCCTACAAAATATTGAACTTAACTTATAATTATTTCAAGTTCTTATATGTTAATTTCAAAAATGGATCATCTACAAGTGCCTTTCTTTCGATTTTCTTTTTCTCTTCATGATGAATCAAAGTCATCTTCTATTTTCATGTCATGTATATTTGCTTATTATTTTGTAGACATTGTATATAAAATTACATTGAAAACCTAAGTAAATTTTCATTTTGTTTATTTCAAAGAATGGTAAGTTAGTGTGAGTTCCTTACAATTCAGATTTGTTTTTGAGTAAAGTTGAACTGAAACTGCACCAACGCTTTAATTGGATTGAATTTATTTGTAATTTGTCCAACCTGCAATTCCTATATCCTGTCACACTGACTTCATCTATTTGAGCTGGGAATAGGTGAGACACGGTGTGTCAGATTATTTTGGTTCACCTTTAGATTCAATTCTGGTGGGGCTCCAAATCTAAGTACTACAATAATGTCCAAAGCTATGCAATTCTCCTGAGTTTCTAGTACTTTTCACATTGCCATTTGTTTTTCAACAAATGAGAATAAGGGTAGAGGGAGATATGCTTGGCTGAGAAATTTATTTTAGTATTGGAACTTTTTTTCTTTCTAGGAGATTTAATCAGTTTATATGCATGCATAAAGATTAGCTAATTTGTTCTGTAGGTGCAAGTTCTCTTTCTGTAACAAAGGCTGGCCCTTCATCTTTCTGTGGTAACCCAGGTTTGGAGGCTACCACAGCTCTGGGCTCACTTGTGAAATATTAGTTTCTCAATGGAATTCAGTTTGCATCCCCTGCTCTTTGAGAGTCTCATAAAATATGAAGTTTAAATATTATCTAGTATGTTTAGGAGTGAAAAGATTTTTTAACCTTCTATGTACTAGTTATAAACTAATGGTCAAAAATAACTTAATTTTCACAGCATTTTAAATAACCATACAACCCATGTATTTTATTTTATTAAAAAACAATAAAACAAAAACAAAAAAGCAGAGGCAGACAGCCATGCCTTGACTACAAAAGATAGATGAGCTTTCCTGGTTCCTGAACTCCAAGATCAGGGCTAAGGACATGTGGTACACAATCAGACAATTTATTCTTTGCTGTAGACTGAATTTGAGAAGACTCTGAGGTAGAGAAGGAAAATACCTTTGATATTTGTGATGACATCTAGCAGTGACATCAATCGTGAGGTCCAGTGGCAGTGATATCTCATGGGTACTGCCTTTGTAGTGAGGGAGAAAATTGATGGAGACTAGGAGAAGCTAAGATTTTGGAGCCTTAGCTTCTCCTGGTCTCCATCAATTTTCCCGCAAATTTCTATAAGCTAAGTTTTTTTCAACTTGATTTAGATTGAATTTTTTTTGCATTTGTATTTATTACGAGAAATTAAAATCTCTTTTTTCTTTTAATAATTACCTAGCTATCTTTTAAATTTTAACTTTATAAAATTAAGTCAAATAGTACAGTTCAATTGAACAGTGGGTGCTAGCATAGAATAAATACTCTGAAAATATGACTTTTGTTTTCATCTTGCAGATCTGAATACATGATTCCACTTCTTTTCTATCCTCAAAACTGACTCCAGTGTTGAATATAGTAATATATATATAGTAATATATATTGAATATAGTAATATATATATGTATGTATATATGTATATATTTGTCAAATACAAGGATAAATGACACCATGATGATAATATACTTAACTCTAGCTAATAGAATGTGTTTTATTTGAAATGACATCAGTAAATCTAGAATTGTAAGGACTATACAATGTTTAAGGTATAATAATATATTGATATACTGAGCACTCCATCAGTCCAAAAATAATAACATTTATATGCAAAGGATACTGAATGATTTATCTCATTTTTTTTCCATTTGAAATAACTTGAAAGAGCTTTATGAATCAGAGAACATATCTTGGTCTAAAGTAAATAAGTAAAAATATTCCGTGGACAAAGATTTTGTAGATATGTTTAAATTTATTAAGTTTTTAGAGCCAGTAGTTAAATTATTCATAATTTAAATTTTTGCCAAATCCTTTATCAGATAATATTTGAGGGCAAATGAGCTTGAGCTGTAGTTTCCATTGTGAAGGAACAACTCCCTCACAGCTCATGAGACTTGTCATTAATTTTTAGACTAATAACTAAAAGGATTAATGCAATTCAGTATGGCCTTGTCTGCCTTAATATACTGTATCAAACAGGGCACTATCTCACTTGGTTTCCTTAGAACAGTGGTATCTACAGATTCTTCTGCATTTAAGAAAAAGGGAAATAACATATATTTGAAATATGCTTCCTTCAGGAGTTTTAATGATTTATTATGTATAAGTAAAGTTGAAATTAAAGCTATTTTTTAGCCAGCTATGGCAGTGAGAGGGGGATACACCTAGCGTTTTCTTTGCAGTTTCTCCAGCTTCCAAATTTGTCTGTGTTTAAATAAATTTAGTTACTGTTCCTAGGCCAGAAAATAGAAATGCAGAACATGTACAGCTATTGGTCTTGTAAGTTAGGGTAGTATTCCATCATCACAAAAGTCCCCGGAAAACTATTTAAACAACTTTATTGATTCTCCCAGTTTGGTGTATTTAGTTCAAAGAGCTCTTGAGAAGCACCTCTGCACTTGGGTTAGGATTCTTTGACCCTATGGTAGAAACTGCAAACATGATGTACTCTTTTACTTTTATTTTTGATCATGCAGGGCAAAACTTATATAGAGATTTTAATATAATGCTTTTTAGTAAAATAAGAAATTTGTAGCAATTTTTAATAAACTTTATTTTTTTAGAGAAATTTTAGGTTCATAGCAATTTTGAGTGGGCCAAAGAGAGGGTTTCTATAGCCTTTGTCTTTCCTGCTGCACAATCTCCATTATCCATTAGCAGTGCTGCTCCTCTGTCAGAGCAGTGTATTTGTTATGATCAATGTGAACCTACATTGGCACGTCACTATCATGTGATGTCCATGGCTTATAGTAGGGTTCACATTTAGTCTTGAGCGTTCTGTGGTTTTGAGCAACTGTGTAATATCAAGTAGAATAGCTTCATTGTCCTAAAAGTCTCTATTCTCCAACTATTCATCCCTTACTCCTTGCTAATTCTTGGGAAACATGATCTCTGTAGTTCTGACTTTTACAAAATTTCATATAGTTGGAATTTTACAATGTTTGGCCTTTTCCAGATTGACTTCTTCCACATTATTATGTATATAAGGTTTCTCTGTGTCTTTTTGTGGATTGATGACACACTTGCTATTGTGCTGAAAAATATTTCATTATCTAAATGTTTCACAGATGTTTTATACATTCACATAATAAAAAGTTCACTTAACAAAAAGTGCATCTTGGTTATTTTCAAATTTGAGAATTTGATTAAAGATGCCACAAATATCCATGTGCAGGTTTTAGTGTGATTTGAGCAAATACCAAGGACCATGATTTCAAAGTTGTATGTAAGAATAAATTTAGTTCTATAATAAACTGCCAAGATATTTTCCAAACCATTTACAAATGAATTGTACCATTTGTCATTCCCATCAGCAATGAATGGGGGTTTCTGTTGTCCTTAATTCATACCTGTATTTGATATTGTCAATACTTAGATTTGGGTCATTTCAACAGGTGTGCAGTGGTATGTCATTGTCTTAATTTTCTATCATCTAGTACATGATGATGAGCATCTTTTTATAAGCTTATTTTCTATCTGTATATCTTTTCTAATGAGGTGTAGTATTCATGATGAAACACAGAGGTGCTCCACTACTGAGGTACATCCCAAGTCCTCTTTAATTGTTGTTTTGAGACAACAAATAAAGTTGATGAGCTTGCCCTCAATCTTGTGGTCCTCCTATCTCAGCCTCAGAATCACAGAGTACAGGTGTGTGCTCCCACAACTGGCTTCTTTTTCCCATTTCTAAACTGTACTGCTCCTTTTTTATTGTTGAGTTTTAAGGTATGAATGTTTTTAACAAGAAAACATCATGTGTAATGGGGTACTAGCCAACCAAGAATCTTATAATATCTAGTTCTCTCATTTTGGGATTTTATTTTCAGTTGTTCATCAGAGATTAACAAAATGATGACTATTTATGGTTCTATTTATTAATTATTACATGAGCTACATCAGTAGAGAACTAGGCCTCATGAATCAGTTTGTTACTGTGTCATTTATTTATACAAAGAATACTGATAAAATGATTGAGTTTTTTATCTTAAATATATTTCAGAATAAATTTATTGGCCTTGTAACATCTTTGAGCATCAGTGTTTTACTTTGGATTTGTTTATAGAGCCATTGAATTTGTAATATGTTTCACATGTTATTAAATATATTAGTAGTGATTCTTTTGATGGATATTAGGATGTTTTCTGCTCTGGTGAGAAGAGATCTCTTCAAATAGGATTTGGTACCCATTTTGGAATCAATTTCAATACCATTTTTCTTTTCCCATGATTTACTGGCTTTGCATTTTTTAGTTGTTTTTCTAAATTAGAATTTATATTTTAATTGTATAATTTATGGGGTAATATGTGATAATTTTATACATGCATACAATGTGTAATGATGAAATCAGAGTAGTTAATATTTCCATTTCCTTAAATATTTAAATAAATTTTATTAACATCCAATGATTGTACATGCTTATGAGGTGCCATGTAAGGTATTTTAATACATATTCATAGTATGGGCTAATCAAATCAGAATCATTAATATTTTCTTTTTTTTAATTTTATGATTTTTTATTGGTTGTTCAAAACATTATAAAGCTCTTGACATATCATATTTCATACATTTGATTCAAGTGGGTTATGAACTCCCATTTTTACCCCAAATAAAGATTGCAGAATCACATCGGTTACACATCCACATTTTTACATAATGCCATATTAGTAACTGTTGTATTCTGCTACCTTTCCTATCCTCTACTATCCCCCCTCCCCTCCCATCTTCTCTCTCTACCCCATCTACTGTAATTCATTTCTCTCCTTGTTTTTTTCCCCATTCCCCTCACAATCTCTTATATGTAATTTTGTGTAACAATGAGGGTCTCCTTCCATTTCCATGCAGTTTCCCTTTTCTCTCCCTTTCCCTCCCACCTCATGTCTCTGTTTAATGTTAATCTTTTCTTCCTGCTCTTCCTCCCTGCTCTGTTCTTAGTTGCTCTCATTATATCAAAGAAAACATTTGGCATTTGTTTTTTAGGGATTGGCTAGCTTCACTTAGCATAATCTGCTCTAATGATATCCATTTCCCTGCAAACTCCATGATTTTGTCATTTTTTAGTGCAGAGTAATATTTCATTGTGTATAAATGCCATATATTTTTTTATCCATTCATCTATTGAAGGGCAACTGGGTTGGTTCAACAGTCTAGCTATTGTGAATTGTGCTGCTATGAACATCGATGTGGCAGTATCCCTGTAGTACGCTCTTTTAAGGTCCTCAGGGAATAGTCTGAGAAGGGCAATAGCTGGGTCAAATGGTGGTTCCATTCCCAGCTTTCCCAGGAATCTCCATACTGCTTTCCAAATTGGCCGAACCAATTTGCAGTCACACCAGTAATGTACAAGAGTACCCTTTTTCCCACATCCTCGCCAGCACTTGTTGTCTTTGACTTCCTAATGGCTGCCAATGTTACTGGAGTGAGATGGTATCTTAGGGTGGTTTTGATTTGCATTTCTCTGACTGCTAGAGATGGTGAGCATTTTTTCATGTACTTGTTGATTGGTTGTATGTCCTCCTCTGAGAAGTGTCTGTTCAGGTCCTTGGCCCATTTGTTGATTGGGTTATTTGTTACCTTATTGTTTAATTTTTTGAGTTCTTTGTATACTCTGGATATTAGGGCTCCATCTGAAGTGTGAGGAGTAAAAATTTGTTCCCATGATGTAGGCTCCCTATTTAACTCTCTTATTGTTTCTTTTGCTGAGAAAAATCTTTTTAGATTAAGTAAGTCCCATTTGCTGATTCTTGTTATTAATTCTTGTGCTATGGGTGTCCTATTAAGGAATTTGGAGACTGACCCCACAATATGTAGATCGGAGCCAAATCTTTATATTATTTTATGTTTGGAGGTTTTGGACTCCTATTATCTAGTTATTCATAAAACACAGAATAGGTTATTATGAACTGTTGCCCTGTCCCAAATCTCTGTTGTGGAACACTAGAACTTATTACCTCTACCTGTGTTTGAGTATCCATTCGCCAACAATCCCTTTCACCTTTTCCCAGTCTCTACTCAATATTTGGGAATGTAAATAAGTACAGCCACTGTAGAGAGCAGTATGGATGTACCAATATTTTTAAAAGCTTCTTCATTTTCTGCTATGACAGGTAACCAGGCTCACCCTAAACAATTCATGCTTGGGATCAGCCATTTCAGGAACTTTCTGGTTACTTGTGATGAAACATGGGATTGACACTGCAATATTGTAATAGTAATGCTCACTGTTACAAATATTTCACATACATGAAATTATCAGAATGGCAGTACTAGGCTAGGGTTGTGGCTCAGCAGTAGAGTGCTGGCCTAGCATGTACAAGGCCCTGGATTCAATCCTTACCAACACATAAAAATAAATAAATAAAATAAAGGTATTGTGCCCAACTACAATTAAAAAGTAAAGATAAAAAAAAATGGCAATACTACTATTATTACAGGATAAAACACAATACATATTTATTATCTGATAGTTTCTGTGGGTCCAGAGCCCAGGCACAGCTTATCTGGTTCCTCTTCAGGGCTCTGAGGCTATAATAAAAATGTTCATTTGGCTGCATTCTCATCAGAAGAAGCATTCACTTCTGAGCTCAGCCCCGTGTCTGGCAGAATTCTCCATCTTGTAGTGCATGACAGAAGGCCCAGATATTTTCTGGCTACTGCCTGAGGGCTGTCTGCCATTCCCTTTTAATTCATTAAAACTAAAGAAGAACCTTTAACTTCAAAGAGAGCCAAGTCCCTTTTTTTTTTTTTTAAGAGACTTCACTTGATTAATTTGGGTCCATCCAAGATGATCTCCTTCTTCATTCATCTGAGACTTCAATTACATCTGAATTACCCCTTCTCCTTTGCCATATTCCATATCTAGAAGCAAGTCATAGGTCTACACATATAGGGACAGAGAAAGGAGATCATGGTTGACATCTAGGGATAATGAACTTTTTTAAAGAATAAAATTCTTATTGGGATGAAATCATCTGGTATATGTAGAGCAATTGTCAGAGCTTATGCCTGAAATGTAGCTGAGTTCTGACAAATGATGTTGGACCTTCTGGTGGTCAGGGTAGGGTGTGAGAGGCCATCCTCCCACTTGATTTGATTTACCTCCCTGGCTGGGCTAGAGGCACTTAGGCACAGCTGTTTCAGAGCTTTCCCTACCCTTTTCCAGGTCTGAGGGCTTGTTCGGGAGGAGGCACGTCTGGCCACTGCCCCGAAGACCCAATCGTCGCCCCTGATTTTGGGATGCTGCCCCGCCTTAATCTTCATTGGATGGGATTTTCCTCAGAATTTTTTGTTCCCCAATATATATCTCTCTCACTAGCCTCTTCAGTAAACCTTGCTACCACAATAGGTGGCTGGAGGCTGGAGCTAGGAGGAGCCTTCCTGGAGCTGGTTTAAAGGTAATTAGAGTATTGTCTCTTTAATTTCAAACTCCCTAGCGGTTTCTCACAACTTGAACCTTCTTTCATGAAGCCAGCGTGGGTCGAGGGCTAAAGTAGGGTGTGGTGTTAAGGTGAGGGTCTGTTGACAGAAATTTGAAATAAATGTAGCACCATCTGCCTCTTGAGTCAAATTTAAGAACAAGAGACATACAGGATATTTTGTGAAAAACACATCACAATGTGTGTGATAAAGAGGTTCAGTATGGACATGTATAGAGGATGGGATTGAGTCATCAGGAGAGAAAGTATGAAGGAACATTGTGAGAGATGTGGCTGTATGTGATTTTAAAGAACAAGAAAGAATTCTAGTTCGACGTGGAAAGAATCTAGACATTTTTTAATCTGTTCACAAAATTGGGTAAAAAGAAAAGATAAAAGCTCATAATCAACCACTAAACTTAGATCCCTCGGAGAATTGAGGTCAAAGGGAAATTCACTGCCAAGAAAATGAAAGACGTGGGTGCTCAGAGAGTCAGAGATTACCAGGTGTCAAAGCTTCAGCTGGAGCCTAGGAGGAAGAGCCAAAGGGTAATTGATAAGTCGCTGGTGACATAGCAATGACTAACCAACAGATGCAATCTCCCCAGAACCTAATGTTAGGAAGGGATCTAGATAGGCCTTAGACAATAGTCAGCCCCCAAGACTTGCATGAGTTTTACCTCCGGGAACTTCACCAGGATCTCAAGGTGAAAATTAGAGGAAAATCACTTTGTGCTTCTGGCAGAGAAGGGAGAAATGTAGTCATTTTGAAACATATGCAAAGTGTTCTAGTCTCATTTACAAAGACCTATCCTTAAAGCAATTTGTTTTACCAGGTTCTTTTCAAGTTAGGTTTTACTTGATCCCAACCCACAAGGGGTAAGGGCAACAACAATCTGTTCTAGCTTTCTTATCTCATTTAAGGGAAGAAAAAAAAAATCTGGGAAAACCTTTGAAGACCACAGTCTAGAGCCACAGAAAGACTAAAATCATTATCATATCTTCTAGTCATGGAAATATAAAATGCTTCCCACCCCCCTACCCCTTATCACCACATCACTAGTACTCCTGCCTGCTAATAGTACTATAGCTCAGAAGTTCAAAGCCCAGACTTTATTTAAGAAAGATTATCTAGGGAAATAAACAAAAAAATAATAGAAGACAAAAATAAGAAAACTGGAAAAAATTTAACCACTGAAACCTAGTGATAAAGTGTCAACTAAACCTCTGACATTTAGTGATAAAGTCAAAACTAAACATAGCCCAATTTTTAGCTAGATAAACAGATCTCCACACTAGAAATCTATTTATCTTGATTTATTTTAACCAATAATCATACTTAGCTTTTAACAGGAAAGTAAAAGGAAAAATAAAGTAAAAAAAAAAATCAGGTTGGAAGAGAAAACAGACATCAGAAGTCAGAAACAGACACAGGCATGGTGAAAATATTGGAACAAGCAGACAGGGAATTTGACCCTTAGGACTCTTTAAAATAAAAAAAAAAAAGTGAGCAGCATTAAAAAGCAGATGCTAACAGAATAATGTAAAGTAAGAAATAAGAGAAAAATTTAGAAATCAATCCAATGTTTCTGAAATAAATAACTTTTTTTTTGTTTTTGCTTTATTTACTTGGACAAGAAGAGACAAAAAGGAGATGGAGATGAAAAATAAAAGTTTAGTGTGTAGACTTGTAGTATTTAGTGATTGAAGCAGGAAATATGAGTCCTTTTACTAACTGTGAAATAAAGCTCTAACTGTAAATAAGTGATTTTTTATTTTTATATGACAATGAAATATATTACAATTCTTATTACACATATGGAACACAATTTTTCATATCTCTGGTTGTATACAAAGTATATTCACACCAATTCGTGTCTTCATACCTGTACTTTGGATAATAATGATCATCACATTCCACTATCATTAATAACCCCATGCACCCTCCCTTCCCCTGCCCTATCTAGAATTTGTCTATTCCTCCCATGCTCCCGGTTCCTATCCCACTATAAATCAGTCTTCTTATATCAAAGAAAAAATTTGGCATTTGTTTTTTTTGATTTTGGCTAACTTCACTTAGCATAATCTTTTCTACCTCCATTTAACTGCAAATGCCATGATTTTATTCTCTTTTATTGCTGAGTAATATTCCATTGTGTATATATGCCACATTTTTTTATCCATTCATCTATTGAAGGGCATCTAGCTTGATTCCACAGTTTAGCTATTGTGAATTGTGCTGCTACAAACATTGATGTGGCTGTGTTCCTGTAGTATCCTGTTTTTAAGTCCTTTGGGTATAGATAGAGGAGTGGGATAGATGGGTCAAATGGTGGTTCCATTCGAAATTTTCCAAGAAATCTCCATACCGCTTTCTATATTGGCTGCACGAATTTGCAGTCCCACCAGCAGTGTATGAGTGTACCTTTTCCCCCACATCCTTGCCAACACTTATGGTCCTGGTTTGGCTAATGGGAATCCCTTTTACTGGTTCTTGTGTCTTTCTGGTTTTTTTTTTTTGTGTGTGTCTCAGTATTTCAGGACTCCTTTGATTTTTGGCACAAGACAGCCCAGATTTATCTTGTAGTATTCTTGTCCTAGTCTTTAAATCAGGATTTCTCTGAAGATATCTCATTTAATGTAGTGGTGAATATTTAGAAGTAACAACCTACACTAGAAAATGTTATTTCCCAGCCCTTTCAGTGGTCAGAGCTAAGGAATATAGTATGTATACACATATAATATATCATTATGCTACAGTATACATTATATATTTATATACTACACACTTACATGTATGTTTCTATATCCACCTATATATTTTGAAAATCAAGGGTTTCCAAGGAAACATCCAATTCCAACCAGTCACCATAAAGTACACAATACATATATGTGTTTATATATGTCCAATATCACAAAAAGGCACATACACATGTATTTCATCAGTCCTGTGCATTTTCAATCTTCTATCATTGCTCAGCCTTCTTCCATGTAGTTTCCTTTCTTACTCACTTAGACTTTTGCAATGAATATCACTTGTCCTTCTTTTATCAATGCATTCTTCACCCCATTCTGGTCCTGATACCTAGCTTGAGTTCTGCCCTGCCCATCTTTTCCCTTCTCATCCTGCTCAGTTGCTTCTAACTCTGGGCTCCCTTGTCTGAGGATGCTCTCTTCAGCCTGACCAGCCTTCTCTGAGGATGCTCTCCTCAGCAATCTTCTTGCTAGATTGCTCCTCAGGGTAATGTTCTTCTCATTTTGCTAACTCTCTGACAGACACCTTAAGCTGGAATACACTTTTCTATGATGTTCCATGTGGGGTCACTTTCTTCTAACTTTAGTCTAGGTTGGTTTCCCATGTGTCTCTGCAGGGCTCCAACACCTTATATTAGGAAGTAATGGGTGTCTGCAGGAACAGAAGGTGATATATCCTCGAAGCCTATTCCCGCCTGAAGAAAGGAATAAATGGCTGATTCCATGACATTTGCTTTAGCATTAGGTGTGTCTTGGGGGATCTGACACTTGGACAATTGTCCAACATTAACTCATAGAATTGTTCAAAATTTTCTGTACTAAATTCAAGATAGATGTGAATCTGGCCAAGAATATATATTTACTTTTTATATTGTTTATAGAATAAGAGTATCAGCCAGTATTGATAGCACAAAACTGTATCTGTGGAAGGGAGTTTATCATATACCTTTCTCTGTCAAATACATCTAAAGGGGCTATATGACCAGTCACATGAGAATTATTAAGAAGGCTAAAGGGATCTTAGAGCTCCTTGAGTTGAGCTTGTCTGCACATACTCAACCTTGTGACCAATGGAACCCTGAGTGTGAAATGACTGGGACATCAAAAATTAAGCCCAGGTATTATCTACCCCCACTATAGTATTGTTGATCAAATATGATGTAAACTTTATCCTTTTTTAAAGCTAACTAAAATTGGTACTTGCTAAGGCCTTTAAATTGTATGAATTTAATTAGAAATACAAATCCAAGTCTGTAGCTGCAAGAAGAACAGAGTGGAAGTTTCATTACTCTGGGTTCTTTAAAAAAAATACATGATTAGTCAGTCTGGGTTTAAAAGAAAAGATATTGCCTCTCTATGTTTCTGTATTGAAAGCAGGAAACAAGATTGTGCTACCATGAGTTGGCCAATGTATGCAAAAATCTTGATCCAACCTCCTGAGGTCCTTAAAAGATATTGGTTGTAGGGATAAAAGAGACAGCTCTGGGAATGCAGCCAAGCTTAGCATCCAGATGGGCAATTGGATCTGTGAATCAGCACAAACAAGAGACAAGTATTTTCTGTCAAAATGTAAAGGACATGACTTAGATGGATTATGTACATGCCCTCATCAATTAATAATGGAAGCAGGACCACTCTTTCATTATCTACATCTATGGGTTTTGAACAAAACAGGAGAATACAAAAAGCCCAAAGCAGTAGATGTCAGAGAAGGTAAAAATGCACAAGTATTTTCTATTGAATGTCCATAATCTAGAACTAGAAACTATAGGGTTGCACAAAAACATTAACTAAACATTTTAAATCACACTGTTTTAATTTTGAAATAATTGCTGATTCATTAGCAGTTTCAAGAAATAATCCAGAGATTCTGTGCATTGTTACTCAATTTCCTCCCATGATAATATCTTTTAAAAGATGTATTGTGGTGCAGAGTAGTACTATATCAATACTAGGTTCCTTTGACAGACTAACAAGATACAGAAAATTTCCACTGTCACAAGCATCCTCATGTTGCCTTTAACTATCTATACCTACTTTCTCCAGTTCCAGCCCCTCTTTAACCTTGGCAAACACTAATCTTTTATAATTTATAACACTTTGAATTTAAAGAATATTATGTAAATGTATTCATACACTGTACGTACTTTGGGGATTACTTTTTTACTTAATAAAATTCTTTGGAGAGTCATCTAGTTTACTGTATATAACAAAAGTTATTTTTTCTCCATCTACATTGCTGAGTAGTATTCCATGGTATGGATATACCATATCTTGCATAACCATTTACCTACTGAAGGGCATCTGGTTGTTTTGATTTTTGGTTATTACAAATAAATCTTTTATAAACACTTGTGTGTAGACTTCTTTGTTAAGAGAAGTTTTCATTTCCCTGGATAAGGACCTGAGAGTGCAATTACTGAGTCATATGGCAGATTCATGTCAAACTGTCTCCAAGGTGTTATATTTATTTCATATTCTCACTAGCAACAGAGTGATATGGCTTATTCAAATCCTGTTTTCTAATTGATGTTGTTTCTATATTTTATCTTAGTGATTCTAATAGGTATATAGTAGCCCCCCTTTTTTGGTTTTAATTCACATTTTATAATGGTTAATAATTTTGAATTGTGTTTTTCAATGAAATGTCTCTGGGTCTTTTGCCTAACTTTAGGGTTGGAGTATTTTCTACTGTTCAGTTTTAAGAATATTTTTTTAACATATTCTAGTTATTAGTGTTTTGTCAGGAATGAGATTACAAATCTGTAAATTGTTTTCATGTTGTATCTTATGAATGCATTATTATTTTTAGAATCATCATGAAATTACAAAAAACTGTAAGCAGGTAACATGGAATTCCCATATACACTTCCACAGTTTCTCCTAATAATAACATTTTACATTTATATTTTACATTTACATTATATTTACATTTATATTATTATATTTATATATACATTTATTTTTACATTGATAAAAATTAATGAACCAATAGTAATGCATAATTGTAACTGATGTCCATATTTTGTTCAGGTTTGTCTTGTTTTAATATAATGTAGTTTTCCTCCTCAGGAATCCTATTCAGTCTATAGCACTGCCTTTAGCACTCATGTCTCTGTGCTCTTGTTGCTGACATTTTTTACACTTTCATCTTCATTACATACTCTCCTGGCTACATTTTATGAATTAACAACTGATGATGTTGACCTTGATTAGATGACTAAAGTAGATTATTTATTTTCTTTACTATAAAGTTACTCTCCCTTTTATTCCCTTGCCAATCAATAATCATGATAAGAAAGTCATTAGGCCAGCCCACATGTAAGAGTGGAAAATTATGCTCCTTTTTTTAAGAATGGAATATCTACATTATCTAATCAGAATTCTTCTGCATGAGAGACTTGTCTCTCTTTCCCCATTTATTGATTTACTAAATCATTTATTTATATCCAGATGGCTTCACAATTGAATTCTACCAATTAGTCCAAGAATACTCAATAACAATACTTCTCAATTTCCTCCAGAAATTGAAGAGAGGAGAATATGTCCAATTCATTTTGTAAGGCTAGCATTATCCTGATACAAAATCCAGACAAAGGCACTATATGAAAACTACAAACCAATATCTTTGATGAACTTAGACATAAAATTCTATAATAAAATACTAGTAAACTAAATTAAACAACCATTAAAAGTTTCTCTTATCATAATCAAGTAGGATTGATCCCCAGGATGCAAGAATGATTTAACATATGAAAATTAATAAATATGATACATCACAATAACAGAATGAAAGACAAAAATGATCCACTCAATAGATGCAGAGGAAGTATACAACAAAATTCAACAATTTTTTATGATAAACTCTAACACATTAGATATGGAATGAATGTACTTTTTAAAAAAAGAAGAAATAGAGTGGAAAGACCCCCCCCCCCCCGGCAAAACAACAACAACAATAAAAAAAAAAATTCTAGCCTATATCTAACATCATATTCAACTGTATACAGTTGAAAGCTTTTCCTCTAAGATTAACAACAAATAAAGAATCCCTACTCTTACCACTTCTATTAAATGTAATGCTGGAACCCTTAGAACAATTAATAAAAAGAAAGAAAAGGTATTTAAACTGGATAGGAAGAATTTACATTGTCTCTATTTTCAGATGTCATGATCTAGTAAACAGAAAACCCTAATAACTTGTTCAGAAAATTATCAGAAGTAATAAACAAGTTCAGAAAAGTTGCTTGATACAAGCTCAACATAAAAATAAATAATATACACTAACAATGAGCTACCCCCAAAGAAATGAAAAAGCACTATTTCATATAAAATAACAACAAAAGCCTTGTGAACAGTATTAACTGAGCATATGAAAGAATTGCATGGTATAAAGTATAAAACAGTGAAGAAGAAATTAAAGGATACTCATAAATAGAAAGACATCTCATGTTCGTAAATTGGAAGATTATATATTGTTAAAATGTCCATATTCCCCAAGGTGATCTACTGATGCAATGCAATCCCCATCCAAATTCTAATGACATTTTTACCACAGTAGAAAAAAATAATCCTAATATTTAAATAGAACAGCAAATTATTCTGAAGGGTCAAAGTAATTTTGAGCAAAATGAAAAAGTGAGAGGCATCGCACTACCTGACATCAATGTCTAGAAAGCAGTAGTAATCAAAACAGCATGTTTCTGATGACAGGAAGCAGGTAGACATGAGCAGTAGAAACAGGAAAGGCAGGGGTTAACCTTATAGATAAGAACAAAGTAACTGGAAGGGAGAGAGAAATTAGGAGCACACCAAATGGAGGGGTCCTAATACTAGGTCTCAGGAAAACCATACCCTTTTTCAGTTAAAACTATAGGTACTAGATTGAGATTGCACTATGCTCCAAATGTCCCATGGTAACCTTTGAAAAATTTCCATGACATTAAAATATCATTAATATTGCAATTTTGACCCTACTTTGTGGGCTTTCAGTTGGGATGCTGGGAGAACACAGGTACCCACAGGTAACTTGAGCTGTCAATCACATCAGCAAATTATGTGACACGGGAATTGGGAGGAATTAAACTTGGGCCAAATCAGGACATAAAAACAGAGTGAACCCTGCTACCTCTCTTGGGAATGCCTGCTCCACTTTTATTCTCTAGAGTGTACTTTTGTTTTATTAAATAAACTTGTACTTGTTACTCTATCTGCTCTGTGTCCTCAAACTGAAATCCAGGGTTGCTCCTGCTCTCACATCTAAAGAGTGTACTTTCATTTTTTTTGTTTGTTTAATAAATCTCCTTTTACACACAATGCATTTATGTGTCTCAATGGAAATTTCTCCTTTGAGAACACAAGAACCAAAGAATCCTCTATTCACTAACACTGGCATGAAAGATGCACAGACCAGTGGTACAGAGAAGAAAGCTCAGAACTAAACTTGTTTTTAGGGTCAGTTGACTTTCAAAAAAGATGTAAAGAATATACAATGAGCCAATAATAGTCTCTTTAATAAATAGTGTTAAGGAAACTAAAAGTCCACATTCAAAAGAATTCTCACAGACTCTTGTTTCTCACTATATACCAAAAGCAACTCAAAATGAATTGATGAGTTTTTTGTAACATCTAAAACTGTAAAATTACTAAATGAGGAAAGAAAACATAGGGTAAAAGTTCCATGACACTGGTCTGAGCAATGATGTTTTCCAATATGATCCCCAAAGTGTAGAGTACCAATGCAAAAAGAAACAAATGGGATCCAATTAAATGAAAAAACTTGTGAATGACAAAAGAAATAATAAACATAGGGGAAACGAACATTTGTAAATGGGTCTGATACAGGTTAATATCCAAAATATATGAGGAACTTAAACACTATAATAAGAAAACAAATAACCCTATTTAAAAATGGACCAAGAACCTGAACAGACATTTCTTTTTTTTTTTGCAATTAATCATTTTTATTTGTATTTAATTTACATTGTGTGCTCAGCCATTTTTTTCAGACTTTTTTTTAAAATTAGCTACACATGAGAGTACAATGATCTTGACAATTCATATATCTGAACAGACATTTCTTAAAAGAACTCAAGACCAATTGCTGTATAAAGAGATGTTTAACGTCACTCATCATGGGAAATGCAGTTAAAATCACAATGAGATAGCACCTCACACTTGTTAAAATCTCTATCTTTGTTTCCTTGCATATTCTGAGGCTCTATGGTTAGTTTCACATATGTTCATACTTATGCAAGAGATTAAAAGACAAACAGCTTGCATTATGTTCTCTGGTTTGTTTAAGTTTGAAATTGCATTGACTAGTGTTCTTTATTTTGTGTTTGTGTATATTCTGGTTTTTATACAGTGTCCTTCCATTTCACCAGAAAGGAGTCCCTTCTTATGTATTTTTTTCTTTCTTTCTTCTCATCTTCTTCTCTTTCTTCTCTTTCTTTCTCACTCTCTTTCTTTCTTCCTTCCTTTCTTTCTTCCTCCGCCCCCTCTTCTTTCTTTCTTTATTTCTTTCTATACCAGGGATTGAACCTCAGGTCATGTAACTACTGACCCACATCCCCAGCCATTTTTTTTTTTTAAGTTTTAGGGCCTCACTCCCTTATGTATTACTTATGGTGGACATCTTCTAGCAAAGAATTATCTCGGCTTTACTTTATTTGAATGTCCTCATTTCTTCTTAATTTTTTAACAAGATTTATTGAGGTAAACCTGACATATAATAAATAGTCTATATTTTGAATCTCTTGTTTCATCTCCCCACTTACTCTCTCTTCTAAAAATACTACAATTTGAATTATGTAGGATCTAATTCAGTTTCAAGTTATGAAATGTCTTACATTATTATGTGTTATTTTTACATGCAAGATGTAAGTATATTTACCTTTTGCAAATAAATTTCCAGGTCCAAATTGATTTTGAACACACTGCAATGTTTCCATAATAAATATTTTCAGTAAAGATCCTCAAGAGTTAAAGAACATTCTTGGTAAATATGTCCTTTGAATAAATTTGGCAATGCTGGGGATCTAACCTAGGGTCTTATGCATACTAGGCAATCATTCTGCCACTGAGCTACATCCCCAGCCCTAAATCTTTTTTAAAGCAAACTTTTGTTAAATAAACATTTCAAAAACATCTATGGCTGTATTGCTATGTGTCTTCTGTTTCCTTTGCCCAGAAGTCCCATCCACACTTGTTTACCCTAATGCCTGACTTGAGCTAATCTGTAATGTTGTAGGAACAGGTTTCCTTGCCCTATAATGTCCATATGGGTTTCATTAATGCTAATAAAATAAAGAGGTGGGTAGAAGGATTTGTTCCCTCAATTTCAACTCTAAAAGATCCTTGATGGTTTTTGTCCTTAATGGAAAATCACTACTCTTCTTCACATGCTCTTGCTTATATAGTTCCTTCTTTCCATGGTCAGGTTATATTCCCCTCTTTTATAATTTGTAGCAATACCATTCACAGAAGTGAAGATATGAAACTAGCCTAGGTGCCCCTCAACAGATGAATGGATAAAGAAAATGTTGTGGTATATAAGTACAATTGATTTTACTCTGCCACAATGAAAATTGAAATTGTCATTTGCAAGCAAATAGATGGAACTGTAGAAAAACATGCTACATGAAATAAGCCAGACCCAGGAGGTCAAGGATCAAAGGTTTTCTCTCATTTGTGGAAGAGGGAGAGAGAGAGCAAGAGTGAGAGTGAGAATGAGAATGAGAGAGAAAGAGAGAGGGAAAAAATATAAAATGGAGGGTATCTCCTCTTTTATTACTTTAATTTTTATCAGTAATGGTTTATAGCCCTGGGTACACACTGTCACTTTGGCTTCTAATAATTTAATAGATATTTAAGTTCTCCTTGAAACACTTTCTGTTAATACTTTTTCTGTTTTTGTTTTCCTTTTCTTTTCTTTTTCTTCAGAGTAGCTACTAACATCTGTCACAACCCTAGGATTCCAGTGACTATAACTTAGAGAACTTGAATGCTCTGAAGAGCCATGGAGACATAGAATGTACTTCACAGTCATGGTGTTTAGTGCCAACTCTTACAAAACTTGGTTCTGGAAGTTTCATTGATTACTAGAATTTGGTTTCTTCATTTGTACAAAGAATTATCATATCAGGTGATTCCTAGAGTTCTTTTAAACTCTGATACTCCAGTGTATCAATTTCTTAGCCACAGTACAAACTACTCTATGAGATTTTAAAGATTCATGACTTCTAATTCTTCAATGGGAATTTGCATGATTTTATTTATGGTTAAGTTTGATGACTTAGAAAACCAATCACAAACTTTTATTTATGCTGAAAATTAAAAAATAAAAAAGAATAGTTATTTAAATTGTTTTTTTTTCTTCAAAAGCAGCATCACATAGCATATAAAGTCTTACACAATCAACTAGGTAGACATTAGGAGTTAAACAGAAGCTTTCATTAATTTTAGTGAATTAATTTTGTATGCTTATGATTCAAAGAGCTAAGCTAGAGACGAGATTGGCATGAAAAATTCAAAAATCTATAAAATACATAAGCACAAACAAACACACACAAATGTGTGCACACACAGATTTCTGCATATTTATGTCCAATCAAACTATGAGATAAACAATAACTAAACCAGTCACATTTAGTAAATCTGTCGAGTTATGCAGATCATGTGCTGCCATGGTATTTATATCAATTAATAATTGCTCTTGAGTGTTTAACTGTTATATGTTTCTCTGTCTCCCACTTGAAATTTTTTGCAAGATGATCTACTATGTCTGAGATTATTATTATTTAATAATAGTAGGGTATTAAGAAGATGATTGGAGACCTCTTAGGTTGCTTGTAGTTAAATAAGTCTAATTTCCTTAGTACTTGCTATGATTTGCATATTATTTAAGTTCTCTCAAGGCCATAAAGACAAATGCTTAGGAATATTAAACTAGTGGCAAGGAAGTTGGTAGTAAAGTGCATAATTAAAGAAGAGAAATATCTAGTAAAATGACTATGATAAAGTCACAGAATCTTTATCAATGCTGCTTCCTATAACTGACAAATTACTTTAAAATTATTATTTAAATTATGCCATTCTTAAATATAGTCACATATACCAATAAAGCACCATCTGGAAGCATGGGTGGAAAAGTAACTACCAATCTTCTTTATATTTTTAATTAGCATTTAGTCTGAGTTATACTTATGACTTCATTTGTATTAAATATTTATAGGTCACAGCTATTGCTGAATATTTACAGCACTGGACATCATGAATTAGATTTCAAATGGAAAGCACAAAATTCCCAGTCCTTTTTTTGACACCTATGAAACTTTAGCATTGCTTTATGGGGAGGGGTATTAACTATTTTTTTTGTCACAATAAAGACTCCCAAAGTAATTTTGATATTTTTATATATTTCTGTTGTTAAATTCTCTTGTATAAGTCCTCTTATAGTATTACTCAAAGGCCTGAGTATCATAGGGCATAAAATCACATGCACAGGAGCCAGATTCCAGGGTTCAAACCCAGCTTTATAAGTATGTAATTAGTGAACATCTCTTTACATAATTTTCCTAGCAGCAAAATGGGAATAGATTGCTATTAGGAATACACATACATATGCACATACATGTACATACAGAGATAAATAAGTCTGTTAGTTTGACTGACATGTACTCAATACTATGTAAGAATTTCTCCTTCTTTCATCATTCATTTATTCTCCTTTTCCTTTGATTCTGACTTCTATATAATTTATTTAACCTTTTATACTTCCCCACAACATTTGTACTACATATCTTACCCAATTTCTATAAGAAAAATAATTTTTAGTTTTAAAAAAATAATTTTTAGTTCTTTACAATATTCATTTTAGTTCAATGATTTTTTCCTAAAATAAAATTTTCCCTTTAGACTAAAACGTAAGAACATTCCATAAAATTTAATGTCTAAAATAACACATACTAAATATTATCAACTATCATTTATTTATATGCAATATTGATTTGTACCTATTCTATATGATCAAAATTTCAAGATTTAGACAATCAAGTGGTACACATGTGAGGGATGCAAATGGCTTAGCATTAGTCATTTTTAAATTCTTAAAAATTTAAATATTTTTTCTTATTATAAGAAAAATCTTTTACTTCACATTTTCTTGATCTGTGGTTCTGACCATGTTGCAGTGCACAAGGTATACACGGAAATTTGGCAAAACACTGAAAATTGGTGTTCCTGGTATTCCCGGTCCACACATTTCATGTATAGATGTTGGTACTCATTTTTTTAAATACAATGTGGGAAGCCATCTACAAGCCATGGGTAAACTGAGGGATGTTGGAGCCATTAGATGGGGAAGCTTGGTTTGGGGAACTCCCAGTTGGAATCCAATGGATTCAGAATGCTTAATTCATGCAGGGTGCAGTGGTGCATGACTTTTAATCCCAGCAGGTTGGGAGGCTGAGACCAGAGGATCCGGAGTTAAAAGCTTAAAAGAATTAAAAGTTAAAAGTTATTGAGACCCTGTCTCTAAATAAAATACAAATAAGGCTGGGGATGTGGCTCAGTGATCAAATGTCCCTGAGTTCAATCCCCAGTACCAAAGGGGGTGGGGGAGGCCTAATTATCCCCTGTCCTAGCTCACTGCTCTAATTCAGGTTCAGCTCCAGAGATGGGAGTGACTTGTGGAGTCAGACAACCTCCAGGAGATGGGTGTGGCTTGTCAAATGCCAATCAACCTGTTTACTGCAAGACTCCTGCCACACAGAGAAGCAAGCACCTAAACAAGACTCCTCCAATTGATTGCATTAATCGGCAGTCCCACCAACAATATGATAGTGTGCCTTTTCCCCCACAACATCGCCAACACTTATTGTTCCTTGTATTCTTAATAGCTGCCATTCTGATTGAAGTGATATAAAATCTTAGAGTAGTTTTGATTTGCATTTCTCTTATTGTAGAGATGTTGCACATTTTTTCATGTATTTGTTGATTGATTATATAGATCTTCTTCTGAGAATTGTCTGTTCAGTTCTTTAGCCCATTTATTGATTGGGTTATTTGTGTTTTGGAGGTTAAGTTTTTTGAATTCTTTATATATCCTGGAGATTAGTGCTTTCTGCTGTATATATAGTAAAAATTTGCTCCCATTGTGTAGGCTCTGCCCATTTGACCAAGTTATCCTACTCCTCAGTTTATACCCAAATGACTTAAAAATAGCACACTACACTGATGTAGCCACATCGATGTTTATAGCAGCACAATTCACAGTAGCTAAATTGTGGAACTGACCTAGATACCTTTCAATAGAGGAATGGATAAAGAAGCTGTGGTATATATACACAATAGAATATCACTCAGCATTTAAAGAGAATGAAATCATGACATTTGCAGGTAAATGGATCGAGTTGGAGAATGTAATGCTAAGTGAAGTAAGTCAATCCCCATAAACCAAAGGCCAAATGTTTTCTCTGATAAGTGCATGCTGATGCATAATGGGGGAGGAAAGAATGGAAGAATTTTGGATAAGGTAAAGGGGAAGGCCATGTTGGTAGGAAAGATGGTGGAATGAGATGGACATCATTACTGTAGGTACATATATGAAGACATGAATGGTGTGACTGTACTTTGTGTACAACCAGAGAAATGAAAAATTGGGCTCCATTTGTGTACTATGAACTGAAATGCATTCTGCTGTCATATATAATAAATTAGAACAAATAAATATATAAATAATTTTTTAAAAATGACTCCTCCCATTGAATCGAATCCTTTTCCCTGTCTTTGATGTACTCCCCCTTAAATAAAGAATTGTGGCCTTTTTTCAGTTGTTCAGTTCCAGTTTCCATGAGGACTGGAAGACCCATCAGATGCTTTGCTTTTCATATATAATTTTTGGATTTTTCTTTATTTCTTACTGATTATTTTAGACTTTTTATTTTCCCAGGTGGTTCACACCTCCTGGGCAGGAACCTACTCTATCGGGATGCTGGATATCCCGATAACACAGTGTTTATAAGTAATGAAACTGTGAAATTTAAGGACATATCCTTTTACACTTATCACAAAGTATAATTATTTACACATAAATATATAATATCTTGTAATTTATCTATAAATAAATTAGTGACATCAAAGAGTTTGTAAAAATTTCCAGCTGCCAGGAAAATTTTGTCCAATGGAAACCTGTGATGTGGTATGGTCACATGAATATCAACAACCTAGGGAACCATGCCTTGGGATTGTTTTAATATCATCTTTTAGAATCATGTACTGTCTCTGAGACACTGTACTAATATCATCAAGAGAACTTCCAAAGAGATTTAGATTATTTTAGTGATCTTCTTCTCATCTCACTCAAATCTATCAATGCAATATCACCTTTCCTTCCTAAAAATATTATAAGCCTGTATGCTTATAGCTCAGTCCTATGTTTCACAATATCAAAACTTCCTCTCAGGAGGGCATATTGCTCCTCTTTTGCATTTTGCACAGATAGTCCTGTACTGCTTTCATTGCTCAGTAACTCAATTAATCCTAATTGTTCTCATCTTTATTATCACCTCCTCTCATGGGAAGTTTCCTATTATAATAATATATTGGATGACTTAAAGTTTTTTCATTGACTCTATAATAGGACCAATTTAAGGTGTTTTATTGAAAAGAAAATTTCCTACCTTTAAAATTTTAATGTACTTGAATATATATGTTTAATTAAAAGGCATGCTTGGGAGGAGAGAAAGACATCAGGACAGTCATATTATCCTTTTTCTGAAACCGTTTTTAGCAGAGAGGACCTTCGACTTGTGCAAATACACCTCATTATGTTGGTAAAAAAAAATGAAGGTAAATTGGAAACTGTGAGGATAAAAACTCACAAATGTTCAAGACACAAATAAGAATCTATTTTGCTTACTTTTAACACTTTCCTCTTGGTTACTCTATGGCAATCCGCAATCAAGAATGCAGGATAGGATGTTTATATGGAACTCTAAAGTTTTCTTCTGCTAATTTTCATTTGAGAATTTGTAGATGAATTGAAAATTTAAAAAAAAAATACTTGTAAGTTTAGTATCCCTGCAATTATTTTTGGAAAGTTGCGATGCTGCAGATTTCAGACAATGAATGTAATTCATAGGCCATTGTTAATCTCTGTACAACACTGCCTCCTAAGAGTGCAAGGTATTAGCATATTAGTCACTTCAAAGACTCACAGAGTATTTTTTTAATCTATGGAAACTAAGAGAAGCTGGAATGTTTAGAAGGGAAATGAAATATGTGTACTCTTTGGTGATGTCATAGCTGTATAAAAGGAGGGGCAACAAAGAGTGAAAAAGGAGGTCCCATGAGAAGCATACAGGTAAGTAAAAGGAAATAAGAACTTACTTATTTTATTGCAAGAGGCTAGGTGTGAGGACTTTTGTCCTAATGGTAGCATCTTCCCCTGAGAATGATGATGAATTCTTGAAGGAGAACTAGGTCTAGACTCACGCAAATAGGTCACTGTTTTTGTTGTTGTTGTTGCTTGTTTGTTTGTTTATAATGCAGGAAAGTGAAAGATCCAGTGTTTAAAGTGTATATTCCCATGTTGTCTTTTCATGTTATTTTATGCCTATTCTTGTGAATTAATAATTGAAAAAGTAAAAAAAACATGTTTATTTTAAAGGTACACTAACATCATCATGCTTTGCCTTATTAGACATAAGAGAACAGATACACACTTTTTAGCTGTTACAAAAAATTAAAGGTTCCCAAATCAAAAATAGTTCTCTTAATGTGCATGTGTTATGTATTCACTATCGTTTTTCTAAATGGTTGAGACTGGCACACTGTTATTAATATGTAGGCTGATTGTGGGTATCTTTTCTCTTTTAGATAAAGACCTGCTACAGTTTTTGTAAGATATTCCTACATATTTCTTATTAGGAAATAGGAACCCAAAAATGAAATGGATCATATAATTTGTAATTCACATTTGAGTTTTTGGTATACTTTCTTCTTCATATTTACTTTATATTTAAGCTATGTTGCTTATGCTTATTAAATATAAAATCATTGCTCTGATAGCAATATGAAATTATGCAATGTTCTTATGTCAAAATAAGGTTATTTAAAAACAAATAAAAATTTGTAAATGATTCTTCTCTAATTTTCTTAAAAGATAACTAATTTTATTAACAGTGAAGGGGAAAATAAACATCAGTTTTCAGAGTAGAACAGTTTACCAAAAGCAATTGTCTAACCCTTAAAATAAATATTTGTTTCCATATCACTGACTTTTTTTCTGCTCCAAAAATTCATTCTTCCTAAAAGGGCTAGTAGGAATTAGTAGTGGAGATTTCATGGATTAGAATTTGTCTTTCATGAAGGACAGGAATAGATTTCATTTATCACTCATTCCCAGTGCTCCAGGCATGCCTATTCTGGGGTAGTTGACAAATACGCATTAACAAATCAGTGAATTGTGGTCACTTAAATTCAATCTTGTGTAAGTTCTGAATAATATTAGGATTGTTTTTTTAGGAAGGGGTGATTGAATTGTTTCCACATATAGATGAGATTATATATTTAATGATTAAAATGAATCATTCATTCAGCTGTTAAAACTGTACCCACACAGCTCAAGAGGCTGATGGGGGAGGAGGATCGCAAATTCAAACCTCAGCACCTTAGTGAGACTTAGTTAGACCCTGTCTCAAAAAAAGAAAAAAACAAACAAACAACAAACAAACAAACAAACAAAAAAGAGTTTAAGATGTGCCTTCCTGGTTAAGTGCCCTAGGTTCAATCCTTGGGAGAAAAAAAAAAAAAAAGAATCACCATTATAAGACCATTGATAGACAAATTAAATTGGAGCATTCTATGAACAACTTAAATTGTATTTTTCTTTCATCATATCATTTAAATGGCATCTTAAGTCATTTTATTAAAATATGTTTATATTTATATGTTGCATATTTAAAATTATCTTTTAAAAAGAGGCTTATAGTTTCTTTTTGCTGAAATCCATGAAAATGTTTTTAAAACTTTAATGTAACCCATAGGAATTTGTTTTAATTCTCATTTTTTTATATTAATACTATAAAATATGTAAATTTTTTGCTAAAAATCTTAGACAAATATCCTATTTCTTAGGTGTCTTCTCACTTTCAAAATATTGTCAATCCCATTAATTCAGAATTTTTCTAGAAAATCCTCATGCCATCATTGGTAGAAGGTAATTATTTGTGAGTACACTGAACATCTCTCTTTTGCATTTTTTAAGTTACATTAAGATTTATTTACTTTTATAAATCCCAATATTCATTAGTTACTTGGCTTATTTTTTTCTACCATCAAATATTCGAATCATAAAATTTAAACGGTTGAAATCAATTTTGAAAAAGCCTTATAATTTTTGTTTCCTATTTCTTGAAGGAAAACAATGTTCAATCTGAAAAAAAAAAAAAAACACACTTCATTCAAAAGTCTAAATTTCTGTTAAAGAAAAAAGGTGTTTTTTTTTATTTAAGATAAACTTTTATGATTATTATCAAGACTTTTTTCCTAGCATGTTGTCCCAAACTCTTTTTTTTTTTTCCAATACAAATAAGCTATCTTATTTTCTTTCATAAGCTCTGTAGATATTCCTACTAACCCATCTGGTATAGAAATCACAGCTTGAATTTTAATGAGACAATATTATTTATTATATTTGTTGTAGCACATTTTCCAATGTTAGCACTGTCTTGATAATTCTTTCTGTGAATGGGCCAAAATACCTTTGCCATTCTGGAGAATATAGGGAGAAGTGTTGGCACTTGATCATTCAGTAAAGCTCAAACCTGTGAAAGCTTAATGTCTACAAATGCAAGGAGTGAAGCACCCTAGACTTTAAATAAGGAACCATATCCGACTGGTAATTATGAGCTCTTTGCTGGAGATAGTAAGATGTGTGTACTATATTATGTTTAAAGAAGCAGTAATAGAATAAATAGCACATTTATGATCTTTAAAGAGTTAAGGCAAGCCCATAGTGACAGAATAATAATCATAATGAGCAATAATTATGTTATTATGAAATATGCTCATATGGTAAACTTAACTCCTTTCTTTGCAGGTCTCTGTGTATAACTTTTTGGTTAGATTAGGCCACATGAGAAGAAAAATATACTCTGGATATTTAAAATTAATATTTTCCTGAAATGTAGAATATGAGAGAATATTTTCTTAGAATATTGATACTGTTTCCATTTGGTTGACTTTTGTTTTGTTTGAGGCAGAAAAATTTGGCTTGACTGGGAATTATCAGGAGACAAGTGTTTCAGATGGGTGCCCACATGTTCTGTTTCCCCTTGGGACTTCCCTTATGCAGATGAATGATTGATCACACGAAGTATAAGTCATTAAAGGAAAAGAGCAAATGCACAGAATGGTATAGATTTTCAGAGGTCTTAATTAAAGTTCACAGAAGTTTAGAAAATTGAGAAATGCCCTTTTTTTGACACTTTCTCTACCCTATTACTTGGTTTCTGATTTAGATCTGTGTT
Organism: Marmota flaviventris; assembly: GCF_047511675.1. Lineage (NCBI taxonomy): Eukaryota > Metazoa > Chordata > Mammalia > Rodentia > Sciuridae > Marmota > Marmota flaviventris. Next base: position 37,578,233 of record NC_092498.1, read on the forward strand.
TAATTAGTTATTATTAGTATGCAATAGCCTAGAGAGAATTGGACTGAAAATTCCCTAGTTGAGAGGTGATTTGTCACTGTTCAGAGGAAAATGAAGAGTTATTGACTAAGGGGTTTTAGCCTCTTCCAAAACTTTTCACTTTCCACAACATCATCAGTCTTAAAACAATGAGATTAGAGACAACAGAAATTGCATGCTCTCTTCCTAGGAGTTATATAGGTATTTTCTCTCATTTCTCATGTATAATAAACTGAATCCTAAGTGAATATCTGAAATCAAGGACAAAAATAAAGCAAACACTGAGGAGCAGAGCATAAAAGCTAGTGTTAAATTAGTTCTAGAAGTTTCTATGTGTTTTTCTTTTTGTGTCTGACAGATGTTCTTAGCTTATAAAGGTGATGCTCCTTCTGGTATCATGCAGAGAACTGCCCAGCTTGACTTCTAAATCAAGGTGAAAACTTTGTTTTTGTTTTTTTTTTTTTTTTCTTCCCTATTTAGGAAAGTGTCCTTCTGTTCATCCTCTAATATATTTGGGAAAGATATTTCAAGTATGAACATTTAGTTAAGGGAGGTAAATATTGTTGAGTTAGCTTATTAAGCTCCTCGGTCATAAACACAGCCTATTTAATAATACAAGGTTAACAGTCTAGAAACTTTTTCTTTGTAGAGTTTGAAATTGAAGCTTCATTTTGAGTCATGCAATGCAAAGGTAGCATTCTGGATCAATAATATTCCATCTCCTAGAAAGAGCTGTTATATTAAACTATTCCTATGGGGAAAGATTACTTTGGGGTTTAAATCTGCAGCTTGGTCTTATTGCTTTTTCCCCCAATAGAATTCATTTTACTTGTAACTTGGGGTCTCCTAGCTAGCATTTTTTAAATCTGACAATTAAAGTCCTAGCTCATAAGCTTGGCAGGTTTTAAAAGTTACAGGTCAAAGGATACATACAGAGATGTGCATAATGAGAAGTCAACCTCATATATAGTGGTGATACAACCCCTTTCTCCTTTCTCTGAAAGTTAGATTCTGTTCTTTAAATCCTTTGAACCACACTGTTTTATGTGTGTGCAGAATAATTAGGAGTCAACCAGAAGCAAAAAACCTGACAAATTTTCCCTGAAATTGAACTACCATCAGACTGTCTAAGCTCAACTTCAATCTTAATCGTATATAAATGTATTAGCAGTGACATTTTCCCCACTAGAAATATAATTTAAACATAAAGTGTAAGGCAAAGAGCTTTATTTTAAATCTCTTGTCATGATCATTGGAGATGACTGTCAAAAAACTTTCTTTGTCTTGTCAACAACTACCATGTAGCATAGAGTTCCTCTACCTGAGAGCACAGTCATAGGAAGGGATACTTTCTGCAGAGATACAAGTCACTTCATTGAGGAAGAAAATTGTGATTTAATCTTATGTTTTCTATGAAATGTACTTTCTTGTTTAAGAAAAAAAAAACTGTTAAGTCTTTACTTATCATGAAAACACATATTAGAAAAAAATTAATAATTCAGTTTTGAATTAATAGGAAGGAATTGTAATACCTCATGTGACCATAGCATTTACCTTTAAAATATATGAGATTTTGTTTGAGAATTTTCTTGTTATTTCTGCTCAGATTCTGGGCAGAGAGACATAATTTATTCCCTGCCACCCCTATTTAGGAGTGTACATTATTAGGTTAAAGAAGGAAGCATGGCTCAAGGACCACAGTGCCTAGACTGTTAGAATGTGTCAAATAGTTCAGATATTTACTTTAAAAGCATAATCAGAGCTGGGCATGGTGGTACATGCCTGTAATCCCAGCTGTTCAGAAAGCTGAGGCAGGAGGATCCTGAGTTCAAAGCCAGCCTCAGCAAAAGCGAGGTGCTAAGCAACTCAGTGATACCCTGTCTCTAAATAAAATACAAAAATTGGACTGGGGATGTGTCTCAGTGGTTAAGTGCCCCTGATTTCAATCCCCAGTACCCACTCCCACTGAAAAAAAGTATATGCAGAATAGGTAAAACTTGGTGCTCCTCAACAGATGAATGGATAAAGAAAATGTTATATATATATATATATATATATATATATATATATATATATATATATGTATATATATATATATATATATATATATACATATATATATATATATGTGTATATATATATATATGTGTGTGTATATATATATATATATATATATATATATATATATATATACATACACATACAATGTAGTATTACTCAGTTTTGAAGAAGAATGAAACTATGGCATTTGCTGGTAAACGGATGGAGCCGGAGAACACTATGCTAAGTGAAATATGCTAATCCCAAACAACCAAATGCCTAATATTTTCTCTGATATGTGGATGCTAATTCACAATGGTGGGAGGGGTGCTCTAGGGAAGAATAGAGGTACCTTGGATTACACGGAGGGTGGGTAGGAAGGATAGTAGAATGAATTGGATATCATTACCCTATGTGCATATATGATTACACAACTGGTGTAACTCCACATCATGTACAACCAGAAAAATGAGAAATTTTACTCCATTTATGTGTGATGTGTCAAAATGTATTCTACTGTCATGTATAACTAATTAGAACAAATTTTAAAAAGTTAAAAAAAAATGCAGTGACCTGTATGATCTAAAATTAGATTTTAATTTTTAATTTTTTTCAGAAACTAACCAGTTATTAAATAATTGGTTATTTAAATCTAATAATTCAGTGTCTTGAAGTGAGAGCCACATCCCCAGCCCAATTTTGTATTTTATTTAGAGACAGGGTCTCACTGAGTTGCTTAGTGCCTCACTTTTGGAGGCTGGCTTTGAACTCTCAGTCTTCCTGCCTCAGCCTCCTATTCCACTTTAAAGGCATGTACTACCACACCCAATAATAATTATTGAATTTACTATTTAGAATCTAAATGAAACTTCCCCTTATTCTCTCTCTGGCTTCAACATCTAGAACATCAGACACAAGATATTTGTTTAATTATTTTTCTTGTTGGTTGACTAGAGTTCAATATTATTTTAGGATATATACCTTATATTATGATATATACCTCATATTTGGGATATTATTTTAGGATATATGCCTTATATTAAATAAATTCTGGTTGCATAGATATGTATAGGTAACACAAAAAGATTTAGTAAAGTTCCGACTTGTTTGTTCCAGTGTTAAGGAAGTGAATCAATTCTCTTACCCTCTGTTTCTTATATCTAAAGCTTCTTCCTCTAATGAAATTGTTCTGTGAAAAATCAGAAATTTCTTGATTGTTTTCATCTTTAAATCGATAATTAAAGTCTCTCCCCCCCCATCTTAGTGGTGGAAAGAAAAGGAATAATTGCTAGGAAAATATTAACAAACAACAGCATATGACTTTTACAAGACATTAATAATATGAAAAATACATTTAGTTTGTAATTCCATTTTTTTAAAATCAACCTAAAGTGATTAGTAGCATCCACAATGGAATGCTGATGTAATTTTTTTTTGGCATAGAGAAACAAATTTGTGAGATTGCTATTAATGTCACTGCCACATAAATTGGGCAAAAGTTACAGTGTTATCTTTTTTAAGTGGAGGATTTCTTTTTGACTCATGTTCCTATTTTATAGAAGACAACATTCTAAATTGATTCAACATATACTTTGCCTTACAAAACTCTCCAGGGATCCAGTGTTCACAAACAATACCATTCTTTGTGTGGAGAAAAATTAGTTTACAAGAGGCAAAAATAAACCTAGAAGTAGCTGGCTTTCAAAGTCATTGCATCATGGATGGCTGTGTATATAAATCATATTTTTAACATATTAGAATCCATATAAGATTTCCTTCAGAATCACAGGTAGGCTATTGCATGAACTTCTTGGGAGAACAAAGAAAATGCTCTGTTTTAGATACCAACATCATTGATAGAAAATGCCCTTACACTAATTGGAATAAATTTTTACCTTCCCGGTTGTAAGTCAGTGCTACTCAAGATTTTTTTCTGATAATGTGGCAAGAGTAGCTTCACTTTCATCTATTAATGTCATCTCTTGTGTGCCTGCAAAATTTGCCAGAACTGATTAGAGCAGATATTAAATGATAATTGGACATTTAGTGCTCCTCAAACAGAAAGTGACAGATGGGGCACTAATTAAATTATAGTTCTGACATTATTCACAATGGTTTATGACTCTTCGGTGATGACCTTCATGCATCTCTTCTCCATGATTTTTTCTTTTGGTGGGTAAAGAGAGATAGAAGGTTGACTGGTACAAAGAAATACTATCTTTTAAAAAACACTGAGCGGAACTCACAGGAATGTAAAATGCCTAATTTTTAAAACCTATCCATCAAGATAAAACATTGCTCTGTGGCAAAACGAATAATCGCAAAGCAAAAAGAAAACTTACTATGAAGGTAATGAAGTGGGAAGAAAGTATCTGGGTAATCCTCAAGAATACACAAAGATTATAATGACCCTATTTCTGGAAAGGGTAAAGACTTTGTTCTGATTAGAATAAAAATATAATTCTGATATCAGAAATGAGGCTGCAGTCCTTTTTTTATAATGCCTTTTTTTGTTTGTTAACTCAAGCTTGTATGACTAGTTATCTCCACCAGCTAAATGAAGAACCTTGTTGAAAAGATGCGGGGGAGGGGGATTAAAAGAGACTCTAAGCCACAGTTGCTGAAGCAGAACTGCATTTTCCTTTTCAATTAAAAGAGAAAACACAGTGTTGATTGCTTTCTAACTTTAGTTTCTTTAATTTTATTCCAGCATTGAGTAGTTGTCTAAAAAATAAAAAAAAAAAAAAAACACTACCAAGAGTAAAAATTTCAAAGACTTCAGCTTTAGTTTCCAATACAGAATATCCCTGTCTAGTGATTCACCAAAGTTTTAATTTAAAAGGAAACCATTGCTTCTTGTCTTTTTCTTATAATTTTCTAAGTATACTTTCTGCTGACATATATGCATAGTTTTATTATCCTTAATGATAAGTCCAGGTCTGATAACCAATTAGAACCCATTTTCCCCCATCTTCCTATTTAAAATGTGAAAAAAAGAAAAGTTGCTTATTTGTTTGGACTGATATAATCTCTTCAACACATATAGTTCGTAAAAGATAGTGAATGAAGGTAAAATTTTGTCTAAATATGTTCTGAATTGTAGATATGATAAGAATTGGCATATTCAATGTAAAATATTACATAGAGGGCTGGGGTCCTAGCTCAGTGGTAGAGCGCTTGCCTAGCATGTGTGAGGCACTGGGTTCGATTCTCAGCACCACATATAAATAAATAAAGTCCATTGATTACTTAAAACATATTTTAAAAAAATATTACATAGAAAGTATATAGACATAGGACTCTAGTTCTGCCTAGCTACCTATATGAATTTGGAGAAATTTATTTCCCTAGAAGAGCCTTAGTCAGTCATTAATAAAATACATGGCTTCAGTAAATATAAGTTCTTTCATACTCTCAAAAGTCTTATACTTCTTCTGGATGACTTGTGTTTCAGGTCAGTGAAATCAGTGTTATTTCAATAGCAGTTTATTTCTATAGAAAACTTAATATATTACCAATTACATGATAGGTACTGTAATACTCAAATAAATGCAAATGTATTCACTGAAAAGAACTGAACAATAGTGTTTAGAAAATATTCTGCTTAACAACAGGCTATTCAGCTATTCAAAACCTTTACAGTGCTTCTTGTTTTCATGTTTGTTGTTGAATAATGAATGCATAACTATGCCAGCTACAGTTGTACATGTTGAGGATGTTTGTGTGTGTTTTTACAGGTCTTTTTATTATGCATTCTTTTGCTGTTAAGATATTTATCCATTAACTTGCTGAACATAAGCAACATATGTCATTTGCTGTTCTGTTCTGATAACTCTATTGAGGTAGAATATAAAGTTATTAGACTCTGACATGCTCTATACAATGATTTCCCTTATCTGTTCCTTAGTGCCATACATAGTTAAAATTATTTGTCACAACTTTGTTTGTTTGATTGTTTGTTATGATTTTCTAGGGAGAAACAACTAGTTCCTTGATATAAAATTTCTGGTATTTTCTGAATTTCTCTTTACCAAAAACAACATTGAAACATCACCCCTCTTCTGTCACCTCCTTTTCTTCCTTGTTTTTTTGAGAAATCACCATTACCAAACTGTTTCTATGTTTCCAACTGGAATCTAAGTTAGTACCGGGGAATAAATGTCAGTAACTGGAGATTGAGGATGCATTAAAATTTCTTTGTAAATTCTTTCCATTGTCTTACTTACCTAGGTTTTAATATTTCAGTTTCAATTTATGTATCATTTTCCTTTATAGATAACATAAAAATAAATTAGTAGCCATATGGTCTCCTGCTTTCCATTTAAAAAAATATTTTAACAATGTATCTGATTTGTATAGTAAAAATTGTTCCTTTCTTACCATTGCTTCTTGCTAGGCATAACTTAGAAGCCCTTTTGTTTTGTCTTCATTGCGCTTCATGAGCTTATTTTGCCTCAGTCTATGAAATACAGAGCTGTGTTTGGGGCTGACCAAGACCTAGGGTAATAGTCTGCTTTTCAACCTTACACATACCAAATCTTTATTTTTACTTACAACATTGTTTGTGTAAGTAGTGGAACTGTTAAAGGCACATTTTAAATTGAGCTAATTATAGAATGCTAAAATTTTAAAGCTATATATTTGGCTAATTGGTATCATAACCTTCAATTAATAATTTGAATACCAATAGTTTGCATTATTCAAGTATGAATACATTCAAAAAGGAAAGACATCATCAATAAAGTTAGAGAATTAACTACTCCCACAGGAGAATAAAGTGTTCTGATACATATATGTACAAGTTAGAAGGGATCCCAGGAATTATCTAATGCAACATCTGTAATTGGAGAAGACTTAGGACAAAGACATGAAAAGAGTTTGTAATGGTCACAACCTGGTAATGGTAGATGTGGTTTAAGTCTTTTGACTATCAATGTGGTAATCTATTTTGGTTAAGTGACAATAACCTATTTATTCTACACCAAGGATGGGCAAGGTTTTGTTTGTTTGTTTTTTGTTTATTTTTTTTCTGAAAAATAGTGTTGGCTTTCCAGGCTACATGGCTAATATTGCAACTATTCAGCTTTGCAGCCCTAGACAATATTTAAATAACTGAGCATGGTTATTTTTCAATGAAAATATAGTCACACAAACAGAATACTGGTTGGATTTAGCCAAGGAAGTGTGATTGGCTATTGATCTATCCAATTGAAAAGCAATTTCATACTTTCAAAAATCCTTAGTTGTACACTTCAAATGGTTAAAATGATAAATGCTATGCTATATGCATATTTTACTAAACAAAACACAACAATTCTAAGCAAATTATCTTACATTTCATCTATCCTTATTATAAGAGCTGAGTAGTAGAAAACCTACTTTTAAAATGATAATGATCAAGGATTAACATATAATTTGACTAATAAAATTTTTGTTGAATGATTGGAATGTGGTAATGAAAAGTCAAAAGAAACAGAGTTTACAAGTCATGTGCTGTATCAAGACATTCAGGCAACAATGGATTGTGTATGTGATGACAGTCTCAAAAGATTATAATAGGGCTGTAAAATCCCTTTCACCTTATGTTTTTACTGTACCTGTCCTATGTTGAGAAGTATTTAGATACACAAACACTTACCTTTAATTTACAGTTATCTACATTATTCACTACAGTAACTTGCTATATAGGTTTGCAGCCTAAAAACAATAGACTAGAGCTTATAGCCCACCTACCTTTGTGTAAGTACACTCTATGATGTTTACACAACAAAATCACCTAAACACAATTTTCAGAACATATCCCCATTATTAAGTGATCCATGAGTGTCGTAAGAACTTGGGGATGATATCACTTGCAAATTTGAGCTGTGTGCCTTAAGAAAACTGCAGTTAATCACATATCTGTTTTTGAAGATGAGACTTAACAGGTAAACATGCTCCAAAGTTATTTATGTCAGTACAGAGTCTAATTTACACAGTTCAAAATAAAATACCTAAAATATTTGAAGTATTTTTAACAGAGAAAGGTAAGGTCCAAAATGTTTTCATTTTTCTCATAGTTTATGAACAAAACCCCAAGGATGCTTTCTATATGAACACACCTCATTCCCATCCCCATTTAGTTTCTTAAGAAATTGGTCATTCTCACTTTTCTTCTTCTTACTCATCCAATGTAAAAGTTTGAAAACTGATAAAATATGAGTTCCTTTCTCATAATGCTCAATTATTTTACATAAAGTAATGGTTGAATGAAATGAGAGTAATCGGAAGATGACAACTATAGTCTTTGGAGTACCACCAGTCACTCTGGTATCCATCTAGAATGGCCCATCCACAGTATGTAGATTAAGGCAAAACAGGTGAATTTTGTCTTTTTCCAGTACTTTCCTCACCTCTTCATTGATAAACAATTGATATATAATAAATTACATGTGTTTTAAAAATGTAATTTTATTAGTTTTGACAGGTATACCTTTCTGAAACTATCACCAATGTTAAGATAACGTCCATATCCACAAACTCCAACATTTTTCTTGTGCCATCTTCGAGCTGTCTTGCCCCTTTCTGTTCCTCCCACAACTCATTCAAAGGGAAACTCTGATCTAAGTTACCTCACTACATGTTAATTTGCATTCTCTAGAATTTTACATAGTGGAGTACCACAGTATTTTTCACTGAGCGTCTCTATCTTAAGATTAATACATGCTATTAGGTATAGCAAGATTTCATTGATTTTTATTGCTGAGTTGTATGTTATTTTATAGATATCCCACAATTTGTTTATCCACTCACTTTCTTAAAGTTGTTTAGTTTGTTTTTATATTTTGGCTGTTACAAATAAAGCTGGTATGAACATTATAAACTTGTTTGGAAAAAGAAATGCCTATGGTAGTCAGGTGTAGTGGCACATGCCTGTAATTCCAGTGACTTAGGAGACTGAGGCAGACAGATCATAAGTTCAAGGCCAGCCTCAGCACTTAGCAAAACATACAGTGACTTACCAAGACCTTTACTTAGGATAAAAAATTAAAAGGGCTGAGAGTATTGCTTAGTGGTAAAATGCCCCTTTTTTAAATTCCCAATACTTGTACTCTATCCCCCCAAAAGAAATACCTTTAATGAACTGACAAGGTTGTGCAGAATATATATATGGTATAGTTTGCTTTCTTCCAATTATTTTTACTCAAGCTACTCAGTAAATAAAATAACTGGAGGAGTGAATGGGAAATATTGTCAGCGGAGTTGTGTTTGAACATAGGAGATCAATGCACTCCAGTGCACTCCCAGGGTATGGCTGCTGCAGAGTTCTAAGTGAGAAGTTCCAGGGTCTCTGGTTTAGCTCTAATCAAACCTTTGGGACTTTGTTAGTTGATATCTGCTCTGGAGAGAGTAGATAAACACACCTCTTGGGCTGGGCAGATGTTTATCTCTGCTCAGAGTCTGGATCTCAGGAGTTTCCCAAGTATTCTACTGCTAAGATGGGGAGCCAACCCTCCAGAGGTCTTGTATGCCCTACTGCCCAAGAGTGTAGCATTCCAGGGATCAGTCTGCAAGTGAAATCCCTGAGTGTAATCACATACACCTGTTCTGTTTCCTAACCCTGCTGCTTATTGTGTGAACCACCAGACTCTAAGGGAAAGTGAGTTGTACTTTCCTCCATGTCTGTGACTCCTAGGCTCCTGAGTACAATCTTCTCTGGGCCTGATTTAATCACATTCTGCACAGTACACCCTGGGCTTCATGGGAGATTCTTGCTGGGATAGTGTGGTGATACTTACTGGGATCTTTTTGTTGTTGTTGCTGTTGTTGCAAGAAATGACTGTCAGGAAATGAGATCTGGAAGCAACACTTTCTTAGTGGCACCGTGTCCCAGAGGGATAATTCCCAAACTCTGAGCCCCCAGCACAGCAGAACTCTTACTTTTGAACATAAACAAGTTTTGGGTATATCAAGACGAGGGAGTTGGTAAAATTCTATAGAAGGTGCATTTTATATTCCTTATGTGGGTACAAGCTTGTCAACAGCATAGGGACTCTTAGCTCAGACAGCTTAGAAACTTACTGCATTAAGCCACAACAGGATTTTTCTGCTCCAGCTACTTTGTTCCCTGCTTCTGCTACTGAGGTCATCTTGTTACAGGTACCTGTTAGCTCCTACAAGTCTCTATGTTTAAATGTCAGTAAGCAGAGCTGCTGTGTGTCACCATGCAAAACCAAAGCCTGTCAGCTCTTAAACTTCTAAAGTTTCCATTTTACTCTATCACATTTTCATGACAAATTTGTCCACGGTATTTCTCTATTTGTGTTATCCTTCTCTGCAGCAGTAAACCTGTGCTGCGATCACTACTACTACTAGCTTGGCTCCAATATACTTTCCTGTCCTTTCTTCAATGCATCCAAATTCATGGGTCTCTCTGTGTCTGACTGCCCAGTATTGAATTTCAGTGAATTTCCTCTTTCACTCACCACTCCTGTGTTTATAATCCCAAGCCACAAAGCAACTGTAAATGTAGCCTTGCTCTAATCACCGTTTTTACACAAATCATTCTAGAGCAAAATGAGGACTTGAGCATATACATATGCTCAGATGGTTAATTTAAAGTGTCGACTTGACTAGACCGTGTGTTCCAATTGTTTGGACAATTTGTACGTTGCTGCTACGATATCATTTTGTAGATGTTATTAACATTTACAATCCCTTAGGTTTTAGTAAAAGACATTACAGTTGGTGGTCATCGTTCAGTTGTTTTCAGGCCATAAAAGCAAAACCTGGAGGTTTCCCAGAGAAGCAGTTCTCAAGACTGTAACAGAAATCCCTTCTTTCCTCTGTCACACACTACATAAACAGATGTGTGACACAGGTTACTACTGTTTTCTCCTTTTTGAAAAATTCCGATGTATAATAGGAACAACTATAAACACACTCTTAGGCAAATGCAGAATTTTCTTTACATTATGAAGTTTCTTTTCTAAACGAAAGAGCTTAAACACTGAAATAAGTTAGCTTATCAGATTGCAAGTGTGGGTCTTTGTAGAGCACTCATGAGATTAAGGTACTCAAAGTCATTTTCTCAAAGCAGAAATCCAATGCGTTCAATTAATTTTGAATTTGGCACAAATTACAACATTATAGATAAGAAAAACAAAAGAAAAAAGCATATGGTATTTATCAAAAAGTTGAGCCTTTGAATTTGAGAATTGATGATGTAGAAACCTTCACTATTCACCAAAACAAGATCCCCAAACAAAATAAAACAAAAATAATATAAACTCAAAAGACACAGAGGTTACAACTTAATTTTAATTCTGACTGTAAATATGAATTTGCTTTGTATACATTCAACTGAATCAATCAAGAAGATGAAAATTTCATTTTTAATACATGTAACTCATAAAGAATACAATGACAGTTAAACTAATCATTTCTACTATCTCAACTCTCACTTTTTATTTAATTTAGTTTAATTAAATGGAAAAAAAACTGGTTTTCATGGGTAAAATGATGAAGCGAATATAATTGTGTCTTGTTGGGCCATTTCATACTGATTTTCAGGGACCAAGTGCTGTTCTATTGTAAGGGGACAACTAGATGAGGATGGTGGGAACATGAGGTTAAGAGAATAATTCTATAAAATGAGCCCACTGGGCTGACCCCCCCCCCACCTCCCCACCCCACCCCAAACTTTCATTGCCAAAAAGCAATCTGCTTGAGTGTGTCCAGCCTGGCCTGAGGATATGTCACAATCCTCAACAAACTGAGGCAGGTGGCATAAATGTCTGGCAGCCTGTGTAGATAATGAATGATGAGAGGAGAAGGATTGGTTATCAAAGGAAACACAATGAGTTGCTAAGAGTTAAATGTTCCCACTTCCTGGCACAATAGGTTGTGAATGATTACCCCCTGCATCTCCTGCTCCTTTTAGTGCCCTTAGGGTGGTGATGGTGGTGGGGAATTGGGGTATATAAAACAGCAAGATGTACCCATTCCAGTAGACTCCCAGATTCACTTTGAAGAAGTCTGCTGTTTCTGACCCTTTCTTAAATAAAACTTGCTTTCTATGCTTGCCTCTGTGTTTCTTGAGTGTCTAATCTTTAACAATGGAGAACAAGGATCCTTTCCTGATCTCTAAGACTGATACACTATGCTCTTTCTCCATCAATTTACTAAATACTGATAAGAGCTCCTGAGGTCAATTTTAATGAAAAAGACATTTTAATGAAAAAGGCATTGAGTCAGACTTGTTAACATCTTCTACAAGCTCATAAATCAGCAAGCAAAGACATAAGTTTGGAATTCATGTCCTCTAACACCTGAATCCAGTTATTAAGCACTACCCTACAAAAATTGTGTTATTACCCTAATGGTAAACAAAAGTGCAAAGACTCATATCAGCATTTTTTTTCTCTCTTTTAAAGGACATGAGATTATTTAGGCTTTAACTAAAGGCATTGTGAAATTTTAAAATGTCTGACACTCCTGCTTTAATAACAGGTATGAGAATCATTTAAAATGTTTCAAATGTAAAGAGTTAGTTTACCTTGCATTAAAGCAGGATTTTAAACATTTTAATCAACATCACAGATAAAAATAAACATATCATTAGATGTGAACTAGCATGAGACACATTGACTATATTCATTTGAAATAATTCTTGATGTGCCATAAAGGTTAAATGTTACTCTGTTCACCAGTGACCATCCTCACATTAAGCACTATCTTTCACAATACCTTCCAAATTAGTTTGAATCGAACCATCAACCCCTCAAACGGAAATTGTTTACAGTTGTCATGGATTCTCTTTCGATAAATGAATCTTACTCTCTCTTCCAGGCTTCATTCTCTATATTGAGTTCCAAATATTCGTTTCTTCCTCCCCACCCTGTTTCTTGCAGCATGACTGAGAAATTTCATGGCATACCTAGCACACTATAATTAATTTATGGTTTGCTGGGTTTCCTTAACTTGGAAGTGTAAGAAATCAACCTGTGTTATATGGTTAAATAGATTTAAAACTTATATAGCAATCTTGATACTATTTCACAGTATGAAAATAAAATTAAAACTTTTAGCAAATATCTAAAATCATAATACATTAACCAAAACTCAAAATAATGTCAGATGTAATAACAGTGAACATTTTTATGTGCCTCAGCCCATGCGATGCTTTCTCATTAGCTGAAAAGATGTTCTGTAGTATCTAGTGGTGATAATATTAAAAACATATAAAAATAATTATGGTATTAAAATGTTTGTTACATTAATGACCATTTCTAGGACAGGGTAACATTTCAAAACTCTCAGAAAGATAAGACATTTCATTTACAATTACTTCATGAAAATTATACATGAGTTTTACAAACGCTTCAAATGGGTAAATTCATTAACATCTGCCACATGCCTATAATATCACATGCCCTGTAAGATATCATTACATTCAATCTTAAAAACTTTCTTGCAGTTTAGATGTAATTATTCCCATTTTGTAGAAGAAACATGGGTTTTAAAAGGCTTACTTAAAATTGCTTAAAATCAAAGATCATTAAAGGCACAACTGCATTATCTTGTCCAGTAGATTGGAATGGAAAGCTAATACAAAGCATTTGCCATGTGTCTGTATGTAGTTAAGCTGCACTCACATATTTTGAATAGTTTTCCTTGCCACAGAGTAACTTCAGATCAATTCATTTACACTCACATTTCATGTTGTTGACATTTTTTCCTCCTTTATTATTTTTCCAAAAGATCATATATAAGAGCCTCATAAAAAGCCTTCTATAGAACTAAACACATTAAGTTATTTATGCAAAATTTTCTGATAATTTTGACAGTAAGAGATATTGGAGATATCAAGAGGATGACATGTGACTCTGGAACCTCAAGGTTATTTAGGAAGGTACTTTTACATGAGAAAGTAATATTTCTCTCAATAATACCTGTGAAAGATAATGTGATAGTGTGTCTTTCTACATTTTATTTTTCCTTGAAAATTGGATATGGAAGACAATTTTGAGTTAATTTAGTTCCTTTTATTGTAGTGGGAGATTAGGATCAAGACACTGAGATCTGGAAGCAATACTTTATTAGTGGCACCGTGGCCCAGAGGGATAATTGTCAAAGTCTGAGCCCCTACCAGAGCAGGGCTTTTACTTTTATATATAAGTAAGTTTTGGGTAAATGAAGACACGGGAGTTGGTGCAATTTTATTGGAGGTTGCATTCTACATTCCTTATATAGGTAAAAGCTTGTAAACAATGGGACCCTCAGCTTAGACAGTTTAGGAACTTTTAGTGCATTAAGATTTAAAGGGAGTGTTCTGTCCCAGTTGCTTTGTTTCCTGCTTCTGCTACTGCAATTATCTGTTACAAGTACCTGTTAGCGGCTGCAAGCCTCTATGGTTAAATCTCAGTAAGCAGAGCTGGTGTGCAAAGCCACAGCATGTCAGCTCTTAAACTGCTAAACTTCCCATTTTGCTCTGCCATATTATAGGCTGAAATGCACCCTTCCAAATTTTGCACGTGACAGCCTTATCTCCAATGCAACTGTATTTACAGATAGGTAAAGAAGTAATTATGGTTCAATGAAATCAGAAGTGTGTGACCCTAATCCAATAGGTATCCTTGTCAAAAGAGGAAACGACATCAGGATACTTGCACAGAGTAAAGACCAAGTGAGTACACGGTTGGAAGGTGGTCATTTGCAAGCCAAGCGGAGCCTAGGAGAATCTCTGATGCTACTGTCATCTTGATATTGTATCCCTAGCCTCTAGCAGTGTGAGGGAAAAAAAAAAAATTTCTGCTGCTCAAGGTTTTCAATCTGTGGTGTTTTCTTAAGAAAGTCCTAGGAAATAAGAGAGTTTCTTCACCTTTTACTGAAGGCAGAATCATGACCTAAATGGAAATAACTCTTTCAAATATATTAAACCAATTATAAATAAAAAAATTAATAACATTGGATACACCATATATCATGCACCATGCTGGGTACATTTATATCCATTGTGTTATTTTCAACCCTCATTGAGATAATTTAATAAGACCCATTACCTTAAAGTTCAAATGTATTCACTCATTCCTGTCTTTAATAATACTTGGTGTATTATGCAGATGAAAGGTGACTGAAATGAACACAGCATTTGTCCTTACAGACCTGAAGGAACCTGAAAGAATAATAAAATTTTTATAATCTGATCTCCTTTCACTTTGCTAGCCACCATCCAATACATGACTTTAAACTAAGGACGGCACCAACACAGTTTGGTTTTCTCTAGTCATTTGCCTTCTGTAGAATTCATCCTGCTTTTGCTTTTCATGGGTGATGTGGGCAGTGTGTAAAGACAAGGAATGCTTCTGCTAGAAGAGGATTAGAACTTGATGGACTATCTTGACAGACAGTAAATAATTTCCCACTGAGTATATAAAATATAGCTGAAAAGTTTTAAACAGATATTTTTTCCAGGCTATCTTTAGTTTTAATCTTCTAATTATAAAACATAAGAACCAATAGAAAATGTAAATGAGAAAGATAGAGAACTTCATTTATTTCAAAGCATATACTGATATAACCTTCACCTATCAAGAAATAGAATATTGCTTTCCTAAATAATTACAGTATTTTTTTGTCATGGAGAGTAACCACTACTTTAATTATTTAGCAATTGCTTAGTCATTTATATTTTTTATAGTTTTATATTTAACTGATGCACAGTACACCATAGTTCTGCTTCTATTATGAGCTGTATGTAAAGAAAGCCATACTATATGCAGCCCTTTTTCTAATTTTACTTATTCAAATTTATATTTGTTGAGGTTTATCCAGGTTAAATTATAGTGGTTATAATTCAGTTCTTTTGTGGGTTGTGTAACATCTCATTGTATGTTTATGGCATACTCATTAATAATGGACATTAGGTAGTTTCTATTTTGGGAAAATATGAATAATGATGTTATGGGACTTCTTTAAATATGCTCATGTTGCTTGATTCATATGGCTATGAATTTACTTAGAATATTAATAAATATAATTTATTGACTTTCTTGATTAATGCCAAAACCTTTTCCAGTGATTGAACCACTTTACACCACGAACAACAGTATTCAGGAGTACTAGTACGTCCATATCCTGTGTATGATCAATCAGTATATTTTTCTTTCACACATCCTGACACTCATGCACTGCATCTTATTGTACTTCCAGTATTTATTTCCTTGAGCATTAATGAGGCCAAACATATTTTTCTATGTTTATAGGTCATGCCACAACCCTCTTTTTCATTGTGTGTGTTCAAATCTCATACTAATATTTTGGACTAACCATTCATATGAATTTGAAATAATTTTCTAAATACAAGTCATTTTTAGTTAAATATATACCTTTTCCAAGTTTATGACTTCCCCATAAGTCTTCAAGAATATCTTTTGAACAGAATCTTTAAATCTGAATGTAGCAGAATATATCAACATTTTGCCTTTATAATTTTTGCTTCCATTGTTCTGTTTAAGTAATTGCTTCTTAATATGGAAATAATGAAATTATTATCTTTTTGATCTTTTAGAACCTGTATTAATTTTATTTTTCCATTTAGACATACAATCCATGTGGAATTGATTGTTCCTGATTGTGTGGTATGAGTCAAGTTCTATTTTGTTTTTTTATAATGTATGTATCCAGTTTTCCCAGCACCATTTAGTAAAATAAGATCACTTTTTTCTGTCCTACAGAGTGTCACTATTATCACAAAACATGTGTCAGTATATCTGTGTTTAAGTACTTTATTGGTTATATATCATTATGCTACTACTATATCATCCTAATTATTATCTCAAAAGTTTTTAAATTTCATGAATATAATTCCTACAGCTTTTTTTTTCTTTTTCAAAATTCTAGGTTATTTTTTAATTTATTTTATTTATGTGTGTGTGTGTGTGTTGTGGGGGGTACCAGGGATTGAACTCAGAGGCACTTGAACACTGAGCCATATCCCCAGCCCTATTTTGTATTTTAGAGACAGGGTCTCACTGAGTTGCTTAGTGCCTCACTTTTGCTGAGCCTAGCTTAAAACTCGTAGTCCCCCTGTCTCAGCTTCCTGAGCCGCTGGGATTACAGGCCTGGGTCACTGTGCCTGCTCTTTCTATTCTTGAGTCTCACATTTATGTATATGATATAAACATATTTTTCAAGTTAAAAGTTTAACAAACTATTGCTAATTGATGAAACTGTGTAAAATTTGCATAATTCAATACTAAACTTTCTGAACCATGAACATGTTGTGTCCTTTCATTTATATCACTCTTCCTTAATTTTTCTCAATAATCATTTTATTAAATTTTCTCCATGTAAGCCATACAACTTTGTTAGACTTATTAATGGACAGTGGTATGTCCAAAACAATTTTAAATGGGAAACTTTTCTTTTAAAATTCTTTTCTTCTTGACTTTTGTTCATTGAATTCACATCCAACAACATTCCTAAAATCACCTATTTATTTTAGTTACTTGTGTGTTAGTCAGCTTTTTTGCCACTGTGATCAAAAGACCTGATAAGGACAAATGTAGAGAAGGAAAGGCGAAGGCTGGTGGTTTCAGAGTTACCAATTATTTGAAGGCTGACTCCATTCCTCAGGGCTCCAGGTAAAGTAGGACATGGTGTGGCAGAGGATGAGAGGATGGCCACCAGGAAGGAGAGAGGGGGTGGGGGTTGGGCACTCCCCAGGGACAAAATATAAACCCCAAAGGCACTCCCCTCAGGGACCCCTTTCCTCCAGCCACACCCTATCTGCCTGTAGTTATCATCCAGTTAATCCCTATTAGGATGGTAACTTTGACAAAAATACACAATAGGAAGAACATAGAGGAGGAAAGGTTTATTTGGATCTCACAGTTTTAGAGATCTCAATCCATGGTTTGTTGACTCCATTGCTCTGGGCCCAAGGTGAAGAAGCATATTATGGGGGAAAGGCACAGAGGAGGAAAACAGCTCCACTCATGGCAACAAGAAGGAAGTGGGTGGGGGAGAGGGGATGAGAGACAGAAAGAGAATGCAGGGAAGATGTACCTTTCTTGGGCACATCCCTAGTACCCCACCTGCTCCAGTCATGCTGTGCCTGCCAGTGGTTATCACCCTGTGAGTTCATTCTCGCTAGGGAACTGATTAGGTTCCATCTCTCACAACCTAATCATTTTAACTCTGAATAATCTTGCATTATCAGAAACTTTGATGGGATACCTCCTATACGAACCAAATCATCTTTTAAGTAATTATTTTTATATTTTTCTATAAACTATAATATATTAAACTTCTAAAAGCATTATTATTTTCCCTCCTAGTCTTTTTACCTCTCATTCTTTTTGTAGATGTACTACACTGGCTAAGACATTTGACCTAGTATTGAATAGAAATAGTGAAAGTAGGCAAAATTCCTCCTTCCTGCTAGGATTAAAATCATGTACCATCAATTCTGATAATTATAGTTAGTATTAGTTTGTATTTTTATGTATAGTTTCATCTTCTCTGAAAACTCAATGTTGTCTCTTTTCTTCTTCAACTATACTATAATAATAGTATAATGTTTGTCATATTACTTATTAGTTGCAAGAGAATATAAATATATAGTGATGAAACAAGACAAAATTGAATAAGAAAATCTACTGTTACCAATGCAGACCTATTAGATGAGATATCATGATATCCAATTGTGATATAGTGAGGAGAACACTAAGTTACTTACGTTGTATTCTAGTTGAGAGCGTAATAATGGGAAGTATCAGAAAAACAAAACAAAATGAGAATGGTTTATTTAAGAGAGGGGAGGTGACAATAGTATCCAAAAATTTCAATGTGTGCAAATTGTATACAATATTCTAAAGAATAGATGAATGTCTGTTTAATTGGTAAAATGGATAGATGTATATTTGTTAAGAATCTTAATTCTGGAAATTTTTATGTAAGTTTGGAATCATATCAATATAAATTTTAAAAACAAATTTTTTAAAAATATAGTTTTTTTCTTCCATTACCCTATCTAATCAGCAAATAAGTCAAGGAACAAAAACTTTTATTTTCTCTTCCTGAGCTCTATTCTGCCCTACCTTTTGACCAGAGAAATATACCTCTATATTTTTAAAAGTTTCCCAATACCTTCAAAGATATAAAAGAATAGTGTTTCAAATTATTCCATATGTAATTACTGGAGTAGAAGTTGATTTCATCTTTTGTTAATATAAATTTAATGAAATACTAAAATACAGAGAAAAATATACAAAAATATTTATGATTTCTTGTGTATCTACCTATAACCCAAGTTTTCAAATCTATACAACTTGGTGTACTTTTCTGCTATTTAATAGAATTTATATATATATATATATATATATATATATATATATATATATATATATATATTCCAGGTTATTTTATACTTATTTCTATTTTGTCCTTTGTAGATATATGAACAATCCTTCTTTGGATTTCCATGCATGAAGTTATGCTTAAAGTATAAAAATGTCTCCATAAGCAATAGATAGCATTTTTTCAATAGGTGTAAATTTTATATAAATTATATAATATTATGTCCTTCATAGTTTTCTTCTTTATCAATATTATTAAATTTATTCATGCTGACATTTCTTCTTTATTTATATTTAATTTACTTTTTAATGGTGCATTGTAATTATATATAATGGTGGGAATCACTGTGCCCTGTTTGTACATATACATAATATATTTTGATCAATCTCTTTCCCTGGTACCTTCCCTTTTCCTCACCTCCTTCCTCTCCCTGATCTGCTTGTTCTACCATTCTTCCTTCCATTATTATTAGTAGTATTAATAAAATTAGTGCATTATGATCATATGTATAAGCTCTCTTCATGATGATATATTCACATACAGACAGCATAATTTGGCTATAATACATTTGTGTGATTATATCAGGATTAATTGACCCATTTTCTTGCTTTTGAAAATGTCAGAATATCTCCATTTCCCTATTGTGAATGATACTTCAATTAATATGCTTCCATTATGACTTGTACATATGGCAAGGGTTATGTTAGGACCAAGATAATAGGGAATTTTTTGAGATGTAGAGTTTTTGAGGTGTAAAGAATTTGCCTATTGATCTTCCCTAGATATTTCCAAATTTCTTTCAAGTGATTGTACAATATGATGATCCCTTAAGCATTATGTGAGGTTTGTAGTCTTGCTGAAACTTGGTCTTATCAAACTTAAAATTTTTGCCTGATAGTTACCTAATTGTTCAATTTGCATTTCTCTAATAACTAGTGAAGTTTGAACATCTGTTCAGTATTTATTTTCTATTCAAGTTCTGTGATTTGTTGGTTTCAACTTTGCCTATTTTTTGTTGGATTGTTTTTGTCTTATTAATAATGCATATTGCAAACATAATACTCCAGTGTATAGCATATATTTTTGTCTTATAGGTACTATTTTTAGATCAGAAATTTGAAATTTTATCAAAGCAAAATTTAACTTTCTTTTTTTAGATGTGATTTTTGTGTATTAACAAATTCACTATAAAGTCATAAATGACGTCTGCCTTACTTTTTAAGCAGTCTAATATCTTGCTTTTCAAATTTAGAATTTTATTTCCTTTAGGATATTTTATATGGTGAATATGGAAGTACTTTTTAACTACACAGAGAGAGATTTGCTGCCATAAACATACACATCTAAAATATTTAAATAATGTTATATACAGATGGTCTCTAACTTACGATATGTGATTTTTGTCTTTATGATGGTGAAAAAGCAATACAAATGCAGTAAAAATGGTACTTTAAATTTTGGATTCTAATCTTTTTTTGAACTAGTGATGTATAATAGGGCACTCTGTGATGCTGGGCAGCAACAGCTGCATTGAAGCTCCTAGTGAGTCACCTCATCACCAGGGTGAACAACTGGTACTCTACAGTGTGCTGTGCGGCTGAGCTATGATATTCAGTAGATTAGCATTATTAACTGCATTCTGACATCATATTTTCAATATACAATGGATTTATTGTGATGTAATCCCATTGCAAGTTGAGGAGTATCTGTGTTGTATCTGAATTTGCCACAGTGATATCTTGTGCTATTGGTTTGTTTCTCATTTCAATTTCACAGAAATGATTGGTTGTTCTTCTGGTCATTTTGACATTTCCCACTATTTTATTAATCTAACCTTGAGTAAATAATATGCTTTCATTATACCATTTTGTAATGTGTTTTCCTACCTTAAAGGAAATTGTCAATTTCTCACCCATATTACCTGTCCGTAGTGCTCATTATAATGGCCTATGGACTTAGGTTGATGGAGAAGCATCTCCCTAAAGCTTGTGGTCACTCCTCCAAAGAGGGAGAATCTTTGTGTCTTTTGCTGCGGCACTTCAGTTTTCAAGCATGGAGGAACATTTGTCAATACTGCTAATATTGCATTGGTTCTAGCTAGCCACTTTGGCTTTACTCAATCATAAGGGAGCAATAACATGCAATCCTACCATGTGCCTTTAAATAATATTATAATACTTGCTAATCAAGTGTGAAAATTGATGCAGTATGATTCTATCTGTTCTCTCATGCTTAGTGTTCTTGTTATACATTTTATTTCTGTATATGCTGTTAACCACCATACTAGATTATTATATTCTTTTTTTTTCCTATTGGAAATCCATTGCCTTTTAAAGACCTTTAATTATTCAATCATAAAATGATATTAATAAATAAAAATATTTCTATAGATAAATGAATAAATACAGTAAATAAAGAAGAAAATATTCTGTTATAGCTTCCCCCTTCCTCTTATGATTTATTCCTTCCTCTATAGGCATCTTAGTCCATTTTCTGTTATTATAATAAAATACCTGAGACTGGATAATTTAGAGAGGAAAGAAATTCATTTGGGCTCATGGTTCCAGAGGCTATAATCAAAGATCAGGCAGTCATGTCTGTTCAGCTTCTGGTGAAGGACTTCATCTCACAGTGGGAAGTGTAAAGGTAGGCAGGAACAAGAAGAAGAGTCAAAACACAAGGAGTAGACTTTCTTTATAACAACCCACTATAATGGCAGCTAATCCAGTCCTAAGAGAGAAACCCTAACTCACAGAAGAAAGGTGTTAATCTGTTTATGAGAGCTCCCCTCCCATTCCCCACTAAGCCCCAAACTTTCAATACTATCATTTTTGAAGAATTAATGTTCCTACACATAAACTTCTGAGGATTATGTACAAACCATAGTATTCCAACACTTGCCCCTTAAATATGTGTTCTTTTCACAAGGCAAAATATATTCTTTCCTTCTTAATAGGCTCAACATCATAATATGTTTCTATATCAACACAAAAGACCAAAGTCCCAAGACCCATCTGAGATTCAAGACACACTCCTTTAAGCTAACAAGTTTTCTACTCTCAATATACAATGGTAGAATCATGATAGGATAGGTATTCCATTTTCAAAATGGAGAAATAGGACAGGAGGAAGAAATAGGAGGTCCCACACATGTCTGAAACCTACTAGGGCAGACATTATGTCTTGAGATGGAGAGCGATCTTTTGTTTCATGTGCTGCCAAGTGGACAGATAACTGGACCAGGAATGGGTGCCTAAGGCTTCAGGTAACCCTGACTCTAAAACCTTGCTGGGCTCAGCCCTCTCTTGGTTGGAGTTGCACAGTGGTACATACAGCTTTTTCATGCAGCCATTCCATGCTGCCAGTAGCTCTACCCTTCTGCAGTCCTGGTGGTAGTTTTATTCCCAAGACTCCATTAAACATCGACCTGGTATGACTCTGTGGAGGCTTCACCCTTGCAGCAAGTGGCCCCTGACCCATTGGATACATCATTTGGAATCTAGATGGAAACTGCTGTGTTTTCAGAGCTCTTGAATTCTGCAATCTTACAGAATTAGCACCATGAGCACAAAGATGCTACCCTGGCTTATATGTAGCATACTCTGAAGTGATGGTCTGGGCTACATCTGGGCTCCTTGAGCCATGGCAACTCTGTGCTCAAATACAGAAAGAAGAATCCTGAGGTAGCCCTGGGTACTAAATGTGAAGGACACTACTGATCAGTCTGTGTTACTATTCTACTCTTTTAAAACTCTAGGAAAAGGAAGCCTTGAAGATATCTAAAATGTCTTCAGGGCCTTTTCTCCATTGTATTGTGCCTGGATCTATTGTATTCATACTGGTCTTTCCAAAAAATGGTATTTCCCCCCACTCAGCATTTTCTGCCTAACCTTCTCTTCCACACTTTACACAACCAGGTAGTAAATTTTTCAAAATTGTTACATTCTTCTTCCCTTTTAATTATAAATTCTGCCTTCTTCCCACCAAAATCCCTATTTGTCAGTTCAACTGCCCAGACTGGGTGATTCGAATAACAGAGATTTGTTTTCTTAATAGTTCTGGAAGCTGAATGTCTATGATCAGTGTGCCAGCATGGCCACGTTCTGATAATGATCGTCTTCATAGTTTGCAGAGAGAAAGAATTCTGGTCTCTCTTCCTTTGTATACAAGGACACTATTTCCATCATGGAAGTCCCTCTGCCATAACATAATAGGTGCAGTTGTTTTATAAGTTTTCAGGAGTGACACCTGTCACCTCATCCTTATCTTCAGAGTTTATACTGACACAGAAAACTTTACTTTCTCTCCATATGGTTGCATTTTTCCTAACACAACTTACCTTTGATGATATTTTTTCTAAAAATTCTTGATCTATGTTATTGTCTTTATTCCATTTCTTCTTCTTTCTCTTAGTATTTTCCCCTGTCTTTATTATATCTGTTTTTATCTTTAGTTTCACTCTGAGTGTTAAAATTCAAGGCACTCTGGGACCTGAGAAGGACTTTCTATAGATTCAGGGCTGCTAATGTTCTTACACAACTCTTTTCAATATTTAGATTCTGCAATTTCTCTCAGTTTCTTGAAAGATTTGCTGTGCATTTAAATAATACTTGCTATATTCTATAACCTGCTTTTTTGATATTTTTAAATGGGGGTATACTGGGGTTAACTAGATTGCACTATTGCAGGCTATAGAAGTCGCCATATGATGTTTATGGCTGTCTTTAGTCTTAGAGAAATATGGAAAATTGTAATGAAAATAGTGAGCTTGCCTAAATGGAACATATTATCTTTAATGGTAAAAGGCATGGAGATTTCAGAGAGCCACAGGGAATACATTACATTTTTTGTTATTAATACCAGATTTTAGTCTTAATTGAAACTGATTTTCTGATATTGTTAGTACCTGTAATACACATATAGGCCCACCTATATGGCCTAGTATTGCCTTTAGAAAAATAAAGAAAATAAAAGTTTTTGTAAATGAACTTTTTGTTCTCAGGTGAGAGAGAATAAATTAGTCTTTGATAGAATTTTTGGTGAGCAGCTAGTCCTTTAATACATAATCTGAAATAAAAACTACTCACATAGTAAGTGTCATAGAAAGTCTGAATTTTCCCTATTTTCATCCAAACCTTCATAGGTGTATAAAGGAAATTAATTCAAATATGAAGATAGTGATGTTCATATTTCCCTATAGGAAGCTCTCTCTTCCCCTCCCTTACACTCTTCCTATCTCTGTAATCCTCTCCTATATCTCTTTACTCTGTCTTCTCTGTCCAGCTCTTTCTCAAATTATCTCCCAGCAAATATTTCAGAAACTCATTTAAAATACAAAAGCAATAATAAATAAAAGAATAATAAGTGGCTAATAGAATGGTTTCCATGTATCAGGTTTTTTGAGAGCCTCTTATGTATATTATTAACTTATTTCTTCGACAAATGATTTTTGAAGAGCTTTGATTTTTAGTCACTGTTTTAGGTGACATGGTATATAGGCTATATAGCAATACTAAAATAGTCCCTGACTTACTGAACTTACATTCTGTTGATCAAAGTAGACAATAGTTAATAAACACACTTTTACATAGTGTAAAGCTTTTAGAGTGTGATAACTGCTGTGGTGTGAAGGAAATAATGTGAGCAATATTATTGAGGGTGACTGCAATTGAGAAGAGTGGCAGCAGATTCAAGTAATACAGTCAAGGAAGGTTTTCTATAGGGATGTGCAATTTTTTTCTTAAACGAGAAGAAGGATAATAATTGAAACTAGCAACAGGATTAGAGAAGAACATGCCAGAAAGAGGAACTAGTACAAGACTGAGGCTGGAATGGAATTGCTACTTTGAAGAAATAAAACAAGTATTGCATTTAGCATACACGCACACACACACACACACACACACACACACACACACATACATATTTTTTTCTCATGACATTAATTCTGAGGAACTGAAACAGAGAGATGAGTTGCCGAAGGCCTTATAAATGGAAAAGGTCTATATTACTCAAAACTAACCTCAGAAACCTAGAGTTACCCCCTAAAGTCACAGATGTAAATACCTATAAATGCTTCTCTATTCACTCTTTGAACACCCTCTAATAAATCTCCTTGGCTCATTTGCCTATCCTCCTTACCATACTGTGAGTTATGAGCACTCTGAGGGCAAGAGTATAGCTTTATCCTGACCTCAATTTCCCTATATTTACTTCATACCCATGTGTTCCTTATCTTCAGATGTAACAACTTTCTAAATTGTATGTATCTCTCAGCTTCAGGGCATTTGCAAATGATTTCCTTTTCTTCCTCAAACATATTTTTCCTCATTTGGCACCTAGCCACTGCTTCTCAGTGTTCAGATCTCATTTGAAATGATTATTCCTCAGAAAAGGGCTTTTCTAGTAAATCAAAATTACTGCTCTAGATCTTCAGATTCAGGCCACTATGGGTTAAAGGAAATTGAATTTACCCTCCTCTCACAAATAAGTAAAAATGAAGGAAAAAAGAGATGATGTCATATTGGTTCTTACTGAATAACAGGGAAAAAAGGACAGTGTTCCCTGAAATGAGGGGATCAAATACGAGTCTTCATTTGCCCTAGCTAAAAGCCCAAAGGGAGCTCCCAAACTGCAGAGCAGCATGGTGCAATCCAGACAGAGCCTAGTGAAGTCCCTGAGTTGAGAACACTGATCAGGTTTGGGGCAGGTCAAGGCAATTTCTAGGGCACAGTAAAAGAGAACCAGGGAGAGATTTGGTGAGTAGTATGTAAACTCCCTCAAGTTCTCAGCTGATAACAGAGTAGTATATGCATATGTGGAAATTTATCAGGACCTAAAATTGAACCTCCCAAAAGGAACAACCAGAATAATTGTTGGGCCAAATGAAAAGCAGAGAATAGCTTGTGTTCCCAGCAGCCAGAAAGAAAATGTATCTCATCCACTACCCAAGGGAATTTGGAATAGTAGAATGGATTTGGAAAACAGTCTGAGGATTTCTTAAAACATTGACATACACCTACCACAGAACCTAGCCATTTTTCTCTAATATATTTATGCAAAAATATGAGCATATGATCTCACTACATTTTGTGCAGAGATTTAGTTGTAATAGTCAAAAACTGGAAATAATTCAAATGACCATCAAAAGATGAGTTGATTAAACTATTGTGGTAAATCCATGCAGTACCATTCCACTGAGCATTAAAAACAGGAGAAAACTATTGATGCATGCATAAAGAACTGGATGAATCTAAAACCAATTATTTTGAGTGAAAAAACCAGACCCCCCCAAAATAATTCATAAAGTATGACTCCGTTCATATAAAACTTCAGAAAATGTAACCTTAAAAATACTGATGGATAATAACCCCCAGTAACAGAACATACCTGGGGATGAGGTCAAAGAGGCACAGGAGAATGACAAAGGGGAAGAAGGAAATTGAGAGTTTGATGGATATGCTTATCTTAACTGTGGTGATGGTTTTATTTGTGCTATCATGTAAAAAAATCAAAGTGTTCACTTTAAATATGTTCAGTCTATAGACCGCAATTAATCTATAAAAATTAATATCACCCCACATCCTGAACAATATTCTTGCCAAATCCCTACTGCATACACACTACTATATTATTCTTTCACTCATCCTTATAAAATGTTCCTGTTGTCTTTTGCTACAAAATGGAAGGAGACCCTCAGGGTTATACAAAAGTACATACAAGAGGAAGTGAGGGGAAAGGGAAAAATAATACAAGGGGGAGAAATGAATGACAGTAGAGGGGGTAGAGAGAGAAGAGGGGAGGGGAGGGGAGGGGAGGTGGGATAGTAGAGGATAGGAAAGGCAGCAGAACACAACAGACACTAGTATGGCAATATGTAAATCAATGGATGTGTAACTGATGTGATTCTGCAATCTGTATATGGGGTAAAAATGGGAGTTCATAACCCACTTGAATCAAAGTGTGAAATATGATATATCAAGAAATTTGTAATGTTTTGAACAACCAACAATAAAAAAAAAATTTAAAAAAAGTAATTCAAAACATATTGGTTTAAAATATCGACACTCATTTTCTCAAGCAGGTATAATCTGGAAAGAGGTGTGGGAAACTTCTTCTCTACTCCAATCAGTACTGGATGGGGCAGCTCAGAACCAGGGGAATTGGAATCATTTGATGATCTAGTCTCTTATGCAGTTCATAAAGGTTTAGGTGTTGGCTGATTGATGGCCAGAACATGTACCCATGGACCTTCCCAAATGACTGCTTATTTTTCTCACAGCACTGTGTATGGGTTCCAAGGAAGAGACAGGCAGATATAACATCATTTTTAATGACATAACCTTGGAAAGGATGCAGCATCATTTACATAGAATTTTACTCTTGAAATCAAATTGCTTAATCTCATACTCAAGAGGAGAAAAATAGATTTCTCTTTTTAATGGGAATAGTATCAGAATTTGCAGATACATTTTAAAATGTTTAAGTCAAGCGAAAAATTTAAAGTATATGTTAAATTTGTGTTAAATTTCTCTTCATAGGTCTCAATTCTTCAAGATATACACTTTCATGCATAGTGGTTTAATTAACTGATTAATTAATTAATTAATACAAGAAGTTATCTTTTTAATTGATGACTTTTTTATATATCGTAACAATACACCTATGTTGAGTATACAGCTCCAATGAGTCCATAGCCACATCTTCCTAAACTCACTGATTTTTCTATAGCCAAGTGAAACAGGATTCTAATAATAAAACTTGTTTCCAGAGATGATAAAGATTGATTGTTAAATACTACCCACTATCTATTTGCAATGCCTTGATTAGAAATGTGATGATGCATATGAAAATAAATGCAAGGATATCAAATCTACTTTTTTATTGTCACTGTATATCTTCTACATTTCCTAATTAACATTTCAAGTAAAAAAAGCTAATATTTTCAATCTGTTTAGCATGATGAATCCATTTGTTTAGCTTCTTGGAAAATTAAAGACAATTCAGGAATGAAGTTGTACAATAATATCTGAATGTATAATTGAAAATTAATTACAAAAGTACTACAGGAATAATGAAAAGTCTTTATCAATAATTCCCACAAAATTATGGGAATTAAAAACCTTTGTCTACTCTATTTTTGTTTGGGTATTATACTTTACAAATACAGTCAATGGGAAAATATTCCCTTCCCATGTTTTATTGGTACACTCAAATATTAACCAAATAAATTTATCATTAAACATCCACAAGTAAAATTTATAATTTAAAATTTGGATCCAAATTCCTTATGATAATACTAAACTATTATAAAAACTAACTTTCTAAATGTAGCTTTTATCTATTATTCTTTGCAATTTTTATTCATTAAACAAACCTAAGTAATTTCGAGAAATTTACAAGTTTAGTCTATCAAAATTGAAGATCTACACAATGGCAAAAATAAAGTCATTTCAGGAAAAATATCCATTTCTTTATCTCAAAAGGTAGTAATTTTAATTGTCATTAAACTTGTTCACTAATCCTAATATCTACATTTTCATCGATGTGCTACCTTTCAATAAAAAGACAGAATTAAACTATCTTTTCATTGTTTTAGTAATTCTTAACAGCAATAATGGTATATAAATTACTTGCATTTTGAACTAATAAATTATGAATATGCATTCTTAAAATTAATTCAGAGAAAATTGCTCTTATCTTGTACCAAAACAAACAAACAAACAAACAAACAAACAAAACTTAGCAAGCTTGAAATAATGAAACACTTTGGTCCTCTGTAGTCCTATGTTTTATGAGATTTGACTTAGTACAACAATGATTATTCTACATGTAGAAAAAGAAAAATAACAAACCTTTGCTGTTTGAAGGAGTAACCAAGTCACTAAGCAATGAAAATTTAACTTCTGAAGAATGGAATTGGGGAAAAATGGGAATTACTATTTGACAGGCACAAAGTTTCAGTGGTACAAGATGGATAACCTCTAGAGATGTGTTGCTGTACAGCACTGCCTACAGTCAATAATAATGTCTTGTAACTTAAAAATATGTTAGGAGCTGGCGTGGTGGGACACACCTGTAATCCCAGCAGCTCAGGAGGCTGAGGCAGGAGGATCGCAAGTTCAAAGCTAGCCTCAGCAAAATGTGAGGCACTAAGCAACTCAGTGAGATCCTATCTCTAAATAAAATACAAAATAGGGCTGGATCCCTTTAGTGGTCAAGTGCCCCTGAGTTCAATCCCCAGTACCTCCTCCAAAACAACAACAATAACAACAAAGTTGTTAAGAGGACAAATCTCCTATTAACTTATATTGCCACAATAAAATTAAAAAAAAAAAATCTAGGGAAAACAGATTTGAGATAATTTCTCAGTAGCTGTATGAAGGCAAGTGCATGCATTTGTGTACTTAATGTTATGATACTATAAATTTACAATTACTTTTTATACAAACTTCTGAAATGTGCAGTAGTTAAATTTGCACCATACTTTCTTTTCTTGTTGACATTTTTTTTGGATTCTGTATCTTAACATCCAGATGTATTCTCTTGATTGCTAATATATAATATTCCACATTACTCCTGTATACAAAATATTGGGGATGAGAAATATATGATATTCTCCCTTCCTGTGATAAAAAGGTAAGCTTGATAGCTAATAACTGGTTTTAGTATCTTTTAAAGTTCTGTGTCGATAGAAAAAAATGTCTATTTCCCATTGCCCTCTTCCTTTCACTTACGTTAGTTGTTTTTAGTCAACATAATAATTTCTTTTAGTTTTTAAGTGTTTTTATTATTGCATTACATTTATACATAATACCAGGTTCATTTTGATGTATTTATGCATGCATGGAATATAATGTACTCCACTTCAGTCCCCAGTGCTTCCCCTTTCCCCCTTTCCTCCTTGGTTTCTCTTCTTCTACTCTACTTCTCTTCCTTTCAACATAGTACTTTATATTAGTTACATGAAAGCTCATTTAATAAATTGTACATAGTCTTTTAAAATATTCTATTTCCTGGATATTTTATACATATGTTTAATACTATTATTTCCATACATCAATTTATATTATATATTTGGAATTATTGTGTATATGTGTGTATACATGCAATATTTTCTGGATTCTCATATTTTAATTTTGGGTTCTCACATTTTCTTCACTCCTCACCCCAGTCTTTATAATAGAAGGCTATTTCCATTTGAAAACAAAAATAAGCCAATAAAAGTGGGTACCTTCAACAAAGTAATGCTTCATAAAAGTCTGCCAACACACATTCCTTCTCTTCCCACAATGGTTATCTTTTTTTCATTCGATTTGAAGCATATATTTTAAAAAATAACAGCATGGTTATTTACTATTGCTCTTGTTTACCCTTTTCTTCCTGGGTCAGATGTTTAAATTATCATCAAAATATTGCTGTGGTGTATACAGTAGAAAATAATGTCTCAGCAGAAACATAAATCTTAGTGATGTGAATAAAGCATAAAATACTAGAGTAAGAAATTACTTGTCAGTCTTAAACTTACATTTTCTCATTTTTATTCTTTTGACTCTTCACTTTATGTTTGAATATTTTTCTTGCACTAAAATGTAAATCCAGATTTATTACAGTCTTAATATTCACCTGTGTGCCTTCAATTGGTTCCTTTTATTTTTCAACCTTATGGATGCATGCCTTATTAAGTCTTAATTGTTGCTTGGCCAAGGTGTTCTATTTACATTATAATTCTGGTCAGACTGATGCTATTTCAAAAGCTACAACTTGATTCCTCTTGTTCATTTAGTTTGTTTATCCTGTATCTTCAATGTCATGGAAATATTTTATTAGCTCACATTTAAACATTTTTAAAAAAATAATAATAAAGTCATATTTAATACAATGTCTTCATATATTTGATAATATAGTTAAAATACCATGTCTTCAACACATGAAATCATACTTTAATATGTCAACACTTCTTTTAAATTCAACTGTCTTCTCAGTTCTGTAGTTTCCCTTCTTCTTTTCCTCATTATTTATTTATTTATTTTTAAAATTCGTTCTTTTTAGATATACCTTACAGTAGAGTGTATTTTGACTTATATAAGCAAATATAATTTATTCTGATTAGGATCTGATTCTTGTGGTTGAATACGATGTGTCATTAGACTGGTCATGAATTCATATATTAACATAGAAAAGTTATGTCTGATTCATTCTTCTATCTCTTCTTGGTTTTAATGTTTTGGGACCAATTGAGGGATGGTATTATGTCCTGTTTACCACGTGTTCCAGGTTCTTTTCAAATCCTATAGCATAATGCTTTAGGAAAAATTTCCCTTTTAGTGCTTAGTGATAATAATGGTCTCTAAGTTCTGATACATGTCTTCTCTTTCCTGCCCTTGATTCATTTGGCTGGCAATTTGCTTTTCATCAGTATTACTAAGATAGACTAAATCTGGAAACAATATGTAAGATGCAGCAACACTGGAACATCCGCTACTTATAAACATGTGTTAGTTTCTGATTGATGCGTATTTTATTTTTATTTTCATTTGTGCTTTATATTTTCATTTAATGTTTATTTGAGCTAACATTTTAAGAATGTTCTATTCCATTTTTCTTTTTCAAGTGTCTGGGAATATGTTTTGTTTGAATTTGATATTACTTGGGTTCAAATTCAGATTGAACTATGGTGAAGTAACAAGTAACTCCAGAGTCCTCTTTTTCCTCTCCCATATTGAACAATTCTGTGATGGGACAAAATATATGAGATAATCACCTAAGGCAATAAGGTGGGAAATAAGCACTCAAATCTGTAATCTCTGGGCACAGGAAAACATACCAGGTGTCACACACATTTACTGCAGCTTTTTTTCTAACAGTAATTTCTAGTCCATTGTTAAAATAAAAAAGTGGATCACAATAGCAGGTCATAAAGTTGAGGTGATAGTGTTCACAGTTTGAAGTTAGGGAAGTTACTGAAAATTTCTGGAGTAGAACAGTTGAGTTGGAACTCTTTAGGGAGAGTTTAGTAGTTGATGTTGAAGTTCTTTCAGGTCCATGTTTGAGGCTGTATATATGGAGGACAGCACTCTCTGAGGTAAAGTAGAGAGTGTGAGAGACTGAAGGCTGAAAGAGTGATTTTTTTTGCCTGATTTGGATATGCTGGGATTTTGGCCAACCATAAGGCATAACTTTGAAAAATCCTTAGACTTCCAGTGGAAACCTCAGGAATAATCAAGCCATTAGAGTTAAAGGACATATCCCAAGACATGACGTAATACTGAGATTTAAACCAAAATAGAATAGCCTTAAGATAAATTAAAGAAGCCTGACAGAATTAAGAGGTAATAATTTGGCTTCTCAGAAGAATAAGAATCATAATCCTTAAAATGAAGTCAACATAATCCAGACTCAAAGTAATAGATCAAAATGAAGTCTAGTATATGATAAAAAGTTGAAAATATGTTAAAAATCAAGAATGTATCACTCATATTTTTTAAGAAAAGTAGCTACAGACATAGATATCAAGATCTCTCAGATGTTGAAATTAACAGATAAAAACATTAAATGGCTAAAACATGTCCATGGAAGTAAAACTGGACATAATGAATGAGTAAATGGAAATCTTAGTAGAGGCTATAACAAAAGGTAAAACTGGAAATTCTAGAATTAAAAACTACAGAATTTTAAATGAAAAATTTATCAGATATATTTAACAGTAGATTCGATATTACAGAAATTAAGATATTTAAAATTAAATAAAATCATTTACTCTGAAAAATTAGAAAATATTGGAATAATTCAGGCTTGTGTAGTATTTTTTATTATTTTTTTACATGTGTACTTTAGTAATTGTTTGTAGAATTCAAGTAATTCCTAGAAGTAAAAAACTTTCTTGGTTTTTCATTAAACCCCATCATTTTATGTTGCACTTTGAGATTATACTCTTAATTTGTATACTAATTGAAAGAAAAATAAACAATAGGAGTTTACCATTTCTTATCTTTCAAGTTATCTAGGATGAAAGGTAAATTAATATTCTCACATGTTATATATTAACTGTTATATGAAACCCTTCTTATTTTAGATATTTGATCTTGCTTTAAATCAGTAAGCCCAGAAATTCTGGAAATAAAACAAAAATACATTTTCCCCTCATAGATAAGACATCATGATACCAACTTCTTACATTTCAATGTTTTTTCTAATATTACCATACGTACATTTTTACTTTTGGAGAAAATTCATCATAAATTTAACAACTTTTGTGTACATAATTTAGAACACCAGGATATAGTTCAAACTTCAAATGAAGTTTTCCAGTAATCTTTTGTTACTTGTATTTTTTTTAAAAAAAAATCTCTTTCTTATTTACATTACTTTTTTTTCCAATGAAAATATCTTAAATGTAAATCTTTTATGTAGAACATAATTCTTACTAAATGGTCTCTTACACACATCAAAGGAGTTACAGAAAAAAAGGAAAAAAAAAAGAGAATGGCACAGAAAAAAATAGTTTAAAATAGTGGAAAAATATTTACCATTTTTTATGAAAGTATCAACTTGTGTATTTAATCAGTTATCCTCAAAATTTTCCCTCAGTATTGATACAGGATTGGTCCCAAGATCACCAGATACCAAAATCTAAACACAATCAAGTTCTTTATATAAAATGGTGTATTTTTATACGCAACCTATGAACATCCTCCTTTATGATTCTTAAAATTAAGAGTAAAGGCTTGTTTTGACTCAGAGATTTGGGTGTTCCAGGCCATGACTGTACAGGACCTTTGCTTTGAGGCTTCAACTATCAGTGTTGATGGCAAGGGCAAGTAGTACATCAGAGAACAAACTCTCACAAACTTTAAATTATTGCTAGATTACTTCTGATACTTAATACAATGTATGTGCTTTATATAAAATAGTTTTTAGTCTGTAATCTTCAGGAAACAATGCAAAGGAAGTCAAGTTTGTACACATTCAGTGTGGACATAACCATTGTAGGCTAAGCTACATAGTATATGGATCAGAGTGAACACTGAGCACTGGAGGGGTGATGAGCGTCTGTGGTGGTGAGAGGCAGCAGCAGGGTGTGCCTACTGAGCTCTTCATTCTCCTGGATTCAGGGTAGTGCTCAGAGTCCAGAAAATTCAAGTTCTGTTCTTTAGAACTTTCTCTGTGTGTGTTTTTTTATTGTAATATTTTGGTGGTTGGAATCTCTTTATGTGGAGCCCATGCATATTGAGGGCTAAGTGTATGTATACATATATATAAAATATTATATATATTAATTATATATATTATATAAATTATATATACACACATTAACTTAAAAACAGCATGCCAAAAACCTAAAGAGAAAATCTTAAGAATATCCAAAGAATAAAAGTATTACTAAACAAGATTATTAATGTTAGGTCATCATAATAAGCATGCAGGGAAAATAAAACTGATTCTTTAAAATGAAAGAAAGAAAGAAAAAAAAAGACAATCCAATTTTGTGCCAAAAAGAAAAATTCTTGAGAAATGAAAGTAAATACACAGAGATTGGTATAAATGAGAGTAGGGGAAATTTTTATCTGTTCTACACTGAATAAAATATATGCATATATTATATATATATATATATATATATATATATATATATATATATATGCCATATATATAAATGCATATGGGTACACACACACATATACACATACACATGGAGGTCTTCTACCTGAAGAGTATTAGTACCCCAAAGTAAACTGAATCTATATAAATGGATGACAACTTTATGTTTCATATCTTAATTTCTTTAATAGACACTGATAGTTTTAAGCAAAGAAAAATCCTTCTGAAGTTTACTACACTGAAGTAAAATGAATAACAACAATATTGATATAAATTTCTTACAATTTACTTGTATTATGGTAAAAGGTATATATAATATGTGAAATTTTAAGAATGCATATTGTAATCTCTAAAACAATTACATAAAGGGCATAAAATAGTGGAAATAGTACAGAATGAAATACTGTTATAGTTTGGATATGAGTTGTGCCTCCCAAATCTCCTGTGTTAATGCAGGAATCAAATAATTGGAGTGTGAGACCTAACCTAATCAGTCTATCCTAGTTTGAATGAAGTAATTGGGTGATAACTGTGGCAGGTGGGGTGTTGCTAGAGGAGGTGCATCACCGGGGGAGTACCCAGGAAGGGGTTGATCTTCCAGGTGGTCCCTCCCTGTCTGCTACCTGAACTCCAGTGCTTCTCTGCCACACTGTTCCACCATGGTGTTCTACTTTGGGACTACAGCTACAGAGGTGGACCATGGTGGGCGAAATCTCTGAAACTTTGAGTGAAAAATAAACTTTCCTCCTCTGGTCAGGTATTTTGATCACAGTGACAAAAAGTTGACAAGCACAAATATTTTAAAATATGTAGTTAACGTGCAAAAAGAAACAAAAAATAAAGAAAAATAGACGTGGAAATCTAATAGCAATGTGATAGACAAAAGGCAATTGAGACAATTCTCACACTGAACAGGGAAGGAATCATGCATATGTTATTTTAATCATGCATATGCACTTTAGCTTTGAATACACAGACAAGTTGAATGTAAATACTGGAAGAAAGTTTTCTAATAAAAAATAGACACAGAAAAAATATACTATGTCTATAAAAAGAGAAAGAAGATCCTTGGACTCTAAACATTATAGAGATAAGGTAGAAAATTTCATAACAATAAGTGACCTAATTCAAAAGGAAGAAGTAAAAATTATGTGTAGAAGAAAACTCAGCACTTCAAAGTATAAGATGGAAAATTGGCCAGAACTAAAAGATAATTAGCCAAATTAACAATAGTACATAGATTTTAATACCTCTCAGGTGTAACCCTGGGTTCAGGTTGGTAGCCCATCCTTTAATACAGATCTATTTCATCTTTACATTCTTTAGGTCAAACAGCAAACTTATCAGCTACTACTGAGTTAATTAAACTTGTCATTTTCCTTTAATACAAGCAGATTGTACTTAGCCTATGTCTCTTCTTCCATTCTGAAAATGTATAGCTGAGGTTTTTGTCTCTGGCCCACTGAGCAAAGCATTTCCGTTTTATTGAGGTCTGAGAACCAAATGTTTCTATGTGGACTGATTATGTTGGGGATTTGAGAACCAGAATACCCATCTCCTTTACTCTAGGTACATTGAGAAATATTGTGTGTGTGTGTGTGTGTGTGTGTGTGTGTGTGTGTGTGTTGAAGGACTCTATAGAAAGCTAGTAATACAGAGACTGTGGCAGAATATCAGTGGAAAATTTTTACTTGGGCTCAAGTTTTCCCACTCAAGCCCAGTGGTGTTCAGAGTTAAGTTTCAGCAGCAAGTGTAAAATTATAATAATGAAAGGAAAGTAAATCTTTTTATTAGGTAAAACACTTAAAATGCAAAAACAATTGGTAATACCTTCCCTGACAAATACAGTAACAGTCATGAAGGCTGTAGAGCATTGCAAAAGTATTTATTTGACATTTATTAAACAGAGTTTAATGGTGGTGACATTTTAATCTGATTCATCAATTTAATAGTTTTCATGAAAATGCTACATTTACTTAGAAGCTCAATGTATCTTTCCTTTTCTCGCTAATCATTTTTGTTCATTTGCTATTGAAGTAGGTTGTCTTGAACTAGTGCATTAGAAACAGAAGAATATAGCTTCATAAAGCACTATCATTAAAAACCTATCTAGATTAAGAAGTAGTAAGTAATTATAATCTTACAGGATTATTTTTTCATTTGTCTCAATGACGGTAAATCATTAGGCCTGAGAAACCATCTGTATAGATCCATAGATACATGCCAGAGGTCATCTTTGGAATCATAATCATACATTATTATGAAGTCCCAATTTATAATAGGTTTTCTTCTCAAAAAAAATCTTTAGTAGTAATCTCTTCTAATGAACATGATAAATCTGATAATCATCAAGGGAGTTTCAGCTTTAAATCTCTTTGCCAAATAGGTAGAACCCCTAAGGTAAAATAATAAGTAGAAAAATGATGTTGCTCTGTTCCTTAGTGTAGATATTTTGTATCTAACATATTTCTGGTGCAGACCTTACAAATTGAAGTATTTAAGTTTATAAGTAATCAATCAGTGAGATCCTGGCACTTTGCAGCTTTCAACCTAAGTGGATAATTATTTCTATTGACTGTGTTCCCTTGTCTGGGTGTAGAGTGCTTGAAGGCATATACATGTATTCCTTTATGTTGTGAGAACTTCAACATACTGAGAGAAGATGATTTTAAAATGTGGGTCTAACTAAAGTGAATATTGCATCATAAAATAATTTTTTTGCACTATTAATTTTTGGCAACATTATGTAACATTATCCCAGTACTGTTGCTCATCCTTGGAAATGACTTCTTTCTATTCATTCTACATGAATTTTTACAGATGGAAGTATTGTGTTGGGGTTAATGTGTCTTTTCAGAAAAATCAGAAAAGGCCAACTGGCTATTATGACATTCTATCACATAACAGGTTAGGAAGTGTCCCATGACATTGTCTGTTGAGCCTCCCTGTATATATTGAAGATGGTCAATATCTATGATATTGTGGACTTACACTGATAATGGATTAGCATAAGTTAGATAGTATTTTACGCATTTAAACTGAGGCATAATGTCATCAGGTAGAACAAACCTCATGTGGTCCAGTGTTTCTATCTTATGACATGAAATTTCATGGGATGCTTAAGTATCAGAATTTGATAATAGAGCACAATGAATGAGGATATGAATATTGAAGGTTTTTTAAAATGCATGTATGTATTTATATTTATCTCCACAATAGAGGTAGATATCCTAAACAGATATTACATTTTTTTACATTTTGCCTGTTTGGGAAATATATTTTCTGGATTATGGTTTGATTCTTGGTATGAAGTGGCTTGCATATAATCAGCCCTTAAGGAAAAAAAAAAACTAATTTGTAGTGTTTTTTAGTTTCTATTATGTAAACTTCGTACCAGGGCTAAGCAAGCAACCAGTGTCACTAAACATACAAGTGGGCCACATGTGGTTTCATTCTGAGAAGTCAGCACCAGTTGGTTCCACCAAGTCACTATAACAGCTACCTTACATGCCTGCACTATTCTAAAACCATTATTTCTTTGGCACATTATCTTTAAAAGTATTAAATATCAGAGAATAATGCACTTATATTTTAAAGTATGAAAGGATTCTCTATTTTTATTCTGATCTATCATATTCTGACCTGATTTTGGGGTTTAATTTTCCAAAGTGTTTTTTATTTCCAGGTTCATAGGAGGAGTTTCTAGGTCATCACTTACCCGAATTTTCTACTCTGAAATTTCTTATATTATATCCATCACAATCTCTGAGAAAGAGGACTTGGAATAAATATTTTAACACAGTCCTCTGGAAAGAGATTGTTTCATTTTAAAAAGTTTTGTCTAAAAGTCATGCTCTTCTCTTAACATCAAAATTTATTTCAACATGATATTGATTTTTTCTTTGGTATTGACAAAATGTTGTCCTAAAAGTGGTAAATTAGGAAGTGAGAAATGGTAAGAAGTTAATTTTAAGAATTCATCAAAACATATCTTTAATGAACTTGATTTTGGAAGAGGAATTTACTTCTTGAAGAATATTTCTTTTCTGTAGTTTTGTCATCTTTAAGAACGTTATCTCTGCAGGTAGTTTGCAATCCCCAGGTATATCAGAATCTCTTGGTGAGGGTAAATTTGTATTTAATCACTCCATCTGATGCTAATAAGCAGTTAAGATTGGGAAACATTTCCAATAAGGAACCCAAATTTTCTTGGTTCATGACACCCACAGTGTCATGAGCTAAGTTAAGGGTTTTGTTCAAGTATAATTTTGAAGTATCTTAATACATACTTATGTATTTACAACTTATTGGCCATTAGAAAACTAATATTCATAAATAGAGGGAAATAATATTTCTAGTTCTTAAATAATAAAGTCATTGGCTTATGGAATATATGCAATTACTTATGGGCAATTTACTTTGGAAAACAAAAAATTTCACAGTTTACTTTGGAATATGCAAAAATTCACAACTCTTAAGAACCTGGATTCAAATCAAAGAACTCCATTATTCTTTCCTATTCCACATTGATTTACTCATTATACTTGATTTTAGGGCAGCGACCAGTAAAATCCAAGCTTTAAAAAGGGATGATACCATCAAAAGAAATAAATACAATGTGATCAAGAATTAGTGAGGTTATGACATCACTATGACCCAGGACACCTTAGCACACAACTTAGAAACCATGGACTTTTGGAATGATTTATTTTTGTGTGTATGTGTATAGGTGTGTGTGAACAAAATGATGAAAATAATCCCAAAACAGAATGATAAAGAACAAAAAGAACTCATTGAGGTCCATTATTGTTCATTCTTTTTTTTTTTTTTTTTTTCATTTTCTCAAATTCTCAGTGATAAATGATAATATAATAATAAAAATATTTTATGGGAACAAAATATGTATTAGTCACTATTAGAAGTGAATTTTGTATATTGTTCTCATTATATTTTTGAAAAAGCCTAAGAAGAAAATACGACTGCCTAATTTTTGGTATAGAATTGAGATACATAGAATCCATTTAATTAATTCTTCACCTACTAACTGGGGCTACTGTAAGGAGGAGTTTAGTTTGTTTTGTTTGAGTTTAGAGTTTATAAACACTTGCCAAAGAGAATTTACTATGATCAGGAATAAAAAATAGTGGGAAGTCAATGTTTTCTGTTCAATCAGGTAGATAAAAAAAGGGGAGCATTGAGAAAACAAAAGATTCCTTTTGTAGGCATATAACTTGTAGAACTGGGTGAAAAAACAATTGTAAAACCCCAGGAGTTTGGAGGTTTGGAGCCCAGAGAAGGACATGAGTGGGTATGTGGATATACACAAATGCACAAATACATTTATAATTTTCATATAGCATTTGGCTAGGGTAATGTATTATTGTAAAGGAGAATTAGAAGAAAAGTCAAAGCAACATAAAAACAAATATTATAGAGGAAAGAATGGGTAGTAATAGTGTATATGAAGGGAAGGAAGAAGATAGAAATAACAGAAACTTCTGTAGTGCTGTGCCTTCCCAAACATATTACCACCACTGACCTTTGCTTGCAATATTGACATTCTTAAGCATCCACAGCTCTCTTAAGATACCCCTTGTCTCAAGCACACTTGTTACATTTAAGTACTGACTTTGTAATAAGGACATTTATTCTTAAAATATCCATTGTTAATATGTGTTATCTCATACATATTGAGTTGGGTTCCAGGACCAACTGAAACAAAACAGCAGAATTTTTCAGTTGCTTGTGTACAGTCAAAATCCTACAACAAGTGCTCATTTATATTTATGAAGGAATGTCAACAAATAAAAAGGCATGTAATGTCAGAATATCAGATATTATGTTAATTAAATTATTAAAAATCCTCCTGATAATTTGCTTTAAAGCTTCTTTATCTGACATTAAAATCAAAGAGGATAAAAGGCAAGTATATGTTGTCAACTATTTTCTCTATTTCCTTCCTTTCCTCTCCCATAAGATCTTCTATTAGTCATTAGATTCTTGGGACATATTTTATTAGTCATCAGGCTCTTGAGACATATTCTACCGGGCTGTATTTGTATAAGGAAGTGACTCATGTCTTACCACACTGAAACTTTTTTTTCTGACTCTTCCTTATATTTACTCTAATTCTTCTTCACCCATTGATGGGTGATCCTTTTGTTTTTTTGTACCTCAAATCCCTAGCACATAATAAACACCACAGCAGGCATTTAAAATATGTTGGATGAATTAATAAAATCACTCTTACATAGATTTTTCCTGTTGCCTAAATAATTTACTCAGTGTATTTTAAGATATCACTTTCTAACCAAGCATCTTCAGGTCATATTTGCTATACTAAAAGAGAAACATTTAATGATTTTTGAAAGAATTGGTTTAATTGGATTCCCTGACTCCTTTTTATTTGCCTCTGTTCTCTATACTTCTGTTGAATAATCTCCAGTACTGCTGGATAGGTTTTTGCATCAGAGTTAAAATATTTGTCAAATAAGTAAATGAATGTTATGTTACTGAAACAGAGTTTTCTAAAGCATAATTTCTCATACAATGCTCAACTTTTCTTCATAGTGTATAAACAGACACCTAGTTTAAGTTGTTACTGTTTGGGGTAACTCTTTTTCCTGGAGTAAAATTATGAAAACATATCTAACATCACCAATGTAGATTCTATAAATTCTAAGTTTCTCTTAGAGACCAAAACTATTTTTTGAAAGAATAATTATGACTGCTTTATTGCTTTACTTTGTTTCTTTTTGTATGTGTGTATATAAACTTATGCACACATTTAAATGTACAAGGAAAATATTTATAAATTAAAAAATATGTGCATATATGTATGCATGTATATATTTTAAATATATGTATATATGTTGGATACATCCCTGATTTCTTTTTATATTTCTTATTCTCTTTCAATTCTATCCCTCCTCCCACAACTCCTGCATTATTTGAACATTGTTTCTCATATCTGGTGGTATTTATAAATTCAGCAGGATAACTGGATTTCTTGAATATATGGACGCTCTCCCTATTTCTTACAAAGTGTAGTTATAGAGATACTACGTTGTAAATAAGAGAAAATTGGCAGAGAAGGTTCAATATATTACTGTATGTGGCCCAAGTGGTAAAATGTCTTTCACAGTTGATTGGAATCTACTATTCCTCAATGTGTCTTTCCTCTCATTTCTTTTGTGTATGATAATGCCACCCTTGGATAGTGAAGCCAGAGAGGCTAACTGAATAGGTAATGATGCTAATTTGCCTCATCCAGGAGCTGTGCAAAAGTGCCCTTCTGCATTTACCACGTTAAAAGGGGAAAGTGATGTGGGAGTTTGCTTTAGAAATACATGGTGAAAAAGAAAATTGATCTTTGTCTGTGTTTGTCCTCTTTTGTTGATGTGGGAACAATATTGAATAGCTTCTGGCAACTACTAATCAATTGCTATCTTCCTTCTAACAATCTTTTCTGTCATTGTTTGATACTCTTTTATCTCTTTTCTCAGAACATCCTATATTAGGACTATTCATTCACTCAAACATTTATTGAGTGCTTACCTGTGGTCAACACTGTACTATGAGTTACAGAGAGTAAATATAAGTGCAGAAGAAGATAAAATATTTTCTGTGTTGAAGAAGATATCAGTCCTTCTGTACTCAACAACCTGACCTGTTGAATGCTCTAAAAATGGGCTTATGAGGTATGAAATTAATATATTTTTTCAACTAAAATGAAATACACATAACATTTCATTGAAAGGTCTGTTGTAAACAAATTTTTGACAAAGCATCCCTAATTTCCTATAACATTAGAATTTAACATTCTTTAGGTAATGTCATATTTTTCTTCAATAATTTTATTATCATTAATGCAACTTAATGTGTTGCATTAAAATAAACTTCTCATATTCTCATGGAAAGAAAGATTCATTTTATTAAGCATGGCATTTATTATTGTGGTCATTTCTTCTATTTCTAGAACCTGAGCCAAGTTAAGTTTTTTTTTTTTTTTTTTTTGGTTGTTGTTGTTGTTATCTTCAGGAATTATAGGGTCATGGGGGAATCTGAAAAATGTTTTGCAATGATATATGTAAGATCTGAACCTGTAGAAAAGAGAAGGGCAAAAAATGCTTGTTGGTTGGAATTTGAACACAGAATTTGGGAAGTAAGATTGTTTAAAACAGAAAGGAGAGAGTTCAAGGCAGCTACTGAACAAAGAAACAGATGGGTGAAGAGGTATATGTTTACAACCATTTGGGGTGTATTGACTGATCCTTCTGCATCCTACCCTTACCTCAACATTTCAGAAGGTATCAGTAAACAAATTCATACTTAAATTACTTTTCAATGAGTTTCAGAAGAAAATTAGGATAGTTAGATATAAGGTAGAACAAGAATGCATGAGGGTCATTTGGATGCCCTCAAGATGTGGGTTCATATTAGGGATGCTTCTATAGCTTTCTGTGATTATGTGTAAGGTGATGACCTTTTTATTTCTCATATTAAAAAAAAAACAGCAACCATTCATGGGAAAAAACCCTTTTATTTTAAATAAATATAAAATATACCTAGGTCTAATCTGCAGAGATTCTGATTTAATAGTTTGAGGTGTTGCTTAAACAGTTCTTTTCTCAAAGATGCCAAGATGATAACAGTAAGCATCTTTACTACTGATTAGCACCCA
This sequence comes from Marmota flaviventris, assembly GCF_047511675.1. Taxonomy (NCBI): domain Eukaryota; kingdom Metazoa; phylum Chordata; class Mammalia; order Rodentia; family Sciuridae; genus Marmota; species Marmota flaviventris. The sequence continues at coordinate 37,621,917 of NC_092498.1, forward strand.
CAGTCTTCATATCTGGGAGAAATTCTGATAAAGATGATGTAGTCATTAGAGTGGTGACTATGCTGGATTTCAAATGCAGTAGAAGAAGTTTTCCCAATTAAAAAAAATAAGCATATGATCACTAAAACAAATATTGGAAGGGATATTTTGTGAGTTGTCAATTTATCAACTCACAAAAAGTACATATTAAACATGAATTTTCTTTTAATTGTAAGAACTAACATTTCCTGTATAATTTCTTCCTTTAATGACATCTCTTCTTCCAAAATTACATAGCTATTCATTTATGCTTTCTTGTGATGTTTTCTTTATATTCATCAGCCAGTTGCTTTGTGTAAGTTGGGAGCAGTCTTGTGAGTTGGCTGAGGAGTGAGTGCTAATTATCATTAAGTTTTAATATCTGTGTTATGCCAACTTTATAAAATGAGTTTACATGCTTTCCAAATATTTATATTTGGTACAATAGTTCAAAGGTATTTTTTTTCTTCTTGAAAGGATAAGTAAATTCTGTAGTAAAGCCCTTGGTAGGCTGTTAATGCTATTGTTCTAAAACAGTGTTTCCAAATGTTTACTCTCATGGTATTTAAATATTCTGTCTTTACGTAATTTAATTAAATATATTTTATCAAAATTTCCATTGCTTACATATTTTTAAATGCTGGTTTTATTCATAACATTTGTTAGACCTTTTAATCCACTCCAAATATAAAATCACAGCTGCTTTGCATTTTAATATTATATAGTTTATAAAAGCAAATACATTCTTACTTTCTTTTAAAATTTTCTTTGTTAGCAGCAGTTTTTCCATTTTATTGATCTTTTTTTACCTTTTGAGTTACTTTTCTATTGAACTTTTTCATATACTAATTAGTTCCTTAATTTGTAGTAACAACATCTTTATAATTTTTATTTTATCAACCTGTTAATACATATTAGTCTTACATTTATAAATTCTTGATTCAGTTTTATTAACTTTTTTGAATTGGTAGTTATATTTGTTTCTGCTTAAATATTATTAGTTTTTGTTATTATTCATTTTTGTTTTGTACTTTTATATATTTTGATCTGCACATATATCAACAAGAGCTCAAAATGCTATTTTTTATTTAGATAAATTTGTACAATGGCTACTTAACAGTTTGATTCTAATATGAAGTTATAATTACATGTTCTGACTCCAAAAATAAAGAGAACAAAATTAAAAAGCAAAATTCTGTTTTTCCCTTTCATATTAATATTTCTTGCAAATACTTATACAATATAATTTAATATTTTTCTTGTTTATACTTGTATACATTTTTTTCTTGCTTTTATATTTTATTTTTTCTATCAATCAAATACCACTATAACTTAGTATTTGTCAGTAAATGATGTCACTCACTCCAAATCAGTCCACCTAAGCTCAGTACTCACAAGCAGTTTATTATATATGCTCATAAATGTGCACAGATAAAGCAGTTATGTGCTTCCTGGGCCTAGATTTTAAGCATCAGGAGCATATGAAGTTCATTATTTTCTATAGAATTTAGAATGCCACAACTGGATGGTCTCTGTATAAGAATAATCTCTCTGTTTTTTATATACTTAATTTCCCATGTAGAGTTATAGACAAATAGACAAAATACATACATACACACACACACACACACACACACACACACACACACATTGTGTATTTATATTCTTGTCAGTAATTGAAATCAGGATATTCCAGAGTTCCCAGAGACATTGCATTAGTGCTAAGTCACACATTATAAATTCAATTTCAAATAAAGCAGTGACTATTTACATGCAAGTGATATGCTTATTTATTTATTTATTTATGATGAAATTAAATTTAAACCAAATCATTTTCAGATTCGTTTTTGCCTGCTCTGGTTTTGTAATCTAATTATGTTTTTGTTTTCATGTTTTGCCATTGATGTACAGTTTTTGTAAGGTTGATAATTTTATTGCTGATTCAGAACACTCATTTTTGTATTTCTTCAATAAACTGGAAAGTTCACACCTTTATGTTTTAGAGATTCATCTCTTCAACGTTTATCAGTATTATTTAGATTCAGTTAGGACATGTGAACTTAGTCCTTTGTATTTGCGGGTTCTATATTCACAAATTCAACCTATTCCTGATCAAAAATATTTGATAAAAAATTACATGGATGTTTTTGTTGTCATTATTCCCTAAATTAAAAAATAACAATTATTTATATAGCATATACATTATATTAAATATTTGTATATCTAGAAATGATGTATACAGAAAGATGTACATAGTTTAAAATGCTGTGCCATTTTATGTGGGAAACAAGCATTTTCAAATTTTGGTACCAACAGGGGTTCCTGGAACTAATCTCTCACAGATACACAGGGATGACTACAAATATTATATGTGGGAACTTATGAGAGAATATAGCACACCCATATATGTTTATGTGTGTATGCAAAACTTTCTCTTCTTTTTGTGTTTCCAGTTTCTAAAAATTATCATGGAAAAGAGAGGAAACTGTTTCATAATCATCAAAACTTTCATGTATAGAATTTATAAAAGAAAAAATACATGTGAAGACAAATTCCACAGTATGCCTTTGAACTCATTAAATGGTCAATTGTATTAATGGAAATTTTCTTGAATGTTGAAAGTTTCCCATTAATGCTGCACATAAAGTTTAGACTTTCCTAGTGTTCATGTGATTTTCAGTATTACCACCACAGATTTTAGCAATAATGTACCAAATCATAGGCTTTGTTAGCATAGCAAAGACAGCCAGATACTTAGGGGTATCAGCCATTTCTCATCAAATTTCTCCAAGTGTCAAAATGGGTTGCCCAACTCACTTTCTCTAATTTGCAAAAGAAAAAGAAATGTGCGTAGATATGCACTTTGATTGGCAATGATGGACAATATTCCCCAGTTGACAAGGTTGTTTACAGTTGACAATCTAATACAAAAACAGAGTACAGAGAAAGCATAACAGAATTCAGGTTCATAAAATCATGTATTTTTGATTTTCAGCCATTTAATCATCATATGAAACCTGTCCTTGTCAGGTAACAAGCTTGAATAGGGTCACAATGAGGCTGGTTAAACTTGGATAATTGCACAAATACATTTGAACCATCCATCAGATATAAATGTCTGTCATTATTTGGGTGGATTCTGATTTACCTCTAGAGTCATCATTTTCAAATGCAAAATAATTGCAGGATTCCAAACTTTTGACCTTTAGAAAATGTCAAAAGACAGGAAAATGCCTTCTATAATGCCAATCCTCTCCAAATTATGTAGTGATTTGTTTCTTTACTTTTGTTCAGGACATTTTTTGATAACTGACTAGATTTCCTTAAAAGCAAGGCAAAAACAAACAAAAGAGAACAGCTCTTTTTTCCCTACTAGACTAGTTTGATGGTCCCAAACATGTAAGATTAATGTTGAAAAGTCGTTCAATTGAGTATCTATTAATAATTATTTTACAATCTTGTTTTTCATTGCATTTATTCAAGAAAAAATGTACATTCTTTGGGTAGTTAGAAAAATTCTACTGTCCAGGAAATAAGATTTCCCTTCATAGAATTACAGAGATCATGTTTTCCTCACAGCAATGTTGTTGAGTTTTGGACATAAAGAATGTGCCACACTGTCTCAATGCCTGGTACATAGTAATTGCTCAAGAGAAACTAATAACTATTGTTGAATTTAACAACATGCATCTGTAGTAAATTTTTACTTTCCTTAAAATATAGACTTAAAGATAATACATGGTTTAAAAAATGAATAGGACCAGAAACCAAATTTTATATTAGCCATTTAATTTATATTTCTCTGCATTTTTCTGTATTGCTTAAGAACAGACAGACAAACAAACAAAAACTTCATTTTAACCAAAGATAAAACATATTAAAAATTCAACTAAGAGTATAGCTCAATGGGAAAGTATGAATAAAATTGTGCTTTCGATTCCCAACAACACACATACCTACATACATCCACACCTACCCACACCTATATGCAAACACAGAAGCATCAATAAAAGTTCATATTTGCTCAAATGTCCATTTTACATTTTTCATGTGGCCTTCTAATTCTTTATTCATTAAGCGTTTGAATTTGTTTTTCTAAACACTCATTTTACAAATATTTCCAAACATTGATCAAATTTCAATGAAGGGCATGACAAACACCCAGGTATGAATAACCTTGATTTTTTTGTATCTATTTGAAAAAATAGAATCATCATATTACTTCACCTTCAATCATCATATTACTTCACCTTCAAAATATTCAGTGTACTCCTCCTAAGAAAAGTAAGACACACGTATTTATAAATTGCTATTATATCTGAAAGTACTAGTATTTTCCAACACAATAAAAAATAAAATTTGTATTCCTATTTTATTTTTATTTCTCTTGAAATACATTTTCACATCTTCCCCACCCCCCATCTACTAAACATCCAATTTTGAAAACAGATGGAACCAATCAGAGAAATAGATGTGATTTTTACTTGTTTTTAAATATATTTAAACTGATATGTAAATCAGAATTTCAGTATATTAATCTTTAATGAGAAATATGATACTGATAGGTCCCACCACTAGTAACCATTTACTGAAAATGCTTGATAATTCAAACAATTAACAATTAACAATTTAACTAGAATTTTTAGATATGATTTTTTTCTGCAAAACAAGCACCAACTATTATCAGGAAGTCTATTTGATTCAAGGCCAACTAGTACCAGAAACATTTCTTGCTCCTCGAACAGTGTCTGGATGGTCTTCTATTTCCATAACTTCAGTGTGTCTACTTGGCTCTAACCTTTGTTCGTATTTTTTTGTTAAGCTCTGATTGTTTATTGATGTGTAAAAACTTAGTCCAAAGAGTGGCTTAAAACAATAATACTATGTCTTTTACACACAAACCTCAGCTACACAATTTGTTCTTAGAGTCTCACTAAATTTTACCTAATGTCTGGCATGTCTTCCTAGAAGACTTTTCCACCTGCATCTCTGGTACTTGGGCTGGGAAAATTCAAACAGCAGATAATTTTGTGATCATCCTTTTTTTTTTTTTTATATGATCTTAATATGAGTCTTTTCACAGGATGGCTGAATGTTAGTCAGACTTCTACCATATATATTCTTTTCATAGTGGACAGTTGCATGTGAGAACACAACTCTCTACTGGCCTCATCCAGGAGGGTAGTGGTGACTTGTTAGACTCCTGCCTCTGTAATGATCCTCCATTCTCTGTTTCTGTAATGATCATCCTGGAGGAAGGGCAAGTATGAGAGAGATGGAATGTTTTTATCGTCAGAAACAGAGTTGTTTGGGTCCAGAAGACAGAATTAACAATTTCTAGAGATTAAGAAACCCAAAGAGATAAGGCATATACCTTGATTTTACTGCATCTTCTTAAGTAGTTTTACTCTAGGTCTTTGAATTCACACCTCACTTGAAATTACAAGTCTAGAGTGCAAATGACCAAGGAAAACAGCCAGCCCATTAGCATCAAAGTCAGGTCTCACCAATGACCAAGCAGATGAGATGAACTGGATTTAAAAGAGCTGGCTGCAACATTAAGCTAAGAAAGCTGTGAAAAATTATGGACACAGACATAAGTTTTTCAAATCGAGGATGGGACAGCCCTGCAACCTTAAGGGTCAGCTCCCATTCTGGAAAGAGTGTGAACACATGCTTCCTTTATTTTACAGGGGGACATAAGAGGCAGGGATAAGGTTTCAAGGGTGGAGTCTTGCTTCCTGTGATGAGCAGATTGATTGACATCTTGGCAAGTCACACCATTTCAGGTGTGATCTTAGGCAGAACTAGAGGGGGAGTTGCGCCTGCATCATGTGATCACTCCTTGACAGGGAGCCCTCAATTGGAGGCCTATTCCCTCATTTAACTACTATGCACAATAGTTTGCACACACAGCCCAGGGTCAGCTAGGAACAGGCACACATGTGCACATGATTTTTTTTTCCTGGCTATCATTTTAGTTTGGGTAGTACTGTTAGTAAACAATAACAATAATGGTAACAAATACATACTAAATATACTCTATTGAATATAGGATACTGTTGGACACATTGTCTGTGTTCATGTCCTCAACACCCTCCATAAAAACTATGCTAACCTTCTTTAGTGCCAGGCTGCTTCAAACAAGATAGCTCTTCCCATCACACCCAGATTTACTGAAGTATAATTAACAACACACACACACACACACACATACACACACACACACAAGATGTATAATGTGATGTTTCAAAATATGTACAGACTGTGAAATCTGTATCATTCCCCTTACATATTTACTGGGTTGTGGTGAGAACATTTAAGTTCTATTCTTCTAGCAATTTTCAAGCATACAGTAGATTACAATCAAGTATGGTCAAAACCCATAAAATAGATCCAGAACTTCTTCATTCTCTATAACTGCAACTTTGTAGCTTTCAACCAACATCTTTCATTTACCACAATTCCAAGTCCATGGAAAACACATTCTATGCTCTTTTTCTATGAATTCAACTCTTCTACATCATACGTATAGTGAGATCATTCACTATTTCTCTCTCTGTGCCTTGCATATTTCACTTGGTTTTACTTTCTCCAGATCTACCCATGTTGGCACAAATGAGAACATTTTCTTCTTAAAATTGCCAACATTAGGGGCTGGGGTTGTGGGGTTGTGGCTCAGCTGTAGAGTGCTCGCCTAGCTCATGCAAGGCCCTGGTTTATCCTCAGCACCACATAAAAACAAATAAACAAAATAAAGGCAAAAAAAAAATAATGCCAACATTACAAGTTAAAGTATTCCCATAAGGGTTATGCATTTCAATGTATTCCCATAATATGTAAAATAGTCTTTAAATGAAAATGTGGGTTTTCCAATGAAATTAAGAAGACTAGATGGCACAAAGGGGCCAAAATCTTCCTCTTTTGTGAAAAACATTAATTTCTGTGACACTGTTCCAAAAGAGTTAGCAATGGCACCACTTTATTATCTCAGGCAATAGTCCCTGCCTCTTGTCCAACATCTATAAAGAACCTCCTGCTAGGAGGCCATATGAAGGAGTGGTAAGGGCAGGACAGCCAGACAGATGTTGTAAAGACTAAAACCAAAATTTACAATTTACAACCAGTTAGTTACAATTAAAGATTTATCCACATAAGCTAGTAGTGAAGAAAATTTTTAATATTATGGTTCTCAAAACTTTTAGGTTTCTGAATTTCATCAAATTAAAGGCTCTTCCATTCAGTTTTCTCATTAAAAAGCAGAAAGTGTTACTTAGTACATAGGACTGTAAATTGTCTTACATGAGATAACCCATTAAGTTTTTTAGTTCAGTACTTGACATGTGTTTGCCAGTTTTCTTGTAATTATTATCGTGGGACCATTACCGATAATGAAGTTTTTTTTAAACAATAAATATAATGAGGAACTGTAAATTCAGAAACCCAGCACACATTAAAGCCTAAAGACAGAGAAGGGATAAGTGGATACCAATAACATGGTGGAGTTAGCTAATCACAGGGGAGGGTTAAAGGCAAACAAAATATGTCCAGTGAAAGTGAAAGAATTTACATTAAAGGTGATCACCACTTTACATTTCTAGTCTACATTAATTATAAGCTTTGATAACTGTGGCAGGCAATTATTTGATAAAAGGATTGGAATTCATGGGAGTGTGGAGTTTGGCACCTCTCTATATTTATGTCTATCTTTCTATCTTATTTTATAGTCCAGATTCTGTGCTTTGTTTTTGAAATTTCACTGGACTACCAGGACACTAGCTCACCAAATCAAATTGTGTCAGTTATACAAAGTTAGTGGAGAAGAAGAGTAGAAACTGAAAGTTTATCCTTGTCCCCATTGAAAATGTTTGCTTTGATTCATGTGGAGGACATGAATAGCAGCTTTTGAGCATAATGGACATTCTGATTTTTACACACGAATATGTTCCAGTGGATACTGAAACACAGTGAAGATAGGTTCTTCAACTGAGTCAGCCACAAAGAAGGGAAAGGTCATTTTTCACTTATAAAGTTTACAATGGAACGGATCTTTTTTTTTTTTTTTAAATAAAACTCACTACTGAATAAAAACTATCTGGGCAAGCCTTGCAGGACTCATTGTTAATGAAATAGATATTATACAATGAACGATATTTCTATAAATGTCATGTAATCATACAGATAGAGTCTAGAAATATTGTAAACCTTTTGACCCACTTCTTGATATTCCAATGTTAATTATGATGATTATCAATACAAATAGTCACCAACACATATTTGGACACTCTATGTGTATAGGTGCAATGATAGCTGATGCTCAAATTGCTCCGTCTTATTATTTCAATTCACTATATTAACTAGGTAATATGAATTTCTGTTATGAATTTGAACAGAATCAATGTTAACAGTAGCACTTATTTGCTTATCTTGCTATTTTCCCTCTAGTCTGAAGTTTCTCCTTCTTTCTGTTGGCTCATCAAAAGAGTATCTAATGGAAAACTTAAAATTATTTCAAAACTCATTTTTGTTGCAAGTCTAAAATCAAATTGGAGATCATCAGGTTAAGACAATGCACAGTCACACTGTCAAGCCTGTGAGACTTGCCTCCTTCCAAAAACAATACTTTTCCCTTGAGTTTCCATTAGCTTTTTTTTTTTAAGTGTAGCTTCTTAGATGCCTTCTATATCTAGATAACAATGAAAAAATGAGTCTTTCTTCCCTTGAGGAACTTTTCTAAAACTTATATAAATAAATACTAAATAACATACTGTTTTTGTGAAAGACATTCTAATTTGATATGTGTTTGGTTTTTATAGAAAGCATAGAAAGAGCCATTACTACCTTAGGCAGACAGTGCAGTTTATTTCTATAATGAGCTATCCTGTGTTTTCTGCACTCCTGGTACAGCTCTTGCTGAGTGATGTCTAATTTGTATTCATTTTCTATTGTCTCTGACATAAGGTTCTTTTATAAATCTTAATTTCTTATATCACTTTTGCTCAGAAAAATATCATGATGGAGGAATTAAAGGTTTTCTCCGTAAGCTACATGACTGAACCAGATACAAAATGAAGGGTCCCGATCAGTGTTCTGGACCTCTCAGAAATCCTGAACAAGATGGAATGTGAAAGTGTTTGGTCAGAAAAGGAAGACATGCTGGTGCAGCACTTTGAATTTGCAAGGGAAAGCAAAATGGGTTATTACTTGTTAAAAAACAGTGCTTTACAATTCGTTGAATATCTTTTAAAAACTCCATAAAAAAACAGTGTTGACCTTACTCTTATTCTTTAGAGGTTTGTTTTGCCTTACAATTACAGTTCCTTTTGATGAAGCAACTTTCCCCTTGACAACCTGGGTGGAAAAAGAGAAAATAGACAACAGAAAAAATTGACAGAGAAACAGGAGAGTCAATGGATTATTTTATAGAAGTGAGAATTTGAAGGCTGAATGCAAGACCCCCAAGCATCAATTAAGCCATGTGGTATTTATAATTCAAACTACAGCTATAAAGAAAAGTTGCCATGCCCTATAGGAGCTTCACAGCCATTGTCCACAATATATAAGGAGTAGACTAAGAATCTAACTTAGCAAGGTTCAGATGTGTTTGTGTGCCTCCTACTAACAAGATTCTTCTTTAGGAAATGGGGAAAAGACCCAAGAAACATAGAAATGTGAAGAAAAAAGTTGGTTAGAGTAAATTTACATTCCACAAAGATGCCTTCTATTTAAGTATTGGGGTATCTCTCCTCTAAGTAGGATTCTTAGGTGTAACTGTTTTGTACCCAAATACTTGGCCAGTATATTAACTTTTCTTATTCATTATACATTGTTTCTATGTTTTTGCTTTCAGATTTAGATCATTATTTCTAAAGTCTGTGTTGGTCTTGTGGTATTTGGCTTTGAAACTTATAATAGTTTTACATTGCTGATAAAGACTTCTTAGCCAAATTATCCCTTCATTTGAGTCCCAATTCCTCAGGCCCAATATTCAACATATCCCTACCCTATGTTCCAGAGGTTTTCAAAAGTAGACTAAGATCCTAAACTACTTTTTGAGCAATTTTCAAGAATAGCCATTTAGCATAACTTGGAAATTATTTTAGAAATGGAATTCCTGAGACCCCATCTTATACCTACTGAAGCAGGAACTCTGGGGATGGCACTTAGCAGTCAGTGTTTCACAAGTTTTCTAGGTAATTCTAACATGTGCTTAAGCTCACTAAAGTTTGAGTACTACTAATTTACCCCTTGAATTTGTGTCATGTGTTTACTGATTTAAGAAATTTCTTCAGCCTAGTTCCTCCACCACCATCATATCATTCATTGCAACATTTCTTAACTGCTAATTTTTCATGTATCCACAGTACCTGCATTATTGTACTTTTCTTTACATCTTTCTTAAATTTTCACATAGTACATATTTATGCACATTAAGCTTAGTTAAAACAGCACTGCATCAGTAAGCATTAAAATCAGTAGTGCAAGCCATAAATTAAAGGTTAATGTAAAAGTTGAGAGTTGTAGAATATGAATGTGGAGGTTGGGTGTAGAAAGGGGATGGCAGAAGTAATCAAAGGGGAAAATGAAGAACTCTTATTATGATAGAACTACTTTGTATTTTGTCTGTGATGGGAGATATGCAAATCTGCCTGTGATAATATTGCATAGAAATAAATGCATGTAAACACACACACACACAAACACACACACATAGTGGGGGGAAAGGATACATGGTATCTCTGTATTATTAATATTGAAATAATGGACTATTTCAGAAGCATGTTAATGGGAAGTAAAAACATAAGGATCAGACAATGATTGAATTGTCAATCTGAGAAACTGTAAAGGCTTCAACTGAAGGAGGAGTTTTTTATAGACATGAGATTATATAGATGTTTCCAACACATGCACAAATATATGCACACAACTCATCAACATTTTTTCAGTGAAGAGAACATTTTAAAAGGGTGGAAGGTATAAGTGGTAATGAACAATACTTTTTGCCAATCATACAGTAAACAGACACTGATTGATCCAATATCTGTGTCATATGGATATTAGCTTATAAAAAAAGGGAAATAAAGTGGCGTGTGTTCTACTTTGTTAATTTGAAATGGCAGGAAGATATTTCCTGGACTATTTAAAATCTGATGACACAACATTCATTGGTTCCTGGTCTTTGGAAGGTTTATAGATATGTGGAGCATGAAGTGTGAGGCAACCATGCAAAGCAAAGAATGTCTGTGTGTTTTCTGCATTTGGCTTCCTGTGAGAAATTTCTGGTGGGAGCCCCTACAAATGCTGCCAGGAAAGAAAGCAGCATAGATTTTTCTAATTAAAAGAGCCCCTTGTTTTAGGAAGCATATCAATGAAACCCTTGGTTTAAATTCTATTTGAACAACTACCTTGTGATTTGGAATGCTCATCAGGAACTATGTGTCATTAAGCAGCACAATGTAACTTTGTAAAGGATCCATTTTAGAAATTACATTCTATTCTTTACTTGTCTTTTCCTGGAGGAGAACCCAATATTTAGGAGGAAGTCACTTTACTATTTGGATTCTGCTCCTGTATTTATCATTAGGTGGGAGAACAAGTTTTCTTTTATTGTTTTTGTCTTTGTAGGAAGATTTAGAAATACATTAAAACATTCCAGATTCTGTTAAGTAAAATTATAAATCTACGTTGTCAACATTTACTAGTTATTGGGAAAATAATTGGTTTAATGGAATCAGGAACTTAGAAAAATGATTACTCATTACATTTTTTGAGTTCAGATAAAACACAATAAATGTTATACATATTTTGACATATACACAAAAACAAATAAACAGGTCTCTATCGAAGTTTGATACTCCATTGCTCTGTGTTTCTCTTTTCTAAGAAAGACTTAGTTACATCTTTCTATGCGACTCTTTTCTAAGAGAACACAGAAATTGACAAAATCATAGTTTTTATCAATATGTTATTTCTTACACTTCTTTTTGACTTACACAACAAATGGTATTTCTATTTGTTTACCAAAAACCCTATATCAGTATTATCATGCTGCATAATACTTGCAGGATATATTATATATATTCAGCATTATTGAGTGTATACTATTTTAAGACTTTACTGACAAAATAGGACTATGATATTATGCATGTTGAAAAAACATAGCATTGCTAATAAAATAGTCTCCAGCTTAGAAAGAGGTCAAATTTCCTCTATTATAACAACAGGTAGTAGTAGGGAGATGAAGTGACCAGATACTCATGCCTTCCATTTTCATTGGCTATATGCCCAACACAATGTCCTGAAATTACATAGGAATTAGCTCCTTCCCTGCTCAACTTATTAAATTCCCACAAATACAATAACTGTTAAAACCCAATAATACTAATCTTATAAATACTTATTCTACTATTTTAAAGGACAAAAAAAATTTCACATAAAACATAAATTCCAAGAAATTATTTTCAAGATTCTCTGCCAATTAAATACATTGAAAATAGAAATCCAAGATGTTATTCTACATCAAATAGCTATATTTAATTTCTTCATTCAAGATAAATCTTCTTTGGAAATTTTCAAAATTGCCTTTGGCATTTCTAAAACAGCAAAGTATATATCACATGCAGATCAAATACTTGAAACAGAAGAAAGAAACAGATGCTTATTATACAGTTTAAATTGCTTGATAAATGTAATAACTAATTTATTATTCTTAAACTGTATGAACAGTCGAAGGGCAAGCAAAAACAGTAGGTGCAACTGTGTATCTTGATTAACTCAAGAACAGTTGTAAAAATATAATTATGATGCTATCTTTTACTCTTGTGATTTGTCGTATAACTAAAAAAAAATCCTTTCTCACCCTTTTATTTCTAGGTAGAGTGAACTGTGAGCATTGTGCAGATATTTATGTAATTAGTTAATATGATATTGTTTTGGATTCATGTGGGACTTAACCTAAGGGTTCATTTCCTTAAAAAAAGAGAAATCAGAAACATGCACACAGAGGGAAGATGGTCATGTGATGACGCATACACAAAGCTGGGAATTCCACATAAAGACAATGTCAGAGACTGGAATGATGAGTCCACAGAACATCAAAGATTGGGAGTAATAACTAGAAACGACAAGAGGCAGCAAGTGCAGATACTACCTCAGAGCTTCCAAAAACAACTATCCTTGCCACAGAGGATTTCAGATGTCTATCCTTAAAAGTAAGAGAATGAATTTGTTTTTGTTTCAAGGCACATGGTGTATGGTGTATGAGGATTTGTTATGGCAACCCAAGGAAACTAATACTCATGGCAAAAAGTCTTTGCAGTTGTGTTTACTTTTTATGGATCATGCAATGGTGAGATTAAATGAAATTATCTGATGCAATCACAGGGTTTTTATAAGAGTCAGAGTGAAGCAGGAGAGTCAGAGGAGATTTGATGATGGAAACAGAAACTGGAGTTATTAGGACACTAGCAAAAAATGCAGGCTGCCTCCAGAAGCTGTAAAAGTCAAGAAATAGATTTGCCCTTAGCAGAGCTTGTCAGCCACGTTTGATGTCTCCAAGCTTCAGATTGTCCCTGTTCAAGTATTCAGTCAGCTGGAGATTAGTGTGAGCCAGATACCATGCTGAGCTTCAGGTTATAGACTGGTAAAAACATGGGCTCTAGTTGAGTAAACAAAAGTCAATATGTATTTACACCTCAGAACAGGTAGTCTAAAGAGAAAGGAGGTTAGAAATTGGCATCTGAGACCAAAATGGGGCTAAAATAAGAGGATTTGTTGAAATTGTATTCAAAATAAGTTTGACACTTCTATCTCAAACTCGAAGAAAGCAGGTGCTTGCTCTGAGACTAGAAGTTCACTCTGGGGTGAATAAGATTTTGATTTTTGTACTAGGGGACACCTATCACAAGGGAAGTAGAGAGGATACTGTTATCAAAAGAGTGTTAGTAAATACAAAATAACAAATGTTAGTGAGGATGTGGAGAAATTAGAATATACATATATTGCATGTAGGAATGTAAACTGATGTAGTCACCGTGGAAATCAATGTGGCAGTTCCTTATAGAGTTAAACTTAAAATTATGCAAGCAAAAATTTCTTTCTTAGGGATATACCTGGGAAAATTGAAAACAGGTGTACATACAAACAGTGTCTATTAGTGTTCTAAGAAGAATAAGTTATATTGCTAAAACAATATAAATTCTATAAACTGAATAATATTAGTATAAATATTAATATAAAATGTAACATGTCCATACAATGGAATATTCAACATGTGATAAATAAAGTACTTTTACATGTTACAACTTGTATAAATGTTTAAAGCTAAGTGAAATAAGCCAGATACTGGGATCACATGTATGATTCCATTCATAGAAATATCAAGAATAGACAAATAAATGGAAACAGAAAGTAGGTTACTGGTTTCCAGGGCATGGAATGAGGAGGAAATTGGTATTGGTATAGGAAGAAGTGAAACTCCTTTTGGGGGTGATGAAAATGATCTGGAATTAGATAGTGGAGGTGGTTGAACAACAGAGTAATATACTAAATATAGTAATTTATTAAAATCCATCACACTTTCATGATTTGTCTGTGGAAAGAGCTCCTAGAGGGCCAGAACGGCTTTGCTCATGTGACCATATCAGCAATTGGTAATTCAGGTTTGTAGATATTCTCACATAACAATTATGGATAATGATCTATGATTGTACTTTGGGACCTAAAACGTCAACTTTTCTGGGTGTTGGAAGAGCAGACACAGAACTAATCATAATGTAAAATCTTAGTATTAACCATAAGGTTTCTGTGTGTGAGATAATAAAACAAAAATAATGGTTACTAAACAAAAAAGAAGGAAGGAAGGAAGGATGGAAGGAAGGACAGAAGGAAGGAAGGAAGGAAGGAAGGAAGGAAGGAAGGAAGGAAGGAAGGAAGGAAGGAAGGAGAGCGAGCGATACCCAAGGAGGTGACATCTCAAGTGATAGTGGTGTAAAAGAGGACATCTATATGAGAGCAAGTCTAGGTTGTTTCTTCCTTAACTCTGTGAAAGAAAACATTGAACAGTACAAAGTGAAACCTTCAAGGAAGACTTTATTCTAGGCTGTTGAAATAGGAGAGAGATACCAAATTACAGTACTAACTCAACTTCCTAGAAATACGGGTTAGAGATTTTTTAATAGCTGGGGTGAAGTAAGGGGTCTTAGTCTTATCTGTGCTTGCTGATGGATAGCCTTACCCAAATGAAATGCAAACTTCCTCCCATCTTCCCTAGTAGGTAGTTTTACCTGCCCACAGAAGACATGCTCCTGCTCTTTCATAGAAACTGGGCTCTATCTTCTTTGATGATTACATACCAAAGGGATGGCCCCCAGTTCCTTGAGAAAGCAAAAATAGGAGCCCACAGACAGAAGCCTGTGTAGAGAATGCATAAGTTGAGAAGAACATTAAAGCTATCTTAGTTCCTAGTATACTGTAATAATGTGGCAAGCTGTGTATGTGTAGGAACACAAGCATCCCTAATCAGTCTGAAAGCTCTCTACACAGAGACTGTGTATGACATATTCATCATTGTAGCCACAATATTATGCTTGACACATAATATGCATTAATTTAAATTTTTACAAATTTTTTTTAGTTATTGAAAATCTTTATTTATTTATTTATTTATTTATATATGATGCTATGTATTAAACCCAGTGCCTCACACATGTGAGGCAAGTGCTCTATTACTGAGCCCCAGCCCCAGCCACTTAATTTAGATTTTTAAAAAGTTTCTTGGTATTATGGTTTGAATATGAGGTATCCCCCAAAAGCTCATGTGACAGACAATGCAAGAAAGTTTAGAGGAGAAATGATTGGGTTATGATCTTAGCCTAATCAGTGAGTTAATTCCTATAGGGATTGACTGAGTAGTAACTGGAGACAGGTGGGATATGGCTGGAGGAAGTGGCTCATTGGGGGTGTGGTTATGTGGTATACATTTTGTATCTGGAGAGTGGAGACTCTCTCTCTCTGCTTCCTGATTACACAATCTACTTCTCTCTGCTACCCTTTTCTGCCATGATATTCTGCCTTACCTCAAGCTCTAAGTGATGGAGCTGGCCTTGGACTAAGACCTATGAAATCATGAGTTCTCAAACAAACTTTTCTACTTCAAAAGTTGTTTTGGTTGGGTCATTTAGTCACAACAGTGAAAAATCTGAGTAAAACATTTGGCAAATGAAGATATGGAACTATAGGATTGGGGCATGGTTGTGGCTAGAAAGAGGATAGAAGAAGGCTAATTGAAAAATGTTACATTATTTTTATGCAAGGTTGGGGGAAAACAAAAGAATACGGAGCAAAGACCATATTTTATTTTAAACTGAGTCAATTCCAAAGTGTTTAATTGAGATTTTTTTTCATTATATTTTGTAAAGTTTTTTTTTTCTTTCCTTTTCATTATTAGGCTCATCGTATTTGGATTTAATAATAATTATAGCCCATTTTGTACTACCACAGTCTTATATTTCTCTTTTTAAAGTTTCCTTTGTTTCATTTTCACATGTGATATGTAGAACTCTGTTTCTTTTCCTTTCTTAGTGAATTAATAGTTTGGAAAACATAACTTTTATTTTACAAGCTGTATTCTGAGCAATGTTAAATTGAATACTTAAATCTCTGTTCTTGTTTAGCAGATATGAAACAAGAAAACAGTAGGCCATGGTGACTTAAGGTGTGCACTTCTTACCATTTTTTCCTAGAGGCAAATCTAGTTTTTTGATATTTCCTTCTACTTTTTAGATACTCAATTTAAGCATATTATCAAATTGTCTTTGACTCGATTCTCTCATCTATGAGATGGGGATAATGATAGTATCTTAATGTTTAATACCTTATTGGCCTTTGTTTTAAATAAACTCTGCACCTGTATTTCAGCTATAGATATAACAACTTACAGTATAAGAGGACTTTTACCTCCTTTTTCAGATACTTATTTTTTTTTCTTTCTCATTTGAACTCATTGATGTGATCATACTTTGGGTTTCTATGTTCATTGAATACCACTAGCCAGCATGTTATTTAATTTTAATTTTACAATGATATTGAATATTAGTTTCCATTGGGTCATCCTTTATGGAAATGAAGATCAAGGCTCAGTAGTTCAGTTAGTTGTGGATAATTATATAAGTAATACATGAAAGAATATTAAAACACCAATATCTATGGCATCATTTTTTTTCTCTTCATCTTTGTATTTAGGTACAAAATTATTAATAATTATTTGATCTCAAAGAGCTTAGATCTTGTCTGCATTAATATAGTGTAAACTCACTGAAAGTTGCATTATGTAACTATTTTCTCTGGCTCTTCTCCTCATTGCCTTAGTGCAGTACTAATTCTACATGGGGCTGATCAATTAGTCTCCAACAAATAAAGTTGCAAATTTTGGTGACTATTATTTATTATAAAGGTTAATGATGTTTATACTCCCTGGAAGAGGAATGTCCTTATGAATAATTTCTAAAAGAAATGCTGAACTGATATTTTTATTTGCTACATGTTTTAAATTTGAAGCTCAATATTTTCCTCAAATGGTCTTTAAAAAGGTCAAATTTGGCATTCAGCACAAGATCATTTTGGGATTAATTAAGTGAGGTGGTGAACTGTGCATATGGGGTACTAACTTTGCCAAAATCTCAGTGTTTCCTAGAATTTAATTCTTGACTTTGAAAAAAGTCTTTTATTTTTGAGTATTCCATTTTTTTCCTAGCTTAGAACTAAGTAATATTGTTTCTAACAGCATGCCAATGTGACTACATGTAAAATTTAGATTAATGACTTATCTTACCTGCTGATTGAATCTCTTACTAAAATGGGATTCAAGGATTATTTTCATTTTTAAAGTAAACTAAAACCTGATTATTTGCAACAACAACCATGACAATGCCACAAATCTCATTGTATGTAATATGAAATCTTAAAATCTCATCTTATTAATTGAAAACCAAAATCACTTGAAGGAGAGATTTAAGGATTAATATTTAAATCAGTTTTAATCTTCTCTTTCATTTTTCATTATAGTGCAATGGAAATTTATAATGAAAAATGTAGTACTTAACATTTAATAATTTTTCTTATTTCAATATAGTTAAGTCTAAGGAATCAAATGTTCTACACACCAGAATAATAGGTCAGGATACAGAAATTTACATCCAACTGGTTTTTAAACCATCCATTACATAATTAAGCTTTAAAACACATAAGGTTTAAGACAATATTATTTATACTAATAGTTGTGCTATGATGCATTGTGGTAGAATCTGCACTGGCTATCAAGTGATTTTTGGTTTGAAACTGTCTTGATTAGCCAGTTTGTGCATGTGCAAAATGTGAGTCAAATTACATATTTAATAATGACACTTATTAATCTTTAATTCCTATTATATTAGAAAAGTAGCCTATATATAATATGCATATGTTTATTGCAAAATACTTAATTCATCTTTGTCTGGCTAATACTGTTAGAAAATATTTAACAGAGGTATGTAGAAATCAGTGATATAGATTCAAGCACTTCTTTAAATTGATATGTCTAAATCAACCTAGAACCTAGCAATTTAAAAACAGCACATTGATAATATTGATGAAATCAATCAACTACTTGCACTTGGTGACAAATGACAGCTATAAAAATAAATAAGCCTATTTCTCAAATATTTTTGAAAATGTCCTACTAAGATTATCTGACAGGCCATGTGAATTGGGAAAAGATCAAATTAGGATGTTGCTTCCTCAATCAGGGGTTTTGTTTCAAATAGCCTCATAGTGCCATCATTAACTTGAGAGGTAAATGAGGGGTCTGAGCAAGTATAGGAACATGGCCTTGAGGCTGAAAAAAAATATTTCTGGATGAGTCAACAACTGGCCCTTGCAAGTAGGTAGGTCAGATCTGGGGGAGAAGATCTTACTTTGGAAGAGTTTTGAAAAAAAAATAAAAAATGTGGCTTGCAAAAGTTTATGAAAATTTAAACCTTAAAGCTTCTCCTGGGCCTTAAACTTGCTCCAGTATGAATCAGTCTGAGAGAGATATGTAGGCCGATAAAATGTATAGGGTCAAAAGCCAACTCAGGCTTGTGCTCTCTCCACTGGGAATAGGAGATATGGGAAAATGTACTACAAGTCAAAACCAAGGAGATCCCCATTCCTTACAAAGAGCTGAACCAGAGCCAGAGGAACTTGCCAGAGCACTCAGTCCATTCTCAGAGCAGAAGTCTCCTTAATCACCATAGAATATGATTTCATCATTGATGTTAAGCACTTATTTCTGTTTGTGATTTTCCTCTTTCTGAATGTGATTTTTCATTGTACTTGTCTTATTCCTGCTCTGTGATTATATTTAGGTAGTGATGTACAAAGACAAATTACTCTTATTTTATAGTTTTCTAGGTGATGAGAATCATGTCCATACCTGTGGGAAAGAACTGTACATCATCCTAAGTCTTCTTTTTTTATTTTTTTTTATTTTCTTTTTCTTTTTTTATTGGTTGTTCAAAACATTACAAAGCTCTTGATATATCATATTTCATACATTAGATTCAAGTTGGTTATGAACTCCCAATTTTACCCCAAATACAGATTACAGAATCACATCGGTTACACATCCACATTTTTGCATAATGCCCTATTAGTAACGGTTGTATTCTGCTACCTTTCCTATCCTCTACTATCCCCCCTCCCCTCCCCTCCCATCTTCTCTCTCTACCCCATCTACTGTAATTCATTTCTCTCCCTGTTTATTTTCCCATTCCCCTCACAACCTCTTATCTAAGTCTTAAGGTAGACACATCTCTGTATTTGTGGGAAAGTCTATATCCCATAGAGAACACTCGGTAAGGGTAGAAAATTAGAAGGGATGGAAAATGTAAAAAGAGAAAATGACAATTGTTAAGTTAGGGAAATAAAATAACATGGCCCATTTGAATATATTTGGAGTAAATTGTTATAATTCTATAAAAAAATAAAAGCAAAACTGGTGTGTATGAATTAGGAATTCCAAGGCATGTTTGTTTTTGCAGGAGTAATAGAGGTAATCATTATATTTGAGACATAACTTGATATTATATTTTATTATATTAGATAGTTATGTGTTAGAGTCTGTAAACAAGTCAAAATAACACCTGGCATTTAGCCAGGGAAATATTAGAGTTTGTAAACAAGTCTGGATGGTGCCTGGCAAAATGCCAGAGGGAGTGGTTTGAGAAGTAACAAAAGCAAGCCATTAAGTGTGGAGATTCCTTATTGGTTGACTGATGTATCTAGTTTATGCTAATTAGATAAGCTGTGTGGAATGTATAAATACTGCTCCTGTCCTGCAATAAACGGCTTCCACTCCTGCTGTATCAATGTACACAAGTTGTTCGTCACCCCCCGGTTATTTTGCTGCAGCCAGCCGGCCTTCTACAGTTATGAGAAGAGGAATAATCTATGACTGATTATAAAAGAAAGTGTAATCTCGGCAAATTTGTCTTTTGATTTGTTCTTAGAAACAACTTCCCAAGAGTTGTAGTTGTGTTTACTGATGTATTTTCTACTCATATATCAAGTGCCACTCAGTTATTTGGAGGAGAGAATTGTCAGTTTTTGTACTTTCCCAAATTTTGCCCACCTTATCTTCCTTGGAATCACTTTTAACTTTTCCAACTTCCCATTTTAATGATGGCACATACATGTACAAACACATATTCGTTACAGAAAATTATTTTTGTCTTCTAAACCATTGAATAGATTTCTTAGAACCAGGCCAGCATTAAAAACTTTACACATATATACTTCTTTAAGTGTCCACTTCTATGAGATCCTAAAGGCAAAAACAACATTGAATGCTTTGCTAATTCAGTGCCAACTAGGAAAGCGTTAAGTACATAGCCATAGTAATTATGCATGTAGGTTTTATAGGTCAATTTATATTCCAAAAATGATCCTATTAGTTCTATAAATTTCCAGACTATTGCAGGAATTGCAACATTTGCTCCAAAAATACATCTCCCAAACTAATTCTGATATACAGGTTGACTCATAGTAGTAATTTTGTTTGGGTAATTACAATTGCCATGCATATAGTGTACACACCAGAAATAATTCCAAATGATATTGAATGAATGTCAAGTAGGCTACAAAAGTGTTTCCTTGTCCTTTTTCCCCCCTTTTTCTCTACATCTAAATTAATAAATGCATTTCTTAA
This sequence comes from Marmota flaviventris, assembly GCF_047511675.1. Taxonomy (NCBI): domain Eukaryota; kingdom Metazoa; phylum Chordata; class Mammalia; order Rodentia; family Sciuridae; genus Marmota; species Marmota flaviventris. Next base: position 37,643,158 of record NC_092498.1, read on the forward strand.
TATTGTATTATGTATCTTTTTTTTTTTTACTGTCCAACTATTCATTTATTCTCTGAGTTATTTTCATTTGGCATCTACTTCTGTTATTCTACTGAAACCATTCTCCAATAGGTCAGCCATTACTTGCCAGATACTATCAACATTAAACATTTGACAGTATTTTTAATCAGTATCCTTTTTTTTTTTCCCTTCCCTCAACACTGACTACTGCACATTAATGTATTTGATGACTTATTTTTCTTTTACTTCTCTTTTTACTTAGGTGAGCTTTGGTAGTTTTGGCTTTCAAAGAATTTGTCAGTTTTATCTCAGTTGTTAAATTTGTTGAGAAAAGTTATATGTAATATTTTATTTTACTTTTATTATGTGTAGGATAAATAATGGTATCTCTTCTCTCATTTCTGATGTTGATGATACTTATATTCTCTTTTTTCTATTGGATAGGAGTTAGGAGTTCAGTAGATATTCCCTCAACTAATGAAGGAAGGACAGGTAAAAAAAATATCTTGACTTCTCCATTCTCAGTGAAACAGTTCTAGTATTTTTTCTATAGCACTCAGAGCTTTCCTCACGAAGTGGAACTCAGTAGTATAATTATCTTAGCACATAATTTATCAGCCTTGCTTCCTTTTCTATCTTACTTTCTCTACTACCTAATTTGGTGCTTGTATTGTTTGACTTTTAAGGAACCCAAACCAAGAATTTTTTTCTAAAGATATCAGGAAAATTCAAGTATCAAATACTTTTAAGTAGAAATGGGGAAAATTAACAAAAAATCCAAAATTAGCAAAACACTGTTACACAATCCTTGCCATATTTTTAAAGGAAGGTTTCAAACACGAGGGCTATGTCCACTAAGAATAAACATTTTGTTCTGTTAAAAAAAATGGCATATTAGGTAGAAATAGTAATGGGGTTATTTAGTCTCACAAAGTGGGTTTTTTTTTAAGCACTAACATGTGGGAACATAGTGATCCTGGCCTAAAAGATACTTCATACTGCCAATGTGATTGTCTGTAGGCCATACAATTTTCTATGGGAATTTGAGCTATACAGCATTTAATTACTATATAATTTATACTCTTCTACATATTGCTTCATTCATTTTACTTCTGAGGACACTTGGCTCAGGGAAATTTTATAACTCATCCATATTTATTTGTAAACCATCCATAAATGACATGTTACATTAGGAACACAGCTGGGAATGAAACTCCTAAGTTCTAATATCCAAGTCAAATTCTCCTGACTTTATCAAGGTGTTTTTTTTTTTTCTTCTAGTGGTCAGGGTAGTTTAATATTTTATCCATTCAAAGGATACAACGATGTTAGTACACTGTGAGACTATGCAAACAAACTCTGGTTGTGTGTGCACAGTGTAGTGGTAGAAGATAAGAATTCATATTTGAATTTGAAAGAATAGCACACATGATTGGAACAGGGTGAGTTGGTTCATCAAGTCTTTGCTTCTTCATTCAAAGAAAGATAAATTCCAGAATTCAAAGCAGATTATGATTAATTTTAAATGAGATAAGGGCAAAGTGAGTAAAATAAGCAACAAGCTAAGCAAATGGAAAGCTTTTGCTAATGGAAAGCTTTACCAAATGTCATGATAATTGTTGACCAGTCTATATCTTGTCTTTTAGGGAAAACAGACAAAAACAATTGATTTAAAATAACTAACTAGATATCTTAATTTTCCTTTTTACCATAATGTACGATACTTATTCCCTGGAGACAATGATTCTATCTCTTCCTAATATTTTATTATGATTTTAGGAAAAAAATATGTATGCTGAGTATTTCACAGGTACTTGTACTTTAAAAATAACTATCAAAATTTATTTAATTTTTTTCATTTTAGCTTGTAGGAATTTATCTTCTGGTTCATTCTTATTTTTTTAAATTTCTGGGGTATAAAATATTGATCTTAAATTTACCTTCAAAACATTTTCAATAACTTGTAGACATTATTTATGTTTTGAAATGGGATGGGTGCAGGCTCCAAAGATAATCTCAAGAGGAAACAAAACGTGGTTCTAGAACAGAGTGATCTGTGCCAGCTCCCAGGTAGCCTGCTGTACTTGCAGTGAAACTCTTAGGTTTCTTTCCTCAGAATACATTAAAAATAAAAACAGCTTAAAAGAACAATTTCATCTCCTTAAATTGTAGCTTATGAGCAGGCCACACCCCCTATTCAAATATTGTGGTATTCTTTAAATAAACAGAAAAGATAAAAGTATGACCATATAAAAATTTGCTACTGTCGCAGACTACAATAGCTGACCAGATGAATGAAGGAAGTGATAACCAGCTGCTTCCTTCTATTTAGGATGACCTAAGGGAATCGTGTGAGTCTGAATTTCAGGAAAAAAAAAAATCACAATTTTAAAATATACATACATACAATGTACATACTTATATAAGTATAATTTATTTCTTAACCCATACAAATTTTGATAATAAGTAATGGATTGCACACCATGTTCCTTGGTTATAATTCTTAAGTATGATTTTCCATTAAAATGTTTGAGGTCTTTTTTGGAAAACTATCAGTTTGTGGTGGAATAATAGATATAATAGATAAAATCAATTTTGGCATGAGAAATATGGGAAATGGACCTGAGATATAGTCTTGCTACCAGAAAGTAAGAGAGCTCCCTAAGACTACTAGGCATATGCCAAAGGGATGTAAATCCCAACATGACAGGGACTTTATGGCCCAATGGTGGGACAATCTAATCATGAAAGAGAACAATGAATACAACTAATTTTCAGTACATTCCTATGTAAAAATGAGTTTGAATATAATGCCTAGGAAATAGAAAGCTAAAATAAAAAATAGTTACCATTGAAAATAAGCAGGACTCCATGTCCTTCCTCTGAAAATTGGCAATTAATAGGAAAAAATATTCATGTGTTTTTCTATTTCTCTGTGAAATGCATTTTAGTGTAGTCAAATAGCCCTTGTTAACAGCAATGGCAATATGATTTGGGGAGTACAGTACAAAATAAAATTGCAGGAACCCCAGTTAAAAAATCATTAAAGATTTCAAGATGGCAACTCCAGAAAATTAATGCCATCCTAGGGCCTTACAAACAGGGCCCTGTGTGTCTGTGGAGGCTGCATGCCTGTAAAACTGGTCCTGCTAATTTATTTTAAAAAATTGAAATGAGATAATTTCTGCTACTAAGTGGGGGAAAATGATTGATTTAGATAAATGGCCATTTAACAATAAGATAATAGATTTAGGCAAAAATAAAAAGCAGTGAAAAATGAAAAGTTGATGGTAATCTTACAATTAAGATCAGGATGTCAGGATTTATTTCAGCCAATTAACCTTAGCATCTCAAAAGTCTAGTATTATGAGTCTTTTATGTAGTGCAATAGAAACTATGTAGCATGAGTAGAAAGCATCTTTGTCAAAAAAGAGAAAAGAACCTGAATCTTAAGAGGTCTTTAGTGCCTACCTCCACTTACAGCAAAATGGTGAGGGAGAAAGAGAGAGGGAAAGAGCAAAAGGGCTGAGGGAGAAAGATGTTTGCACAATTAAACAAATAGAACAATATACAAGGGACAAAACCAACTGAGTTGGTAACATCATGTTCTAAATTGTTTCCCTAAAATATCTAAAAGTCTTAAGAAGTGAGAAACAATTCTAGAAATGATCTAAAAGTATGGGCCTTAGATTTAAGAGATGAAATGATAGGAATCTAATGGTAAAGAAAAAAGTCACTAGGGTTGTGTTTAAGTGTATGTTTGCCAGATAGTTAGGGAGGTACTTTAGTGGCCCCTCGTTTCTCATTTGCATATGATTTATAATAGAGAAATGAATTAAATAAGAAGAACCAGGTTTCCTAAAGTAAATCTTACTTATTATCATCAATAATACAAAAATTGAAACTGTAACTTTTGCTAAAAAATGCTTTAAAATTGGTTTTGTCATTGCCCTCTTAAGCTATGTTTCAAATTACTTATCAGTAAAGGACTCATGAAATCATAAACACTCTAAAGGGTTTGATTATGAGCAGTATATTTTTCATTTTCAATGGCAACATGGTTTTTTAGAGGTAGGGTGATGACAAAGGAGGAAAAATGAAGTGTGCTACTAAGTGAAGTGTGCTACCTAGGCCTGGTTGTTTTGGTAGCTCAGAGTGATCATCAATAGAAAAATCAGAAGGGTCCTGATACTCTGCAAATGTGTGAGTGACACCTAACAGACCTATTCTGTGATAAGATTGGGGACAGTTTTTTTCCTGTATTTATTGCTCTAAACCTGCATTGACAACTTTGCTTTGAGTGACCTAGTAACTTCTCAAGAGATTTTTCCCATTAAAATCAGCAAGATTTGGTTTATATCTTTGGAATTTGCAGATCCCAAAATAGAAACACATATGCTGCAAGTGAATTATGGTCTCTGGAGCAACAGAACAATATGGAATTGCATATCTAATGTAAATAAACCAAAGAATACCCCTAAGGCTCTGGAATCCTGTGAATGCAATGGTGCAATGGTGGGATGTCAAGTGTGGTTTACTATAAGACTCTGTAAATCTTGGTAGTGCTTCCATAGAGCAGTATGGAAGACAAGATGAATTCAAATACTGAAAGTTACTGTATTCTAAATGTTAATGGTAATTATAATTTAAATTCCACACATTTCAATATTTTTCAGGACATTTAGTATTAGTCATTCTTGTAACATCACAGTAAAGTAATTTTAGAACATTTCTATAATCACAAAAAGAAATCTCATGTTTACCAATAGTAAATCTTCATTATTCTTCAGTCTAAAGCATTCACTAATATTGACTCTACAGATTTGTGTATTATGAGTATTTCATACAAATGGGTCTGAGAGGCATAATAATTTTAAGAATCCTCCATGTTGTAGCATGAATCAGTACTTCAATTCTTTTTTATTGTCCAATAATAATACATTAGATAGGAATAGCACATTATTCATTCATCAACAAGCTGTAATAAGATAGACAAGTTTGAAGCTTCCTATATCTCTTCTCCATTCCAAACCATTTTTTCTATAGAATTAACAATTATCTTGAATTAATTGTTTTCTTACATTCATTGTATATTTATCCCTTAAGCAAATATTTTATATATATGAATGTATATACATATATATACACATATATTTATTTATATTAGTTTTATATGATTTTTGTGTACTTGGAATGGAACAGTATATGATTTTTTTACTATCCTTTTTCACTAACCATTATAAAATTCATCATATTTTTGCTATAGATTGTATCTGGTTATAAATATTCCTATTAAGGAAGAATATGGTACTTTATTCATATCGTAGTTTATAAATATTAGACTTGATAGTATTTTTAGCTAATTTTATCCATGTTGCCATATATATTTATGTATATAATCTGGTACATATATGTTGAAGTTTCATATATCTATGAATAAAATTTTTAGCTGTTTTACTGAAAATTATATTTTAATTTGATGCATCAATGCATACTTTCTCCAACAGTGAATGGAATTTACAATATTTTCATATCTTCACTGACACTTGGTATCACCAGAATATTTTATTATTTTATTATTTATTAAAATAATTTACATAGTATACATATGTGAAGTACAACATTCCACTCTTCTGTTTGTGCATGATGTGGAATTACATGGGATGTGTATTCATATATGAACATAGGAAATTAAATGTTTCATTCATTCTACTAACTACTCCCAATCCTACTCCCAATCCCCTCCCTTCCCTTCATTCCTCTTTGTCTAATCCAAAGTACTTCTATTTATTCCCTATCCTTCTTCTCATTGTGAGTCAGCATCCACATATCAGAGAGAACATTCAGCCTTTGTTTTTTGGGGATTGGCTTATTTCCCTTAGTATGACAGTATCATGTTCTATCCATTTACCAACAAAAGCCATAATTTCATTTCTCTGAATGGCTGATTAATATTCCATTGTGTGTATATTCCACATTTTCTTTATCCATTCTATTTAAAAAAAAATTTAGTTGTAGGTGGACACAATATCTTTATTTCATATTTATGTGGTGTTGAGGATTGAACCCAGTGCCTCCAGCATGCTAGGTGAGCACTCTACCACTGAGCCACAACCTCAGCCTCTCCATTCTATTTTCATGTTATAAAACAAGAAAAAAATAAAAAAAGATATATAAGTAAAATTTTAAAAAATTAAATAAATTAATTGAAATAATTTATTTACAACTTAATGCATACATCTTCAGTGAACAGGTTGATGAGTTTTGACAAACAGATATCTGTGTAACCTATATATCTAATAAGATTAAAAAACTCTGTCATACTCTTTACAGGCAACCACCATTTCATTCTTTATTGCATAGTTCAGATTTGCCTATTTTGAACTTCACATAAACAGACTAATATAATATTCATTATTTTGTGTCTACCGAACTTTACTCAGTATAATGCCTGAGGCCTTCATCCATTTTGTTGCATGTATTAATTGTCCAGTTTTTTTTTTTAATTTCCAAGGTACATGTCATTATAAAATATCTATAAAATATTACCTATTTTGTGGATAAACTTGAATTGTTTTATCTACAAATGAAGCTCCTAGGAATATTGTTAAATTATGTTTTTAATACATACATTTTATTTACTCTTGGTAAGTTCTTAGGAATTGTTTTGGGCACATGTATTTATATATTTTGGAGACTGAATGGGTCCTCAAGAGGCTACATTAAAAAAAAAGTATATGGTTCACAGAGCAAATGATTGTAATGATATTTCCAGACATATTAGACTTGCTCAGTCTATACATGTAAAGTTGGCAAACCTGCCATCTAAATTCTTTGGTAATCACTCAACAGACTTCGACTCGCTCTAAGTCATCAGAGTGCTCTCACAAATTTTTAGACATTTAAACTAGACCAGGGAGGAACTCAGTCTAATAAGACTGTTGCAGTAAAACTTTTGAAAGCAGGTTTGACAAAACCACAATCAAAAGAAATAATTTGAGTAAAACCATGTTGTTCCATTAGATTACTCAGCAGTGTACACTTCCCCAGATTGTCTTAAAGCTGTTCTATTACTCCATTTGAATGAAACCTGCTAGAAATGATTTAGATATTCTGCAAAAGTAGATTTTTAAAAAGTGCTGTGTGTTTAATACAGAGTAAATACATTTCATCAATTTATGTTAAATATGGGACTCAAAAACATACATTTATGTGTATAAACTGAAGATTTTATACATATATATGTATATAAATATGTCTGTCTCTCTATACACACACACACACATACACACACACACACACACACACATATATATATATACCCCACACCTATAGGTTATACATATATAAAACCTACATCTAGATATATATTCATCTGGATGGTATGATATATACCATACATTCACACTATATATGAACAAAAAGTAAAGAATAATCAGTACTGGGGACTGAGCCCAGGTCTCCAAATGCTAAGCAATGTTCTACCATTAGCTACATTCCCAGGCTGAAATCAACAGTATTTTTATACTGAAAACTTCCTAATCTTCTCACCATTTTTAGGAATCATCTAAACCTGAAGGATAAAGAATGTGAAGATTTAATTGGATGGGTTGTTTACATGTCTCAGTTCCTCTAAGGCTCAATCTAATCTCTTCTCCATGGTGAACAGTCTACAGCATGAGGAGTATTCAGTACTTTCTGAGGCAGCTCTTGATGGCACTCATCGCAAATGATAAATCCCATGAGCCTCTTTCTATTCTCTTTTCCTTTCTCACTTCCTTTTTTTCTGTCTTGATCATTCTTTACCATTATAAATGTTGGTAACTTAATTGTGTGAGTAGGGTCCATACAAACAAAAGTCATTTATTTTAATGGGAAGGCATTATGTGGCAGTACAAAATAGCAGTTCAGCTTCTCAGGCTGTGGAGTATGACTGCTATTTTTCAACCTGCAATTTCCAAGAAATCACTCAGCCTATCTGCTTCAGAGTCTTACCCTGGAATCTGTTGTCAGTAGTATTCAATTTTCAAGTTGTCCTGAGGAGTATGTGAGATAGTTTTCAGTCCATAAAAATCTTTCAATAGGTGTTGGCTATCTTGCTTTTACTAACATTAAGGAGGAAACTTAGATTCAGAATATTAGGACTCTTCAGGATCACTGCTGTTGTCACTGCTGCTTTAAAGATACCTAGAAAAAATTAAAAAGTCAGGAACATTCTAAAGTCCTGTCTCAGATTCCTAAATAGGTAACATGCCCTTCTGGACAGTTAAAGTTCTTACACAGAATGATGACTGAGTCACATAGGACTCTCTCCTGCTTGTGGATATGACAACATAGACATTTCCTTCCTGTGAAGAGTCCTTCCTGGTCCCCTTCTGTAAGACTTGCCCTGCTGTGGGAGGATTCTGAGCAGGTGGCATATGCAGAATATTTGGTACTATACTTATCTTTATTTCCTTTTTCTGCATCTTCTTACTAAGTTGGTAATTATACAGCTTCAAAGTTTTAAAGGAAACACAACATGATATAGTAATTTTATGAATAACTGAGAGATGAGTGCCAAATACAAATGATTACACTAAACTATTAAAATGATCTTACTATAAGCTGTAATAGCATAGGACAAATGGCATTTTCATACCCATTTTGGGAAATTTCATCAAGATATGTCTTGGTGCAGTCTTCTCTCTGCTTCTTCTACTTGGGTTTTGTTGAATTTACTGGAGTTTGTGAGTTTACATTTATAACCAGATTTGGAAAAGTTAGGGGTCATGATTTCCTCAAAAAACTTTTCTGTTCCCCTGTAATCTCTTGTCTCCTTCAGAAGCTTCAATTACACATGTCATAGGAGGTTTATACCATGGCTCACTAATACATCGTTCATTTTTTTTTCTTTTTCTTTTGTAGTGCTGGAGATTGAACTCAGGGCCTTGTGCATGTGAGGCAAGCACTCTACAAACTGAGCTATATCACCAGCCTTGCATTGTTCATTTTTAAAGCTTTGTTTTGAGTAATTTCTATTGCTATATTATCAAGTTTCTTCTGCAGTGTCTAATCTGCTTTAAATGCCAGTCCAGCTTCTTTACTGGAATTTCAATGTGATTATGTAGTTTTTATAGGTTTCATATCCTTCCCAAACATAGTCATGCTTTCCTCTGTATTCACACATATAGGTTATAGTTGTAACTCTTTTAATTTCCTGTCCACTTACTCTGTAATTGGTGTGATTTCTGGGTCATTTTTAATAGATTAATTTTATTCATGATAGGTCATATTTTCCTGCTTCTTTGCAAGCCTGGTAATTATTTATTGATTGCTGTGCATTTAAAATTTTACTCTTATTTAGTGGTAGATAATATGATTTTTGTTCTGTTTGGAATAATGTTCTTAGGTCACATTGTGGGTCATAGTTGAGTTACTTTGAAACAGTTTGATCTTGATAGATGGGTGGATTATGAGGTTGGAAAAAAAAAAAAAAGAGGGATGGAAGATTTTTTTATCCAGAGAACATAAGCTTTAAATAGAAAAAAATAGATATCTGTATGTAAGCCAAGGAGAAAAGTAACTACATTCAAGATACTTAGATTTAGGAAGACTGACTCCATTTCTCTTATCAAAAGGAGAATGAAGTAGAAGCTTCTTGAAGATAATATAGAAAAAGCTGTCACTTTGTGGGACCAAATTAAATTCAAAGCAAAGAAGTGGAGGAAAAATGAGAAAAAGAATTTTAGAGTTTTGAATAGTTCATTAAGTATAATTATAATGTAAATTAGTAAGGCATATAAACAGAACAATATAAAGGCAAAAATCAAGGAAACTTTACATTATATTTTTTTTAAGTTTCTAAAAAGTATTAAACCCCAAATTTGCCCATGTTTATGTATTTTTCAATATTTTGTATAAATTTGTGTATTTATAGTCATCTTATAATAGATTTAAGATATAAGCATGTATATTACATATTTTAATTTTTATTTTACCATATGTAAAAAACAATTTTAAACAAGCATTATTTAAATGTATTCATATTTAATTACATTTTGAAAATAGGATTAAGTATTCTATATTATATGATACTTTAAAGGCCCTGGATCTTCCATAAATTTTGGGTTAATTTAGTTTATTCAAGTTAAATTCAAAGCATTAGACTTGGTGCATTATACTGGCATTAGCCAATTTTCAATGAAATAGTTACATTGCGTATCTGGAGAGTTGTGATAAACCAAGAACAAAACCATGTGTAAAAACAAAGAGTCCAAAAGTGACTATTAAAAAAATCATTCTGTTTCAAGTGTGAATGATTAAATTTGCAAGAATTTAATCATTAATTAATGATTATATATGTTAGAAGTACTATTCATACAAATTATTTTAACTTTATTTCTCAATAAAATATTTCCCTATGAGGATGCCCTATAGGTTCCCAATAGTAACTTTGCCCACAAATGTTCTAATTAACTGTACCAGAGGATCTGCCATGCTGTCTCCTTAATGCTTTGTATCTGGTTCTTGGCTGGCCATCATGTATCATTGTTCAGCTAGTGACAGCAGTCAGGTTATTAAAGGTGTAGATATTAAATTAACAACAGTAGTAAACATTGTAGCTGTACTTCACATCTCAGCAGAACCAATGAAGTGGATGACACTGAATCCATGCTGATATGCTGCCATGACAGATGGGCATCATTTAACACAATACATCAGTGGGCAACCCACGTACCACAGCTGTCCTCCACTAAATGAATTAGATCAGGGTAATTAATCTAAGGCAGAAAGTATTACTAAAGTGGGTCCTAAGCAGAATTAGAGAATGAAATCTCCTGCTAAAAACCTGAAAAGGATTTATGCATTAGCAGTTTTAGTGCTGATAAGTTTTCTGGAAGGAATATCATATCTTAAAATTTATATAACTCTTTCCTCCTGTTGAGAAAGAAATTCCCATTTGGACTTCTTCTTTATTTGAGTACCAAAAAAAAAAAAAAAAAGCATTGCCAAGAAATGATCCTTAGCTGAGATGTGTGGATCAATTCTTCAAACTAAAACAGATTTCATTATATTTTATCATGTATATTTGTTCCAGGTACAACTATCTCAGCATTAGTGGTTACATTGATGATAATTTAGATGTTAAATTCTCACCAGTTTTAGGTTTATAGAGATGGATGAATACATACAATTATATATATTTTTCTTTCTGATTTCAATTTTCTGTCAGACCAAAGATTATTTTGGTTTACATGGGTGCTCTTTCTTTTAACAGACAAACTTTCTTAACAATTGGAGTACTTTATTTTTCTTTCATTTATCTAATCTTTTTAAAAAACTTTTTGAGTTGGTGATATGGATTCTCACTAGGTTACTCATGCTGGTTTCAAACTGATGGTGATCCTGCCTCAGTCACTGAGTAGCTGATACTACAGGAATGTGCCATGATGCCCTGGAAGGAATTTAAAAGTTAATTTCATTCATTTTAATAGTCTTTAAAGGTGTATTTCAAAAAATGTATTTAATAATTTAGCCTTTCTTTTGCTTATTTATACTAATTCACATCCAATACCACAATAATTAAAATCAAATATTTCTTTCTGAAATGACTTTTAAAAGTGTTCTCACTTTATAGGAATAATTTGTGGCATATGTCCTTAAGAAATATTCTGGATGTTATATTTTCAATAAATCAGATACATCATTTGCATAAAATCAGAAGCTGTATTTAAAATCATCAAGTAAATACATATATTCTAATATTTAACATTAAATCAACATATGTCTAATTGTACCTGACTTTTATTAAAATTAAAAATCTCAGATGAGACTTAGTTTTCTCATTCATCAATATAAGGATTTAATTTCTAATGTTTCACTGTACAAGTTTGGATACCTTTCCATAAACATATTTATGACAGTTGTGGCTATTGATCAAGAAACCTGTCTTCTACTCAATTGTTATAGTTTCCTCTAGTTTTGCTTTCTTTCTTTACATTCTCCTTCCAGAGGTCTTTTCTTCTTCCTATCATGCCAAGATGGAAAACCTGCTGCTAATTACTGCAGCTGAAATTTTTAACACAGCAGGAGATATCCAAACACCACATCCTCCTTTTATAAAGAATTTGATATTTGCTTGTTAAGTTAGAAACTCTTAGTTGGAGTCCTGCTCTGATTATGTTGAAAGTATTGTATATTTCTTGTAGAAGCTGGCAAGCTGCAGCTGGAAGAATCTGCCACACGCATAGTATCTGATTTTTAAACTTCATTATCTTGATCATTGATGATTAAATTGTTCACTAACTGCTGGTCACATTTAAGCAGGAAAACTGAAAACATGTTTGAAGGACAGAAAAATATAAACAACCCCAGGATGCAAGGATATTCAGTTTTTCTACTTAAATTTTTAAAATTTAAAAATGCCCAAGTTTGTCAAATTACAAAACTATCATAATCCATCTTGTATATTTTTAACTGAAATAAATGTATCAAAAGAAAACATCTACACTAAAATATTTAACTCCATTGAGTAAGAACTGTGTTAGCTGTAAATTCAGCCTGCAATGGTTTGTCTACCTTGACTCAAGAATCAGTTATTATTTTCCAAATATCAACAAAGCTAAGTTTTAGTGCTTTTGAATTTATTTTTTGATGTGGGGAGCTGCAATATTATGAGTTCTTCATTTTGAATGGCTACTGAGCAGGAGCAATTCAAAGACAATTTTAGTTTTTGCTACCTAGGACATTTTTTCATTATGTTCAGAAGCTCTTTATCTATAACATCCTTTCCTGTTTCCATATAGTTTAAGTTCTGCACCATGATATGTGGGCAATAATAAAATACTACCATTTAGCCTGCGACCCGTGCTGGCTTCATGAAAGAAGGTTTGAATCCTGAGAAACCGCTAGGGAGTTTTAAATTAAAGAGACAAGACTCTAATTACCTTTAAAACCAGCTCCAGGATGGCTTCTCCTAGCTCCAGCCTCCAGCCACCTAATTCAATATTGAGGTTTATTGAAGAGGGGAGAAAGAGAGAGAGAGGTGGGGGGAGAGAGGGAGAGGGAGAGAGGGAGAGAGGGAGAGAGGGAGGGAGGGAGGGAGGGGGGGAGAGGGAGAGGGAGAGGGAGAGGGAGAGGGGGAGGGGGAGAGGGAGAGGGAGGGAGAGAGAGGGAGAGAGAGAGAGAGAGAGAGAGAGAGAGAGAGAGAGAGAGAGAGAGAGAGAGAGAGAGAGAGAAACACACCAGGGAGTAGACTTTTATTGGGGAACAAGAAATTCTGGGGAAAATCCCATCCAATGAAGATTAAGCTGGGGGGTGCAGCATCCCAAGGTCAGGGGCGAAGATTGGGTCTTTGGGGTAGTGGCCAAACACGCTTCTGCACAGACAAGCCCTGGGACCTAGAGAAGGGTGGGGAAAGCTCTGACACAGCTGTGCTTAAGGGCCTCTCACCCAGCCAGGGAGGTAACTCAAATCACCTGCTAGGATGGCCTCCCACACTACCATAAGCCGATTTCACTGCTATTACTTATGGTTTGCCAATATTTAGTGACAACAATATTATAATGTCCTTCACATACAAGTCGGAGATAACTGATATTAACAGGTGGGACCTGGATGTAGGAGGTCTTTAAGAAATACTCTGGATGTTATATTTTTAATAGGTCATCAGTTATTGGAGAGCATGCCCTTGAAGGAGAAACTAGGATCCCAGTCTCTCCCTCTCTCTCTTCCTTTTGCTTCTCAGCTGCTATGGGTAAATGGATTTCTTTTACCACATGATCCTTCCATGATGTACCACCTTACCACAGGTTCAAATACAAGAGTACCAAATGCCCATGGGGAAAACAAAAAACAAAAAACCTCTGAATCCACGATCCAAAATGAACCTTTCCTGGTTTAAGCTGCTTGTCTCAGATATTTTGTCAATGAGGGAAAGCTAACAGAGACACCAATGTTATGATACTCATTTTTATGTTATATTTACAACCTGAACAATTTAATAGTGTTTCTATTTTTTTTTACCTTGACAATATCATTTTAACTAGCTACATTTGAGTTTTTTCCCTCTAAAATGGGAAAAATAATTTGTAATGTTGTGAAGATCAAATTAGAGAAAAAAAAAAACATATTTCTATAGTTTGGCAGTTTATAACTGAACAGTCTCATAACTATTTTATACAGCTCAACATATAAGGACTGGTGTGACATATTTATCAACTGTTCTTTTTATGATAAACCACTCATACACTTAACATATGACAACAATTTATTTGTGGAAGCCTGTTTTCCTGTGTAGCCTTATCAAAAGATACTCTCAGTAAGTGCATAGGCCAAACTTCCACCTCTTCAAAAAAAGTACAAAACTAAATCTAGTTATAAGTGATTGTTGAGTATTATACCTCCATTTCTAAGACCAATAGTTGGATTTCCTATAGCAATGATGCAGATATAGTCTTTCTTTATGGATAACAGCCATTAAAATGGTGCTTAAGCATAAAGGTTGATGAATGGAATCTCATTATGATATGATTTTCTGTATAATAGAATTCATGATTCAGCAGGTAAGCCTGGAACTTCATATTGTTGAAGTATGAAAAAGACTATTTTTAACTGGTGTCTCCTACATTTAAATTTCCCTAAATTCTGTGAGAACAAGGTGCCAATTTCAAGTATTTGATGTTTGCAGGCACCCCGAATTATCACTCTGCAAGACCAAAGGTAATACAAATATTATGGAGATAAAAGATAGCTTTTTGCACAAAAATGATGAGTATGTAGATATTGGATTTTCATTTGCTTGAGTATAATAATCATTTTGCTATATACATGTATATCAAAACAATGTTTTACATCATATATATATATATATATATATATATATATATATATGATAAATAAATTGCACTCAAGTGCACACACACACAAAGAAGAAAGATACACTTTAAACAAACAGATTTGTATTTGCATACACCTGTATGATTGTAGGCAAGATAACCTAGATATATATGGTTCAGTTTGTCATTCATGAAGTGAGAATAATATCCCACTTGCAAGACTGATGCCAAGATTAAAGACAACATAGTTAATATAACAGAGTCAACAGGATGTCCCATATAAAGGCTTTCTAGTTGTTTTTGATTACCTTTAAATATGAAATCAAAACAAGAAAAGTGATAGCTCTGGAATTTCTCTTTTTCTACACTACCAATGATTCACTTCACCAGTCTACATATTCAGGTTAAAAAAAAAAAAGAAAAAAAGAATACACTTTAGAGGATCTTTTTCTTTTACTATAAGGGAAGAGGTTCTGTATGGAGCAGATGGTGATGCCTATATTGAGAGAATAGAAGGATAATAATATCATTAACTGAGATCAGGAATGTCAGAATATACATAGGATTTCATGGGCTACAAAAGAGAATAGTTTTAGTAAAATAAAACATAGGACATTCATTTATTTGTTCATTTGATACTGGGATTGAATCTCGGATGCTTTACTGTTGAGCCACATCTCCAGTCCTTTTTTTTTTTTTTTTGATCTTTCTAAGTTGCTAAGGATCTTGTTAAGTTGCTGAGAATTGCCTTAAACTTTCAGTTCTCCTGTCTCAGCCTCCAGAATAGCTGGAATTACAGGTATGTACCCACTGACCCACTGTACCTGGATAATATAGATCATTTAAGTAAAGTTTTTTTAGAGAGACATTTGTGAGTAAATTGTGTGATATTTCCATATGTAGAAAGTTATGGTTTAAGAATAGAAGAAGTCAGAGAGATTTTGTATAGAATATAGAGAAAAAAATGAACAAATCAGAAATCCAGAGTATTATATTAGGAAAAATGAAAATAATTGTGTGTATGTGTGTCTGTGCTGATGGGAAAGATAACAAGATCAGAGCCATGAAACGGAGGAAGAACTAACTGATTTTCCAGGACTGAGGAAGTAAGTCTAAATGATAAGGTCATTATGTCATTGAAGATAGAGAACATTAAAAGTCAAGTAGTGTTTAAGAATCTGAGGGGATATCATTGAGACCAAAAAGCTAAGAAAGGACAGCATGAGGCCAGAAGATGACAGAAGTAACCAGGGCACACACTAACTCCCTCTTCTCCCCAGGGAGATATGGAAGAGTGAGTAGGAGTAAAATATAATGGACTCAATTTTTTGAAGGAATTAAGACAACGTCTTATATGTTTTCTTACAATCACAATGAGGAAACTGAAACCATAGAAATAAAAAAAAAAGTGTTGTCTTTCAAAATGGATGTATGTGCCAATCCCATGATACTGTTACTTAATTAGATCTTAAATGAAAAGAGATGACCACCAAATTTGTTGGCATGTGATGATGATGATGATGATGATGATGATGACGACTATGTTATGATGATAACATATGATGTTGTGGTGCTGGGAATCAAACTGAGGGCACCACCCATCTATGAAGTACTCTACTCCTGAGCTGTACTCCCAGTCCTTGTCTTGTGATTTTTGAAAGAAAATAGATTTTTGAGGTCTGATTCATTGTTTTAAGTCTACCAAAATAAAATCTCTAATCACTATAAACTCTTAATTATCATCCCTGCAAAAAAAAAAAAAAAGTTAAAATTATAAAAATGCTGGATTCATTATTATTACAATAATGTATGGGAAAATTAAAAGCACCGTTACTGAAACACTCTAATTATTTGGGCTTTGCTACATTTTCAATCATTTTTGTGTGTTCCTTTGCTCTTGCTGAGAAGAGGAATTAGGTCATGAAAGGCAGGTGTTTGGCCAAGGCAAATGTAATGTCTAGCATCTGGAATCTCCTTTCTCTTCACACATTTCACAGTAATCCACTTTTGATCAGCAAGATTTTTTCTGGTGATTATTGATATAAAGAAGTTAGCATTTATTTGAAGCCAATAAATGATTAATATATATATATACTAAATATCATATAAATTATCATATAAAAGTTAAGATACTTGTGGGAATTCCACTCTGTGTGTGTGTGTGTGTGTGTGTGTGTGTGTTTATAAAACTTCTCATTATTATAGTAAACATTATTTCCATTTTCCAATTAGGAGCCATTTTATTAATTTCTTACTTATCTCATTTTATTTTATTTTTTGTGCTGGGATTAAACCTAGTGATGCTTTACCACTGAGTTATACCCCAATTCTCTTTTAAAATAATTATTTTGAGACAGGATCTGGCTATGTTGCTAACCCTGACCCTGAATTGAGATCCTCTTGCCTCAGCCTCCTGAGTCACTAGGATTACATTTGTGCACCATCAAACCCAACTGACTATTTTGATTATTCTTTTCCTCTTTTGTTTGGACCCTTTCAGAACAAATAAAATCTGCTTATTTTTGTATTATGGTGAATGACTTAGGATATAGCTCATTAAATATTTTTCAGTGGAATAGTGTTTATGTTTCTAACCAGATATATTGGCAGAGAATTTGTTTTTCATTTTTGTTGTAGCTCTAATTAAAAAGTGCTTAAATATGTTGGTTGACATTCCTTCATATATATTTCTAAATGAAAAACTCAGACCTGATAGCTTTATTAAGGAATGGTTGTTAATGCAAATTGAGTAAGAATGTATCTCTCTGCTGAATGGTCTGCTGAGTCCTTGACCCTGAGTGCATCTAAGTATATAAATATTTTCTTGTTAATATCCACAATGTGTATGAGTTTACTACCTTAACATAATTTAGGAAGAGAAGCAATACTGTGCAGATACAGAGTATGTCCTGTATACCATATTTTTACTCTCTTAAAAAGAATACCTGGTATGAAATTAATACAGCTGCTGAATCACACATACACACAAAGATCTATCACGTAAGTTTTAAGTTCTTTTCTTCTAAGGTAACCTAAAGGCACTATATTTTTACAGAGGTATTAACTTGTTTGAGAACAGAAGCTATTAATCTCTTCCATAACAGGTTGCTGAATCATTCTCATTCATTCTGGCAATGTCATTTTACAAGTGAGTTCTGGAAAATTTTTGCAAGAATAAGATGTATAAGCATTCAAAATGCTAATATTCTCAGCTGAGTGTTCCTAATTATGCCTTTAGTTTATATTTGCTTACAGCTTTTATGCTGCAATAATCTTGTCTTTAGTTTCTTTTCCATTTTATCACATGTGGCTGATGCTAAAAACATGTCATTCTCTGGGTGTTCAGTGTCTACTTACCTTGCATAATGGAATGCTTCAATTGAATATATTGAAGAAATTAGTAAACCAAGATGGACCCAATAATTTATATATATATATATATATATATATATATATATATATATATATATATATATTTAATTGTTGTCCTGAATTAAAAACAGTTACTTGGATAGATATAAATTTTCTCTGAAACCTGATGTAAATCCTAGTTTTGAATGAGTAAGCAAATACCTCTTATTTTACCAACCCTGGTAGATGGAAGCTATTTCCTTATAATTTCTCTTTATAATGGTTACCAAATTTATTTCTATTTTCTATCTTTTTGATTGTATATAATATGATATATTTAAAGATTCTGTAATAAGTAAAGTTGTTTTTCCATTTGGAGTGTTCAATTTATACTAATTTCCAAAATTGGAAAATCATATTGAAAATGAAATGACTTTCTTTTGTATGAGAATTCTCCATAAGCTTTTAATAAGTTTTAAGTTTCTGTGATATATTTACTTTTTAAAATAACATTGTTTTTTTAAATTTTAGGCTAGACTTACATTTATGGAAAAATGTGAAGATTATAAAGAAAATCCTAGTACACCTCTCACCCTATGTCCCTATTATTAACATTTTACACAAATATGATATACTTATCACAAATAATGAGCTAATATGACACATTATGATTAACTAAATTCCCTAATTTTAAAACATGTCTTCAGTTTTCATATAATGAATGTCTTCTTTTCTGCTCCAGGATCCAATTCAGGAAATCATATCATATTTAGTCATCATGTATTCTTAGATTCCTCCAGGTCATAACAGTTTCACATTTTCACATATTAATGAATGAATAAAGATAAGCTGAGTTTATGATTTAGACTGGTCTCATAACATCAAGAATGTAAACTTGGAGATTTATAACTACTATAGAGTAAATTATGAAGTTCTATATATACTCAGTTTGGGAACAATAAAATTAAAAATATAAATGATTTTAGGAAGAAATATTTTACATTAGAAGGATGATGATACTGCTGAAATTCACTCATGATTTTATAGAACATTTTATAATTAATATCTATAGCAATGCAGTTATTTCTCATAACAGATAAATATGTCATTGTTATATTTTGGTTAGCACAGAAAACTGTTTATTATATTACAGGAACATTGCCTGCTCTACAAGTTATATTATTCTGTAACCCAATTTATTTCATTAAATCTATGAGATAGGCAGATGAAATATACTATTCTCAAATTATAGGAGAGAATATTTGGAAGCAATAAAAAACATTACTTCTATAGTTAAGGGATATTACAAATTTCAACTAGGAAAATTGCAAATAAAATTTGAGAAATAAATAAAATGATTTCACTAGACACCTAGTTGGTAAATATTTTATTATTTTCGCTAAGTAAAAGATGTAAGTATAATGATTACTAACTAGTACAGACACATTTTTTGGGGGGGTTGGGAAGAACTAGTGATTGAACTCAGGGGTACTCAACCACAGAGCCACATCCACAGCCCTATTTTATATTTTAGTTAGAGACAGGGTCTCACTGAGTTTCTTAGTGCTTCACTTTTGCTGAGGTTGACTTTGAATGCATGATGCTCCTACCTCAGTGTCCCCAGTTGCTGGGATTATAGGTGTGTACCATCGCACTTGACCTAGTACAGACATTTTTGTTACTAGATTTTTTTAAGACAATTTTAAGTGTTGAAAATGTCAATTTTAGTTGAAATAATCAATTTTAGTTTTAGAATCTAAACAGTTGTACTTCGTTGAACTTAAAAGGACAAGTAAAAATAAAATCAATAAAAAAATTCATTGTCATTATGCAACATTCTCACTTATGGACTTTTTTTTGGTGGAAATATATGTATTAGGCATATTAGTTGGAATATTCTGATAAGAAAATTACTGGAATATTCTGATAAGAAAATTTAGTGATGCATTTTGATATTTTATTCTCAGATATTCACAAAAGGAAATGCAGACAATATGTAAAGAACATTATTATCCTTATTATTCCCAAGTAACACTAAATTATATTTGAAAAATTGTCTCTGCTGATATAGTTAAGCACTTTTTTCATTTGACGACCTATAGTCACAGGTATCTTAGTGAGTATGTAAGTGTGAAAATAGAGACCCAAATCACTTGATTAAAAATGATATAATAGGTGTTATCAAACCACAGTATTTTGATGCTAAATCAGTCATCATTAAATGTTTACTTACATACAGAGTTTTTAATACAAGGAGAGAGTATCCAGAAATCATACACCAAGTATTTTTGTATTAAACTGTTATAATCTAATCACTGCTCCTATGAATCTGGGATTCTTTTGCCTAGCTAAGGTACTCATTATAAAGGGGTATTATAAAATTTCAGTGAAGCTTAATATTAGATTCATAAAACCAAAACCCTTTCCCCCACCAAACACAGATGTTGACACAAGGGCCTCATTTGTGTAGCATCTTTAGAAGTTACTGTAATTGGAACATTTTTTTCTTAATAGACTCACCAGTGGTGAAAAACAAATGCATACTGAACAGGTCTATAGGTTTAACATTGGAGTGAAGTAGAGTGCAATTTTGATTAATATTTAAATTCCTGATTGTAAGGTGGGTATTAGGTAGTTGACCCAATCTCCATGAATTAATAACTTATGATTTAATGCAGAATCATCATAATACTTATATTCTAGGTGACACCAAATATTATGAAAAAATAAGTAAATGAGTGGATTAGACAAAGAAGTAATGAAGTTCATGTTAACTTTTCATAGTTTTTCCTTTGATCTCACACACAACTACCCACTGTTACATATCAAGCATTATTCCCTGAGAAGGACTAACATAAATGATCCACACACATACTGTATATTTAAGAATCATTATTTCAAAATTACATCAATATTTGCTCCTAAACTTAAAATGGGTTTACATCCTAATAAATTAATTAGAAGTTTAATATATCCTGTTGAAAGTTCATTTCATACACCTAACTTCTGAACCTCACGGTGAATCAATACATCATACAATGGTTAATAAATTTTTACACTCACGATATTGTGACTGACTAGGAGGTTTAGCTCACTGCTACTGCACATCCACATAGGAATGTACTCCATATGCATAGCCCAGGGAATGGCTCAAATTCAGATTCAAAGTATGGTTTCTATTGAATGCATGTAGCTTTCAGATTTTATTGGTACCGGGGATGGATTCCAGGGATGCTCAATGACTGAGCCCATCCCCAACACTTTTTATTTTTTATTTTGACACAGGATCTTGCTAAATTGCTCAGAGCCTCACTAAGATCTGAAGCTTTTTTTGAACTTGCAAACCTCCTGTCTCAGCCTCCTGAGCTGCTGGGATTACAGGCTTTCACCACTGGCCTTAGCTAAAAACCCAATTTCTGTGTTTGCTTCATCAACAAAGTTTTCCTGGCTCCAGTTTTCCAAATACATTAACTCTTTGTCTTCATAGCATTTGCGTGTTTATTTTAAGTTTTTACTATACTCCTAACCCTGTATAATATTCATTTCTTCAAATGCTGCTTTTCTCCTCATACCATGATCATACTGACCATAATATATAGTCAGAGAATGTCATTTTTCTTTAAATCAATTTCATAAGGTTTAATCTATTAATACTATAGTTGTAACATAGTAATAAAGAAATAGTAACATAGAAATATATTCTATATATAATATATATGTAATATATTATCTATTCTATAAATATATTCTAGTAACATAGAAATATATTCAAAATATAACTAGTAGCAGTAATACTACTGACAGAATCCTTAGGGCCTAGTGCAGTGACTGGCACATAAGTAGTCATTAAATGTCTCTAATTGAATCACACTTTTCAGATAAGTCTCAGATGCTTTAACATTTAATGACCTTTTCCTAAAGTAGAAACTTGAGGAAGTTTAAACTCCAATCCTGAAAGAGATATTGGTGCTTCTGGTATTAGTCATCTCCTTGAATTTCTTTTCAGGTAGAACAGAAAAGCAAGAAATAAAATGCCAACAATCCCAGATCTATGAGCATTGTAATTTGTTGTCTGTTGAAGTAGTGTTACAACCAACTGCAACTCTCATTCAAAATGACAGTCTAGGGTCTACATCTTAAAAATGTTCATCTATGCCTTGGATAGTTGGAACTTTATAGTCTGCAGATGTCCTGGGCGGCACAAGTAATATATATTTTTTTTTTATTGTGGTAGATATTGGTGGACAGAAAAGAATAGAAAACACACAGTAAAGTACTTTAAGTAGTAGTTTGATAAAAAATTTTTCTCTTGACCCTGCTCCTCCTGTCTGCTTTCCATTAGACAGGTCACAACAAGGTAACAATTTTATTTTTCACATTAATTATCTGACAATATCATAATAGAACATTTTTTCAAGATTTAAAAAAATTGCATAAAAAATTACAACATTTTAGAATTCTGAAAAGATGTGTTCACTTCAGAACATAACAAAATCTTACTAGTATAAATAAACATTTGCAAAACAAGATGGTTACTTCTTCACTATGGCTTACCCTTATATTTTGACCCAGGAAGGTAGTTCATTTCCATTACCTACACAATCAATAGTCATTGAAAATCCTGACACTGAGAGCACTAGACAGTATGAGGGAAAACAAAATGACAACAACAACAACAAAATATGAAACAGATTTGTGTTTTTACACAACAGTCATTTCTAGTATAAGCGAGTTTTTGTTGATATAGAAGCTACTGGAAAATAAACAG
The DNA here is from genome assembly GCF_047511675.1 of Marmota flaviventris. Taxonomy (NCBI): domain Eukaryota; kingdom Metazoa; phylum Chordata; class Mammalia; order Rodentia; family Sciuridae; genus Marmota; species Marmota flaviventris. Next base: position 37,666,096 of record NC_092498.1, read on the forward strand.
CTGCTTTTCACTTTCCATGAGTAGGGATTATAAAATGAAATACACAAATAAACAATAGTCAAATTACTCTGTACTTAATTTCTCATTCACTCAAACATCATATATCAGTGTTCTACTTCCACCTATAAAGAATAAACAGGTACCAGATTTACCTGGTCACTTGAAACAATCCCAAACTTGAAAGCATGGGAAAATGGTCTTCAATACACTTGACTTCATGCATGAAATGGCAATGAACACTGGGAGATTAAAAACAAGTTAATCCTCTGGTGGCTCCTTTTGAATAAATGAGAGCTTGTCCAGCTATAGAGCTGGTGTGGGGAGGCCTGGCAATGCCTTAACCTGGTGAATTTTGAGCTCAGAGATGTAGGTGAGAGTTCAAGGCCATCAAGGGGGCATTTACATTTTAGAATCCAAGAGAGGTAGGGACTACATGAAAAACTTGGGAGATCTGCAGAATATTCCATCAAGTGTAAGTGTTTTGCAGAGTACGCATGGATCATTGTTTTATGTGAAGGAGGTACCTAAAGCTAGGGAGAGAGCCATCTTAAAAGATCAGAAATAAGAGTAGCTGGATCTCACACAGATGTGCCTATCTCTACCAGTTTGACAGGAAAAGAACATGAATCACAGAGCAGTGGATAGATTATGTAAAATAATCTTGCATTTAAGTGATGGGGAATAATTAGGCCTTGACTAAATATTTTTCAGTCATTTCTAACACATATGAAAAGAAGATAGGAAAAGAACAACTGCTCTCATAACTTAATTTTGTATGCCGCAAAAGCACAAGAAAATTCCAGGATTCAAAAAGGTAAAATTTCTAATATTTGACATCCACTCAAATATTACTGGCATGCAAACAGGCAGGACTATATGATTGAAGATAAAAATTACCTGCATAGGACACACAGATTTTATGAAAGATGTTGTGATTAAATTTTTTTGAAAAATGTCAAAACTGGCTGGGAGCAATGGTACATAGCTATAATCCCAAATATTTAGGAGGCTGAGGCAGGAGGATAGCATGTTCCAGGCCAGCCTCACCAATACTGATCTTAAACAATTTATTAAGACACTGTCTCAAAATAAAAAAAAAATAAATAAAAACAAAAAGGGTTAGGGACTGAGCTCAGTGTAAAGTGTCCCTCAGTACCAAAAAAAAAAAAAAAAAAAAAAAAGTCAAAACTACTATTATAATTGTATTCTAAAACTTCATAATGCCAAACAGAGAAATATAAAAATATTTTTCAAATCAAACTTCTAGAAATGAAAACTAGAATGTGTGAGGTTAAAATAAACAAGGTAGAATTAATGAATCATCAAATATTTCAGATTAGTAAACTTGAAGACAGCATTAGAAAAAACAGAAAAGGAACTTTAAAAAATAAAATAAGGAGGGTATGGTGTTGCATTTCTGTAATTCCAGTAATTTGGGAGCCTGAGGCAGGAGGATTGCAAGTTCAAAGCCAGCCTCAGCAATTTAGCAAGGCCTAAGCAACTTAATAAGAGACTGTCTCAAAATAAAAAATGAAAAGGCCTTCAATGTGGCTCAGTGGGCAAGTACCCTTGGGTTCAATCCCCAGAAAAAAAAAGAAATAAAAAAAAAAGTTAAATATATGAAGGAATCAGTACAGGTACCATTTTCTTTGACTATGATAAGACAAAAATAAAAGTAATTGGAAAACTTTAAAATTCCAATAAATTGAAAATATATATTCAAATATACATTTACATATAATTATACATTGTATGTGATATATGCTATATATGCTGTATATTGTGACCATGTATATATGTATTTTCTTATGAAATAAGATATAATGAAAAATAATAAAATATATCATTATAAAATATTAATATTAATGATTCTATATATTATTTAGGCATCCATTTTAGTGACAATCTAGACTGGGACGTGATTAAAACCTGGAAATGGGATTTTATAAACTTGGTGGAGTTCTCTCCCCTTGCATAATTGAATAACTTTTGGTTTTTGCAAAATCTTATGCTAATAAAATATTAAAACATTGCCACCACAGCAAACTAAAAAAATTCACTGAGGCACCTGGGAACATTGATAAGTATTAAATTCTAATAAGTTATTAATTATTTAACCAACGAACATGTTTTTGAATTAATTTGATTATATGAAATAATATAGCCAGAAGCATGCAATGTACTTTAATAACTAAAGTGTATTAGTAGGTTTTATTCTATAGATAGCTTGTCCATATAATGAAACTTCAATTAATTTTGTTTGCTTTGTTTCACATTCATTAAAATCATGTTACATTTAAATATGGAAGGAAATTGAAATGATATACAACATGGATGTTACAAATAAATATGCACAATTATCTATAGTATTAAAAAATCTAACAAAATTTTAGATATAGATTTGGATTTATTTGTCCATTTTCTTATACTTAGTTTTCCTTTCTCAAGGATGAATTCTCTTAAGTTACACAGTCATAAGAGCATATTAGAGTCACAGATTAGAGTCATCCAGCACTTGCCTACATCTCCACCAGATAGAATTAAAACAGCAGGAATAGAGCTTCTCACTGAGTTGGGTGACTGTGGAAGAATGCTGGAGATAAATAGAGGACAGGCAGAGACTTGGAGAAACCTGGCAATTAGATGGTTGGATAGAAAGTGAAAGAGTATCCCAGCCCCAGTCACTTGCATTCAGGGGTGAGGGAGGAGAAGTGCTAAATCCATCAGTTGGGAAAAGAGAAAGAGGAGTTCCCATTAGCACCACTGGCACAGGATTCAACACCCTGCAGAAATATAAGTTAAATACACAATAGTCCTGAGAATTGCAGGGTGAACAGGCCCTGAAAAAGTATTCTGCACTTCCCAGCATATTCTCACAGTGCTGCAACTGGGAACCATTTTGAGAAGTTCCCTGTTGTCTGAGTTATTGCTTTATGAATCAAAGGTCTCCATATATCTCTGTCTCTAGGACCCGTGGCAGTATTACTGCAGTGGTTCAACTGGCAATGTTCTCAAGAGTCAGTTTAGCCAATCAACTCATCCAGGGAGAGGCTGTACCACAAACTTGCTGAAGCTCTACTTTGGTGGGAAAATAGACCATGTTATGTTAAAGGGATTGGAAGGCACTTCCTTTTGGAATTGGTGGTTCTCCAGGCCAGCTGTCAGACTGCAAGGAGTGAGCAGCCCTGTGTGATGGCATGTTGGAGGGAGCACTGGGAACAACAGAATCATGAGCAGTGGATTATTTAGAATCTGCTGATATCAAATACTCTTCCCCCTACCCTTGAAACTTTGAGTCTACATAACCCGTCTCTCCCCTCTGGACAGGCTGATGGAGAATCAGTGTTATGCCCAGGCCCATGAGTGCACAGGACAAAAGAAGTTCCAGAGATAATTTTGGGGGAGTGTAGCATTCTTTGTTGGCTCCTTGACATGCTGTGGTGTTGGCATCTATCCTGTTTTCTGAGCATAAAGTTCAAATATTTTCAGGAGCAAATTTGTGTTTAGGGAGTTTTGTGTTTCATCCTAGCTCATCCCATCACGCAAAGTAATAGTGAAGTGTTCCAAGTGACTGCAGCCATGAATCATTCCAGGTTCACCTGAGGAGAATCACAAAAAAAGAGGAAGGTGGGTCAATAACACCCTTCCTTTGCTCTGTCCCAGGGGTGCATAGTCTGACAAGACAAGAAAAGAAGATCTGATAAACATAGGCTGAAAGTCTTTATTCTTGCTTCTTACTCAAGCACCTCAGCAAAGAGAAAATTTTTATTTGTATTAAAACCATTTTGTTGTTTGTGTTGGTTTTTCTCTTCTTTTTCCTCTTTAATATTTTTTTTCTTTCTTCTCTTTCATATATATTCTTTCTCCTTTTTTCATTTTTCTCCTTCAACTATTTTCTTTTAATAATGTTATTTTTATTATTTTAAACTTTTTATTTTATTCTACCTTATTTTCCCCTTTTCCTTTTAGGCATTGATGGTGCTTCTGTTGTTGTTTTCATTTGTTTCTCTACACTATTATTTTTTTCTCTCTCTTCTCTCTTTAATTGCCGCACTGGGGATCAAGCCTGGCATTTCAAACACATTGGGTAGGTACTCTATGGCTGACCTACATTGTCAGCCCAGCTGACAGGAATTACACCTTGGTCCCTCTCAAACCTTGGCAGATAATACATAAAGAACAAGGGAAATAAAAGCTCACAGCAGATGATGCAACTCCTAATAGTCCTGGCAAGGGGGTTTAGAGTCCCATTCCTGGACACTCACCTCCTTAGTTACAACAGGGAAAAATAAAGCAACAGTATTGGGCACCACACCCATGAGGGACATCAGCATTAGTTACTTCCATACCATATCAGATTGCACATTGCTGCCAATACTGCAGGTGAGTACCACAGAGGGGAGTCTCTGACCCTGTCACCTGCCTCTCTCCAAGAAACAATTAGAGATGCATCCAGGGTCTAAATAGTGTATGAAAGCTCCAGGATCATAACAACTGCAACAGCCTAAAGCAGAACTGTTTCGAATAGTGTAACCATAGTATAAACATCAACAGAGCCTGAGGAAACCCCAAGACCTCATGGGGCTTCCATTCCCATTGTAGTAACCCACATATTCTCATTTACACCACACCAGCCTGACTGTCCGAGGGACTCTACTTTTAGTGAAATCAACTTATAAAGTGGTTCCCTTGAGCTCAGATACATTACACATTATGTCAAACCTCACTAATCACAGCCAGAAAAGCCACAATGAAACTGCATTCTGAAGTCCAATGGGAATTAACACTTACAACAAACTGATATTCCAGGGCACACTGAGGAAAGGTTGCTTACTAAGAAGGCTCTCAGATGAAAGTGAAAGGGATTTGCAGCTCAATATTTGCACAAATTTCAAAATAGAAGCACAAGAAACATGAAAAAAAAAGTTAAGGTGACATTTCCCAAAGTTTATATAGTTAACAAAGAAATCAAAATGGATGAAAAGCCAGATAAAAGATTCATAAGAAATATTTTATGGAAATTCAATGAAATTAAAGAGAATACAAATAAACAGTGGAACTAATTGAAGATTTCAATGCAGAATATGAATGAGCATTTAAATAAAAAGATTAAGAGTTTGAAAAGAAACAACATGAAATCTTGGAAATGAAAAGCACAATTAAAGGAAAAACTAAGAATTATGGTCGTGATGGAGTATGCCAATAATCCAAGCTGCTTAGTAGACTGAGGCAGGAGGATGGTGAATTAAAAGCCAGCATCAGCAACTTAGCAATCCTGTCTCTAAATAAAATACAAAAAAGTAGGACTGGGGATGTGGCTCAGTGGCTAAGTGACTCAGTGACCCTGGGTTCAATCCCCAGTACAAAAACAAAACAAAACACCTCCTCTCAATACAAACAAACAAAACACCACCAGTAACAAAAAAATCCATTTGATGAAAAACCCATTTGAAAGCTTCAGCAATATACTAGATCAAGAAGAAAGAATATCAAAACTTGAGAATAATTCTGCCTAAATAGTTATACAAATAAGAAAGAACTAAAAATAAAAATGAAGAGACCATAGAAGATCTCTAGAACATGCTATGTTCACATATTGGGCATAAATGATGGAAAAGACCTGCATACTAAGGATGTAAAAATTATTCAGCTAAATAAGAGAAAAAATTCCCATATATTGGGAAATACATGGATATCCAGGTATAGGAGCCATTTAGCACACCAAAGATATGTGATAAAAAAAGAACTTCTCCAAGTCATAATTAAATACTCAAATGTAAAGTACAAAGAAAAAATATTAAAATCTTCAAGGGAGCAATGTCAAGTTTTAAAACTTGATGTCACATTTTAAAACCAAACACATGAGAATAACAAAAGATTTCTTAGAAGAATCTAAAGACCAAGAGAGTATGGAATGATGAATTTCAAGTGCTGAAAGAAGAAACTGCCAGCCAGTGTCACTCTACTGAACAAAATTATAAATACACCCTCTAATATAAGGATAAATTTGAGGGATTTATGACCATCAGACAAGCATTTCAGAACATACTTAAGAGAATCCTTATCTAGAAGAGGAAAATGTCTGTCTAAATTATTAAGCCATGGGAAAGAATAAATATCATTAGAAGAGTACACACACAAATCAGAAGTAGGAATGAATCAAAGTTTATCAATATCATAACCCATTAAATACCTAAGATTAATTATAACAAGAAATGGACATGGACTACTCAAAATAAACTGAAAAAAAGTTATAAAATGGGGTCTGGGTTGTGGCTCAGTAGTAGAGTGCTCCCCTAGCACGTAGGGCAAGGCACTGAGTTTGATCCTCAGAACTACATAAAAATACATAAAGTAAAGGTATTGTGTCTAACTACAACTAGACACACACAAAAAAATTAAAAAGTTACAAAATAACAGGAACATCTACAAATCTGTAAGTAATAACCCTGAATGAAAATTGTCTTAATCATTCAATTAAAAGATGTGGAGTGGCTGGTTGCATTAAAAATAACAACAACAACAACAATATGTTGCATGCCAGAAACTCACCTCACCTGCATAGATATACACAGACTATTTGAATTTGGCTATTCCAAGGAAATGGAACCCAAAAGGAAGCAGGAGTAGCTATAATTATATTTGCCAAAATAGATTTTAAGTCAAACTCATTAAGAGACAAAGAAGATCTCTATGTATTGATCAATGGAACAATTCATCAAGAAGATAAAATAACTATAAATCTATATTCACTGAACTTCAGAACACTCAATTTTATAAGATAATTAGTACTAAACATAAATGGTAAATTAGGCCCAAATACAATAATAACAAGTCACTTCAATATTTCACTCTCATCAAAAGACAGGTCCTCCAGAGGAAAACAAAATTAACAAAGAAACATCAGAAGTGAATTATACTACAGATCAAATATATTTAACAGACAGAGGATACTATCTCTAACTGTTGGCAGAATATGCCTTCTTTTCTTTAGCATATAGAACATTTTCTAAAATAGATCATATATTAGAACATAAAGCTAGTCTAAATAAATTTAAAAAGTTGAACTAGTTTCTTGTATCTTATGAGATTACAGTGGATTGAAATTAAAAACCAACAACAAAAGAAAGTAATTATAAAAGCACATGGAGATTTGACAACATACTATTAAACAGTGAGCCATTGAAGAAATTAGCATATAAATTTAAAAATTTTTAGAAACAAACAAAAATGAAAACACAACATACTATATAACCTACGAGATATAGCAAAATCAATATTAAGAAGGTTGTTTAATTTCTTTTTGTTGTATATGGACTTCTAATTTTCCCAGCACCATTTGTTAAAGAGGCTATCTTTTTTCCAATGCATGTTTTTGGTCCCTTTTACTAATATAAGATAACTGTAATTTTGTGGGTTAGCCTCTGTATCAATGGTCTACCAGTCTCTTTTTGGTGCCAATACCATGCTGTTTTTGTTATTATTGCTCTCTACTATAGTTTAAGTTATAGTGATGCCACCTGCTTCACTCTTCCTGCTAAGGATTGCTTTAGCTATTCTGGGTCTCTTATTTTTCCAGATGAATTTCATGACTGCTTTTTCTATTTCTATGAGGAATGTCATTCAGATTTTGATTGGACATGTTCATCATCGCTAGCAATTAGAGAAATGCAAATCAAAACTACTCTAAGATTTCATCTCACTCTAGTCAGAATGGCAGCTGAATACAAACAACAATAAATATTGGCAAGGATGTGGGGGAAAAGGTACACTCATACACTGCTGGTGGGACTGCAAATTGGTGCAGCCAATATGGAAAGCAGTACAGAGATTCCTTGGAAAATTGGTAATGGAACCATCTTTTGACCAGCTATCCCACTACTTAGTTTATACTCAAAGGACTTAAAAACAGCATACTATAGGGACACAACCACATCAATGTTTATAGCAGCACAATTCACAATAGCTAAACTGTGGATCCAACCTAGATTCCCTTCAGTAGATGAATGGATAAAAAAAAATATGGCATATATACACAATGGAATATTACCCAGCAATAAAAGAAAATAAAATCATGGCATTTGCAGGTAAATGGATGGAGTTAGAGAAGATAATGCTAAGTGAAGTTAGCCAATCCCAAGAAAACAAATGCTAAATGTTTTCTCTGATATAAGGAGGCTGATTCATAGAGGGGTAGGGAGCGAGAGCATGGGAGGAATAGATGAGCTCTAAATAGGGTATGGGGTGGAAGGATAAGGGGGTGCATGGGTTTAGAAATGATGGTGGAATGTGATGGACCTCATTATCCAAAGTACATGTATGAAGACATGAATTGGTGTGAATATACTTTGTATACAATAACCAAATGATGAACCATGATAATTTAGAAAAAGAACAAACTAAATCCAATAGCAGTAGAATTAATGAAATAATAAATATTTGGAAGGAGAAGAAGTAATAAAAACTCTCACAATAAATGAAAGCCAAAGTCCAGATGAATTTAATTCTGATTCTATGAGATTTTTAAAGAAGTAATAGCAATGATACTCAAATTATTCCATAAACCCAAAAGGGAAAGAACCCTTCCAAAGTCGTTCTATGAAGACAGTATCACCATGCTTCTCAAGCCTGAATATGACTTACCATAAAGAAAACTATTGACTGTTGTCTATATCACAATATCTAGACATATATGATATCCACATAGATGCCAAAATCCTCTACAATATACTTACAAATTGAATTCAACATCACATTGAAAAGATCATACCCCATGACCAAGTGGGTCTCATTCTTGGAATGCATGGATGGTTCACGTGTACAAATCAACTCCCATAATAAGGCATATTAATAGAATGGGGAATAAAAGGTAAATGATCACTTAGCAGATGCTTTTATAAAACCGTTTATGAAATTTAACACCCCTTTATGATGAATGTTTAGGTATAGAGAGATCATAACTCAACATTTTAGAGGCTATATATGTCAGATCCTTAGGTAACATCATACTTAATGGGGATAAACTGAAAGCATTTCCTCTAAGGTGAAGAACAAGACAAAGGTGTCTACTCTCACCACTCTTAATATAGTACTTAAAAATCTAAGTAAAACTGTTAGGCAAGAGAATTTATAAAAGAGATACAAATAGGAAAGAGAGAAATCAAATTATCCCTGTTTTCAGAAGATCTGATATTGTGTGTGTGTGTGTGTGTGTGTGTGTGTGTATATATATATATATATATATATATATATATATAAATATATATAATTTTTTTGTACTGAGGATTGCATTTAGGGGCACTCAACCACTGAGCCACATCCCCAGCCCTGTTTTGTATTCTCTTTAGAGACAGAGTCTCATTCAGTTGCTTAGTGCTTCACTTTTGCTGAGGCTGGCTTTGAACTCACCATCCTTTTGTCTCAGCCTCCTGAGCCGCTGGGATTACAGGTGTGTGCCAGTTAATCAGGAAAACAAACCTCATTTACATTAGCTACAAAAAGTAAATCTGGGAATAAATATAACCAAGGAAGTAAATAACTTTTCCAACAAAAGTGGCAAACACTGAAGAAATAAATTCAAGAAGACACTACAAACTGGAAAGTTCCCTCCATGTTTTTGGAGTGTGAAAATTAAAATTTTGTAAAAAAAAATCCATTCTATTCAAAGTGATCTAAAATTCAATACAGTCCCCATAAAATATCAATTATATTCTTCAAAGAACTAGAAAAATAAATCCTTAGGGCAGCACAAAACCTCACATGGCAAACACAAACTTGAGCAAAAAAGCAATACTGGAGATATCACATTATCTGATTGCAAAATACACCACAAAGCTTAATAACCAAAACACTCCATTATTTTACATAAAAAGAGACAGAGAGCCCACGGAAACAGAACACTCAGAAATATACCCATGCATCTATGGTCAATTGAGTCTCAACAAAGACGCCAAAAATATACATTGGAGAAAAGACAGCCTTTTCAACAAATTTCCCTGGGAAAACTGAATATCCACGTGCAGAAGTTTGAAAACCACCCCTATTTCAAACCCTATAGAAAAACCAACTAGAAAATGAATTAAATTCTGAAACTACTAGAAGGACACATAGGAGAAACACTCCAAGATATTGGCACAGATAAGGATTTCCTGAACAGAACTTCAATAGCTCAGGAAACAAAAGCAAGAATGAAAAGATGAGATTACACCAAATTAAAAAAGTTTCTGCTTAGCAGAAAGCAATTAATAAAGTGAAGAGACAACCTACAGATTAGGAGAAATCTTTGCCTGCTATTCATCTGACATAAGGTTACTATCAAGAATAAATAAAGAAATGAAAAAAAAAAAAAACAACAACAAAAGAATAAGTAATACAGTAAAAATGTTCAAATGACCTAAAGAGATATTTCTCACAAAGAAGAGGTACAAATGATCAATAAATATGTGAAAAATACTCAATAGCTTTATTTATCAGGAAAATGGAACTAAAAACTATATTGAGATTCCATGTTACCAAAATGAGAATGGCTATTATAAAAATGAATATGTAAATAGATAACAAATATTGGTAAGGATGTGAAGAAAACAGATCCTTTATACACTCTTGGTGGGAATGCAAGTTAATATAACCACTAAGGAACACAATTTGGAGACACCTCAAAAAAATCTCAAAATAGAACTACCATGTGATCCAGCTAATTCATTCTTGTGTGCATACACCTAAAAATTGAAGCCAATATTTGATACTGATACCTGTCTACCCATGTTTATTGCAGCAGTGTTCAAAGTTACTAAGACATGGAATCAACCTAGGCACACATCTGCAGATGAATGGATGCTAACAACATGGTATAATAAATAATGAAATATTATTCAGCAATCAAAAAAGAATAAAATCATGTCATTTGCAGGAAAATGGACAGAATTGGAGATTATCATATTAAGAGAAATAAGTCATACATAGAAAGACAAGTATTGCAAGTTTTTTCACACATGGAAACTAAAGCATAATTTTTTTTAAAGTGACCTGAAAGTATGACTTTCAAGGACCAGACTTGGGGACTGGGAAAAAAAGGGAGGACAAAAGTATAGAAGGGAAGGTGAATGTGATAAAGCCACAAAATATGCATGTGGGTAAATGTCACTGTAAAACTCACTGATTTGTATAATTCATATGTGTAGTAATTATAATAAAAATTTAAAAATATCAAATTAACAATATATCTCTTAAACACTGTTTAGGCCAACTTGCTTATATCTAGAGCTCTGTATAAGAACATAGTGTAAATGAGCACACACAGATAGTACAAAAAAAAAATCTTAAGGAAGAGTAATTCTTCATATGTTTATATGAAATATTGAATTTGATTACTAACTTAAATTAGTAAAAAGTGAAATACTTCTCAACAATATATAAATATACATAATACAAATATGAATAAATATGTTTATGTATACATAACGTAGTTTTAATTTGATACTCTTGATTTTAAAATGCTGAAATACAAAAGTCACTACAGCAAGATGCAGTGGCATATGCCTATAATCGCAGAGGCTCGGGAGGTTGAGACAGGAAGATTGCAAGTTCAAAGTCAGCTTCAGTAAAAGGGAGGCACTAAGCAACTCAGTGAAACACTGTCTCTAAATAAAATACAGAGAAGGGCTATGGATGTGGCTCAGTGATGGAATGCCCCTGAGTTCAATCCTCCACACCACCCACCAAAATCACTACAATAACAATTTCACAGACACAAAAATACTTCCTGAAATCATAACTGGCGATTAGTAGCAGCCTGATATTAACAGATTTAGCATTAAGGAGAAAACATTAAAGAACAAAAAAAAAGTTGTAAAATAAGTTTTCCCATCAGCCAACTATAAAACCATTACTATTTCCACCAGCTCATCTTATAGGACTTCTTTCATGAGTAGCTGGATTTCTCATGAGTGTCTGGAATTCCAAATCCTACATCCTTTTCACACCACACACACACACACACACACACACACACACACACAAATATTTTAACTTTAGAGATGAAAGCTATTCACACACACACACACACACACACACAAATATTTTAACTTTAGAGATGAAAGCTATTTTAAAAAAATGGAAGGACATAATTGGTTAATAGTGCCCGTCACTGATTCAGGCGCCAAGAAACTAACATGGTTTCAATAGTTTTATTGAGGGGTTCATCTCACATACACCAGGGTCAGAAGTCGTGAACTAAAAGAAAGCTACAGTGTTCTTTTTCCTTTGGCTAAGTCTTAGCATTTTGTGGAAGCTGCTTAAAGAATCAAGAATCAAAAGAAAGATGACTTGGGAGCTTATTTTGTAGAGAGGGATGCTTTAGTAGAAGCTTAGAATGGGATGCACTGGCCCTGTGTTAAGCCCTACAGCACAGGCATCACTAATTATTTATATCCTGCTGTTCAGCGTAAAACAGGCTTGACTGCCCTTACAACAGCTGCAGTCTCACCACGTGTGCAGCACCATGAACTTTATGTGTGAGCTTTCCTGAAGAGCTTTCAGGGGCACGGGGCACTACAAGCAGGTAGAATCATTGTCAGAAGAGCCTTCTGAAGAGTCCTGGTGCATAGGCAGCAATTAATGCAGGTGGTATTTTAGACAAGGGAGCTAATGAGCTTTAATATGCATGCAGGTGAGGGAGTGCTGAATCAGTAGAGCCATTAATGAACCTATGACAGCCTAATTAGCTACAATTTAAAATCTATGGAATCTAATCAGAGGAGCTGAACACTGCTGCAAATCTGTGTATGAATGAGTCTTTCTAAATACTCCAATCTGTTGCTTAGTCACTGATTGATAGTAATTGCTTTTTTTCCTCTATTGTGTATAGGAAAATGCCCAATTTTGCTCTGATAGGGGAGGACACAGCATTGAAGTTAAATGCCTAAGATGTTTAGCTGCTTAAGTTTAATCAGTAGATGTTTAAAAAAATCAAAGCAAAATTAATTTTCAACTCTGAATATAGATGATTTAAAATATACCACCAACTTCCTTATATATTGAATTGGCAAAGATGACATATCTGCTAATCAACTTCAAACAGCATATCTTAAAAGTAAGCAAAGACACTGAAATATGCAAATACATAAAATACACTTATTAATCCATAATTTGTTTTAAAAGAGTTTATTTATGTTAGTTATTAGCAACAACAGGGCAACATACTTTTATCAAATACTTGAGGTAAAAATAGTTATCTGAGATTAACACGATTTATTAAGCCTTCTGTTTTAAAGTGGCTGGACTAAATGTTCTTTTACAAAATGAGAATAATTTTGTAAAGGTATAGGGTGATACTATTTTGTAGTGACCATTTGGCTATAATTGATGTATAAAAGGTACAAGCAGTTTTTCTACTCTGACATTTCACCCTTGTATAGTACAATTCATCTGAAAACCTTAAAGAACTTTGTAGGCTCTGATTTATTGAGTCTTATAACACCACTGAGAGACAGGTCACTATGACTATCCTGGTTTTATAGTCAGCTCAACTAAGCTCCATTTGCTGAAGGTCACAGGGGAGTCAATGGAAGAACTATAAAAGGAGGCTCAAAAAAGCCCAGAGTGCTAGACCTTTACTTTCCCCATTTGATAAATGGTGCATTTCACTATTCTGACATTTCAGATAAAAATCTATGTATCTAATTTTCTAATATAAACAAAAAAAAGAACTTTAATGAAAATAGTCCAACAGGACTTACATTTAAATACTGATAGTTGGTCCCTACTTATGGTATTAACAGTTAAGAACTAAATGAAAAGAATTGTCACATTTCTTACTGTTGGTAGTAGAAGTAATTGTAAAATGCTGTTTCTGTTAGATTAGCTTCCAGGTACTAAGGTTGAAACCTAAAGAAGAGATGAAAACAGAATGTTCTCCATATTTTAAAATACCTTTAAAAAAAAGGAAGAAGGAGACGGAGATAAAGATGATGAAGAAAGAGGGAAGAAAATGAAAGAGGAAGGGAGGAAGTGAAGAGAAAGGAAAAGAGAAAAACAAAACACACGTATAAATATATACATTCACCAAAAAAAACTTTAGTGAGATGTCTTAGGAGGCACACCTTCCTTTAAGATTATTTATTATTTGTGATGTTGGTCATTCTTTGTACACTTTGTAATTGCTCACAATATTTTAAAGAAGCATATAATATTATTTTAAATATAATAAAGAAATTTAAAAAAAATATATATATGAGGTGAGGGCATGGAGACTGAATATAAGAACTATTCTGTGAATTTTCTTTGTAAGGGATAGTAAAAGTAGATGATAAACTATAGTTGTTGAGTCAGTTCAGGATGCTACAATAAAGTACAGACAGGCAAGTTGCTTATAAAGGCAATGCATTTCTTCTAGTTTTGGAGGACAGAGTCCAAGATCAAAGAGCAAGTATAATGTTCTGTGAGGGTCCTCTTCCTGGTGATGTCTTCATATGGCCTTCCTTGGTGTGTGCAGAGAAAGAGATGTCTTAATTTCTCTTCTTTTTATAAAGGCATCAATTCAATGGCAAGGGCCCCACTCTTATGACCTATTTTAACTTTGATGTGTCTCCCAAATATTGTATCTCCTAGTATTAGGAATTAACTAATCTTAACTCCTTGTATTAGGAGTTAAGGATTCAACATATAAAATCCTATGCAGAGTGGGCACAGCATACAGTTACTAACAATGGATTTTGAATGTGGATATAGTAAGTATATTTTATATACTTATATTTTGTACTAATGGTGATGGAGAGTGGTTTATTGTCTTGGATACATAGTAAGTCATCCCAAAAGATTACAGAATTCAACTGAAATTATTTGAAGAAATTTGTTATGCCAGTTCCTATGTGATACTTCTAATTCAACAGAAACAGAAACAAAAACACCCCAGTCTTGAACATATTTCATTGAAAAGTAAAAATTGGAATTTGAAATGAAAATTATATATTATTACAACATTGCATGTATTTAATGCAATGTATATACTGCTTAAATTTTGTATTCTTCAATTAAAAATCTCTTTGTTGACATTCCTCAGGTATTTGTTGAATCCAAGAAAAAACAGTCAAGGAACTGAGAGAACGAGAAGAAAAAAATCTAAATTCCAATTAAAATTTAACAATCAAGTAAATCATACTGCTTGTTTGAGGGAATTGATTGACATCAAGTCAAAATCAAGAACAGAAACATAAGGAACAAAGCATAAAACATAATGTCTAAAGTTAAGGTGTTACACAAAAGAAAAGAAGAAATAGATATAATCAATCACCCCTAGTGAGACTGTTGAGTTACCACAAATATTTGTGACCCTGACTGCTGTGAACAGTGATTTGTTCTTTCAAATACAATAAGTAACAGAATTATTTATTTATTAATTAATATCTTTATTTTGTTTAATTAATTAATTATTTTTTTTTGGTGGTGCTGAGGATCGAACCCAGGGTCTCAAATGTGCAAGGCGAGCACTCTACCGCTGAGCCACAACTCCAGCCCAGTAACAGAATTTATATAGTGTTCTTTAAATTAATCCTATAAATTAGTTTTGGAAGTAAAATAAGTCTTTAAATATGTATTTTTAATGCATGAGTCCATGTAGTACCATTAACCTTTCTGAAAGAATTCTTATGTTTCAGTGTTCAAATACTAACCAATGTAATAATATTTGCTATTATTTTCTAGTATCTGACTATTGCCAAAGCTAGCAATTCTTTACAAACACATCAAGAGAAAAAACGAAAGAGAAAACAATGTGAAGTTTTTATGACATACTCTGACCTGAAGAAAATGAAATAAAAATTTCATTTTTATTTCAAAAAAAGTTATATTAATTTCAATCATAAAACCAAAAGCAAAGCAGACAGAAAAAAATCATTCATTTTTTTAAAAAGAAATGAGCTTATGAAGCAATATATATCTTAGTGCTTAATTTGAGACAATTTAGAGTCACTTAGCAATTACATCAGAATGAACACAAAATTCAATGACTCTTTTTAGGTGGGAAATATTTGC
The DNA here is from genome assembly GCF_047511675.1 of Marmota flaviventris. Lineage (NCBI taxonomy): Eukaryota > Metazoa > Chordata > Mammalia > Rodentia > Sciuridae > Marmota > Marmota flaviventris. The sequence goes on from NC_092498.1 coordinate 37,682,125, forward strand.
CATGAAATAAATATAAAGATTATTACTGTAATTAATGCTTTGTTTTAAAATTTTATTTTCAGAATTAATTTTAAATATTAACATGTGTTATGTTATTTTTCAGTGTTAAAATTTTTGAGATTTATTTTTTGTGTTAATGTATCATTCTTATGATATTTGAATCATAAACATTGATATAGGTATGTTTCAATTTTGTGTGAGAAATTATATAATCTTATAAATTATATGCTTGTAATAATAAACCACCTGTTTATTATTGCATATTATTAGAAAGGCAATCTCCAAAATATTTAATATGTACCTAATGCACATGCAAAGAAAAAAAAATGAATGCTCTTTATTTCTACAATCACTCATTATTACTTCACAAATGCATAAAAAAAGAACAGATCTTCAAATGAAAAATCATTTCTGACTTTTTTTTGATACTTTTATATCTGTATTTACGGAAGCATCAGTCACAATAGCGAAAATTTGGCAACCATCTTCATGTATTCATCAATAGATGATCAGTTAAGTGAAATATGGTATAGGCATACAGTTGTATATTATTCATCTGTAATACAGAATAAAATTCTGACACATACTATAATATAGATGAAAAAATTTTGATTTCATGTTTTTTGGTGCATTATAATTATGCATAATGATGGGATTTGTTGTTACATATCTAATTGCACACAATATAGCAATATATTTTGGCCAGTATCACTCCCTAGCACCCATCTGTTCCCTCCCGATCCCTGTTCTCTACTTATCTCCCTTTGATTTTTATGAGATCCCCAACCCCTACTTCTTTTCCTTTTTTCTTTCTAGCTTCTCTCATATGAGAAAAAAACATATGAATGGGCAAATAAACAGAGGCTTCTCAAAAAGAAGAAATGTATTTGGCCAATGAAAAGAAAGGCTCAACATTATCAGTAATTAGGGAAATACATATCAAACTACACTAAGATTTTGTCTCATACCAGTTAGAATAGCAGTCATCAAGAATATAAACAATAATAAATGCTTTACAGGATGCAGAGAAAAAGGAACATTTTTACACTGTTTGTGTGATTGTAAATTATTATAACCACAATGGAATTCAACATGGAGGTTCCTCAAAAGATTAGGCATTGGAACCACCATATGACTGAGCTATACCACTCTTTGTTATTTATCTTAAAGAATTAAAGTCATCATACTACAGTGATACATTCACACCCATGTTTAATAGCAGTACAATTCACAATTCACATGGAACCACCCTACATGTCCATCAGCCAATGAATAAAGGAAATGTGATACACACACACACACACACACACACACACACACACCACGATGGAGTATTATTGAACCATAAAGAAAAATGAAATTATGACATTTTCAGGAAAATGGATTGAACTTGAGACCATTATGTTAAGCTAAATAAGCCAAACTCATTTCTGACTTTCTATGACAAAATATCTTAATCATAATGGGATTTCTGTCACGATTCCTACTGTGAAGAGATATTGGCACTTACAGGAAATGAGCATTATCTCCTTTTCTAAGTCTGTTTAGACAAGAACCTACCCTTGTTGCAACTCTCATGGATATCTATAGTGTAGCGTTCTTCCTTCGGTTGTATCACTTCTCTGTCTAGAGGAGTTAGGGGGAAAAGTCTAGAGCAATAGCATTAGCAATATATATGAATTGACTGATGTTAAGAGCAAATCCCAGAAAAGAAAAGTAATTGCACAAAAGTCCAGTGGACATCCATTGACTGTGTGAGAGGATTTGGTTCTTGACCTGTGATAGGCCTTGCTGTCATCTACATCTTCTTTAGGGAAGAGTACCTAGTCAGTGATCAAAAGAAAACAAGGACCCAGATATTCTTACCATCAAGCAGAGCTACATTCATTCATTGATGGAGGTCCAGATAATGTACTGGTAAATTAATTTATCAGTTGGCACAACATTTTAATCTGAAACTATCGGAACTGATTTACAAATCAGATCTATGAAAACACACTGCCAAATTGAAAAACAATAATTTCTCCAGAATTACTGAGGTCAGAATTCGTGGATGCAAGAAGAAATTTGATTAAACGTGTCTAAGTTTTCAAAGACTCAGCTCCTTCAGCTAACAAAAAATGAAACCAAAGACATACCAGATCGCTGCTGCATGGCCTTTTATTCCTTTTTTTTTTTTGCTTCGCTTGGATGTGGAGATATCCTGTGTGACTGAGTGTCTCATACTGAAGAGTCAGCACTGCTGTTGCCGTTGAAAGAGCTATATTGAGCACTTTATTATGCTCATCTGAAAAGCAGAATCAGTGATTATGAACAACTTACAGGACAGCTGAAAGTAGTTAAATCATTTACTTGTAATGCTCCCAAGATCTTAAAATGCGACAGTATATAAAACACATTCAGTCACTGCAGCACTTTTACACTCAGATGAACCCTCTGGAATCCATGGGAGTGTCTCATTTCATCCCTTTCTCCCAATTCTGTTGGAAAACAAAAGTATTCGCAAGTAGACAGTTTCCTACTTTTTTGCTGTGAACTCGAGGTTTAAGCTCATAGATTTCCAAATCCAGAAAAGCAAGCATCACTTTAATAAGAGGTCTTATGATATTTTGTTTATTGATAATCATCAAAGCTCCATTGAGTGTTCAGGCCCAATGTGTTCAAGAAAAGTCTGTAGCCAATCACCCAAATACCTTTAGCTTGAATTTATCTTCAGTAACCTTGTAGTAGACCCAAAGACTTGGTCTCTGTGTTAGGACTCTGTTAAAATCAGATGCCATCAGAATTCCCAATTGCCCAGGTCAACAATCACCATCACTATCATCATTGTCATCATCTTCAGTAGTCTTAAGGCTCTGAATAAACACTAATTAGGCCCAATTTTCAGCACCAATATGTCCTTGCAAAACTTCCAATGTGCCTTCTTGAGTGTGCTGCCATTAAGTTTTATGTGGTATTAATGGCCTTTTCTAAATTATTTCTCCTTTCTCTCTTATAGAAATTCCATTGCCCAAATTCTTCATTATAATCTCTGATGCAAGGATTGTAGCCACTATTTTATGATTCCAGTCCTCGCTCTTATGGTGCATCCCTTCTTACATAGCTACATTTCCTTGGCCCATAATGAAGATGTCATTGAATCTAACCTTAATCCTTTGGCCTTGCTCTTCCCCTCTAAAATTTCCTGAATGCCTCTCCATGTTGTTGGCACCTGTGAAGCTGCAATAATCCAGACAAAAACTATAAGTGTGCTAACTAGTCTCATTTTAAAATATAGCATAAATTTCAAATGGGCACCCAGTAGTGTCCTATGTGCTCATTAAATTTCTGTGAGTTTGCTTTTTCACTTATAAAAGTGATCACTTCAGACATTCTTCTAAATCATTAAATTTCCATCTGCCTTATTCTTACAAACTACTTACACATTCAAATACTCTTAAGTACATGTACACTTTCAGCCAATGATTTGGCTTTCCTTTTTTTTTAATACTTAGATACAGTACTATGAAAACTCTCTTGTCTTTATATTTGCAATTATATCACCCTCTCAATGTCTTTTGCATACATTTTTCTTCCATAAATTATGTTGTATAATATTTTTCTATTCTTATCAAAAAATATTCCACTGTCTCACGGGCTTCCTTCATTGTTACAATTAAACTTTATCAGCACTATAGTTTAACCTTAATTTCATCTTCAGATGTTGTCAAAAACTGTAGCTACCTCAAATTGGGGGACTTATGCTGTGATGTCTTACTGGAGCCCAGCACATACTACCAACTCTGTTGAAAATCTCCCCTTAGCTGTCTAATGGGCAGCTATGTGATCCTTTTAGGTATGCAGTCACCAGCACCTTGCGTTTAGATTGGTCTCATACTTAGTTTAATGCTCAGCTCTAACTATTTTGAAATTATTGATGATTTATAAAGCAGGACTCTTCATTTTCAGTTTAAACTGGGACCCCAAGATAAATAGTCAGACCTATTTAGAAATCTCAAATTTAATATTGTCAAAGAAAAGAACTGATTTTCATCTACCAAACTAATCTTTTCTCTTTTTATCCATTTCTTGAACTACCACCAGTATCTATTTGGTTGCTCAGGTATAAATCTGGAGGTTACATTTGATTTTTCCTTTTTCCAATATTCAATATGACAAAAATTTGCCTCTGTTCATGCGTCTACATTTTATCCCACGGCTCAATATAATATATACATTTTTATGGCCAAATTGGAGAGTTTGGATAAGCTCTATCTTGCAGTATCCTTTGAATTTGACTCTTTTCCATTTTTAATTCTTTTAAGCCATTTGCCATATAGCAGCCAAAAACATACATGGAAAATATAATTGCATAATAATGCTCCTTTGCCAATTTTTTTCCTGGTACTTTCCCACTGTATTTAAATACAAGTCAAACATTTTTCATTGCCTTTCATGATTTATCATCACCTCTTTCTTTGCCTTGATTAACTTATTTATTTTATTTGCTCTCTATTCTATTTTCTGTTCTTATTTATATTAAACAGTTTTGACCTAAGAAATTCTTACTTGCTGATTTTTTTGTCTGTCTCTGATATGTGCATGATCATGGCTGTCTATGTCCTGTCCTTACATCTCAGTTCAAATGATCTTCATAGAAAGAGATCTAGTGATCTTCCCTGACAAAACGGTTTAATTAGTATGTGTTCCACTACTCACTAGCTTAGCATAGTGTTGTTATTTTTAAAATTATTACTTATTATATTTCAAATCATATTACACATGTTTTTGTGTAAGCTCCAGGACATCAAAAATCATTCATAGGATCCAAGATGTCAGACTAGAGAGAGGCTGCATTCTGTGTTGCTCTGTGACCTGGAATTCAAGTAGTGGGGATACCGTTTCTCTGTGAGGTATTAGAGGACCCATAACAGCTACTTTCATGTAGGAATCACAACTTCCATGTGTATGCAGGTCTCCAGGTTTCAGCATCAATGAAGGACTCCTGGCCACTAGTCAACACAGGACCTCCAGCTGCCGTGCCTGAACAGGACCACCAGCATCAGCAGACACACAGGAAACTTGGCCACCACTTCCATGTGGATCTCCATCTACCAATGTGGGGCCTACCAGTTGTCTCCATCTTGGGAAACTGCAACCACAGCCATAGTCCTCTACATGCGGTAGCCTGCACCTGGAGAAACCACATAGAGTCTGGAGACAGCTGCCAGCCACAACACTGCATGCCATAGAGCTTCATCTCTGAACAGGCCCTACAGTGCCACCATCCAGCTCCACCTTACCCAACACCTCTTTGCTGAAAACAGCTGCCTCCATCTTGGGACACCTTTGTCACCATTTTAATTGGAGCAACTTCTAGCCTAGGACACTGGCTGAGGCTTAGAAGCTCTATCAAGGTACCTATAGTCCTCAACTTTCCCCTCTCTCCTGCAGCCACTCACTTGGCACAGTGCCCGGAGGAGGCTGGTTTATAACTCTCAAAACCTGGTCCTGAACTTCCCAATACAAAACAGCTCTCTTCAGCAGATGTGCAGACCCCAGAGTGCAGCAAACAAACCTCTGGAGAGAGGGGTTCCTGACTGGGAAGTAGAAAAGGAGGGGGTGAGATACAGTTTAGAGACTAAATTAGAGACCAGAAATTGTGAGGTCTATAGGCGATAGAAGGAGATAAGACCAGGTGCCCACATCACATGAGCGGGCCCCAGAGGAGATCCTTGGGGTGTATTCTCCCATCGGGGACTGGCAAGTGCTATACCCCACTTCCAGACTCTCAGCTCCCAATACCAACCCTCCCACCCTAATAATTTTCACTATCCTGAGGGTGGAGATACCAGCACATAACAGACAATCCCACCTACTGGATGAGAAGGGAAGCAGGACAATGCTGATCTCCAACAAAAACAATGCTTATATCTTCCCTTGGGATTGTTTTTTTTTTTTTTTTTCCCCCCTCTTTTCTCTCCCTCTCTCTTCTCCTGCCTTCACATCCCCAACATCTATGAAACCAAGTACTTTCATGAATTGGGCTACTGAGGACTGGAATATCTGAATAGTATACTACAGTTGTGTTGAATATTCTTTTTATCTTTTATCTCTTTTTTACATTTTTATTTTTACTTAATATTTAGGTTGTTTGTTTTTTGTAGCCTCTATTGTCTTCCCACTTATTTTTCTCCCCCAAATCATTTTCTCTCTTTTCTTGTGCTACTAACCAACTTCTTTAGATTCCTCTTTCATACTTCCTAAGAACTAATAATTCTATATCTTCAACGAACTTTATTTTTAGAACCACACACGCCAAACAAAACAGCTCCTCAGGAAAAACCCTCACAGCCCAACTGCCACCACTGGCTTCCCACAAGCCTCTCAACCTCCCCCACTCCTCCTGCTCTTGAGGCCAATTGGCTGGGTCGTGTGGGCGGAGCCAAAAATGTCCCCCAGTGAGCAGCTCCGTAGTCTGAAAGGGCGGGGAAACAGCCCAATGAGCATCACCGCAGAGGAACCAATCAGCTAGAAGTTGCTGGGGCCGCTGTGAGCCAATCATCAGCTGGCAGTCTGAAAGTTTGCTGGGGCCCCTTCGGTTGTGGCTCTCAACATCTCCCCCTCTCTGTTTAAACAACAAGCATGTGGCTTAGGGACCGTGCCTGCCTTAGGCTGTCCAATAGTACATATGGTCCTTACCCGTTATCGGATGAGCTGACCTCAAGGCGTCAGCCTCCTGTCTTAGGTTAGTACCATTGCAATTGGATCTTACCCGTCACTGACTACCAGTCCAGTATACAGCCACACCTGCTGTGGATAGGTCTTTGTACCAGCGGGGGGGGGGGGGGTGAGGTTCTTTGCCTCACCTCTGTTGGCCCCCAAATTTTAGCTGAACGATCATGACAAGCAGAAGGGAGGAAGATACACCAAGCCAATTGACGGCTCCTTTTGGAAAAATTGTACCACCGATGACATCAGCAGCAAAAATACCCCAACACTACCTCAAGTCGCTGAACCAACAGATAGTTCACAATGCATACAGGTGAGTTCACAATGCATACAAGTGATACATAGTCCAGGCAAGTTCTGCAAGCAGTTCAGTGATGGCTATTGCAGAAGCTGTAGATTGGTTTTATCTTTGTCTTCACCGGCACTGGGATGAAGATAGGAATTCTGGCAATAATGGCTAAAGAAAAAATTACGTAACATTCCAGAAGGCACTAAAAGAAAACAATTTTCTTAACAATTTACATTATCTTGAACAGAATTATTAAATATAATGAAAAGGAATGGTGAAAGTAAACAAACAGATCTGTTAACCTCCTTTTTTGTTCACATATTAAAACAATCCTCAACAGCTGTTTACCCAATTTAAATTAAACCATTTAAATCACGTGAACAAAAAAAATATTTGGATCCATTTTTTCATGAGCGCTCATCATATATGATATATGGACATACGTACATTCAAACATATAACACAAAACACAAGTGTGCACACATAATATAATACATATAACACATAACATAATAGTAAAGGCCTTATAACTTTTTACAGGTGAAATCTCCATTGCAATGTTTAAAAACTCTATAGTCAATAAAATAGAACTGATCAGCAAAACATTAACCTAGGTCTGTATGAGCTCAAAAAACAAAATAGAACTTCATGATGTGGGAAAGGGCAAAAATAAAATAGATATTGAAAAAAGCATCCTGGTTCTGTTGCAGATGTAAGAAGAGCCAAACTGGAGTTTTGGATATCAGTTGTTATGGATTTGAGCCAAATCATCTTCTTTTTGGTCTGTAGAAATCATTTTAGTTAATCTTTCTGGAATCCAAATCGGCTGCTGTTCTCCCTGTGGCAACACACAAACAGACCCCCGACTCCAGACAATTACTGGGTCAGGACTTTTCCATTGTCCTGTTAGAATATCCTTCCAAAGTACTTTGGGCTTATGTACATTTTTTGGACACATATGCCTTTCCGCAGCACTAAGCCCTGATGAATCCAAATTTAAAAAGTTTAGAGTAAAAAGGGTTATTTTTAAGTTTATCTTTGGGGAATATATACCCCTTCCCAATTCCTTCTTTTTGCTTTAATAAGTACATTTTAATAGTTTGATGAGCTCTTTCAACTATGCCTGTCCCTGTGGATTGTATGGAATTCCTGTTATATGAGTAATGCCAAATGATCAGCAAAATTGTTTAAAAGAGGTAGAAGTATAACCCGGGGCATTATCTGTTTTTAACTGTTTTGGAATGCCCACAGTGGCAAAATTTTGTAAGCAATGTGCTATAACATCTTTAGTTTTTTCTCCGGCATGAAGGGAGCCCATCAAAAATCCAGAAGAAGTATCAACTGTAACATGCAAATATTTTAATTTTCCAAATTCTGGCAAGTGTGTGAAGTCCATCTGCCAAATATGGTTAGTTATCAATCCTCTAGGATTGACTCCAAGATTAACTTGTGGTAAAAAGGTCACACAATTTTGACATTATTTTATTATTTGTCTAGCTTTTTCCTTAGTTATTTTAAAACACTTTTGTAAAGTATTAGCATTGACATGGAACATTTTATGAAAATTTGTAGCTTCTTCTAGGGTAGAGAAAATATGTATGTCATGTGTAGTTTTATCTGCTAAATCATTGCCCAAACTAAGGGCTCCAGGCAATCCTGTATGTGCTCTGATATGTCCTATAAAGAATGGATCTTTTCTGTCCCAGATTAGACTTTGTATAGTGGAAAGCAAAGAGAAAACAGTAAGAGGAAGGGGAAATCCTACCAGCATCTTCAAGGGATACTATAGCATTAACTATATACTGACTATCGGAAAATAAATTAAATACAGAATCTTTAAACATCACAAAAGCTTGTAATACTGCATTAAGCTCTACCTTTTGAGCTGATTGTTTGGGTACTAAAAATGTAAAAGTTTGATCAGGTGTAACTATTGCTGCTGTACCATTATTTGACCCATCAGTGAATACATTCGGAGCATTCATAATAGGTGTTTTTCTTGTCATTTTTGGAAAAATTACAGGATGCGATGACCAAAAAGACAATAAAGGATTAGATGGTAAGTGGTTATCAAATGAAACATTAGATTTGCACATGATTATTGCCCAAGTATTTAACTCATTAGCTAACTCATCAATTTGATTCATAGTATATGGAGTAATAATTTTATTGGGAGAAATTCCAAACACTCCCTTTGCTGCTTTTATTCCTTTGAGTATTAATTGTCCTACAGCCTCAGGATACCTAGTAAGAATAGTGTTAGGAGAATAAGATAAATGTATCCATAATAATGGACCTTCTTGCCAAAATACTCCTGTAGGAATATTTTTTGTTGGTAGTACAATAAATAATAAAGGCAAACTTATATCAATTCTATCCAAATGCATATTTTCCATATATGTTTCAATGATTTTTAATGCCTTTCTTCAGGCGTTAACATTCGGGGTGAATTTGAATCTGATGGACCTTTTAGGATATCAAATAAAGGTCCCAACTCTCCTGTTGGTATACCTAGATAAGGCCTTATCCAATTTATGTCTCCTAATAACTTTTGAAAGTCATTAAGTGATTTGAGTTGATCTACTCGTATTTGAATTTTTGGTGGACGGACCATGGTTGAGGATAATAGAACTCCTAAATAACTAATTGGAAAATTTAATTGTACTTTATCTATTGCTATCTCTAGATTATAATTTTTTAATAAGTTTGTAAGTGTGGCATAACATTCTAGCAATGTGTTTTTAGCTTTCTACGCTAAAATTCAGATATATAATATTAGACAAAGGTACCAAAATCATATATTGAAGAAAAGATGACCTGTTCAACAAATGGTGCTAGATAAACTGGAAAACCTTTTGCAGCAGAATGAAATTAGGCCTCTATCTGTCACCATGCACAAAACTCAATTCAAAGTGGATCAATGACCTAGAAATTATACCAGAGACCCTATGCCTAATAGAAGAAAAAATAGGCTCAAATAATCATTATGTTGAATTAGACCCTGACTTCCTTAATAAGACTCCTATAGCACAATAAATAAAATCAAGAATCAACAAATGGGATGAATTCAAACTAAAAAGCTTCTTCTCAGGAGAAGAAACATTCAGTGAGGTGAACAGAGAGCCCACAGAATGGGAGCAAATTTTTACAACATGTACATCAGATAGAGCATAATTCTCTAGTATATAGAAAGAACTAAAAAAATCTTAACATCAAAAAACAAATAACCCAATCAATAAATGGGCCAAGGAACTAAACAAACACTTCTCAGAACATGATGTACAATCAATCAATAAATATATGAAAAATATTCAACATCTCTAGGGAAATGAAAATCAAAACTAAGATTTCATTTTACTTCAGTCATAATGGTAACTATTAAGAATAGGAAGAAAAAGTATTGGCAAGAATATGGGTAAAAAGCACACTCATACAATGCTGGTGGGACTGCAAGTTGGTGCAACCAATATAAAAAATAGTATGGTACTTCCTTGGAAAACCTGGAATAGAACCACCATTTGACCCAGCTATCTCAATCCTTGGTTTATACCCAAAGGACTTAAAAACAACATACTACAGTGACACAGCCACATCAATGTTTATAACAGCACTATGTACAATAGCTAAGTTGTGGAACCAACCTAGATGCCCTTCAGTAGATGAATGGATAAAGAAAATGTGGTATATACACAGAATGGAACATTACTCAGCATTAAAAGAGAATAAAATCATGACTTTTGCAATGGATGGAGTTGGAGAAGTAAACCAATTCCCCTCCCCCCCCCAAAAAAAAAGCAAATCTGAATGTTTTCTCTTTTATTTTTATGCTGATCCATAATGGGGATTTGGGGGGAACTTTGGAGGAATTGAGGAACTTTAGATAAGGCAAAGGGGAGGGAGGAGAAGATAGGGAGCATAGAGATTTGAAAGATGGTGGAATGAGTTGGACATCAGTACTCTAAGTACATGTAAGAAGACATGTATAGTATGACTCTACTTTGTGTACAACCAGAGGCATATAAAACTTCTACACTATATATGTACTATGCATTGAAATGCATTCTGCTGTCATATATAACAAATTAGAATAAATAAATAAATTTTAAAAAACATGCATATACATTGTTTGTGTGCCTGGAATATTTGCTATTTATGGAACTTAATGTACTTAGCATAACACTTCTCTTATTTTCAATGCGCACTAACCAGCATGTGTTATTATGTTAATTGTTTTATTATATGTAAAAGAATTCATCAACTTGCACACATTGTAAAATTAATGCTTTTATTAAATTTTTATATAACAATATTAATAGTCTAAGACTTTTGAGATTGCTATTTATTCTTAGTCAATAGTGTGTGTTTCTTAATCTTTAAATTAGATCTCCACAGTATCATTTTAACAAAGGAACAATTTTGTTTGTTTTCAGATGTAAGATATAATATGTTTAATAAAATAAAATGAAAATATTAATCAAAATATTAATAGGAAAAACACATTCAGTGTGGCACAATAAGGATCTCCAAAAATCTGCTGCTTCATTAGAGGAATAAGATGATGGCAAATATGTCAAAATCAGCTTTTTCAGAATTCTTAAAATTAACTAACTAAAGGCTTAAAAGCGTCCCTGGGGTGTCTATTCTAGACACAGCTGAAACTAGAAAAGAACAGTGAAGTTTGTGGTATTTTAATTTACCCTGATCCCATTATGCTCTTCTGAGCAACATCCTTGAAAACTAGCAGTGTCACAGTAGCTGTGACAACCAACAGCCTGTTATCTTTTGGGGAAGTGGAGAGTTCAGACTGTTACCGGAACTCCCCGAGTGTGGAGCTCAGAAAATTGTCATCATTTGACCTATCTACCATCTTCTTGGAGTTTTATTTAACATGATTTATAGATTGTTATGTGAAAACAATACTCTCCACATGATGTTTATTTTTTAAGTTTAAAATAAATCAAGGAAATTGTTTTAATTTGCAGATGCTTGAGGTGGCAATAAGAGTGGGGGGCAAACAAGAAGTTGAGCTAAAAACTTAAAACAAAAAGATGAATATAGAAACGTCCATAGAGAATAGCTCTGACAGAAAGATCAGACAAATTCCTGGGAATGTAGGAGGTCAAGTCCATATGCAGGGCTGTGTGAAAGACTAGGAATACCAAACAGATGCTAACACCTAAACCTTGGCTAACCATCAGTCTTCCTCTAGTAAGGAAGGCTGAGGTGTACATGTTGACTTACTGTTATGGGAGTCAGTCTGTAACACACAGGCATAAAGTCCCTGGGCAAAGGCTGAGATATGTATTAATCAAAGGCCTTTAAGGAGACTTCTCTCCAACTACTGCTAGCTCATGTTTAAACAAGCAAGTCAAGACATTACTGGCCACAGATGAGAAAGAATATGGACCTTGCAGAATTAATCCAGAAAAGTCACTAACAATGAGCAACAACAGCAAACCTAGGAAAGAGAGATCTGATTACCAGAGTTATCACGCTATGTTATTTAAAATATTTAATTTGAGACAAAAGAAAATTGACACACAAAGAAACAAAAACACATAGTTCACATATGGAGGGTCCTAAGTTAGTCCAGACATTGGGCTTATTAGACAAAGTCTTTAACTCAGCTATTATAAACACATTCCTAGAACTAAAGAATATCCTTAAAGGAGAGAATGAGAATGACAACTCAGAGATAGAGAAAATTGAAAAAAAGAGACAAATTATTTTAAACAGAACTACATAAAAATTCTGGAATTGATAATTATAGTAAGTGAAGAAAAAGTTTCACTGTAAAAATTGACAGATTTGTACTTGCAGAAAAAGAGAAAATGTTACTTAAGTCAATTAATACTATACATTTGTAGATATCAGAAGTTAGTGTGATAATATACTTAATGAAAAAAAATCTAACAATAACTAAGAGAAATTGTATCTTTCAGGCTGGCCCAACAAGAATAATAATTGCTGTCTCTCAGGCTGGAATGAAAATGCTACACAATAACTTAAATGCACATATGGAAGTAAAGAGACTAGTAAATGTAATTACATAGGTAAATGCAAAACCAAGAAAATATATATATTTGATTATAGATCTTTACTTCTACATAATTTAAGGATAACTGCATGAAGTAATTATAAAACTGCATTGATGCACTCATAATGTGCAATGCTATAATTTGTATGAGCATGATAGCATGAAAGACGGTGGGAAGGAATGGAATAAGAGTGGAAATGTTTTCACATAATGTGGAAAGTAAATTCACATACTGTTTAAATTAAAAAAAATAAATGGATAGTAATTTAAATCTTTAGGAGAAACTCTAAGAAACGTGGATATTAAATGTTATAGTAAAATATCTGCTTAAAGAAAAAGCAGGCAGTAATGAGGGAATGAAGGAATAAAATGCATCAAAGGTGTACACACCCTAGAAAAATGGTGGATGTAAAATTTAATTCATTAATTAATGAAATTTCAATGAACTAAGCACTACAATAAAAGGCAGATATCAGAAGACATATAAAAATTCATGATCTAACTATATGGATATATTTTAGAATTAAAGAAACAAGTAGTTTAAAAGATAGAAATATATATATATGTATATGTATATATATATATATATATATATATATATATATATATATATATATATACCACACAGATAGTAACCTGAGTAGAAATGGAAATGCAATACCAAAATCATAAAGAGACCCTTAGATGACTATTGTTACTAGAGACAAAGAAGAAAACTTAACAAGTAAAAAGAAGCAACACATCAGGAAGTCATAGCAGGAAATATAAATAAATAAAGAGCATCCAAATTGGAAAGGAAAGAAGCAAAACTATTTGCTTAGAGAGAATATGATCATATGTAGAAAACTTTAAGGAATGTACTAACTAACTCTTATAACTAAAAAATGAGTTCAATGAGTTTGCAGAATACAAGATTGAGACACACCACCATTATTAATTGTACTTGCCATTCAGTGCTTTAGGTCTCTAGTACTTACTCATATCTGAAAAGCTGGACCTTTGACCCAATATCTTCTCTTATCCCCTTCCACCTCAACCTCTGGTAATCACACATGTTAGACTTTTTTTTTAAATGATAAGCCATATTTGTCCTCTGTGTCTGGCTCATCTGACATAGCATAATGTCCTCAAATGTGTTGTATACATGAAATTTGCTGAGAGTAGATCCCAGGTGTTTTCAACACACACACAAAAAAACCTAACTATGTAAATGATGGATAGTTAGCTTGATTATAGCAGTTATTTGTAATGGATATTTATATTAAAATGCCACACTTTACACTCAAAATATAGACATTTTTTTATTCTTTATCATTCTTCAATAATGCTGAGGAAAAAAGTAAATATAGGAAAGTCCACTGTATATATATTCACAAGCAAGTAACAATCTAAAAAATATTAAAACATCAAAAAGAACAAAATATATAATAATATTTTTGAAAAAGGAATTTCAAGACTTATACACAGAAAACTAATAATAGTGTTCAGGGAAACTAAAGACTAAAATGAATGGAAAGACATAACATTAATGGATTAGAAGATTTAGTATTATTAAGGGAGCAATACTCTCCAAATTCATCTATTTATTCACTGTATATATTATCAAAATACCCCATTTTTGGTAGTATAGTTTAGCTGATCCTAAAATTCATACAGAAATACAAAAAAAAAAAAAAAAACAAAAGAGTCAAAATTATATTGAAAGAATGAACCTAAGTTATTTACACATCCTATTGCAAGACTTAATAAAGCTAGAATAAAAAAGAGTATGGTCCTAGAATAAATATAATTACTTGGGTTTATGGAACAGAATGATGAGTGCACAAATTAACCCTTATATTGATGGTTAATAGATACTCAACAGGTGCCAAAAGTTGCAATGGGAAAAAAATGTGTTTTTAACATGATGGTACCAAGAAAACTAGATATCCACACAAGAAAAAATGAAGTTGGGCTCCTAATTTGCAACACATAAAAAATTGTTAAAAATAAATAATGAGAGCTGGGGATGTACCTCAGAGGTAGAACATGTGCTTAACATACATAAGATCCTGTGTTTGAACCCAGTAAAACACACACCCACACACACATACACACACACACATAACACAAATCACACACACAGTCATAGACTTACATGTAATAAGGTAATATTATATAATAAATAACAGTAAAACTCTTAGAATATAACAGGAATAAATCTTTGTGGCCATTTATTTGTTATTTTTTAGAGATGGTTCTAAATTCATAAAGATAAAATAGATGTCCTGCTTTATCAAAATTAGAAAATATACTGCAAAGATAGCACTAAGCAAGTGAAAATCAACTCACAGAATGGGTAAAACTGCATAACATATATATGATGAGAGACTTTTTTAAAGAGAGAGAGAATTTTTTAATATTTATTTTTAATTTTTTGGCAGGCACAACATCTTTATTGTATTTTCATGTGGTGCTGAGGACTGAACCCAGCGCCCCACGCATGCCAGGCGAGCGTGTTACCTCTTGAGCCACATACCCAGCCCATGATGAGAGATTCACATTAATAACATTTACAATTTAAAATAAAAAGTCAATAACTTAACTAAAACCTTGGCAAATGATTTGAGTGAATATTTCTTCTAACATGTTATAAAATTGGCTAATAAGCTAAATAAAAGATGATCAACATCTTTATTCATTAGAGAAATTCAATTCAAATTCATAATGGTTTTGACTGTGGGTTCATAACCTTTATTATGGCTAACATAAAATAAGATAACACCAAGTGTTGCAAGAATACGGAATCATTAAATGTCTCATACAGTGACGGGATGGCAATAGAGCAGTGAATTTTAAATATTGCTTTATCACTCTCAGGAAGTTAAATATACAATTACCATGAAGTTTAGTAATTCCACTTGGGTGTACATTCAAAAGTATTGAAAACAAATATTTAAATGCAAGTTTATATATGTGTTTTCTTAGCAGCACTATTCACAATTATCCAAAGTGAAAAAAACTAATGTTCATCAACTTCTGAATGGTTAAATAAAACATCTGTATTCATGCCATGAAATATTCTTGACATTAAAAAGGAGTGATATACTGATACAACAACATGAATGATGTTGAAAACACGCTAAATGAAAATAGTAGTCACAAAAAGATGACTATTATTTTCATTTAGTAAATGAAAAGTAAAATCACACTATGATTTTATATCTATACATACATACACATACACATAAACTACTTATATCAGGAACATCACAAAAAGAAAAGATACTATAATTTTATACACACACACACACACACACACACACAGTACTTAGATCAGGCACATCCAGTGAGAAATAAAGTAGATTAATGATATTCAGGGTTTCAAAGAGGACAAATATGCAGTCACCAATAATAAGTTTGGGATTTCTGTTTGGGGTGATGTTGATGTCCTAATGTTAAGAGAGTTTTGATTTTGGAAAAAAAAATTATACACTGTTGCTGGGATTGGAACTCAATACAGAACTTTGGAAAGCAGTATGGGGATCCTCAAAAGATTAGAAATTGAACCACCACATGACCCAGCTATAGAATTCCTCAGTATATATCCCAAAGTATCTAAATCAGCATATTATAGTGATACATGTATACCAGTGTTTCCAGTAGCACAATTCACAATAGTCAAGTTATGGAACCACGTAGGTGTTTGTCAAAAGATGTATAGGTAATGAAAACTTGGCATACATATAAAATTGAGTATTTTCTCCAAATGTGAATATGTTGGAAACCACTGAACTGTGGATGCTAGTTCATTGCTCTTGAAACTGGATCAAAACTTCTGAGTTTTGTGAAAACCAGTTTGAACAGTTTTGATTACATTATTATCTGAAAGAAGATCATTCATTTGCAAAATATGCCTTAAAATGGTTAATTTATATTTGGTTACTTAATGGCCGTATGTGTAAAATTAGAACCCAAAGAAACCCTTATTATGAAGGTATGATTTTTGGTGATACAATTTTCTTTCTTTATTTTCTTCTTTACAGTGTCTTTTCCATATTTAGTCTCAAAATCCCAATCTTTTGAGCAAATTCGACTTCAGAATGGAAATTCCACTAAAAAGTTGGTAAAACATGTTGTAGTTTTTCAAGAGCATTTAGATTGAAATCTCCTAACCTTGAGCAGATTTCCACATTTGCTTTTCAGTCAAGAAGTTTCTCTAAAATAGGACAGGACTGCAAGTACATTATCAGCTGCAAATTCATTCTTGATGGAGTCCAGCTTTTCTATTCTTTTTCTAGTCATCTCCCCATGGGGATTGATTGCCAAAGTGGATTCCTAGCACTTATCTTACTCTTTGAAAACTTCCAAACCATTTCTGATTAAAATATATAAGACTGTGCTCCATTTTCTCTTTCAAATTTTAATGGAAAAAATTACTAGTAGTTGTCAGTACATAAGAAGTAAAGTAACTAAAAAGAGGTGTTTTCAACAATGTTTGCCCAATATTACAATTGTTGCTATAATAATCCCCAAACATAAAGAACACATCTGTTCTGAAAAGGTCATACACTAATCTTCCAAACTTTAGACCTACTCTATGTTACCTCTTCTAGTTATCACAAAAATATATTATGCATAATAGTTTGTTAGCCTTTCTGATATTTAAAAAAATATATATTCTGGGAAACATATTGCACATAAATCCTGTCACTATCTTATTTTCACTTCATTATTATCACTTGAAAATCCTTTAAAATTGGAACAATAATTATGATATTGCTTATCTCTGTGTATTGTCTATGAGCAAAACTGCAATACAATGCAGGATGTAAAGCAATATCATTTAGAGAACATGTGATGTGGTGTTTGGAACACCCTGCTATCCATTACCTACTGACTATCTGGCTTCCTTTTCCTCATTTTAGAAATAGCAAGGGATATATCCAAAAATGTTTGGCATAACCACATCTGATATTCAACGTGATGAATTTGATAAACAACAAAACCATCTGCAAGTGCCAAATCTCATTAATATTTTAATCAGAGCAAGGAAAATAAAGCAGAAAAACTGCAAATGTCCTAAATATGTATGACCTCTCCAATAAAAATTACTGTTCTCACATATCCTTCTTTTCCCAACATAGATCTTTATTTTAAAAAGGAACAACTGCTTTGATTTTACCTATTCTTTAAATAAATACTTTTAGTAGCTTCTAATCAACAGTTACTTTTGAAATTATATTTGCACCCAATGACTAGTACGAAGAATAATTTTGAGGCATATTTTCAGTGTGTCCTATATAAAATAGCGTTACATTTCCATTGTCCTTTACAATGTATGAAAAGAAGCATATTATCTAAAACTTTCTGGCATTTATTTTTGATAGAATTAAAGGCATCTAATTTTTCATATGAAATCAATAAAGGAAACATAATATCAATTAAGTTTTCTGATGGAAAATAAACACTGAAAATTGGGTACACAAATAAATTTCCTTCATTACCGGTATTTTTTTTCTTCCTCAAATTAGTTTTCTGATATAAGGACCAAAAAAAAAGAATTCCTCTTACCAATGTACACTTACATGGCACTTTTCAATATTTTAGTTTAACAGAAATACGAGAAATAAACTTATATGGGACAAATCTTCTAGATATTCAACTCATTTAAATGCAGACAGAATAATATTCAGACTATAGTTAACTTGACATAATCATGAGCAGGCATAATTGTAGATTTACTTTATCATATCTTTGCAACTTTTCTTGGGTGCATATGTTATTATATCTATAGTTAGTGTTTCAAGATAGTATTTTATTCTTATGACTTTATGTACTGGAGTTTTCCATTTTCATTTCTTATTTTTTGTCTTATGTGAATGTATATTCAAAACTTAATCTTATCATCTATTTAAAATGCTTTTACATCACCATGACTTTAATTTATATGTTCCTATACAATAATCAATTAACACATATATAATATAAAATAATCTGAAGTTATGTGAACATAAGACTTTAAATAACAAAAGATCAAGAGTTTTATCACTCTGTTGAAGACATGTGCAACTGGGTTTATCTGGGTTAAATCTTCAAGGCAAAGACTTTGTTGTTGTTTTTGAATGACGTTTTCCCAGTTAGAAATGAAATCAGTACCAGGAAGATCAGAATAAAGCAGTAGGAGATCATTGACCTAGAACTTGGCTCATATTCCAAAGACTGGGTTTGTTCACGGGGCATTGGTCACCATGTGGTGCTATTGTAACACAGCAGTCCTGGATCTTTTTTGCAGAATGAAAACTAGCATTATGCCTGTAAAAAAGCAATGGTGGAAATATGAAGCCTTCATTCTTTATTTAATACATCTATAATAGCACAAGAAATAAAACAAGCCAATGAAAAATTATCAATAATAAATTGAATTTTTCTTCTAATGTTAATGTTCCTGATTTAACTTGACAACATATTTAAAATTCAAGTATATAAAGAAAAAATGACACCAGTTTTTCCCCCACACTCTCTTCATTTTCTTTTCTCTCTTGCTCTTACACAAACAGACATGGACACACACACACATACATATACACACAGATGCAGACACAAATATGTATCTAATTAATTACTGAAATAAATGATCTCACTAGTTTTTTTGAAAGAAATATTCAGCAGAACCTCTCAAATTCTCCAAATGTATTATTGGTAATGGGAATGTATTGTAAACTGGGATGTTTGATAATTTTAGAATTCAGGTTTAAGCTTGAACAAAAAGTTTATCAGAAGAAAATATTTTTCTCAAAATCTAGGT
Organism: Marmota flaviventris; assembly: GCF_047511675.1. NCBI lineage: Eukaryota > Metazoa > Chordata > Mammalia > Rodentia > Sciuridae > Marmota > Marmota flaviventris. Next base: position 37,701,949 of record NC_092498.1, read on the forward strand.
ATTTCTTTTCAGAAATGTATAGTCTAGTGTCATATATAGCTTACTTTATTTCTGGTAAAAAGCAAAAATACTTTTGTGTTCTTGGATTCATTTTGGTGAATTGAAGAAGAAAATACCAGAAAAAAATACAAAGAAACAGACACAAATATTTTTTATTCTGGTTCATTTGAACATCCTGATCATTATTATTTCTTTCACTCCATCCAGTTTCTGGATAATAATTCTTGCTTACTTGTGCAAAGCAGGAAATCATTTTTATTGCACCCATTTGCATAGTTAGTCAATGCATGTGTATATTAATACATGACATACATTCAGGAGAAAGCTACCAGTCAATTGTAGTATGAAGCTAAGTTAGAGAGAGAATTCTCCACTTTCTTGTGTGAATGAATGTAACAATAGAATCAAGTGACTCTTTAGGGCCATTTTATGGCCACAAAGTCTATAATGGAGAATATATGATTATATGAGACTCTAGATTAGTTGTTTTAAGTGTAAGAGATATTCAGGAGATAGCTTTACAGGGGATAGATACTCATTTGGAGTAGTGGTGACATTTATTCTTTTATTTATTTTGTATATGTTTATCCTATGAATGTAAGCAAGGCATTTGGACTGATTAATGACAAGGACTAAATTAGGCATGGGTGTGACCTACAGGAGTAGATTTAGCAGCTCTGTTGAGCTCTATCAGAGTGAGCATCTCCTGTTTATATTTTCAGTGCAACAGTTGTAAGAGTGAAAAGAGAGAAAATAAAAGAATCAGAGGAACATTCCCCTTGCCCTGGTCTCTGCAGTTGGCAGTGTGAATCCCTTCTGATAAGGAGAAATTAGGCATATGTATGTTCACTTCTATGTGTTTTGAGATTACTTATAAATGCAAACATAAAACACAAATACTCTATATTACAGTATATGTGATTATCATTTGTTCGAATTTTGGAAAAGCTTCAGAAAAAGCGAACATATTTTCTAGGTAGAAATAAAAACCTACTAATTTCAGACCCTCTCTGGTCCCCAAGATAGTCTGTCATTTCAACTTTTCTTTGCCAGTTAAGCCAGATGTTGGAAATATGAAAAAAAAGAGTCAGTGCACATAGTCAGAAGGGAACCCGAAGGCCCATAGCAACACCTTTTTCCAAACTTCCAGGAAAACATTTCAAATGTCTTTCAATTGTTTTGTATGCATTTGTGTGTGCATTTGTACAATGAGAATTCCTCAGGAAGTGAAAGGTTGACATTAAAAAAATTGGAGTAAAAGGGGATCTGATTAAAATTAGTCATTCAGAATTGCTAGAGTCCTCTATAAAGGTCCCCAGAATGTGCACTATGTGTATACAGGGACACTCTGAATTTCTCCAGTAAATTGCTTGCATACCTGTAGCTCAATGTTGAGCCCTTTAGGATGGGAATAACGTAGTTGTTTCATGTCCTTTATACTTGCAGTATTCAATATAAATTATCCCCTTACAGAAGTTTTTCTGACTACTATCTACTCCACACAAATTCCAAGCTGACACACTACAGTGATTTCCAGTGGTAAAAGAGGATCAAGGGTCTTCAAAATATCTCTATATTTTCATATCCTCGCTCTCCATTTATAAGCTCACTGATTTTGAATATATTATGTTCTGTGTCTTCTCATCTTTAAATGGAAACAATACAGTTAATGTTTAACTTCCTTGCAGAGTTCCTCTGAAAATTACTTGAAATGTTATGCAAATTACCTAAGAAAACACAGTTTTAAACAAATGTTAATTTCAATGGAATTCTACATTAAAAACTTTACATTCTATTTTGTTGAACAAATATTAATTGAATACTACATTTGCTTATTATCCCTATTGTCTGGGTAGTCAGGAATCTATGTAAAGTGTTATTGATCCAACTTAAAAATTGCTTCTGGGGCTGTAGCTCAGTAGTAGAGCATTTGCCTACCATGATCATGGCACTGGGTTTGAACTCTAACACTGACAAAAAAAAAAAAAAATAGAGGAGGAATGAATGAAGAATGAACCAAATTAAGAATTCCGTTGTACATGCAATCCAGTTAGTATAGTCAGACTTTGTTTGTATTACAAATTGATAGATGCTTATGTGTTTCCAATTCAATATAATTAAGTCTTCGCATAGACCATTAGTTTCTACTTCTTTAGCTAATTTTAATGATTGTCTTCATTATATTGATAATGTGAATACATAAAAACTCATACTAAATTTTAGTGTCTTTTATATTAAAATTTATAGCTAATATTTTAATGAAAAGATGAAAATGCAATTCATTTTTTAAACTAACAGAGATCTGGAAAACTTTCAAAATTACATTCATATATTTAAATGTATTATTTAGCTTGGTTTTATATTTTTGTGGGCTACATATTCCATCCTAAACACTTTATTGTCTTTTGATATCAAAGACTATAGTTCTGAAGTACTTGTTATTATCATTTGTTTAACTTATTTTTTACTTTTTCTTTACTTTCCTTACTTCTTTTCCTTCTTTTTGCTCCTTATCTCAGAAATGTTACTAATTATACTCTACTTTAGAATGATATACATTTTCTTGTGGAAAAGATTTCCAGAATGGAGTCTTCATTGATATTATTATTATTATTATTATTATTATTATTATTATTAAAGAGAGCATATCTTATAAATTCAGGTCATATTATAAAATATGTGACTGTATTTTAAAAATATATTTTTCATGAAACTATTAATATACTTATTATGATTCCTTTCTTTTCTATATAACCATTCTAATATTATTTTACTTTTTAACTGAAGTGGAAATATGCTTATTAAAAATTTATAATTTAAGAGTATGTCGAAGCCCACTTTGGCAAGATGAAAACAAGAGTTGAAAATAATACTGATGTTTATGGCTGCCTCTCTGGAAGAAAGCTGATGTTCAGTTTTTCAGAGAGCCTATCACCCTCTCATTCATTCTGTAAAACAGGAATGTTAAATATGCATAGACAGAATGAAATTATATCTAACATCATGGGTATGGATGGTAGTGCATTAAGAGCAAAAACAGAATCTAGGTCCCATTTGATGAGGTCAGTACATTCACTAGAACATTGTTAAGATAACAATTCCATTGGTGATGATAATCTGTTAGAGAAACTTCTTCACTTTATAGGTAGCTCATATTTCTATACTTCTTCTGATTATGTTTTAAGTGTGAAGAGATAAAGTAAAACTCTAATAAATACTTTTGCCTTGCAGCATTACTCTTTCTATGTTTTATTTTAAATATTAAAATTATAACAGTAGAAATAAAATAAGGAACTAAAATTCAAATTTAAAAATGCAATCAGGACTTCAACACTATATATAATGTTTCACCTTATTTTACATTTAAAAAATTATTTAACACTATATATATTCAGACATATGTATATATATGCACATGTATATATGCACACAAAGATTTCATTTATTTATCTATATAATAGCTATTGAAGAACTCTCTTAATATTAATATTTAATATAAGTATGAAGGGAAGGATAAAACAAATTGTATAGTATTTGGAAAGAAGCAAATTTCTCTAAGGTTCAGTGTCTAGAAGTAGATATATATTTTTTATACTGAGTGAGCTGAACATAATGGTCTGTTTTATGCAGCATAGTCATGTGATCTATCGTAAACTTTAAGGAAACCTAAGATTTTTACTGAGTGGATATTCTATAGTACAAAGGTGTCTTGAGTTTAACTGAGGTGTTGAAGGTAGACATCTTGGGAAATGGTCACATTTTTCTCTAACCTGAGTATAAAACCCACAAAATATGCTAATGAATGTATTTGGAGAAAAGGAAAGAAGTCAAGATTGATAATCTGCATGAACAATGTAAGAATGGAGTTAATATTTATAGAGATAAGGTAGACTGTGGGAGATAGTTACTTGAGTGTACACTATCAGATTTAAGGGGAGAAACTCATGTCTTATATAGAGTTCTTAGTTGTATTATAGTATACTTCTTGGATTTTAGCCATAATCCCTAAATGACACATTCTCATATGCCATAATCCCAAGTGTTGAAATCTAGAAAGATAAAAATGTCTAATGCCTAAAATCATGAAAGATCAAAATGCAAAAAATATAATTCTGAAAAAAATAATTTTGAAAGTTCTCTAAAAGATACTTGCTTATATTTTAAAAATGGAATTTATTTGAGAAACAAAAGACATCAGAGGTTATTTTACACAATAAAATAGGCAATAGCATACAGACTCAGGCATATTTAAGACATTCACATGAGTTAAGAATTATGAGCTAAACTTCTTATAAGGAAATAAGTCAAAATATACAATATATAAACACATATCACTATGATTGGTGATTATGCGCACACAGCTTTAAAACCAGTGTCATCTAAAATACTATGACAAGGAATCTAAGGTTTTTGCCAACATATGTCAAAGATGACAATGGATCACTTCCACATAAGCAGTTGTCCAAAGAAAATAATCTCAAAATTTTGTCCTTCACAAATGCAAATTTATGATATCTCTTTATTTATTGAGGAAGTTTCAGTGTTTTTACATACCTGTACAATGCTGTTGTAATTTAGATACAAAGTGTCCCCTGAAAGCTCATGTGTGAAACAACACAAGAATATTCAGAGGTAATATGATTAGTTCACAAATGTAATCATATTAGATAAATAATCAAAGCCATCTAAACAGTGGATTTACCCATTTGATGGGTTAATAATTTGAATGGATTAATGAGTGGTATCTCCAGGAAGATAGGACCTGGTAGGATGCCGTAAGTCACTGGGGATGTGTCTTGGGTGTTTTTATTTTGTCACTGGCAAGCAGATTTCTCTCTGCTTCCTGACTGTCAGGTACTAAGCAGATTTCTTTCCTGCCACACCTTCCATGATGTTTTGTCTTACAAATGTAGAGATATAGAGGTGGCAGACTATAGACTAAACCTCTGAAACTAAACCAAAATAAACTACCTTCTTTAAGTTGTTCTTTATCAGGTCTCCTACAGTGAAGAAAAATTGAGAAACACAGATACTTAAGCACAAAGTCAGCGTTGTAATAATGCACTTTGGCAGAGTCAATTCGCAAACAAAAGCATAAAATAATATTCTTTAAAAGTCTTTACATAATTTACAGTTATGTAATATTGGAAATGATGGGAAGATGAAGTATATGTCATAGCAAATTAAAAAAATAATGTTCACAATTTAAAATAGTGGAAAAAAATAAAAGAAACAAACCAAAATAAAATAAAGCTGAAAATAAAATTTTATCTGTAAAAAATATTACAGGGGTACATTATGGTCATATTTCCAGAGGTAATTCATTTTAACTGGTCAACTTTTAATGATCATTTACTATATTTTGAAGATGTGAATAACCACAAATAACTGCCCTCTTTTTTTTAAGACCTGACTCTCCTTCGGTATATGTTCATATTAATTTTCTACATAGCACTGGCCTTTTTGAAACATTTTTAAATTTTGATATATACGACCTTAATGATTCTCTGTTAATTTTTCTGATTTTCTGTATCATGCTTCTGTGTTTCTTAGGTATGCAGAAATCCATTCTACACACACATACATACATACATACACACACACACATACTCTACAAATGTTTGTATGTATTCTTTTATTAACTTTCAAACAAATCATCTAGCATGATGCATTTACCTTAACTGAAATGCTGACTATTATTTTTAAGAGCAATTGATATCATGGCACATAGTTATTTATAATTATTCAATAGTTTTCACTTTTTTTCAGAGGAAAATCCAATATTATTTTTATGGCATATACCATACACACTGCCTTCACTGACCTCATCTCTTTTAATATTAATAGTCTAATATTCTTACCTGGCAATTAACTGTATGTATCTCTATGATATATTTTGTAGCTATATTTTTCTATTTGCACATATTCCTATACATAAATAGATTCTAAGTTCCATTAAATTAAAGATGCAACACTTCCTTGGACTTAGCAATAATAATCAAAGTATATACATAGCAGATATGCACATAAAATTTTCAATATATGAAGGAAATGACACAATGAAAGTAGTTGCTTCCATGATTTAGTATAATATTGGAATAATAGACATGCATTTCCAAGTGTTTCAGAAATATAATGTTTCACTGAACACCTAATATCACATTAGAGACTATGTAGGTTCTCAAGAGTCTGTTGGCTAATCCATCTTTTTTTCAACCACAAAATTAGTTTGACATTTCAGATTTTACTTCTGCCAAATAAAGTAGATGGTAAACTATGCTCCTACTAAAAATAATGTCTAGTGTATGTTTCCAGTAGTAGGAGCCACTTGCTAATAGCTTAAAGAAGAGCACTATGGGTTCCACTGCAAATGACATTACCTGGAAAGGAGATTTCAGAAATATTTTTATAGGAAAATTAAACCATTTGCACGTTATAGGACAAAAGCAAACTAGGAGATATATTGTGAAGTACAAAACCAAATTCTTTATTTAACTTACATTCCAAACCACTTAGAGATTTATATTTTTATAAAAGAGCTAAAACAAAGGGAAGATAGATGGAAAAATTTCTGCAGGAATAACAAAGGATCAAAAATCTTATATAGAATTGTCAGATCTTTTAAATATAATATCTTAAAAGGATTCAGCTAAGAATTATAAAAAACAGGTGTTTGTTCTATAACCAGAATACCAGAACAATGAAAACTTCTGAAATAAAAATTAATGAAAGGAAATCTCATAAATGTGTCAGAAAAAGATAATTATTATCTCACATATAAGCCAGATGCTCTCCTGTGAGCTGCATGTTAATATTCACAGTTCTGTTTACACCGAATCTATTTGATGGGTTATATATGCAGTATGTAGAGAAAGGTGATAATAACTGGACCATAGTAGAAGCATGATTTCAGATTTGTAGATGTATTTGGATACTGAGTATTGCATCTGGCTTTAGAATATGCTTTCCTTTTTAAGGCATGAATGATCAATCATAATTTTGTGACTTTTGTAAATTAGAGTTTTGTGGAATTCATCTTGTCTACAAAGTTCCTGCTTTTATATGAATGATAAAGTAGGTTATAGATGTATATTATATACAGCCTTGCAATTTATTCAATTGATTCAAATTTTGTTATTAAAGGTAAATAAACAGTTATTTGGAATTCTGTAAATTCTTTAGGAAATTAAATTCTATTCAATTAAATACCTATTTAAGTTTCTTAATATGTGGCCTGAGAAGGTGTTAAATAATGGTAGCTCTGGATCAGGCAAATGATCAGTGATCCTAGGCAAATTAACCCATCAAAAAAGAACAAGCTCCAAATACTGACCAACGAGATGAACATGACTCAATCAACATCAAAATCAATGAGGTGGAAACAGTCTGCCTTCAGTGAAAATCAATGATGGTGAAAATGATCTACCTTGAACTTGACTTTTACAAATTCAGAGCCTGTCTTGAATAAGTGTATGTCAGGCATAATGGATTCCTATCTCTTGCTAGTCCCTTTCTAATACCATAGAATTTAAGAATGATTCCTCATTATTGTACTTAGAACCTCTTATTATAGAAATCAACCAAAGCCATAGACCTGAAGAGTTAAAAATAAGAGCATCATCTATAAGCTCTGAAGGGTGACACCATTTAAATGGAAAGAATGAGCACATCATTAATAAATCTATAGGTGAACAGTTTACCTGTCATGTTAAGAATCTCCTTACTCATTTCCATCCTTTTTCAACAGTGTAACAATACAGCAAAATATCTGTTCACCAGGTGGCTTAAAACAGGATTTTTAGATGACTAGTAATACAGCATTATTTTGGTACCCTGGGTTTCCCCCCAAAACAAAACAAAATAACTTTGTTTTGTTTAAGTACAGTCTGAAATTTCAATCTTGATTCTTGGAAAAGGGGTGATGGAAAGGGGTCTGCAAACTGTATTCATTACTTAGTCTTGCAGTCTAAAAAATTCCTGGCATACAACCCTCTCACTTTCTCCCCTAATGTTGAATAAAGGAGTGCCTAAGTTACTGATTCCAAAACCATATTACCTGTATACCCTAAGAACAATAGTTTTTTTTTTGTTTGTTTGTTTGTTTTTTTTTACCCAAAGCTATCTATGTACCTCCCAGTGAGTTTTCTGATTTTTCTAAGACATCAACCTGAATAATTTTGTCACCAAAATACAGTAATTCCCAGACTGTATAAATTCTTTGGAAATTGTAGCTTATAATTAATATTTATCTGATGTAGGATAGAGGATATGTTACTGTAAAGAAATAGATGGTAAATATTCTTGGTTTTGTTGTGTATACAATTTATCAAACTGCTTAATTCTGATGAAGGACCCCATAGATACTGCCTAAGAATGAATATGGTTGTGTCCTAATACGGTTTTTAATTTTCATGTGTCAAAACATTATTCTTATTTGATTTTCAGTCATTTGAATTTGCAAAATTCAGTAAGTTGTGAGAAGTACAAAATGAAGTGGCAGGCCAGATTTGCCTTGCAAGTAGTTGTTATTAACTAAGGTGTTCATATTGTGTACTGAGGTGTTCATATGGTGAATTTTTATATATTTATGGACATATATATTTTAAGTTCCTCTTACAAACAAGTGAAAAAATTAAACATATTAAAGATGCTGAAGCTCTGTTTCCTTTACTATTCCATACAAAATATTAATCTATAATTAACTAACTTTGCTGATTAAGATCTTCTCTGGAAACATTGGTTGAATTTTCTTTAAATACAGATTGAGTATCCTGGATAAAGCAAAATAAATGATTACTGTTCTCAAGGGTATCAGTATTAAATTTTTGTATTTCAGCATAGATTGATTTAGATAGATTTTTGATTCTTCCATCATAATGAAGAGATTAAACTATAAACATATATGAGCTTGTTGTTATCAGTTTCTTTTTTTCAGCATACTGTTAGTGTTTTATGGTTGAATTTTAAACAAACATATCTTCTATTTCAGGATATGATATATAGCTATGAATTTCTACTATATTATTTACTTTTTCTGAAGTGGATATAATTTTCTTCAACCTTATTTCCATTTAGAGCCTGTTGAAGAACTACTTAAGACTACTCAGTGGTTGTTCTTGCCCATTCAATGGCCTGAACTGTAGGAATTTCAGATGTCATCAGTGGTGGGAATTGGTGCTCTGGTTTTCAGAGGGGAACTACTGACAAGGCACAGAGTGTACCTACTCACCCACAAATCAGTCTGCAACTTCAGATTGATAGAAATGAACTCAGGGCTGGGGTAGCCCATTCACCATGAAATTCCTTCATGTTTGCAGCTTTCTCAGCAATGTTCTGCTTTTCCTTTCCAATTTCTTCAAGATTTCTGTATAAGTAGAGATCAGGCATAACCTCTTGTGATTATTCACAGGAGATAATATCATGGCTGCAAAGAACTTCTGGGGTCAATAGAGACCATATCAGACCTACTGAGAGAGCTCCCATTTTGTTGCATGGGATGACAATGTCCACACAGTGCCAAGGAGAATCTGCAATACACAGAGCAACGTTAGGCATGTTAACATGAGACTCCTTGGTGAGAGGCTGGTGAAGTTTCCTGGAGTTAAGTAGCCAGCAAAAAGAATGGTTCCAGTGCAGCATCAAGCTTCAGCACACTGGACTGGAATTCCTAGAGGATATGACACCAACAAAGGTAGGGGTTTCAACCCACAAGCTGCCAGAAGAAATTTCTCCCAATCCTCTTCAAATTCATGATGTAGATACCACCACTTTACATTTTGTAGATGTACTATTCCATCTGGAAATCAAGATTGGTGCCAACTAAGTTGGTTTTTGCTCCAAAAAATTTGAGGATGTCCTCCTTCATTTCTAGGACATTCAGGGATCTGAACATTTTGAAAGTTTCCCTTTAAGTTATGATGGAAATTCAGAACAGTGACATATGGACCACTCTTTGGTAAGCTATATTACATCATCATATTCATTTACTGAAAATGTAACAAATTTTATAATCTTCATTTTTTAAAACCGATAGGTCAATAGGATGATCACTCTTGTCTAATTTAAAATACTTTGTTTGGAAAGAGTACCCAAAAATAACAATTTGAATTTAGATTCTGTTCATTTTACTTATAGTTATTACTTAATTGATTAATTCAACAAATGTTTTCTTGGTTCCTACAAATTATTAGATACTATTCTATAATATTGATGTACAAAATGGCTTTTTGTTCTTGTGTTGTTTGCTACTCTCTAGAGGCAGACTGGAGGTCAGAAGAATATTCATTGATGCACCAAGAAAAAATTTAAAAGTGCACTTTTAATTACAGAGTGATGACAGAAGAAGACTTGATCAAAATGATCCCATTAACATTTTTAGATCCTCCCTTAGGGAAATTTTTTCTACCTGGGAAATGAATGTAGAAGCTGGATTTGCTAGGGCCCAGAGCAATTCAAGGAGAATTCGTCAAGAGTAGTATACCATTAAGCAGAATAGAATTAGAGATTAATGGTAGAGGAGAGCCAGAGGATAGAACAATAAATTGGGACTCAATTTTTGCTTCTAGTTGATTGTAAAGAAAAATTGAGCTCATATTAGTGTAAATGATTAAAATAATTTGTATACCTTGCTTCCCTTTATGTTTTTTTTTAATTATTGTGTTCCAAGTATAATATTCTATAGGCTCTTCAAGCAACTTTCTATAAAGATAAAGAAAGACTCTTGACTCCCATGAATCCCCAATAAAATTCCCCTGTGTGTCTCAACCCCAGACTATATTTGATGTCTTTTTCTCTAATAACCCAATAACTATGAGAAAGTGTGCAGTCATTGGTTTAGGCCTGACTTTTCTGAATCAACCACTGGCAAGACCATGTCTCAACACTGGAGAACAGGGACAGTGTGGTGACTGGATGGTTACTTGAAACAAAACCCATATTTATCTGGCAATAGACAATGATGTGTGAGAAAGTGATTGCAATAATAAAATATCTGGACTTCGTCCTGTAAAGTGAGCAACAGGAAGATGTCAGCTTGTATTTCATAGGGAGTGTTCATGTAATCACATTTGTAATTCTGTAATATTTTTGTGTATTTATCTTACTTCCTTTCTTTGTCAGTAGTTGCAAAAGCATGTCTAAATTGACCATATTTCAATTTTTTAAAATTTGCATATTTTAATAGCTTTATGAAATGAATATTCAAATACAATTTATGCATTTAAATTATATAATTCAATGACTTTTACTATATTCACAGGTATGTCCAACCATTACCATAGACAATTTTAGAACATTTTTATTATCTCAAAAGAAACCACCTTAAGCTCTTCTTTCTTCCTTTTTCTCCAGCCTCTATGCAGACACTGATCTACTTTCATCTCAACTCCTTAACTCCTGACTTTTCATATGAATGGGACCATACATATATGTGGCCTTTGAGACTGGCTTTTTTCACTTAGCATATTCATCTGAATTTTAGCATGCATTAGTACTTTATTTATTTTTGTGACTGAATGATGCTTCATCACTTTATTTTATCTATATGTTAGTTCATGGACTTTTGGTTTGTTTCCACCTTTTGATGATTAACATTTTATAATTGGATCATTTGGTTTTATGATATTGACCTGAAAGTGTCTTTTTTAGATAGTCTTGATGTTAGTCTCTAATCAGATACACAGTCTGCAGATATTTTTATTTTCCATATTCTGTGTCCTACATGTTTCACTGAGGGAAAATTACATCATATTTTTGTAACTTAGGTTCCTTAAGGGTATAATTTTTGTAATTATAGTACTTATCTCATAGAATTTTATAAAGATTGAATGAGTTAGCACTTTTAAATTGCTTAATTGAATATTCATGACAGTACAATGACCTTAACATATCATACATTTGAATCAGATTGGATATAATATCTCATTTTTCTGAGTATATAGGTTGCAGAGTCACATTGGTTATGCATTCACATATATACACACAATAACAATAATGTTTGTTTCATGTGTAACTAATTAAAACAAATTAAAAAATAAAAATTAAAAAAGAAAGAAAAAAATCTAAAATAAATAAATAAATAAATAAACGAATATCCAAGTCATAATGAGTACCAAGAAAAATTTTTTTTTTTCTTGAAGCCCAGAAGGATCAAGATGAAGTTATTTGTTCTGGAATTGTAGTGGAAGAGCTAATCTAAAACTAGAAAGTTCTGTACTCCAGACTGTATTAAATACATTATATTGTTACACCCTCCTTACTGATCTGCTATCAGTCTTAAACATACTACAGTTCTCAAAGTAAAAATGTATGACATATCTCTGAATAAAGTCTTTTAACCTGGTCTAACATTCACATAGTGGCTTTAATTAACACCTTCTCCTGAAGAGTTACAACTATTTTTTACCCCAGATCTCTCTACTAAAACTCCCAAACAATTATAAAGTTGTCTATTGTAATCACTACTTTTATATCTGGTCAACCTAAAAGGTTTCAATCTTAATATGTGCAAAATTGAATACCCTCTTTTTATCCTTTGTTCACTGTCTCTAAATTTGTATTTCTGCCTGGTCATCCAACTCAGAGATCTAAGAGTTCTCCAGGAAATTCTGACCAGTGTCTAATACAGTGTGGGTTTTATGTATACATAATTTCCTCAAAAACTGTAGATAATTTTTAAAATTGTATTCTAATTTATGTCTAAAATACAAGTCTGACTTCTTTTTTCAGATCTAGCCAAAATAATAACTGTTCTTTATTAAGATTATTAATATGCTGTTGTTGAAGTGCATTTATTTATTTTTGTTCTTTTTAGTTATACATGACACTAGAGTATATTTTGACGTATTTATACAAACATGAATTATTTTTTAATACTTTGCCTCACTTAACCATCCCAGTGTTCCATTACATATGGGTATTACAAATGTGTACATCTGGCAGGAAGACACAAATCAAGCACATATTTTTAATCATGAAACCAGAGTTACAGGAAAACCAGAATATAGATCTAGAATTTGAAACCAGCTCCATCTCATTTCTAAAATAGTCCATATAACATTGTTTCTCCTCTTAAGTTCTTCTACTGACCATTCTTCAGAGTTTTCTGTGGAATCAAGCAGAAACCTAGAAACCTCTTGGTATGACTTACAGCTAAGGCCATCTGAGTTGTGGCTTCTCTCCAACATAGCCTGAGAACATTTACAGACTGAATTCTTCTTATGTTAAAGTCTTGCCTATATCCTTTCTTGGCCTTTGTTTCCTCCATCTACAATCTTCTGACCACCTGCAGAGCCAGCTACATAATTTACCTGGATTGGTGCAAAATGAAAATTCAGAGCCACTTCTTCAAAAAGCAAGAAAAAAGTGCTATTAGTAGCACTAACACATAAAGGTTTTCTTTCTTCTATGGCCTCTATCCATACATGTGAAATCATTTTAATTTTCTATTAGACATCATTTTAAGTAACGAAAAAGTTAAATTAAAAGTTAGTAAAAGGAATTTTATGAGTCATCTTTCTATTGTACAATATTAATTCTTAAGACTACTCTAAGGAATTACCAAAAGGGGCTAGGGATATACCTCAATTGGTAGAGTGCTTGTCTTGAATGCACAAGGCCTTGGGTTCAATGGCTACTATCTCAGGGGAGAGAGAGAGAGAGAGAGAGAGAGAGAGAGAGAGAGAGAGAGAGAGAGAGATCACCAAGATTACACAATTTTTATTTTGTAGCTCATGTATCTCACTTTTACTAGAATAATGGGAAAGTTGCATGAAGGTAATTTAGCTGTTTTTATTTTTCTCTCTTTGATATGCACAGGTTCTACTATCATTCTGCCTTTGGCTTACTGATAACTAAGGAAGCACTGAAAGAAATAGGAAGTATGATTGCTCTCTTTAAGTTTTTCCTTATGCCATGCTTTTAAGCATAAGAAGTTGGGTATTACTGAATAGTAACACATGTAATAAAAAATGTAGTGTTCTCTGATAATTTGTGTTTCTTGTAATACTCTCTCTTTATGCATTTGAATCAAGCTCTGGGTTGGAGGGAAAGCAAAGTATCAACGTAATGTGATTACCTTCATTTACTGAGTCTTGCTGTATTCCAACACAACATAGTTTCACCAGAATATTGTGTTCTGGGGGTGTTGTGAATGCTACATACAAATATAGTTACAAGGAACAATGGACTCACACACTCTATGTATCTCTGACATCCATGCTCTGAGGTCCCTTAAAAAACACGAGTTTAGGGATAAAATGATAAAAAATTTCAAGGTGGTCACACCAGAGCATTAAATAAAATGCAGAACTTCTAAATTGGCTCTGGCTGAAAGGAAGCAGATTACATTTAAGGGTAAGCCAATCAGGATAACAGCTGATCTTTCAACACAGACTCTGAAAGCTAGAAGATCCTGGAATAACATATTTCAAACACTGAAAGAAAATGGGTTCCAACCAAGAATTGTGTATCCAGCGAAATTAAGCTTCAGGATGGAAGATGAAATTAAAACCTTCCACGACAAACAAAAGTTAAAAGAATATGCAGCTAGAAAACCATCTCTTCAAAACCTCCTCGGAAAAACATTACAGGAAGAGGAAATGGAAAATAACAATGAAAACCAACAGTGGGAGGTAGGACAGTAAAGGGGGGGGGATAATCAAAGAGGAAAACAAACCATGTTTAGTAACAGAAATAAACAAATATGGCTGGAAGAACAACCGATATCTCAATAATAACCCTAAATGTTAATGGCTTAAACTCACCAATTAAGAGACACAGGCTAGTAGAATGGATCACAAAACAAGACCCAACAATATGCTGCCTACAGGAGACGCATTTGATAGGAAAAGACATACATAGGCTGAAGGTGAAAGGTTGGGAAAAATCATATCACTCATATGGACTTCGGAAACAAGCAGGAGTGTCCATACTCATATCAAATAAAATAGATTTCAAGCCAAAGTTAATCAAAAGGGATAAAGAGGGACACTACATACTGCTTAAGGGAACCATACACCAACAAGACACAACAATCATAAATATATATGCCCCAAACAATGGTGCAGCTATGTTCATCAAACAAACTCTTCTCAAGTTCAAGAGTCTAACAGACCACCATACAATAATCATGGGAGACTTCAACACACCTCTATCACCACTGGACAGATCTTCCAAACAAAAGTTGAATAAGGAAACTATAGAACTCAATAACACAATTAATAACCTAGACTTAATTGACATATATAGAATAGACCACCCAACATCAAGCAGTTACACTTTTTTCTCAGCAGCACATGGATCCTTCTCAAAAATAGATCATATGTTATGTCACAGGGCAACTCTTAGACAATATAAAGGAGTAGAGATAATACCATGCATCCTATCTGATCATAATGGAATGAAACTGAAAATCAACGATAAAAGAAGGAAGGAAAAAGCATACATCACTTGGAGAATGAACAATAGGTTACTGAATGATCGATGGGTTATAGAAGACATCAAGGAGGAAATTAAAAAATTCTTAGAGATAAATGAAAACACAGACACAACATATCGGAATCTATGGGACACATTGAAAGCAGTTCTAAGAGGAAAATTCATTGCTTGGAGTTCATTCCTTAAAAAAAGAAAAAAAACAACAAATAAATGATCTCATACTTCATCTCAAAATCCTAGAAAAAGAAGAGCAAAACAAGAGCAAAAGAAGTAAAAGGCAAGAAATAATTAAAATCAGAGCTGAAATTAATGAAATCGAAACAAAAGAAACAATTGAAAAATTGACAAAACTAAAAGTTGGTTCTTTGAAAAAATAAACAAAATTGACAGACCCTTAGGCATGTTAGCGAAGAGAAGAAGAGAGAGAACTCAAATTACTAGCATACAGGATTAAAAAGGCAATATCACAACAGACACTTCAGAAATACAGAAGATAATCAAAAATTATTTTGAATCCTTATACTCCAATAAATTAGAAGATAGTGAAGGCATAGATAAATTTCTTAAGTCATATGATCTGCCCAGATTGAATCAGGAGGATATAGACAACCTAAACAGACCAATATCAATTGAGGAAATAGAAGAAACCATCAAAAGACTACCAACTAAGAAAAGCCCAGGACCGGATGGGTATACAGCAGAGTTTTACAAAACCTTTAAAGAGGAACTAATACCAATACTTTTCAAGCTACTTCAGGAAATAGAAAAAGAGGGAGAACTTCCAAATTCATTCTACGAGGCCAACATCACCCTGATACCTAAACCAGACAAAGACACTTCAAAGAAAGAAAACTACAGACCAATATCTCTAATGAACCTAGATGCAAAAATCCTCAATAAAATTCTGGCGAATCGGATACAAAAACATATCAAAAAAAATGTGCACCATGATCAAGTAGGATTCATCCCTGGGATGCAAGGCTGGTTCAATATATGGAAATCAATAAATGTTATTCACCACATCAATAGACTTAAAAATAAGAACCATATGATCATCTCGATAGATGCGGAAAAAGCATTCGACAAAGTACAGCATCCCTTTATGGTCAAAACTCTAGAAAAACTAGGGATAACAGGAACATACCTCAATATTGTAAAAACAATCTATGCTAAGCCTCAGGCTAGCATCATTCTGAATGGAGAAAAATTGAAGGCATTCCCTCTAAAATCTGGAACAAGACAGGGATGCCCTCTCTCACCACTTCTGTTCAACATAGTTCTCGAAACACTGGCCAGAGCAATCAGACAGACGAAAGAAATTAAAGGCATAAAAATAGGAAAAGAAGAACTTAAATTATCACTATTTGCAGGTGACATGATTCTATACCTAGCAGACACAAAAGGGTCTACAAAGAAACTATTAGAGCTAATAAATGAATTCAGCAAAGTGGCAGGATATAAAATCAACACGCATAAATCAAAGGCATTCCTGTATATCAGCGACAAATCCTCTGAAATGGAAATGAGGACAACCACTCCATTCACAATATCTTCAAAAAAATAAAATACTTGGGAATCAACCTAACAAAAGAGGTGAAAGACTTATACAATGAAAACTACAGAACCCTAAAGAGAGAAATAGAAGAAGATCTTAGAAGATGGAAAAATATACCCTGTTCATGGATAGGCAGAACTAACATCATCAAAATGGCGATATTACCAAAAGTTCTCTATAGGTTTAATGCAATGCCAATCAAAATCCCAACGGCATTTCTTGTAGAAATAGAGAAAGCAATCATGAAATTCATATGGAAAAATAAAAGACCCAGAATAGCAAAAACAATGCTAAGCAGGAAGTGTGAATCAGGCGGTATAGTGATACCAGACTTCAAACTATACTACAGAGCAATAGTAACAAAAACAGCATGGTACTGGTACCAAAACAGGCGGGTGGACCAATGGTACAGAATAGAGGACACAGAAACCAATCCACAAAATTAGAACTATCTTATATTTGATAAAGGGGCTAAAAGCATGCAATGGAGGAAGGATAGCATCTTCAACAAATGGTGCTGGGAAAACTGGAAATCCATATGCAACAAA
Organism: Marmota flaviventris; assembly: GCF_047511675.1. NCBI lineage: Eukaryota > Metazoa > Chordata > Mammalia > Rodentia > Sciuridae > Marmota > Marmota flaviventris. The sequence continues at coordinate 37,719,487 of NC_092498.1, forward strand.
ATGAAACTGAATCCCTTTCTCTCGCCATGCACAAAAGTTAATTCAAAATGGATCAAGGAGCTTGATATCAAATCAGAGACACTCCGTCTGATAGAAGAAAAAGTTGGCTACGATCTACATTCGGTGGGGCCGGGCTCCAAATTCCTCAATAGGACACCCATAGCACAAAAGTTAATAACTAGAATCAACAAATGGGACTTACTCAAACTAAAAAGTTTTTTCTCAGCAAAAGAAACAATAAGAGAGGTAAATAGGGAGCCTACACCCTGGGAACAAATCTTTACTCCTCACACTTCAGATAGAGCCCTAATATCCAGAGTATACAAAGAACTCAAAAAATTAGACAATAAGAGAACAAACAACCCAATCAACAAATGGGCCAAGGACCTGAACAGACACTTCTCAGAGGAGGACATACAGTCAATCAACAAGTACATGAAAAAATGCTCACCATAGCTGTCAGAGAAATGCAAATCAAAACCACACTAAGATACCATCTCACTCCAGTAAGATTGGCAGCCATTATGAAGTCAAACAACAACAAGTGCTGGCGAGGATGTGGGGAAAAGGGTACACTTGTACATTGCTGGTGGGACTGCAAATTGGTGCAGCCAATTTGGAAAGCAGTATGGAGATTTCTTGGAAAGCTGGGAATGGAGCCACCATTTGACCCAGCTATTCCCCTTCGTGGTCTGTTCCCTAAAGACCTAAAAAGAGCATGCTACAGGGACACTGCTACATCGATGTTCATAGCAGCACAATTCACAATAGCAAGACTGTGGAACCAACCTAGATGCCCTTCAATAGACGAATGGATAAAAAAAATGTGGCATTTATACACAATGGAGTATTACTCTGCATTAAAAAATGACAAAATCATAGAATTTGCAGGGAAATGGATGGCATTAGAGCAGATTATGCTAAGTGAAGCTAGCCAATCCCTAAAAAACAAATGCCAAATGTCTTCTTTGATATAAGGAGAGTAACTGGGAACAGAGTAGGGATGAAGAGCATGAGAAGAAGATTAACATTAAATAGGGATGAGAGTTGGGAGGGAAAGGGAGAGAGAAGGGAAATTGCATGGAAATGGAAGGAGAGCCTCAGGGTTATACAAAATTACATACAAGAGGAAGTGAGGGGAAAGGGAAAAAATAATACAAGGGGGACAAATGAATGACAGTAGAGGGGGTAGAGAGAGAAGAGGGGAGGGGAGGGGAGGGGAGGGGCGATAGTAGAGGATAGGAAAGGTAGCAGAACACAACAGACACTAGTATGGCAATATGTAAATCAATGGATGTGTAATTGATGTGATTCTGCAATCTGTATATGGGCTAAAAATGGGAGTTCATAACCCACTTGAAGCAAAGTGTGAAATATGACATATCAAGAACTATGTAATGTTTTTGAACAACCAACAATAAAAAAAATAATAATAAATAAATAAATAAATAGGCTCTGGCTGCCTGGTTAAGATTAGTTCTCTTTAAAAACTCTGCTTAGCTCAAGCTTTACATTGTTGAGCAGTCCCTCAATTCCCACTTATTGAATTCTCCATAATCTCTCTGAGCACAGGCTATACCTCAGTAGTCATTTATTTTAGAATCTGTCATTTATTTTCTTTATAGATTTACTAGCCTCTTATTTTATAAGAGTGTAACCATTTGACAGCAGAAAACTTGTTTTACTTCCTTTTGAAATTTTCCTCATAGCAGAGTAGGAAAATATATACTTATTAATATATATTATAGAAGATGAAAAAATATAGGCATTATATATATACTTATTATATAAGTTTATAAACTTATAAAATAAATTTATATATAAGCTACTATGTAAACTTATATATAATAAAATATATATGTAAAACATATACTTATATATACATATAATAAGTAAACATCTAAGTATAGCTTCCAAGCTTGTTCTTAATTCCTATCTCAAGACTAAATTATTCAATCTACGCTTTTCCCTATATTTCTTTTTAATGCTCAGCTGTTAGTAAACATTTGCAAGAATATTATGAAAAAATATGCCATATTATAGAATGAAAATTTAATGTCTTCCCAACATTCACACGTTGAAGCCCTAATCCCAACAAATGATATTTGAAGGCTTTGTAAAGGAACTAGTTATAGATAAGTTATGAGGGTAGACTCCCCTTGATGAGATTTTTGTCTCTTACAAAAAGGGGAGAATAGAAAATGTTCATATTCTCTCCCATAAGTGAAGACACAACAAGAAGACAGCCATCTGCCATTTGCAAGTCTGAAGGAGAGCCATCATCCGGAACTGAATCTGTCACCACTTGGATTTAGACTTCTAGCCTCCAGAAATATGAGAAATTTTAACTACCCAGTCTATAGTATTTTGTTATGGCAATCTGAGCTAAGTAATAGAATATTTAAGCTATATAATTAGTTATGTAATGAGTTGGAGAGTTTACAAATAAATACCATTGTTATTCCCTATGCTTCTTACTTTATTATCTCAATATGCTTAAATACCATGTTTTCTAGTCATGTTTAACTGTAAGCATCTATCTAGTCTTTTTCCATTTTGTCATTCAATATATATACAGCAATAAAATGGAGAAAAGTCAATTTGATAGCACCATAAAAGTTGTTAAGATTTTATATGCTATACAATTTTAAATCTGAAAATATTCAATGCTGATCTTTATGATAAATTTTTAGTTGTGGGTTTCTTAAAAATTATTCAAATATATAAATAACCTAACTTATTTAGTTCCAAAAATTTTATAATTTTTTATAAATTTTTTATAAATTCAAATCATCTTTAGTGGAATATATATGTCAGCATTCATATTATGTTTTATATATAAATATATGACATATACATCAATCTGTCTCTCAATCCATCTAGAGGGAGAAAGTCATAGTATGAATTACTATTAAAATTAATTATTTTTCTTTAATTATAATTTTTTTTCAAGACAATAACATGTTCAGTAAGATCTTTATTGGGATATCTTACAGAAAAATGGCCCAAAGAATTTAAGAGACATTGCTTTACCCTATTCTCAGAACTTTAGGTTTGCTAGAGTGTCATTATGCTGTCATTTATTTAGCCTCATAGATATAATAAAAATATACATCACTTAAGACAATATATGGAGATAAATATCCCTTTGGGTGGATGTTTCTCTTCAAAGACCCAAAGATGAATTATTTTGAAACATATCTTACCCGTTTCACCAAAAACCTGGTCCATTTTGAATGACATATTTTTCCACACATAATTTTACAATTAGAGGATAAGTATAAATATGTAATCTCTTAACATATTGGATACATTTTTTACACAAAATATTTCTTTTAGCAGGAAATTCTTTTCAAAGTAAAATAAAATCTCACCATATTGTGGGAACACATTTTTAAATACTGTGTCAGACAAATATTTTCAAAACACATTGGACTGTTAATTTAAAATTATGTCTGGCCTGCTAACTGTGGAAAAGCACAGCTTTCATTATTCCTCTCAGAGCAAGTCTGTGAGCTCAGCTCTGCTGGCCCAAGGACCTTGAGGGCCCAGCCAAACTTTCCTCCTCCCTCCTTTGAAATGGAACAGTTCCCTCTGCTCAAATGGAATTTATGTTCAGATTCTTTTAAGTTCACACTAAATATCTCATTGAAAATCAAGTGAACACTTCATTAATTGGAGTATTGGGTAACTAAATTTCTTTCTTCAAGGCCATGCAACCATATCGGAGGAAAAAAATGCAACAATCATTTGCTGACTTTTCTATAACCTGGAAAGGGAGGTGGAGGTGTGTGGTGGTGCAAGCCTAAAATCCCAGTGACTTGGGAGGCTGAGGCAGGAGGATTGCAAGTTCAAAGCCAAGATGTGTTGAGAAAATAGAGATGACAGGACTTGACGTTACACGTGAAATTGCACAGGGTTTGATATTCTCAGCAATTTAGCAAGGCTCTAAGCTATTCCTTGAGACCCTGTCTCAAAATAAAATATAAGAAAGGTGTGGAGATGTGGTTCAGTGTTAAAATGTTCTTGAATTCAATCCTGGCACAATAATAAATAGATAGATAGATAATAAAAAAAATAAAGTGGACATTGACTTACTTCATATGACAAGAAATATGTGACTCTGATGAGGGGAAAGAGTGATGGAAATTTATATATTCCCAGTAAAAACATATTATTATTGTTTGGAAATGAAGTATACCCCAACAACTTGTGGAAGGCTTATTTCCCAAAGCAGCGATGTCCAGATGTGGGGGCTTTGGGGGAGTGAATGGACCATGAGGACCCTGACCACATCAGTGAATTAGTTCACTGGTGTATTAATAATTTGATTCAATTTGAGAGATGGTGGAAATTTTAGAATGTGAGGCCTAGTTGAAGGAAATAGTTCACTGTGGGTTTACCCAGTAAGGGCATTTTTTGTTTCTGTTCCCTTCTGTTTTCTCTCTTTTTCTGCTTCCTGGCTGCCATGAAGTGAGCAGCTTCCCTCCAGTTAGCCCTTTTACCATGATGTGCTTCTTACTCAGCCTGGCTGACTACTGAGTACCCTGAAACCATGAACCAAAATCAATCTTTTTTTCCTCTGAGTTGTTTTTCTCAGGCATTTGTCACACAACAAAAGCTGACTACCACACAAGTTGATAGATAACAGATGTGTAAACTGGTAGGTTTTTTTTTTTTTAATTGTTTTTTGACAAAATGGAATAAGATAGGGACTTTACATTCAAGTTGCTAAAAGAATGGCCAAGGAATTATACATGGCAAACTTGGTATGCTCTGGGCAACAGACTCAAGGATTCTGAAACATAGAAGGTAGATATCCAGGAAGTTAAAAATCATGGACCCTGTAACTCAAGATCTCTTTTCTAACCCCCTTTTGCAATATTCCAGATGAAAACACTCCTAGCATTCTCCCTCAAGTATTTGGATCTCAGCTGTGACTTTAACAAGTTGGTTAGTGACTTTAATAGCATAAACTGACATGGCCAAATGACTGCGTGTGTAAATCTACAATGCAAAATTGTTTAATAAGTGTGTTCATATTTGGCAGGACAAGTAATCCTAAGTTATCTCTTAATAAAATTAAGAATTCCATTAATTTACAGTCCATATTAATAATATATTATCCTATAAGTAATTAACCTGTCAGATGAAAAAATTGAATAAATTTAAAATTCTGGATGCTATTTGACCATGTCTCAAAGGATGGTTAGACTTCATCCAATTGAGTTTTAGTGTTTAGTTTATTCTAATTTATGGTAGTATTAATATAAGAAATTATCATTTAGTTGGATTTAGTGGATGTTTTCTTGCATATTTCTGCACTAGTAAGGGTCCATATGGTATACAAAAGAACAGTGAATAATATTCCAAATATTAAATATTTCCAAATAATTTTAAATATAATAATTCTAAACATTAAAGCTATGCAAATATATTGAGCCATAATAACACTAACATATGTAAAAAGTGGTTTGGTAGGATTATACATATTATTAGGATGAAATATTAAATCATCCTGTGATTACTATTCAAAGCCTTTGGAAAATTATAGATCTCCAAAGATATTTTTAGTTCAGTTTCAGTAGAAACATATCTTCACACCTACACATCATTTTTCTTGTATCTAAATGTTTCTTGAAATTATAGGGTGCAAAAAAATTATAACAGTAAAATCTTAGGTTCATGTTTTAATGGAAATAAAAACACACACTATAGAACATATATGAGAAAAAATTAATTTTATATAAATACTGAAATTTTTTATATCAAGAACATCTGTGCACTTAAAATTTCTATATGGGTCATATATGTATTCAAATCAGACTTAAAACATCAGAAAATTAATATTCTCTAAAAAATTAATATTCTCTAAACTACCATAAGATTTTTTTCTCCAATGGGGCCTTGATTAGAATAATTATCTGATAAAGTAGCATAGAATGGCCTTAGTGTACTGTATAAAATTTGCATCTCAAAGAATAATGTAATATGGTATTGCAGAATTTTGCCTGATGCTTATCTTTTATTATGGGATTTTTTCAACTGGTGAATAAGGAAAGCTGTTTTAAAAAGATTTCTTAAGATAATATGTATTGACAAGATAATTTGTCTACAACATAGTTAAACCACCTGCTTTACTCCCTGGTTTTCTTTTAGGAATATAACTATTCTGCATGTGCTTTAAATTATTCTGAGGGCAAATGCTCTTTTCATGAATACCAGCTGTGCTGAGTAAATGCAAATATGTGTCACATTACAATTTACTGAAGGGACAGAGCAAAAGCAAAACCTTTGCTGTACTAATTAATTGTGAATCAAAGCTTCATCAGAGACTATTGTCTGTTGCTGTATGAAAATCTTCTAGGTACAAGGAACAGTTTCACAACATGCCAATTATATAAATCTAGATACATGTAAGAGCTAATAAAGCACTAACAAACTACAACATACTGAAAAAAATGGTCATTTTTAAAAACCAAAAATACTTCAATCAAGAGCTTGCATCATGGTAGATTATATACTAGTGCACATCAGTACCTACTGCCTTGAGTGGTGACATCATTAAGAGTACATATTCATGTTGGCTGGTAAATACTGCTTTTATAGATTCAGGAAGTCATTTCAGTAAAAATTCACTATTGTTGGCATGTTCTACAAATGGACAAAGCAGTCTTTTTATATGGCGAGTTCACATTTTGTGGGAAAATATTTTATCAGGGTTGCTAAAAATCTTTAGAGGGCATCATTTATATAAATTATGATTAGCACTATATAAACATAACATAGACTCTTCTCTGAATGGAATGTCCTGAATCTGTGTAGCACTCACTGCATAGCAGTATGATGTTCTTTTGCAACAAGAATAATTGCCTAGAGATGACTAAGAATATATGGATGGGCAATTAATAATGCAAATGTTTCTGAAAAAAAAGTTAGGTAAAGGCTTTTAAATGGTATAATTATTTTGCTGGTTCTTGTACTGTAAGGAGGGACTTTTTACCATGGTAAGATGAGAAAGGCATTTCAGGAAGAATGTGTAACATGTGCAAAGGAAACAGAACTGAGTTTATCATATGTTCAGGAAGTGAGCAGAGATCAAGTATGACTCTAGCGGGGAAGGGTAGAAACAGATACAGGCAGGAGTTAATATTGAGGGAATTTTATGAAATACAATTAGGAGAATGAGGTCATTATTTTGTAGACTGAAAAAAATATTCAGTCTGATTCCACTGTTAAGATGGAATGAAGACACTAGATGGAGGGAAACCAATCAAGAGGTTGTCATAGTTGAAGCAAGAAATGATAAGGGCAGGAAACTTGTCTCTCCCTTTCATCATTATATTCCCAGTGACAAGAGTAGTACTTGGAACATAGAGCTGAACTAATGAGCAGACAAGTGGAGGGATCCAAGATGTGCCGAGAAAATAGAGCTGACAGGACTTGACGTTCTAAGGGATAAGATCAGAATCCTTCAAATTACATCCTCTAATAAGCAATATTAAGTTAAGGGAAACTAATATGTTGCCCAAAGTTGGATTATTATTTTTGGTCAAATTTTGATGACCTGAACACCTATATTGATCAAACTGAATCACTTCCCATATGGTTTGCAACACATTTCTGAGAGTGTACAATGGTTTTGTTTAGGCTTCTATATGTTGCGGTTCCTCTGCAATTGTAAGGACTAGCTGTGTGTCTTGTATTGATTTGCATGCACTGATTCTGTGAATCTCATCTGAACTCTGTTGGACAACTTCATGCCTCTAGCAAACACAACTTTACTCTGTCTCCATGAGGTTGACTACTTAGCCTAATGTTCAACCTATTTTTTAGTTTATTTCCTGTTTTTTTAATTGTTTTTTCTTATTTATTGTTACATATCTTTTTGTTCTTTTTATGTATTTTAAATATCTTGTTCCCTCATTTTAGTAGTTTAGTATTTAATGGTGACCAATTCAACAGTTTTCTTTATGGTGAATATTTTTTGAGTCTGACCACTTCACAGTTAAAAAAAAAAGTTTCACTATATATAGGCAAATAGATATTTTTGATTATAGGACCTTGATTATTCAATTTTTCACTTTTTGATCAATAATTCCCCTGGAACTGATTTTTTACATGGTATAAATAAGAGTTGAAGCTCTTCTTTTCTTTTCTTATGTATCTAATTAATTTACCCAATGCCAATTACAGACAACACAGTTCTTTCACAACCAACCTGAATATCTATCAGTGTATCTGTTAGTGTTTGAACACTTTTTTCTTTCCATTGGTTTAATTTTTATCACACAATTTGTACTAGTGCCCAAAGTCATAATTACTGTTGCTTTACAAAATTTTGTATCATTATAATTCATACTATTTCTTCAAGATTGTTTGACTATATTTTTCCATATAAATTTTAAAATCATTTTTTTCCTAAATAGCACACACAAAAGATGCAGGCTTATCACTAAATCTCTGTAAATCTGGGGACAACTGACAATTTTGTAATGTGAATCTTCACAAATATTGACATGATTTATCACTATATTTACCAAGGTCTACTTTAATTTCTTTTAATATTTTATAGCAATCTTTGGAAAGGACTTATATATTCTTTACTAGGTTTATTTCTAGAATTTTACAGCTTTTATGCTAGTATAAAATCTGCTTTTATAAATTATAATTTGCTAATGATTTCTTCCTTGTATATAAAAATATTTCTATGTATCAATCTTGTATCTAGTAAACTTGCTACAGTAAATTACTAATTCTTATAGTTTATCCATAGGTTTACATAAATTATCTTCATAGACACTTGAGTTTTCTGTACATAATTACAGTTAAATCTTTCCGTTTCCTGTTATTTATTTAACTGATTGCAATGTCTATAATTTCTGGTAAAATATAAAATAAAAAGATGGTAACAGACATTAACAATGAGACTCATATTTTATCTTAAAATATTATGTGTGTTGTAATTTTAAAAACTGTTTAAGCAGATTATGGAGGGTACCTTTATTCCCAGTTTGAAAACAAATTTAATAATACACAGGAGTTTATCATTATGTTTTTATGAACCTGTGGAGATAATCATATATAGTTTATCTTTTAATCTATTAATGTGATTAATTAAATTGATTAATTTTGAAATATGAATCTACCAGTTTAAATAAATATTGATGGCATTAAAATATTCATTTTCAATGTTATTTATTTGTACTTAGTTATGATTCTAGCATTAAATATTAATACTATTAATGAAATTGACAAACAAGCTTATATTCCAGAGAAATCATTACAAATATCTGCCTGAATATTGTTCAGAATGGAAAATAAAGCAAAGGGAAAAAACTACACAAGAATAATGCCTCTTCACTGGGAGCTGTGGCACATGCCTGTAATCTCTGTGGCTCAGGAGCTGAGACAGGAGGATTATGAGTTCAAAGCCAGCCTCAGCAAAAGCGAGGTGCTAAGAAATTCAGTGAGACTCTGTCTCTAATTAAAATACAAAATAGGGCCCGGGATGTGCCTCAGTGATTGAGTGCCCCTGAGTTCAATCCCTGGTAGCTGCTCCCCTCCCCCAAAAAAAGAATAGTGCCTCTACTTTTCAATTCTGTGGCACCAAAGCCATTACTAATAGACCATTGTTTCACGTTTGGGCCTTAAGAGATATTAAATGAATTTTAATATAATTAAAGTTTAAATTTAATTTAAACATAATTAAACATAATTATCTATAGAAATTGGTGACTGACTATATGCTAGGAATGAGTAGAAATGAAGAATTTGGAAGTGAGTGGAAATGAGGCATTCATATTTGGTTAGATGCTAGAGAAGAGCTAAAGCTAGTTCCCTAGGTCTTTGTCCTCAGCAGTGGCAAAGAGAGTGAAGATCTGGGATGTGCAGAAGGGAAAAAAGGAACAGAGAAAAAACTAGTTTTTTTGAGATATTTTGAAATGAATGTGGTTTTGAGGCATGAAAAAGTTATTTTGATAGTAGACAAGTACTTTTTCATTGTTTCTTAATTCCCAGTACCATTTAAATTCTAAAATGAGCCTAGAAACATAATGAATTGTGTTATAAATGGAACATTTGAGAATGTCCATTAATTCCTATGGATTATAATTTCTATTACCTCTTAATCACTACTAAAAATAATTACATTGTTAATATAGTTATTGAAGTAGATATTTAAATAACATATAAAAATATTGAAAGCCAGTTAGAATATTCTTCCTCCATTACATACTAGCCATGTTGTCTTGGAAGTCCACAAACTTCTTAAAGCACTGATATCTTTAATATTGAAGAAATAATTATATTGCCTGCTTCTGATAATGACTATAAAGGCAGTATCTGATTACACCACAGTGATAAGTAATTCTTCATTATTGACTATTTGGTATTTAATCAGAAAAATGGAGAAAATAGTACAAAATAAACAAAAGGAATATTTCTAAATTACCAAAAAAAAATGCCAATAGTTGTTAAGAGTAATTGCTTAAAAGTGCTTTAAATGTTGGATATTCCTTAGTAGCATCTAAGTTCCTGATCTTCTATTGATTATCTTTTTTATTGTTGGATTAAAAAAATTATAATCAATCAAAGTTAACAATGATTGAGGAGGTTGAACATCATTTTAAAAAATAACTATGGGTAGATTGCAGAAAAATCAATAGAGGGAAGGGAAAGGAGACTGATTTAGAATAAGATATATTCCATAATTATATCAAAATGGATTCTACTCTCATGTATAATTAAAAAGAACCAATTAAGAAAAAAAACTATGAAAATGTTCTATTTCTATGGTATAAGAAAGACTTTATTCCAGTGTTGGGCCATTATACATATTTCCATACTAGTTTCAATTGATTTTTATGTGAGATCCTGGATTCAAAACCTAGCACCGAAAAAAATAAATAGATCTTCAGTTTTAAATCCCAAGAGATACTTCCCTGTCCTAAGATTCAATACAGAGATGTAGACTTTCAGCTGCCAATATGTAGTATCTTTTACATTGCCATTTTTAAACAAAATATTCCTATTTCCTTAGCTAAGATGGCATATAATTACTTAAGAAATGTGTGTTGAATCTAAGCCAATTTTGTAAATGATGAAAAATAAGAAAATGCTTCCAATGTGAATTTAAGAAATTTAGAATATTAAAAGTTATCCCCCAAGCTATACTGAATACATTGTAACTTTTTGCTTAAATTATACTTCTTGGAATTATCAAAATAATGATAATCATTTTACTATAATTCAATTAGAACATTTAGTTGAATGACTTTTATAGTATACCACAGAACCTGGGATTAACATATTTTGTGACTTGAGAAACATTATTTCTTTTTAATTTTGAAATAGTATAAAGTTCAAATAAAAGGGCTGGGTTGGGGAGCACAGTACAACATAATAGTCTATGTGGTAGGCTTTGCAGCTGTCCTGTCTGGTCTTCCGTGCTACTAGTTCTACCGCCTTGTACAAAAGATTCAATCTATTTCTCTTCTCTCTCCCTGCCCTCCTTCCCTTCCTTAATGTTATAATTTGTAAAGCATTAAAGCATTTATTAATTCAAAATATGCACTTAACACATTTCCTGGCAGAAACTCCTTGACTAAATTGAAATTAATGTTCATTGAGCAGATGAATAAAGGAAAGTCTAAACTTTGGGTAAAATCTTTGCAAAGATTTCACAAGGCAATACAGATTTTTACCTTCATACAGTGTTATATTCTTCCAATCATTTCCAGACATGAACCATTTCTGCAGCATTTACCACTCAAGTAACATAATTCTGATATTGGCATTAGGTTTAGTCAATATATGTAATGTACACTTAAATATTAGCATTGGCGTGGATTCTATTAATATGTGTTACACATTCATGAGATGCATGAATAGAGCTTTGATTTTTCACCTCTGAATTTCAATAGTGAGTTGGTAATGGAGATCTGTTATAACTTTATAACTAATTTGATACCCAATATCCTATCACTATTGTAATCTTAAATAAAATGCATATAAGCAATTCAGTTCAATCTAAACAGTTTATGGCAGCGATCTTTAAAATACAAATATGTAAATACATGTGAAATGTTTCAGTTGTATTCATAAAATCTACAACATAGCTATAGATGAAGAGATAAATTCCATGATATTAAGCAATTCAACAAGGTTCCTTACGTCATAAAAAGTAAGGATCGTGCTATTGGGTAGCATGTAATCTCTTTAAAAATTCTGTCAGCTGAGGAACTTGCAAGAAATTCATGATATATTTACAGATAATCCGGGAACCGAAAATGAAGGGACTATTTACAAATATGAGGATGGATTAAGAATAATAGTGAGGATGGGTCAATAACCTCTGTCTCCTAATATGGGATGAGATAGGAGTTGTAGCCATTAAAAGAAGAAGCAACAAACCCATGGTGACTGGACTGGGAGGCAGCTGAGAGAATAAAAATGGCAGCCATTTTACGCAATCCAAGCTGAGATGTGGATCCAGAACACAGTGTATCTCTTCAGTAGATAGGAAGTATTTGAGAGGATCCCTTGAGAAGAGAACCTTGTTTCTTATATCATTTGTTGATTATCAAGCATACCTCTTTTGGTTCTTTGGATAGTGAATAAAAGGGTTAATTTAATGTGAAATTAACAGAATGTAATGAATTTACTAATCAATAAGTACAAGTGATAATGTATTATAAGAACTGAAATGAACAAAATTCCAGAAATCAACAGATTTCAACATACTCTTAGGAAACAATAGGTACTTTCCACTTGTTACCATCTGCTACCCACTTTCATCCATTTCTTTCTTTTTTTCTTCAGAAACTACAAACCCCATGATGCTTCATTTTATTGGAACAGGGTCGTAAAGCCTCAAGACAGTTCATTCAGAATGCTTTTTTATTTCAGGAAAAGTTATAAACCTGGTTGGATAGGAAGCAGACAGCAGCAATCCAAACAGAATGCTCATTTTCTTTCATGTACTATGTTGCACTGTGACCACCTAAGGGTGGAATTACTCTCCCTTTAAAATATTGAAATACCTAACAGATTGGGACATGAAACTGTCACACTTTTAAAGCTTAAAAAAATAATTTCAGTGTCCACCCTTGAACTACCTGATGGTGCTAGCTATACTGTATCTTTGCTGGGAACAAGATAAAAAAAAATAAATCACTTCTTTAAAACATTGGAAAAAACCCTGTGATGTAAAAAAAGTTTAAACAAGAATCAGAAGCTATGAGAACTTTCCTGAATAAAAAGATAAATATCTTTGAAAATATTTTATCATAAAAAATAAAAGTTCAGAAAAATCACAATTGCTATCTCTAAAGTTTAAGTGCTTATGCCTTCTATAAATCTACAACAAAGAAACAGGGTGAGGTTTATAATAAATGGATGACTGAAATAAAAGAAAACAAACTAAAATATATAGTAAATAAGAAATATAGAAAAGACAAGTCTATAAAAATGTAAGAAAAAGCCTCATTCTTTTAACATAATATATTTCTCCAAAACTCAGTTCTAAAGAGAGAATTGTAAAGTTCTATGAATGCTACAGTTTGAAAATTTTAAGGCTGTTTGTTCCCCAGAGGTTCATGTGTAGGTAGCTTGCATCTCAGGGTGACAGTATCTAGATGGTATGACCTTTGAGAGGTGAGGCAAGTGGGTAGGACATGGGTGGGTGGGGACTGTCTTCCAAAGGGATTCAAGGTGGTTCCCCATTCGTTTCTATGACTAAATTATAAAAATGTGAATCTGGCCATGAATTCATTCTGGCTTCCTGTCTTGCTGTCTAATATTTCCACCTCATGTGTGTTCCACTATGACATTAACCACCATGATATGGGATGAGCAAAGGGTCCCTTGCCATACTAGAGGCAGCACCATACTAGTTGGATTTCCAACCTCCAGAACTGTGAGCTTATTATTTGTGACCTTTAATTTACTCTCTTTTATATCATATTTTCAATATAGGTAAGTCCTTAATAAATGTTGACTCAACAGAATTTGTTTAAGAGTAATAAATAATAGTCATATTTTTGGTTTTGAGATTAGGAACAGTACTTTGTTGTACTCATCAATCCTCACAATATTTATCAGTTTCACAGTTAAAGTTCAATAAATTTTTTTGAATAAATGAAATAAAAATTTAAAATATTGATACACTGCTGTTGTTTTTTGCTAAAATTTATGGTTTTTAAAACCTTAGATATAACAGACTAATGGCATAGGATCATACATGTAGTGGTAAAAGGACATGGATGAATGTATCATTTTATTGTGTTTTCTTAAGTGGATCTATAAAGTAAAATAAATAATGTACTACATTTTATTTCTGAATATAAAATACCATATGCATTTTAAAATTTTGGCAGAGTGTTTTAGATTATATGTGATTATTGTCTCAATTTACCTTTCCAAAATCTTTCTGTTTTGTCTATAACTAACTATGTGAACTGTGTTTACAATTGACAATTCTATTTTAATCTCACTAAAGCCATAAAGAAAACATTTGTATAAAATGTTACATAATCATCAAGACAGTTTGATTGCATATCCTCTTCAAATTCCATATGCATGCACATTTTCTATTACTGCTAATGACAGTTCAGCTTGTGCTTTGGGGATGACTAGCATCCAGTAATTTTCAGAAAATGCACATATTGTTAAGTTCTACTTTTCTCCTTGTTCAGTCTTTTGTTGGTTGTTGAGGAAACAAATTCCTAGGGTATCACTATCTTCAGTCTTACAAAGGGATTCTCTCAGTACTTTCAAAGTCTAATTATGTGACACACCATGGACAAAAATCTTCTTGTCTGGTAATGTAGCCTATTAAAAAAACAGTTGGTTTAGTGGCTTATATTTACTGTGTGATGATGAGCAACAGCATATTATTATCTTTTTCAAATTCAGAACCTCATTAAGGACATTAGCAGTACTCATATTGAAAACTTCTGTAAGAATTACTTTTTTGTGTAGGGTACCAGGATTGAAATCAGAGGCACTCAACCACTTAGCTACAATGCCAGCCCTATTTTGTATTTTATTTAGAGACAGGGTCTCACTGAGTTGCTTAGCAACTGGCTTTTGCTGAGATTGGCTTTGAACTTGCAGTCCTCCTTCCTTAGCCTCCTGAGCCACTGGGATTACAGGTGTGTACCACTGTGCCCAGCCTTAAGAATTACTTTTAACATCTTTTTAAAAATTTTAAAAATTTACCAACACTAATAAATTTTATTTAGGGAAAGAATCAAAGTTTTCAACTATGGCTGCAAATGAAAGAAACTAAAATTTTATGTAAGTATGTATCAATTCTCCCCATTTCCCAATAATCAGAAACATTTGAGAAGCTTAAGCAAAACACTAATGCCTAACCCATGCACCTAGTTAATTAAACCTGTGTCTGAGTCACACTTTGCATGAACAGACTGTTTAGCTCATGAACATTCAATAATCTAGCCAATAACATAAATGGCAAAAAAAATAGACTGGTTTATCCACATAGAGTACAAAATTGTGTTACCTGACCATAATATAACCAAATATTTTTATCACTGACTTGCATTTTCAATTCACATATTACACATGAGGAATGAAATTAAATAACCAACTTTGGGTTTACACATTAACCAGGGTTGGAGCTAATCTAATATAGATGTCTAACACAAGAAAAACACATTGTATCTAGATTTGAATACATTTCTATTAGATAAGAAATAAATTATCAAGATGACAAAGATATTGTTTCCTTTTTACTTTTGTAAAATTATAACTTGTAAGCCTAGAATTGAGTATAAAAAGAATTGTTTACAAAAAACTTGTGTTCAATCAGAGATATGAAAATCATGTTCTATATGTGTAATAAGAATTGTGATACATTCTGCTGACATGTATTTAAAAAATAAAAGCAATTTTTTTTAAAAAGAAAACTTTATGTAACTCCTTCCTCTTTCTAAGTCTTTTTTTTTTCCTTAATGAGTTCCATGTTTTTATTTTTTATTTATTTTTTTTTATTATTTTTATTTTTTTTTTATTTTTTATTTTTTTTAATTTTTTATTGTTGGCTGTTCAAAACATTACATAGTTCTTGATATATCATATTTCACAATTTGATTCAAGTGGGTTATGAGCTCCCATTTTTACCCCATATACAGATTGCAGAATCACATCAGTTACACATCCATTGATTTACATATTGCCATACTAGTGTCTGTTGTATTCTGCTGCCTTTCCTATCCTCTACTATCACCCCTCCCCTCCCCTCCCCTCCCCTCTTCTCTCTCTGCCCCCTCTACTGACATTCGTTTGTCCCCCTTGTATTATTTTTCCCCTTCCCCTCACTTCCTCTTGTATGTACTTTTGTATAACTCTGAGGGTCTCCTTCCGTTTCCATGCTTTTTCCCTTCTCTCTCCCTTTCCCTCCCACCTCTCATCCCTGTTTAATGTTAATCTTCTTCTCATGCTCTTCGACCCTACTCTGTTCTTAGTTACTCTCCTTATATCAAAGAAGACATTTGGCATTTGTTTTTTAGGGATTGGCTAGCTTCACTTAGCATAATCTGCTCTAATGCCATCCATTTCCATGTAAATTCTATGATTTTGTCATTTTTTAATTCAGAGTAATACTCCATTGTGTATAAATGCCACATTTTTTTTATCCATTCATCCATTGAAGGGCATCTAGGTTGGTTCCACAGTCTAGCTATTGTGAATTGTGCTGCTATGAACATCGATGTAGCAGTGTCCCTGTAGCATGCTCTTTTTAGGTCTTTAGGGAATAGACCAAGAAGGGGAATAGCTGGGTCAAATGGTGGCTCCATTCCCAGCTTTCCAAGAAATCTCCATACTGCTTTCCAAATTGGCTGCACCAATTTGCAGTCCCACCAGCAATGTACAAGTGTACCCTTTTCCCCACATCCTCGCCAGCACTTGTTGTTGTTTGACTTCATAATGGCTGCCAATCTAACTGGAGTGAGATGGTATCTTAGGGTGGTTTTGATTGGCATTTCTCTGACTGCTAGAGATGGTGAGCATTTTTTCATGTACTTGTTGATTGATTGTATGTCCTCCTCTGAGAAGTGTCTGTTCAGGTCCTTGGCCCATTTGTTGAGTGGGTTGTTTGTTCTCTTATTGTCTAATTTTTTGAGTTCTTTGTATACTCTGGATATTAGGGCTCTATCTGAAGTGTGAGGAGTAAAGATTTGTTCCCAGGATGTAGGCTCTCTATTTACCTCTCTTATTGTATCTTTTGCTGAGAAAAAACTTTTTAGTTTGAGTAAGTCCCATTTGTTGATTCTAGTTATTAACTTTTGTGCTATGGGTGTCCTATTGAGGAATTTGGAGCCCGACCCCACCGTATGTAGATCGTAGCCAACTTTTTCTTCTATCAGACGGCGTGTCTCTGATTTGATATCAAGCTCCTTGATCCATTTTGAATTAACTTTTGTGCATGGCGAGAGAAAGGGATTCAGTTTCATTTTGTTGCATATGGATTTCCAGTTTTCCCAGCACCATTTGTTGAAGATGCTATCCTTCCTCCATTGCATGCTTTTATACCCTTTATCAAATATAAGATAGTTGTAGTTTTGTGGATTGGTTTCTGTGTCCTCTATTCTGTACCATTGGTCCACCCGCCTGTTTTGGTACCAGTACCATGCTGTTTTTGTTACTATTGCTCTGTAATATAGTTTGAAGTCTGGTATCGCTATACCGCCTGATTCACATTTCCTGCTTAGCATTGTTTTTGCTATTCTGGGTCTTTTATTTTTCCATATGAATTTCATGATTGCTTTCTCTATTTCTACAAGAAATGCCGTTGGGATTTTGATTGGCATTGCATTAAACCTATAGAGAACTTTTGGTAATATCGCCATTTTGATGATGTTAGTTCTGCCTATCCATGAACAGGGTATATTTTTCCATCTTCTAAGATCTTCTTCTATTTCTCTCTTTAGGGTTCTGTAGTTTTCATTGTATAAGTCTTTCCCCTCTTTTGTTAGGTTGATTCCCAAGTATTTTATTTTTTTTGAAGATATTGTGAATGGAGTGGTTGTCCTCATTTCCATTTCAGAGGATTTGTCGCTGATATACAGGAATGCCTTTGATTTATGCGTGTTGATTTTATATCCTGCCACTTTGCTGAATTCATTTATTAGCTCTAATAGTTTCTTTGTAGAGTCTTTTGGGTCTGCTAGGTATAGAATCATATCATCTGCAAATAGTGATAATTTAAGTTCTTCTTTTCCTATTTTGATGCCTTTAATTTCTTTCGTCTGTCTAATTGCTCTGGCCAGTGTTTCGAGAACTATGTTGAACAGAAGTGGTGAGAGAGGGCAACCCTGTCTTGTTCCAGATTTTAGAGGGAATGCCTTCGATTTTTCTCCATTCAGAATGATGCTAGCCTGAGGCTTAGCATAGATTGCTTTTACAATATTGAGGTATGTTCCTGTTATCCCTAGTTTTTCTAGAGTTTTGACCATAAAGGGATGCTGTATTTTGTCGAATGCTTTTTCCGCATCTATCGAGATGATCATATGGTTCTTATTTTTAAGTCTATTGATGTGGTGAGTAACATTTATTGATTTCCGTATATTGAACCAGCCTTGCATCCCAGGGATGAATCCTACTTGATCATGGTGCACAATTTTTTTGATATGTTTTTGTATCCGATTCGCCAGAATTTTATTGAGGATTTTTGCATCTAGGTTCATTAGAGATATTGGTCTGTAGTTTTCTTTCGTTGAAGTGTCTTTGTCTGGTTTAGGTATCAGGGTGATGTTGGCCTCGTAGAATGAATTTGGAAGTTCTCCCTCTTTTTCTATTTCCCGAAGTAGCTTGAAAAGTATTGGTATTAGTTCCTCTTTAAAGGTTTTGTAAAACTCTGCTGTATACCCATCCGGTCCTGGGCTTTTCTTAGTTGGTAGTCTTTTGATGGTTTCTTCTATTTCCTCAATTGATATTGGTCTGTTTAGGTTGTCTATATCCTCCTGACTCAATCTGGGCAGATCATATGACTTAAGAAATTTATCTATGCCTTCACTATCTTCTAATTTATTGGAGTATAAGGATTCAAAATAATTTTTGATTATCTTCTGTATTTCTGAAGTGTCTGTTGTGATATTGCCTCTTTCATCCCGTATGTTAGTGATTTGAGTTCTCTCTCTTCTTCTCTTCGCTAGCATGGCTAAGGGTCTGTCGATTTTGTTTATTTTTTCAAAGAACCAACTTTTAGTTTTGTCAATTTTTTCAATTGTTTCTTTTGTTTAGATTTCATTAATTTCAGCTCTGATTTTAATTATTTCTTGCCTTCTACTTCTTTTGCTGTTGTTTTGCTCTTCTTTTTCTAGGATTTTGAGATGAAGTATGAGATAATTTATTTGTTGGTTTTTTCTTTTTTTAAGGAATGAACTCCAAGCAATGAATTTTCCTCTTAGAACTGCTTTCAATGTGTCCCATAGATTCCGATATGTTGTGTCTGTGTTTTCATTAATCTCTAAGAATTTTTTAATTTCCTCCTTGATGTCTTCTATAACCCATTGATCATTCAGTAACCTATTGTTCATTCTCCAAGTGATGTATTCTTTTTCCTTCCTTCTTTTATCGTTGATTTTCAGTTCCATTCCATTATGATCAGATAGGATGCATGGTATTATCTCTACTCCTTTGTATTGTCTAAGAGTTTCCCTGTGACATAATATATGATCTATTTTTGAGAAGGATCTATGTGCTGCTGAGAAAAAAGTGTAACTGCTTGATGTTGGGTGGTATATTCTATATATGTCAATTAAGTCTAGGTTATTAATTGTGTTATTGAGTTCTATAGTTTCCTTATTCAACTTTTGTTTGGAAGATCTGTCCAGTGGTGATAGAGGTGTGTTGAAGTCTCCCATGATTATTGTATGGTGGTCTATTAGACTCTTGAACTTGAGAAGAGTTTGTTTGATGAACATAGCTGCACCATTGTTTGGGGCATATATATTTATGATTGTTATGTCTTGTTGGTGTATGGTTCCCTTGAGCAGTATGTAGTGTCCCTCTTTATCCCTTTTGATTAACTTTGGCTTAAAATCTATTTTATTTGATATGAGTATGGATACTCCTGCTTGTTTCCGAAGTCCATATGAGTGATATGATTTTTCCCAACCTTTCACCTTCAGCCTATGTATGTCTTTTCCTATCAAATGCGTCTCCTGTAGGCAGCATATTGTTGGGTCTTGTTTTGTGATCCATTCTACTAGCCTGTGTCTCTTGATTGGTGAGTTTAAGCCATTAACATTTAGGGTTATTATTGAGATATGGGTTGTTCTTCCAGCCATATTTGTTTATTTATGTTACTAAACATGGTTTGTTTTCCACTTTGATTATTTTCCCCCCTTTAGTGTCCTACCTCCCACTGTTGGTTTTCATTGTTATTTTCCATTTCCTCTTCCTGTAATGTTTTGCCAAGGATGTTTTGAAGAGATGGTTTTCTAGCTGCAAATTCTTTTAACTTTTGTTTATCGTGGAAGGTTTTAATTTCATCTTCCATCCTGAAGCTTAATTTCGCTGGAAACACAATTCTTGGTTGGAACCCATTTTCTTTCAGTGTTTGAAATATGTTATTCCAGGATCTTCTAGCTTTCAGAGTCTGTGTTGAAAGATCAGCTGTTATCCTGATTGGCTTACCCCTAAATGTGATCTGCTTCCTTTCTCTTGTAGCTTTTAAAATTCTCTCCTTATTCTGTATGTTGGGCATCTTCATTATATAATGTGTCTAGGTGTGGGTCTCTTATGATTTTGCACATTCGACGTCCTGTAGGCTTCTAGGATTTGGGGTTCTGTCTCATTCTTCAAGTCTGGGAAGTTTTCTCGAATTATTTCATTGAATAGATTGCTCATTCCTTTGGTTTGAAACTCTGTTCCTTCCTGTATCCCAATGACTCTTAAATTTGGTCTCTTGATGTTATCCCATATTTCTTGGATGTTCTGCTCATGGTTTCTTAACAGTCTTGCTGAGGTGTCTATGTTCTTTTCAAGTTGAAATACTTTATCTTCATTGTCTGATGTTCTGTCTTCTAAGTGTTCTACTCTGCTGGTAGTATTCTCAATTGAGTTTTTAAGTTGGCTTATTGCTTCCTGCATTTCTAGTATTTCTGTTTGTTTGTTTTTTATAACCTCTATTTCCCTGTATAGTTGATCTTTTGCTTCTTGGATTTGTTTATGTAATTCATTGTTGAAGTGATCTTTCATTGTCTGATTTTGCTGTCTGATGTCTTCCTTGAGACTCCAGATCATCTGAAGCATGTATAACCTGAATTCTTTATCTGACATTCCATCAGCTGCAGCTATTACCTCTTCTAACGTTGAGTTGACCTGCAATGCTTGTGGTCCTTTCTTTCCTTGTCTCTTCATACTGTTCGCGTTCCTTTCTTCTTGGTGAAACTGTTGTGCTATTGAATTTTCCCCCTATATGTTTATATTGGTCTTGTATAGTTGCAAAGTCTCCCTCGCAGGCGCGTGCGGCGGCTCTGCCCCTCCTCCAATTGGGGCAATGTGCCTACCACGCCGGCAGGCCGCTGGGCCTGCTCTGCCAGTCGGTAGCAGGTCCGCCGACCTTGCAGGCGCGGGCGGCGACTCTGTCCCTCTACGGGCCGCTAGGCTTGTTCTGTCGGTGGTCGCATTTCTGCCTACTTTGCAGGCGCAGGCAGCGGCACTGCCCCTCTGCAGGACTCTGGGGCTGTAGTGCCAGTGGGTCGCAGGTCCGCCTACTTTGCAGGCGTGGGGGTGGGCGGCTCTACCCTTCCTCAGGCCACTGGGCCTGTTCTGTCTCTCGGTTGCAGGTCTGACCTGTTCTGATGGTGGTCTCAGTTCCGACTACCTTGCAGGCGCGGGGGGGAGTGGGCGGCTCTGCCTCTCAGCAGGCCGCTGCTCCTCTTCTGCCGGTGGGTCGCAGGCCCGCCTACCTTGCAGGAGTGATTGGAATCTCTGTCCCGCCGCGGGCCACTGAGCCTTTTCTGTCGGTGGTCACCCTTCCCCTACCTGGCAGGCGAGGGGGGTGGGGGGCGGCTCTGCCCCTCAGCAGGCCGCTGGGCCTGCTCTGTGTTTGGTCCCAGTTCCCTCTACTATGCCGGCGCAGGGGGAGGGGGCGGCTCAGCCTCTCAGCAGGCGGCTGCTCCTCTTCTGCCGGTAGGTCGCAGGCCCGCCTACCTTGCAGGAGTGATTGGAAGCTCTGTCCCGCCGCGGGCCACTGGGCTTTTTCTGTCGGTGGTCACAGTTCCCCTACCTGGCAGGCGCGGGGGGTGGGGGGCAGCTCTGCCCCTCAGCAGGCCGCTGGGCCTGCTCTGTGTTTGGTCCCAGTTCCCTCTACTATGCCGGGGCAGGGGGAGGGGGCGGCTCAGCCTCTCAGCAGGTGGCTGCTCGTCTTCTGCCGGTGGGTCACAGGCCCGCCTACCTTGCAGGAGTGATTGGAAGCCCTAAGTCTTTAATTAGCTATTTCATTATATGTCTTCCATAGAAATCTTGGAATTATATCAGCTTATCCTTTCCTTTTTGTTCACAATGTAAGAATTGGTAATCATCAATTCCAATTTAAAGCGAAAATTGCATGCATTATTTAGGATTGGTTAATTAGTTTTGATGGTCAAAATGTTTTCTTTTTCCTTTTACTGTATTTTCAATTGACATGCCAGGTATGAAACTTAAATTTTCTTTCTTTTAAGACCACATAAGCGTTAGAAATGTTAGTGTTGATGGAAGTTGTCATTCTGTGCTCATAAAGCGCTTCAGTAACCTTTAATTTTGATATGAATAGTTTGTTGTCATGTTCATGAAGACAAAGAGGCTTGTGCTGTTGAAAATGGAAGTTTGTTCTATATTTATCTTTAAAGTGTGACTTTCTCACACTGTTAAATTTAACCCATTGTTGTTTAAAACTGATTCAATCCATATTCCTTTGATCAAAAGTGATTAATTCTATTTCTAAATACTCTCAATCAAACCGGCATAAGCCTCAAATATTTTAATTATTTTTTAACTTCCTGGTAAAATTTATGGGCAAATATTCTAAGTTTTCAAGGCCAAAATCAATAAAAATTGATGATATTTTATGTTTCCAACAATTCAGTCTGGAGAAGATGAAAACCATTAGGAAGTCTGTTAATGGAGGAGTATTAGGGTTTAGAAATGAGGCATCTCCCAAAAGCTCATGTGTGAGACAGTGCAAGGTGTTCAGAGGTAAATAATTGGATGATGAGAACGTAACCTAATCAGTGGATTCAGCCACTTGAATGGAATAACTGGGTGGTAACTGTAAGCAGGTAGGGTGTGGCTGGGGAAGTAGGCTCCTGGAGGTATGGTTTGGGGGTTTATTTTGTTCCTGGTGAATAGAGTTCTCTTTCCTTCTTGGCTATCATAATTGAGCTGCTTTCTTCCCTCTGCTGTTCCTCATGATGTTCTGCCTCACCGGGGGCTCACAGCCATTGTGTCAATCATACATGGACTGAACCTCTGAAACTGTGAGCCAAAATAAACATTGCTTCCTCTACATTCCTTCTGTCAGATCTTTAGGTCACACCATCACAAAGCTGACTAAAACAAGGGGTTGACCCAAACCAGTCTCAGGAGGTTTAGGCATCAACCACTGTATCTCAGGAAATTTGCCTTCTCTTTTTATCTTTCCTACCTAGACTGTAACTCGTTGCAGTATCAAATAGAACTTCTTTTCTAACCTACTTTTATTTTACACCTTGATGAGAAATGTTCACTTAGTCTTTCATTTCTTCCTCTGGATACTGATTGATTGCATTTCTCTATACCTTCATAGCCTATCTCTGTTCGTGAGTCTTGGTATTATCTTGATTGATTAACATTTTTCTCTCACAAGACTCAGAAAAGTCTTTATTCTTTAATTTTAACATATGCATTAAAATTAGAAAATTATACTATAGTCTTGTGTAGTGCCAACTCACACTTAAGTTGTGATGTTTTTAGTTTTCTTCTGTTAGGATCACAACATTGGTACTAGAATAACTATCAATACTTTAATTACAGCACCTCATAAACCTGTAGTTTATTAGCAGATTAAAAACTTCCTATATTTTATCCTCCAGAAGCCTCCCAAATAAAGCAACTTATGACACATGTACATGAAATCATTTTTTAATTTTTAATTTAATTTGTCAAGATCTGGAGTAAGTGCAAATAAACAAGCAAGAAAGCCCTATAGAGCATTACAAATCTACATGCTAATATTTGAAAATTAATGATTATCTGAAACACCAAACAACAAACACAAATTGATTCCTGAAATAATATGAAGAGAAAAAGTGAAAGCAATTTCCTCAGCACAACAGAAAACGGGAAACCAAGGAAGAATCCATAGTATATATTTCTAAATGTAAATACAGGAAATTGAAGGTTATATTGGATAATTCTAATGTCTGGAATTTTTAAACTTCTATTTGTGAACTTTAATGAAAAAAATGAAAATGCAAAGGCCTTATTTACTATGTAAAAAAAAAAAAAACAATTTATGAATGAAGGTACTGTTACCATGTTAGCCTGAAACTCCTGGGAATTATGTTTGTAACTGCTACTAATACTATTTACACTAATAATTACATACTTTACAAATAGGGTGCTATCAGCATATGTTTTCACCTTTTAATTTGATTGTGCTAATCATATAAAATTAGAGAATAAATCCTTTAATGATAACAGGTGTGCTTGTTAGCATGCTTAATGGGTATTTTGATTAGTTCATATCCAAAGTATGCAAACATTTTTGATTACCTGTATACAGTACAGCTTTATAGCAAAACTCTAAGATGAAGTCATAAAGAAATTCTGAATTGCAATTTGCAAAAAAAAATCCTTCAGGTTAAAGTAATACCTTTGAGGAAAGCAAAAAAAAATAAAAACTTCAGGCTGTTTCATACAGTTTAAATTCAGATACTGATTACCTACCTAGAAAATCTGTCAATATTCTCAGCAACCATAGATAAAAGTTTAGAATCCTATTTATTTATCTATTAACAATGGTATTCACAATACTTTGCATGTTTAACTTGAAAATGAGTAGTAAATTCAACAGGATTTTCAGCGTCACACAATTAGGTAATACTATTAATTCCTGTTGACAGTCAAAATTCTATAATGATTGGCTTTTCACTATGTTATATGAATAAATACTAAAGAAAATAAATACTCTATTCTTAAACATATTTCTATTTTATTTAAATAATACACTTTATACATTAATGTTTCTAAGCAATTTTGACTTTTTGGAAATATTTGTTTTTATGTCTTATGTGGTTATGAAATAATCTATAGAGGGAAGTGACAGGCTGACTGCTATTATAAAGCTATGCCTTTATTTCTATATTAAGCAACAATAGCTTTGCTTATTCTAAAACATCAATCTGTCAAATTCAGAAGTAAATTATTGCTGAAAAGTTATTTTTCCTTTTCTTTTCTCTCAAAAGCAGCATGTTAATTTTAAAAAGGATACAAAAAGTATATTACAAATGTTAAAACACACTGTATAGTGAATTGAACCACAGAAGAGAAACCTCTAATCCTATAAATAAGTACTCTTGACTGAGCTCTTACTTTGCACTAGATAATACAAGAAGATTTAAATCATTATGGAAAGTATATGAGATTGACTGTGATCAGATCCTGTTTTAGATTTCATTAATGATATGACAGTTGAGGTCCAAAGACATTGCCAAATGAAATCTCATTAATAAAGATCAAAAATGTGTTTTGATGTCCTAGTTATGTCTTTACTTGCTTTGTGACATGTAGAACTTTTCTCTCACATAAAATTCATTTACATAAAGTTTCTCAAATGTTAAATGGGCATAAAGTCGTCTATCTTTATTTCCAAAATTAGCAAATGTGTGGCTGAAATGCATAGCATGATCATGCATCATGGTTGAAGCCATTACTAGTCTCTTCTCCAGGAGAATTTTCCTAAGTTTTATAAAATCCCTAACCATGCCATATCTGCCAGTTAGAGATGAATTCCCTTATCTCTAAAATTAAAACAAATTGTAAACACATTTTTGTGCTTTCTTAAGAGGGGGGCAACAGATCATTTTCTAAATCAAAAGGGTTAAGTCCTTTGCCATAAAGCCCTACTGATTATGCTTCCACATACATTTGAACTGAAAATGTATGTCCTTATCACTGGGTTTTGTCTCAAGTTAATATTAGTTATCACAAAATGAAAATATGCTTACCATTATTACCACATGTTTGAAACCTGCTTATATTAAATTGTCAACTTTGAAAAAAGAATATTAAACAAAAAATCAAGTCAACAAAGTGAAATCCCAAAGACCTACACCAGGCAATCATATGCAGCAAAGCTCCAAACATTTTAAAGACAACCTAGGCCTGGAATTTCCACCTGGAGACTTTTGTATCAATGGTCAGGGCTTAGAACTTCTCCCCTTTTCCTCTCAGCTTCCTGGATATATGGCACTTTGTAATTCCAGTCTATCCCAAGAAATCCCAGGGTCTGCTGCTAACATTACATAAGTGCTGACAGCCTGAGAGCTATTTTTGAAATAAATGTGATACCTGGAGGCATCACAATCTCTGTCAAAGAAGTCTTACCAGGTTCTAATGGTAAGATGAGTTGTTTTTCTGATAATACATATGAAACTTTAGTGTCTAGATGGTATTGCCATTGTCCTAAATTAAAGTTTTATGTACTCTTATAAGATTTAAATGAATAATAAAAGGGAAATCTGTTTTAGGAAAGAGCTTCATATACAATCAACCTTATGTATTTTTGTATATTTATAGGTAAATGAGTGGCAAGAGAGGAATTTGAAACCTGATTGTGTTTTGTAAAGTTGCGAAAAGATTCAGGCCCTATCCAAGATCCACATTTAGCCTAATATGTTCCCTGGGAATTACCTCATGTGGAAAATCTCTTCCTCCCCTTGCTTACAGCTAGCTCTTCTTTCCACTCTCCCCCAGTCAGGCTTCCATATGTTCCATTTACCCTCTTGTAATTCCTGTGTTAGTAGAACTCATAATCCCAGAAAAAGTAATTTATCATTGCTGGCTTCACATTAGGAAGAAACTGCCTCCTAGAACTACTGTGGATGGATAATAAGCTCAGTTTTGACTTCCTGGGCAGTATTAAGAGTTTTATCAGAATTGCTATTCTTTATGGGCCTAAATTGATAATTTTTTAAATGAAGTATTGCATTTCCTTCATTCATTGCTATAAGAATAGTGTTGTATGAAATGCTGCTTTAGTAATATATTTCAACAGGAAGTTTATGTCCTAATAAAACGATGACAGTAAGACATGAATATCACATTGCTGAGTTTAATATGTCACAGTAAAACTAGAGTTAATACACTTGTCCTGTTCAGAAACAGAACAGAAACATGTGGGCAGACTTTAATCATTAAACTGTATTTATAATATTTTCTCTAAGAAAATGTGATGCATGTTTTAATAAGAAACAAGAGAGTTAACTTTTGAAAAATAAATATTTTATATATTGGAAATTGCAGTGCTGGAAAAAATATATTATTTCCAATATCATTAAGTAAATTAAAAACATATAAATATATCTTCATTATCTTTTAAATGTTTTAATTTTTCATAATCTTGTTTCCCAATTAGTTAATTAAAAAACTTTAATATGGCTAATATAGATATATTGAGATGTAAAAAAAATGGTAGCACTGAAACTATTATGGCTTGCCATCTAGCCATATAAGAGCAAAAGAGAAAAAAAATAAATAAACATTTTATTAATTGTTATACCAGGATTATTTTTTAAAAATATTTTTAAGTGAAAGTCTCAGTTGTTGAAAGCCACTTAAAGTCAGAAAAAGCCAAAAGTGTTACTTATATATTGTTTCCTTTTTATGTTAATGTCTGCCTCTATCATTACAACTACAGATTGATTGATTGATTGATTGATTGATCTTGGTGGTGCTGGAGATTGAACCCAGGGCCTTGTGTATGCAAGGCAAGCACTCTACCAACTAAGCTATATCACCAGCACCCCCAACTACCAATTTTTAAAAGGAATTCTGAATCTTCTGATCTATATATCTGTGTGCATACTTAATATAGTTTATAAACTCACCAAATTTTCATACATATTAAAATATTATGCTAATAAAAGTGATTGATTTATCTGAAATAA
This sequence comes from Marmota flaviventris, assembly GCF_047511675.1. Classification (NCBI taxonomy): domain Eukaryota; kingdom Metazoa; phylum Chordata; class Mammalia; order Rodentia; family Sciuridae; genus Marmota; species Marmota flaviventris. The sequence continues at coordinate 37,747,653 of NC_092498.1, forward strand.
TCATTTATATTTTGATAGGAAACTCATAATGGATATTCATAAGTACATATGTGTGTGGTTACATGAATGCAATCACATGCACAGATGTATACACACAAAGCTCCCATTATAATTTACAATGTTGTACATAGTTTTTCTTACTTGTTTCTCACAATGATATTATTGAAATTTCTCCAGAATTGAAAAAAATAATAATAACAATCTAGATACTAATACCGAAGTAAAGTGAAAGGCTTTCCTTGATAACAGTGATCTCACCATGATCATTTTGCTATTCTGTGATAAATTTTTTTTAAAAAAAATATAAGGCATTTAATGAATTATGTTGAGATATTGTAAGTAGCTTATCTACTTGCAGAAAAATTCAAATGAAACACTATAAATATGTTCATCAAGTTTAAAACAATGAAACAATGAAGTGAGAATTTAAACAAAGTGATGGATGAAAAATGTTACCAAACTGATATTGGGGAACTGATGGGGATGATCACTGAACAGAAGAACTGACTAGAAGGATTTACTGGCAATCTAGTTCAAGAATTGGTAAAATCAAAGGCAGGTTATCAAAAACTATTCTGAAAGACTTCCCCACCTTAGCAAGACCTGAGGAGTTTGACACTACTAGACCTGCATTACAAGGAATGACATTGCTAGCTAAATATCAACATAAAAGCATGGTAAGTGAGTAAATATAAAACTCACAGGCAAAGGCAAATGTATGTACAAATACTCTAATAGTGCTAAGTAAATAACTCTTAATTATTCTACAAAGTCAAAACACAAAAGTGGTTAAAGAATTATCTGAACAGATGAATTGATATACAATATAAAAGGATGCAAATTGCATATCATCAACATAAAATGGGCAGGAAGAAGTAATATTGTAGAGTTTTTACATGCAATGGAAGGTGTTATTAACTTAAAATGGACAGTCATCACTACAGGTTGCCTTATACAAGTCCCATAGCAAACCACAAAGAAAATACCTATAGGAGATTAATAAAAGAAAAACAAATGAAAGCACATTAACATAAAACATCAATGGGGTTGGGGATGTGGCTAAAGTGGTAGCAAGTTCGCCTGGCATGCACGGGACGCTGGGTTCGATCTTCATCACCACATAAAAATAAAATGAAGATGTTGTGTCCCCCCAAAACTAAAAATAAATATTAAAAAATTCTCTCTATCTCTCTCTCTCTTTCTCTCTGTAAAAAAAGTCAGAAAGACAGCAAGTGAGCAAAGAGAGAAAAACAGACTATCAACCAAATGGAAAATGATTAACAAAATGGCAAAAGTCTGCTCCTAACAATGAAGAATTATTTTAAAGGTAACTGAATTAAAATTCTCAATCAAAAGACAAATAGCTGAATTGAGTAACAAGAAAGGAAACCCAACCATATAATGTATACAGGAGACTTCCTTAAAATTTAATGCCATACATGAGATGAAAGAGAGGAATGGAAAGAGACAGAGTATGCAATTTGTAAACAGAAGAGAGCAGGTGTGAGTAGACCTTTATGACACAAAACTTGAAAATTGTAACTAGAATCAAAGAGTGATCTCATATAATAAAAGGGTCAATTCACAATTAAATGGACAAAATATAAATATTTATACACCTGATATCACCGAACAAACTATCTGAAAAAAAAAACACAAAACAACTGATAAAACTGATGAATAGACAGAAATGCAATAATTGTAGGAAATTCAATTCTTTTGATTATGTGTGGATCAACTAGACAGAAAATTAAATAAACTGCAGATATGATAATACTACAGATCAAATGGACTGGATTGATGTAGACAGCATTTCAGGAACAGTTGCAGAATACACAATCTCCTGGAACACATGGAACATTCTTTAGGGATAAACTACCTGTTTGGTCACAAAACAAGTCTTGTTTTGTTTGTTGATTTTGGTTTTTGGTACCAGGGATTGAACTCAGGGGCACTTAAACACTGAGCCATGTCCCCAACCCTTTTTTGTATTTTATTTTGAGACAGGGTCTCACTGAATTGCTTAGTGTCTCCCTAAATTGCTGAGGCTGGTTTTGAACTCTTGATCCTCCTGCCTCAGCCTCCTGAGCCACTGGGATTACAGCAATTCCATGACAAGACAAGTCTCAACAAAGTTGTTATAGAAATGATGCCTACTCTCAATTATGACCAAAATTAAACAATGTGATAAATTAGTAACAAAAGAAACATGTGACAGTTTGAAATATGTGAAAATTATGCAACAGATGGTTAAAAAACCAATGGAAATTAAAATGAAAGTTAAAAATGTTGAGGTACAAAAAACAAAAATGCAACTCACAAAAACTTACAGGATACAATAAAGCAATGCTAAGCAGGAAGTTTATAAGAACACTTCCATTAAAAAAGAAAAGAAAACAGGATTGAAAATAAACAGCTTCTCTTTTACCTCAAAATACTAGAAAGGGAAGACCAAACTAAACCCAGTTTTAGAAGGCAAAAAAATACAGATTCTAGCAGACCTAAATAAAGAGAATGAAAAACCATAGAAAATGTCAATGAAATTGACAGTTTTTTTTCCCCCAGAAAACATCAAAAAAAGTAGCTAGTATTATTAATAAAAAATAAATAAAATAAATGGAGAATTAAAACTGATGCCACAGAATAAAAAGGACCTTCAGAGACAAAGTGCATGACCTAAAATCAATACATAAATTCCTTGAAATATTCAACCTACCAGACTGAATCATGAAGAAATAGAAGACATGAACATATCTATAATGAGTAAGGAGACTGGATCAGAAATCAAAAGCCTCCCAAAAAATAATTCCTCAGGACTAGAGTACTACAGAGTACCAAACATTAAAAAGCAGAATTAATGTACATTAATCTGAACCTCTGCACAAATAATTTGAAACTCTTTTCATGATAACCTATACTGAAAACCACAAAATGATTCTTTTAAGGAAAAAAGAAAAAAATAAAGAATATGTGTGTGTATGTGTGTGTGTGTGTGTGTGTGTATGTGTGTATGTGTATCACTGAAATAAAATTCTTGGAGGGTTTAGGTGCAAAAAATCTCAAGAAAATACTAACATACCAAATACAATATCACATTAAAAGGTGATGAATCATGACCAAATATAATTTATCCCTTGGATAAAAGGATGGTTCCAGATAGTAAATATATTAATGAGCTATACTACATTAACAGAATAAAGGATATGTACTCGATAATCATATTCAACAGACGCAGAACAAAGTCTGATAAATATGACTTGTTTCATAATAAAGTCTCAACACACTGGCAATAGATGGAAATTACCTTAACATAATGAAAGCTGTATATAACAACCCCACAGGTGATAGTTACCATGGTGAAAAACCTAAAGCTTTTCCTACAAATCAGAAGGAGGTAAGGAAACAGACTTTCTCTACTTTTGTTCAACATTCTGGCAGTACTAGCAAGAACAATGAGGAAAGAAAACGAAGTAAAGCATATAAAAAATTGGACAGAAGGAAGTATGACTTCCTTTCCCTGCAGATGACATATCTTCTGTGAAGAAAACCATAAAGACCACATACACACACACACACACACACACACACACACACACTGGAACAAAATAGAAAGTCTAGAAAGAAACTCATGAATATAATGTCAAGTAATTCTTGACAAGTTTGCCTAGGATACAAAATGGGGAAAGGACAGGATCTTTCACAAATGATGATGAGAAAACTGGTTGTCCATATACTGAAGAATGGAACTAGACCTTATCTTACACCATATGTAAATATTAATTCAACACAGATCAATGACTTGAATAGGTCTTAATAAAAACCTACAAAACTATTTGAGAAAACCTACCAGAAAAGCTTCATGATATTGGTCTTGGCAGTTATTTTTTGGATATGACACCAAAAGCCCAAGCAACAAAAATAAAAGCAGATAAATGGGTTTATATCAAACTAAAACATACCTGCACAGCAAAGGAAAGAATTAGCAGAGTGAAAAGGTGATCAGTGTAAGGAGTGAAAATATTTGCAAAGCATATATCCAATAAGGGATTAGTATCAGAAATATATAATTAACTTATACAAATCAATAGCAAACAACTAAACAATTCAATAAAAAATGGCAAAAGACCTAAATAGATATTGTTCAAAAAAAGACATCCAAATGACAAATACATGAAAAAGAGTTCAACATCACTAATTATTAGGAAATAGGAAATAAAACCACAGTGAAATATCACCACACTGTTATGAGAATGGCTATTTCAGAGTGAGGTGGTGCTCGTGTAGATGTGGAGAAATTTGCTGTCCACACACTGATAATGGGCCTTTATTCACAAGAATAGAAATAAGGATCTGAATCACAAAATTCCATGCTTATATTATTATGTTAAAATGGATTTTACTGTCATGAATATCTAAAAAATATCAATAAAAATAAATTTAGAAATATGTCCTGATGGATTGATGGTTGATGTAAAATATAAAAAAGAAGGATCTGAAAGAGACACTCCAGCTCACTGTATCACTTGTCTCAATCACCAAGATGTGAAACAGCCTCAATGCTCATTTAGATGAATGAATAAAGAAAATGTGATGTATACATGCCAAGTAATATTGTTTAGCCTTTAAAATGTAGGGTTTTTCTGCCATATATGTCAACATAGATAAATTTTGAGAATATTCTAAGTGAGAGAAGCCATCTCAGAAGAACAAACATATGATTCTACTTACATGATTATTTTAAATAGTCAATTATATAGAAGTAAACAGTTGAATCATCATGCAGGTGGATGGGTGAAAGGGGAAACAGCAAGTTGATATGCAAAAATAGAGTTTTGGTTATGCAAAAGTTTAAGATTTAGAAGTATACTGTTTTGGTCAGCCTTTTCATTGCTCTGACCAAAAAAAAAAAAAAAAACCTGACAAAAACTATTTTAGAGGAGGAAAAGTTTATTTGGTGCTCAACTGTTTCAGAGATACCAGATAGCTGACTCCATGGCTTTAAACACAAGAGGAGGCTTTGCTGAAGTGTGTGGAGCAGAAAAGCAGCTCAGGACACAACAATCAGGAAACAGAGAGAGATTTGACAAGACAAACAAAACTGACACCTTACCACAGGCAAAATACAAACCCAAAGACAAGCCCCAATAACCCTCCTCCTCCAGCCACATACTATCTGCCCACAGCTACCACCCAGTTAATCACTATCAGGTGATGAATGCACTGATTAGGTTCAGGTTTTCATAATCCAATCTTTTCAACTCTAAGCTTTTGTGCATTGTCTTACACATGAGTTTTTTTGAGGATAACTCATATCGAAACCATAACATATGCTGTATAATATAGTGTCTACAGTTTACAGTACTGTACTGTAGGCTTGAATATGTGAGAGAGTAGATGTTAAATTGTTTTCTCACCATAATAAGAAACTCTGAAAGATGATCATGTGGATTTTTTTCCTTCATGCTATTTATGTAGTGTATGACACGTGTGGATTTTCATATGTTGAAACACTCTTGTATTCCTGACATATATCCCACTTGATTGCTATGTTTAATCCTCTTACTGTGCTACTGGAATAGGTTTGCCAGTATTCTTTGAGGATTTTTGCATCTAGATTCATAAGGTATATTCATCTGTAGTTTTCTTGTGATATCTTTATCTGATTTTGATATCAAAGCACTGATGGCCTTTCAGAATTAGTGAGGAAGTGCTCCTTCTACTATTATGTTTTGAAAGAGTTTGTGAAGGATTAATGTTAATATGTCTTCAAGTGATTGTTATAATTCACTAGTTACATCTATTTATTATAATTATTTTCAGATTTCTATTTCTTCAGTATGTTTTCAAAGTTTGTTTATTTATAGAAATGTGTTCATTGTGTCTTGATTATCTAATATTATCAGTGTACAATTATTAAAACTACTCTTCTATTATCCTTTTTTATTTTTGTGACAACTGTGATAATCTCAATTTTATTTCAGTAATTTGAGTTTTTTTCTTTTTTCAATCTACCTAGCTTGTCAACTTTGTCTTTTCAAAACACCTATTTCTAGTTTCTCTATTCTGTATATACTTTATCTCTAATCTTTATCACTTAATTCCTCCTAACTTGGGGTTAGCTTGCACTTTTTCATTGTTATTATTTGGTTTCACTTCATCATTAGATGTGAACATGTTTATGATTATTATCTTTCTTAATTGACACTTTTATAAACATATAATGTCTCTCTTTGTCTTCCATAACAACCGTTTTTGGGGGTTGGGTACCAGGGATTGAACTAATGGGTACTCCACCATTGAGCCACATCCCCAGCCCTATTTTGGATTTTATTTAGAGACAAGATCTCACTGAGTTGCTTAACACCTTGCTTGTGCTGTGGCTGGCTTTGATCTCACAATGCTCCTGACTCAGCTTCCTGAGCTGATGGGATTACAGGCATGTGCCAATGAGCCAGGCTGCTTGTAACAACTTTTAAATCTATTTTATTATTCCCAGTTCAACTGTTTTGGGAAGGATTTTTGTCCTTTCATTTATATTTGCATCTCAAGGAAATCTCTGGTATCATGGAGTTAGATCTTAGTTATTATAATATTTTTTTAACTCTGCCTTTTTATTAGAAAGATTAGACTACTTATATTTAAAACAATTACATAGAAGGAAGGAATTATTTATTCCACTTTGATATTTGCCTTATACTTTTTATTGTCTCAATTTCTTCATTAGTAGATCCAACCACACCTGCCTTTGCAGGGCCCAGGCATAGAGCAGGCCGGATCCACCCCTTTCCCTGCAGGGCACACACTCACCAGAGCCTAGTCTTTGGTGCAGGACTGCCCATTCAGACCAGTGGACTACAGCAGGAGACGAGATCCATCCCAGATGACTCACAACAGCTCACACAGGATCCAGGATTTCACTAGGCCCAGTTCACCTCTCCCCCAGCAGGGCAGACACTCCAAAGCTTAGCCTTTGGTGCAGGACCACCCCTTCCTTCCAGCAGACTACCACAGGAGGTCAAGCCCAGCAGCCCAGATCTACCTACTCCAACTTACTCAGATCCCAGACACAGGATGCAGTAGGATCCATTGAGGGATACCAGCAGAGTTTGGAAGTCCAACATCAAGGTAAGGTACAGACAATCTGCACAGGTACTTCAATAATACAGGAAAGAAACTGTAATATCTCAGGTTCACACTGCAAGAAAGGAAGACACATAGACAACATGAAAAAAACAAGGGAGGAAAGTGCCCCAAACAAACCAGGACACTATAATAACAGAACCCATGGACAACAAAGTTGATGAAATGTCAGAGAAGGTGTTCAGAGGTTCATAATTAAAATAATATTTGAATTAAAGAATCACCTAAATGAGCAAATACAAGCAAAAATTGATCACTCCAACAGTGAGATAAGAGAGCAAATACAAATAGCAAAAGATTACTTCAAGAGAGAGATAAGACTCTCAAAAAAAAGTCAGAAATCCTTGAAATGAAGGATACAATAAATCTAATAAAAAACTCAATAGAAAGCATAACCAACAGAACAGATTACTTGAAAGAAAGAACATCAGATAATAAAGACAAAGTATACAATCTGGAAAATAAAGTTGATCACACAGTGAAGAAAGTTAGGAACCATGGCAGAACATCCAAGGATAATGGGACAGCATCAAAAGACCAAATGTAAGAGTTATTGGGATAGAGGAAGGCACAAAGTTTCAAACCAAAGGAATGTACAATCTCTTCAATGAGATAATATCAGAAAAATTACCAAGCATGAAGAATGAATTGGGAAACCAAATACAAGAGGCTTATAGAAAACCAAATGTACAAAATTACAAAGATCTACACCCAAGTCACATTATAATGGAAATTTCCAGCATACAGAATAAAGATAGAATCTTAAAAGCGGCAAGAGAGGAATCAGATCACATTATAAGAGGAGACCAATTTGTATCTCAGCAGATTTTTCAACCCACACCCTCAATGACAAGAGATCCTGGGAACACATATACCAAGCTCTGAAAGAAAATGGATGACAACCAAGTTTCTTATATCTAGCAAAACTAAGTTTTAGATTTGATGATGAAATAAAAACCTTCCATGATAAACACAAGTTAAACAAATTTACAACTAGAAAGCCTGCACTACAGAACATCCTCAGCAAAATATTCCATGAAGAGAAAATGAAAAACAATGATGAAAATCAGCAGAGGGAGGGATTACACTAAAGGAAAATCTAATCAGAGGAGAAACCAAGTCACGTTAAATACCAAAAATAAACAAAAATGGCTAGAAATACAAATCATGTATCAATAATAACCCTAAAATCATCAAAGACATAGATTAGCAGATTAGATAAAAACAAAAACAAAAACAAACAAACAAACAAACAAAAAACAATATGCTGCCTCCAAGAGACTGATCTCATAGATAAAAAACATTCATAGACTAAAGGTGACGGGTTGGGAAAAATCATACCACTCACATGGACTGCAGAAGCAAGCAGGGGTTTCATCCTCATATCAAATAAAGTAGACTTCAAACAAAAGTCAATCAAAAAGAATAAATAAGGGCATTACATACTGCTCAAGGGAACCATACACCAACAAGACTTAATAAGTATAAATATATATACCCCAAACAACTGAGCAGCTATGTTCATCAAACAAACTCTTCTCAAGTTCAAGAGTCAAATAGACCAAAACACAATAATTTTGGGTGACTTCAGCACCCCTCTTTCATCACTAGATAGATCTTCCAAACAAAAGCTAACAAAGAAACTGTAGGATGCAATAATACAATCAATAACTTAGACTTAACTGACATATATAGAATATTCCAACCTTCATGGAGAGAATATACTTTCTCTAAAATAGACCATATACTATGCCACAAAGGAACTCTTAGTAAATATAAAAAAGTAGAGATACTGCCCTGCATTCTATCAGATCATAATGAGATGAAATTAGAAATCAATGATAAAATAAGAAATAAAATCCACCCTAACACCTGGAGACTAAGTAATATGCTACTGAATGAACAATGGGTTACTGAAGACATCAAGGAGGAGATTAAAAATTTTGGAAGTGAGAACACAGATACAACATATAAAAATCTCTGGCTATGAAAGCAATTCTAAGAGGAAAATTCATTGCATGGAGTTCATTCCTTAAAGAAGAAAAAGTTAACAGATAAATGACTGAACACTACATCTCAAAGCCCTAGAAAAAGAAGAACGAATCAATACCAAAAACAGCAGAAGACAGGAAATAATTAAAATCAGAGCTGAAATCAATGAAATTGAAACAAAAGAAAAAAATTGAAAAAAATGACAGAACAAAAAGTTGGTTCTTTGAAAAAATAATTTAAAATTGACTGACCCTTAGCCATGCTAATGAAGAGATGGAAAGAGAAAACTCAGATTACTAGCATACATGATGAAAAAGGAAATATCACAACAGACACTACAGAAATACAGACGATAATTAGAAATTATTTTGATAACTTGTACTCAAATAAAATACAAAATAAATTTCTAGAGTCATATAATTTGCCCAAATTGAATCAGGATGATATACACAATTTAATTAGATCAATTTCAAGTGATGAGATAGCATATGCCATCAAAAGTCTACCAACCAAGAAAAACCCAGGACCAGATGGATACACAGCAGAGTTCTACAAGACCTTTAAAGAAGAACTAATACCAGTACTCTCAAATTTATTTCAGGAAATAGAAAAAGAGGCAGCACTTTCAAACTCATTCTATGAGGCCAATATCACTGATTCCAAAACCAGGCAAAGATATGTCAAAAAAAGACAACTTCACACCAATATCTCTGATGAACATAGTTGCAAAAATTCTCAATAAAATTCTGGCAAATCAAATACAGAAACATATAAAAAAGATCATGCACCATGATCAAGTGGGATTCATCCCAGGAATGCATGTTTGGTTCAACATATGGAAATCAATAAATGTAATGCATCACATCAATAGACTTGTAAATAAAATCATAGAATCATCTCAATAGACACAGAAAATGCACTTGACAAATTAGAGTATCCCTTTATGTTCAAAACACTAGAAAAACTAGGGATAACACAAACATATCTCAACATCATAAGGGCTATCTATGCTAAGTCCTAAGCCAACCTCATTATAAACAGAGTAAAATTGAAGGCATTCCCTCTAAAAACTGGAACAAGACAGGGATGCACTCTTTCACCACTTCTATTTAACATAGTTCTTGAAACACTGGCCAGAGCAATTAGACAGATGAAAGAAATTAAAGGGATACCCTTAGGAAAAGAAGAATTCAAATTGGCACTATTTGATGATGACATGATTCTATACCTGAAGACACTAAAAGTTCCACCATAAAAATTCTAGAACTAGTAAATGAATTAAGCAAAGTAGCAGGATATAAAATCAACACCCATAAATCAAAGGCATTTCAGTATATCAGTGACAAATCCTCAGAAAGGGAATTGAGGAAAACTGCTACCTACATTCTTAATAGGCTCTAAATACATACATACATACATACATACATACTTGGGAATCAACTTAATGAAAGAGGTGAAAGATTTATATAATGAAAATTACAGAACCCTAAAGAAAGAAGTCAAAGTAGAACTTAGAAGATGGAAAGATCTACCTTGCTCTTGTATAGACAGAATTAATATTATCAAAATGACCATATTTCCAAAAGCACTATACAAATTTAATGCAATTCTGATTAAAATTCCAATGACATTCCTCATAGAAATAGAAAAGGCAATCATGGAATTCATTAGGAAAAATAAGAGACACAGTATAGCTCAAGCAATCCCTAGCAGGAAAAGTGAAGCAGGTGACACCACTATACCATACATTAAACTATACTACAGAGCAATAGTAACAAAAACACCTTGTTATTGGCACCAAAAGAGACTGGTAGAGCAATGGTACAGTATAGAGGACACAGAGACTAACCCACAAAACTACAATTATCTTATATTAGACAAAAGGGCCAATAACATGCATTGGAGAAAAGATAGTCTCTTCAACAAATTGTGCTGGGAAGACTGGAAATCCATATGCAACAAAGTGAAATTAATTCCCTATCTCTCACCATGCACAAAACTCAACTCAAAATGGATCAAGGACTTAGGAATACAATCATCTAACAGAAGAAAAAGTAGGCCCTAATCTCCATTATGTGGGATTAGGCTCCAACTTCCTTAATAAGACTCCTGTGGCACAATAATTAAAAGCAAGAATCAATAAATGGAATGGATTCAAACTAAAAAGCTTCTTCTCAGCAAAAGAAATAATCTGTGATGTGAATAAGAAGCCTACATGTTGGAAGCAAATCTTTACCCCTCACAGATAAGATAGAGTACTAACCTCTAGGGTATATAAAGAACACAAAAAGCTAAACACCAAAAAACCCCACAAATAACCCAATCAATAAATGGGCCAAGGACCTGAAGAGACACTTCTCAGAAGCGATATACAATCAATCAACCAATATATGAAAAAAAGTTTATCATCTCTAGCAATTAGAGAAATCCAAACCAAAACCACTCTAAGATTTCATCTCACTCCTGTCAGAATGGCACCTATTATGCATACACACAACAATAAGTGTTGGCGAGGATGTGGAGAAAAAGGTACACTCATACACTGCTGGTGGGACTGCAAATTGGTGCAGCCAATATGGAAAGCAGTATAAAGATTTCTTCGAAAATTGGGAATGGAACCACCATTTGACCCAGCTGTATCTCTCCTCAGTCTATACCCAAAGGACTTACAAACAGCATACTACAGGGACACAGCCACATCAATGTATATAGCAGCACATTTCACAATAGCTAAACTGTGGAATCAACCTAGATGCCCTTCAATAGATAAATGGTTAAAATAAATGTGGCATATATACACAATGGAATATTACTCAGCAATGAAAGAGAATAACATCAAGGCATTTGCAGATAAATGGATGGAGTTAGAGAAGGTAATTCTAAGTGAAGTTAGCCAATCCCAAAAAACCAAATGCCGAATGTTTTCGTTGATATAAGGAGGCTGAGTCATAGCAGGATATGGAGCGAGAGCATGAGAAGAATAGACAAACTCTAGATAGGGCAAAGGGGTTGGAGAGGAAGGAATGGGGCATGGGGTTATTAATGACAGTGGAATGTGATGATCATTATTATCTAAAGTACAGGTATGAAGACACGAATTGGTGTGAGTATACTATGTATACATCCAGAGATATAAAAAAAGTGCTCTATATGTGTAATAAGAATTGTAATGCTGTCATATATAAATAACAAAAATTTCTTCATTAGTACTTTCTTTTGAGTTAAACTGAGTTTTTATAAAATGCTATTTTAAATTTTTATTTATTTATTTTAATTAGGTATATATGAAAGCAGAATGCATTTTGATCCACTGTACAAAATTGCAGAACAACATTCCATTTCTCTGGTTGTACACAATGTAGCATTGCACCATATGCGCAGTCATACATGTACACAGCATAATGATGTCCATCTCATTCCATCATCTTTCAGGCCTCCATGACATTTCCCTCTCCCCCCACTTTTCCAAAGTTTCTCCATTTTTCCCATGCTCCCCATTATGATTGAGCATCCACTTATCAGAGAGACCATTCCACCTTGGTTTTGGGGGGATTGGCTTACTGTGCTTAGTATCATATTCTCCAACTCCATCCATTTACCTGCAAATGTCATGATTTTATTCTCTTTTAATACTGAGTAATATTTTATTGTGTACATATATGACAGTTTTTTTTTACCCATTAATCTATTAAAAGACATCTAGGTTGCTTCTACAGTTTAGCCCTTGTGAATTATTGAGCTGCTATGAACATTGATGTGACTGTGCTATTACAATGTGCTGATTTTAATTCCTCTGGGTATAGACTGAGGAGTGGAATAGCTGTGTCAAATGTTGGTTCCATTCCAAGTTAGGAATCTCCATACTGCTTTCCAGATTGGTTGTACCAATTTGGAGTCCCACCTGCAATGTATGAGTGTGCCTTTTCCACCACATTCTTTTCAACACTTATTGTTGTTTGTGTTCTTGATAACTGCCATTCTGACTGGGATGGGGGGAAATCTGATAGTAGTTTTGATTTGCATTTCTGTAATTACTAGAGATGTTGAACATTTTTTCATATACTTGTTGGTTGATTGTATATGTTCTGAGAAGAGTCTGTTCATCTCCTTAGCCCATATATTGATTGTTTTTTTTATTTGTTTTTTTTTTTTTTTTTTGGTGTTAAATTTTTTTGAGTTGTTTTTGGAGATTAGTGCTCTATCCGAAGTGCATATGGCAAAAATTTGGTCTCAAAAAGTAGGCACTCTCTTCACCTCATTGATTGGTTCTTTGGCTGAGAAGAAGCTTTTTAGTTTGAGTCAATTCCATTTATTAATTCTTGATTTTATTTCTTGCACTTTCAGTGTCTTGTTAAGGAAGTTGGGGCCTAACCCGACATGATGAAGATTTGGGCCTACTTTTTCCTCTATTAGGCACAGGATCTCTGGACTAATTCCTAGGTCCATGATCCACTTTGAGGTTTTTTTTTTTTAATTTTTTTATTGTTGGTTGTTCAAAACATTACATAGTTCTTGATATATCATATTTCACACTTTGATTCAAGTGGGTTATGAGCTCCCATTTTTACCCCGTATACAAATTGCAGAATCACATCAGTTACACATCCATTGATTTACATATTGCCATACTAGTGTCTGTTGTATTCTGCTGCCTTTCTTATCCTCTACTATCCCCCCTCCCCTCCCCTCCCCTCCCCTCTTCTCTCTCTACCCCCTCTACTGTCATTCATTTCTCCCCCTTGTATTATTTTCCCCTTTCCCCTCACTTCCTCTTGTATAAAATTTTGTATAACCCTGAGGGTCTCCTTCCATTTCCATGCAATTTCTCTTCTCTCTCCCTTTCCCTCCCACCTCTCATCCCAGTTTAATGTTATTCTTCTTCTCATGCTCTTCATCCCTACTCTGTTCCCAGTTACTCTCCTTATATCAAAGAAGACATTTGGCATTTGTTTTTTAGGGATTGGCTAGCTTCACTTAGCATAATCTGCTCTAATGCCATCCATTTCCCTGCAAATTCTATGATTTTGTCATTTTTTAATGCAGAGTAATACTCCATTGTGTATAAATGCCACATTTTTTTTATCCATTCGTCTATTGAAGGGCATCTAGGTTGGTTCCACAGTCTTGCTATTGTGAATTGTGCTGCTATGAACATCGATGTAGCAGTGTCCCTGTAGCATGCTCTTTTTAGGTCTTTAGGGAATAGACCACGAAGGGGAATAGCTGGGTCAAATGGTGGTTCCATTCCCAGCTTTCCAAGAAATCTCCATACTGCTTTCCAAATTGGCTGCACCAATTTGCAGTCCCACCAGCAATGTACAAGTGTACCCTTTTCCCCACATCCTCGCCAGCACTTGTTGTTGTTTGAATTCATAATGGCTGCCAATCTTACTGGAGTGAGATGGTATTTTTGGGTGGTTTTGATTTGCACTTCACTGACTGCTAGAGATGGTGAGCATTTTTTCATGTACTTGTTGATTGATTGTATGTCCTCCTCTGAGAGGTGTCTGTTCAGGTCCTTGGACCATTTGTTGATTGGGTTATTTGTTATCTTATTGTCTAATTTTTTGAGTTCTTTGTATACTCTAGATATTAGGGCTCTATCTGAAGTGTGAGGAGTAAAGATTTGTTCCCAGGTGTAGGCTCCCTATTTACCTCTCTTATTGTTTCTTTTGCTGAGAAAAAACTTTTTAGTTTGAGTAAGTCCCATTTGTTGATTCTAGTTATTAATTTTGTGCTATGGGTGTCCTATTGAGGAATTTGGAGCCCGACCCCACAGTATGTAGATCGTAGCCAACTTTTTCTTCTATCAGACGCCGTGTCTCTGATTTGATATCAAGCTCCTTGATCCATTTTGAATTAACTTTTGTGCATGGCGAGAGAAAGGGATTCAGTTTCATTTTGTTGCATATGGATTTCCAGTTTTCCCAGCACCATTTGTTGAAGATGCTATCCTTCTTCCATTGCATGCTTTTATCCCCTTTATCAAATATAAGATAGTTGTAGTTTTGTGGATTGGTTTCTGTGTCCTCTATTCTGTACCATTGGTCCACCCACCTGTTTTGGTACCAGTACCATGCTGTTTTTGTTACTATTGCTCTGTAGTATAGTTTGAAGTCTGGTATCGCTATACCGCCTGATTCACACTTCCTGCTTAGCATTGTTTTTGCTATTCTGGGTCTTTTATTTTTCCATATGAATTTCATGATTGCTTTCTCTATTTCTACAAGAAATGCCATTGGGATTTTGATTGACATTGCATTAAACCTATAGAGAACTTTTGGTAGTATCGCCATTTTGATGATGTTAGTTCTGCCTATCCATGAACAGGGTATATTTTTCCATCTTCTAAGATCTTCTTCTATTTCTCTCTTTAGGGTTCTGTAGTTTTCATTGTATAAGTCTTTCCCCTCTTTTGTTAGGTTGATTCCCAAGTGTTTTATTTTTTTTTTTTGAGGATATTGTTAATGGAGTGGTTGTCCTCATTTCCATTTCAGAGGATTTGTCGCTGATATACAGGAATGCCTTTGATTTATGCATGTTGATTTTATAGCCTGCCTCTTTGCTGAATTCATTTATTAGCTCTAATAGTTTCTTTGTAGAGCCTTTTGGGTCTGCTAGATATAGAATCATGTCATCACCAAATAGTGATAATTTAAGTTCTTCTTTTCCTATTTTTGTGCCTTAATTTCTTTTGTCTGTCTAATTGCTCTGGCCATTGTTTCGAGAACTATGTTGAACAGAATTGGATAGAGAGGGCATCCCTGTCTTGTTCCAGATTTTAGAGGGAATGCCTTCAGTTTTTCTCCATTCAGAATGATGCTAGCCTGAGGCTTAGCATAGATTGCTTTTACAATATTGGTATGTTCCTGTTATCCCTAGTTTTTCTAGAGTTTTGAACATAAAGGGATGCTGTACTTTGTCGAATGCTTTTTCCGCATCTATCGAGATGATCATATGGTTCTTATTTTTAAGTCTATTGATGTGTTGAATAATATTTATTGATTTCCATATATTGAAACAGCCTTGCATCCCAGGGATGAATCCTACTTGATCATGGTGCACAATTTTTTTGATATGTTTTTGTATCCGATTCTCCAGAATTTTATTGAGGATTTTTGCATCTAGGTTCATTAGAGATATTGGTCTGTAGTTTTCTTTCTTTGAAGTGTCTTTGTCTGGTTTAGGAATCAGGGTGATGTTGGCCTCATAGAATGAATTTGGAAGTTCTCCCTCTTTTTCTATTTCCCGAAGTAGCTTGAAAAGTATTGGTATTAGTTCCTCTTTAAAGGTTTTGTAAAACTCTGCTGTATACCCATCCGGTCCTGGGCTTTTCTTAGTTGGTAGTCTTTTGATGGTTTCTTCTATTTCCTCAATTGATATTGGTCTGTTTAGGTTGTCTATATCCTCCTGACTCAATCTGGGCAGATCATATGACTTAAGAAATTTATCAATGCCTTCACTATCTTCTAATTTATTGGAGTGTAAGGATTCAAAATAATTTCTAATTATCTTCTGTATTTCTGAAGTGTCTGTTGTGATGTTGCCTTTTTCATCCCGTATGCTAGTAATTTGAGTTCTCTCTCTTCTTCTCTTCGTTAGCATGGCTAAGGGTCTGTCGATTTTATTTATTTTTTCAAAGAACCAACTTTTAGTTTTGTCAATTTTTTCTATTGTTTCTTTTGTTTCGATTTCATTAATTTCAGCTCTGATTTTAATTATTTCTTGCCTTCTGCTTCTTTTGCTGTTGTTTTGCTCTTCTTTTTCTAGGATTTTGAGATGAAGTATGAGATCATTTATTTGTTGGTTTTTTCTTTTTTTAAGGAATGAACTCCAAGCAATGAATTTTCCTCTTAGAACTGCTTTCAATGTGTCCCATAGATTCCAATATGTTGTGTCTGTGTTTTCATTTATCTCTAAGAATTTTTTAATTTCCTTCTTGATGTCTTCTATAACCCATTGATCATTCAGTAACCTATTGTTCATTCTCCAAGTGATGCATGATTTTTCCTTCCTTCTTTTATCATTGATTTTCAGTTTCATTCCATTATGATCAGAGAAGATGCATGGTATTATCTCTATTCCTTTATATTGTCTAAGAGTTGCCCTGTGACATAATAGATGATCTATTTTTGAGAAGGATCCATGTACTGCTGAGAAAAAAGTGTAACTGTTTGATGTTGGGTAGTATATTCTATATATGTCAATTAAGTCTAGGTTATTAATTGTGTTATTGAGTTCTATAGTTTCCTTATTTAACTTTTGTTTGGAAGATCGCCCAGTGGTGAGAGAGGTGTGTTGAAGTCTCCCATGATTATTGTATGGTGGTCTATTAGACTCTTGAACTTGAGAAGAGTTTGTTTGATGAACATAGCTGCACCATTGTTTGGGGCATATATATTTATGATTGTTATGTCTTGTTGGTGTATGGTTCCCTTGAGCAGTATGTAGTGTCCCTCTTTATCCCTTTTGATTAACTTTGGCTTGAAATCTATTTTATTTGATATGAGTATGGACACTCCTGCTTGTTTCCGAAGTCTATATGAGTGATATGATTTTTCCCAACCTTTCACCTTCAGCCTATGTATGTCTTTTCCTATCAAATGCGTCTCCTGTAGGCAGCATATTGTTGGGTCTTGTTTTGTGATCCATTCTACTAGCCTGTGTCTCTTAATTGGTGAGTTTAAGCCATTAACATTTAGGGTTATTATTGAGATATCGGTTGTTCTTCCAGCCATATTTGTTTATTTATGTTACTTAACATGGTTTGTTTTCCTCTTTGATTATTTTCCCCCCTTTAGTTTCCTACCTCCCACTGTTGGTTTTCATTGTTATTTTCCATTTCCTCTTCCTGTAATGTTTTGGCGAGGATGTTTTGAAGAGATGGTTTTCTAGCTGCAAATTCTTTTAACTTTTGTTTATCGTGGAAGGTTTTAATTTCATCTTCCATCCTGAAGCTTAATTTCGCTGGATACACAATTCTTGGTTGGAACCCATTTTCTTTCAGTGTTTGAAATATGTTATTCCAGGATCTTCTAGCTTTCAGAGTCTGTGTTGAAAGATCAGCTGTTATCCTGATTGGCTTACCCCTAAATGTAATCTGCTTCCTTTCTCTTGTAGCTTTTAAAATTCTCTCCTTATTCTGTATGTTAGGCATCTTCATTATAATGTGTCTAGGTGTGGATCTCTTATGATTTTGCACATTCAGCGTCCTGTAGGCTTATAAGATTTGGGATTCTGTCTCATTCTTCAAGTCTGGGAAGTTTTCTCGTATTATTTCATTAAATAGATTGCTCATTCCTTTGGTTTGAACGTCTATACCTTCCTGTATCCCAATGACTCTTAAGTTTGGTCTCTTTATGTTATCCCATATTTCTTGGATGTTCTGCTCATGGTTTCTTAACAGTCTCGCTGAGCTGTCTATGTTCTTTTCAAGTTGAAATACTTTGTCTTCATTGTCTGATGTTCTATCTTCTAAGTGTTCTACTCTGCTGGTAGTATTCTCAGTTGAGTTTTTAAGTTGGTTTATAGCTTCCTGCATTTCTAGGATTTCTGTTTGCTTGTTTTTTATAACCTCTATCTCCCTGTATATTTGATCTTTTGCTTCTTGGATTTGTTTATGTAATTCATTGTTGAAGTGATCTTTCATTGTCTGATTTTGCTGTCTGATGTCTTTCTTGAGACTCCAGATCATCTGAAGCATGTATATCCTGAATTCTTTATCTGACATTCCATCTGCTACAGATATTTCCTCTTCTAACGTTGAGTTGACCTGCATTGCTTGTGGTCCTTTCTTTCCTTGTCTCTTCATACTGTTCGCATTTCTTTCTGCTTGGTGAAACTGTTGTGCTATTGAATTTTCCCCCTATATATTTATATTGCTCTTGTATAGTTGCAAAGTCTCCCTCGCAGGCGCTGGCGGCGGCTCTGCCCCTCCTCCAATTGGGGCAATGTGCCTCCCATGCCGGCAGGCCGCTGGGCCTGTTCTGCCATTCGGTAGCAGGTTCGCCTACCTTGCAGGCGCAGGCGGTGGCTCTGCCCCTCTGCGGGCCGCTGGGCTTGTTCGGACGGTGGTCGCAGTTCTGCCTACTTTGGAGGCGCGCAGGGGGTGGTGGCGGCTCTACCCTTCCGCAGTCTGCTGGGCCTGTTCTGTCTGTCGGTTGCAGGTCTGGCCTGTTCTGTTGGTGGTTGCAGGTCCACCTACCTTGCAGGCGCGTGGGGCAGCTCTGCCCCTCCGTGGGATGCTGGGCCTGTTCTGCCAGTGGGTCACAGGTCTGCCTATCTTGCAGGCGTGGCTGGCAGCTCTGCCCCTCCGCGGGCCACTGGGCCTGTTCTGTGGGTGGTCACAGTTCCGCCTACCTTGCAGGCGCGGGGTGAGGGGGCGGCTCTGCCCCTCAGCATGCCACTGGGCCTGTTCTGTGGGTGGTCACAGTTCCACCTACCTTGCAGGCGCGGGGGGAGGGGGCGGCTCTGCCCCTCAGCAGGCCGCTGGGCCTGTTCTGTGGGTGGTCACAGTTCCGCCTACCTTGTAGGCATGGGGGGAGGGGTGGCTCTCTGGGTTTATTTTTGTGCATGATGAGACAGGGGCTTATTTTCATTTTGCTGTATATGGATTTCTAGTTCTCCCAGAACCATATATGGAAGAGGCTATCTTTTCTCCAATGTATGGTTTTGGTGCCTTTGTCTTGTATGAGATAAGTGTATTTATGTAGGTTTGTCTCTGTGTCTTCTACTCTGTACCATTGATCTACATGTCTATTTTAGTGCCAATACCATACCATTTTTTAATTATAGTAGGGTAGTTTAATTTAAGATCTGATATTGTGATGCCTCCTGCTTCACTCTTCTTGCTAAGGATTGCTTTGGCTATTCTGGGTCTCTTATTTTTCCAAATAAATTTCATGATTGCTTTTTCTATTTCTATAAGGAATGTTTTTGGTATTTTAATTGGAATCACATTGAATCTGTATAGTGCTTTGGGTGGTATAGCCATTTTGACAATGTTGATTCTGCCTATCCAAGAGCAAGGGAGATCTTTCCATCTTCTAAAGTCTACTTAAATTTATTTCTTTAGTGTTCTGTAGTTTTCATTGTAGAGGTCTTTTACCTCTTGTGTAAGTTGATTCCCAAGAATTTTATTTATGTTTTTTTTGAGGCTATTGTAAATGGCGTAGTTTTCCTAATATCTCATTTAGAAGATTTGTCATGTATGTACATAAATGCATTTGATTTATGGGTATTGATTTTATATTCCTATACTTTCTGAATTCCTTTATTAATTCTAGAAGTTTCCTGGTGGAGTTTTCTGGATCCTCTAAGCATAGAATCATGTTGTCAGCAAATAATGATAGTTTTAGTTCTCATTTTCCTATTCATATCCTTTTAATTTCTTTCATCTGTCTAACCGCTCTGGTAATATTTGAAGGACTATGTTGCATAGAAGTGGTGAAAGAGGGCATCGCTGTCTTGCTCCAGTTTTTAGAAGGAATGCTTCCAATTTTTCTCCATTTAGAATGATGTTGGCCTTAGGTTTAGTATAGACAGTTTTTACAATGTTGAGGTATGTTCCTACTGTCTCTAGTTTCCTAGTGTTTGGAACATGAAAGTGTGTTGTATTTTGTCAAGTGCTTCCTCTGTATCAATTGATATAATCATATGATTCTTATCTTTAATTCTATTGATGTGATGAATTATATTTATTGATTTCCATATGTTGAACCAAACTTGCATCAGTGGAAGAACCCCACTTATCATGGTCCACTATTTTTTAAATATATTTTTGTATGCTATTTGTCAGAATTTTATTTAGAATATTGCATCAATGTTCATCAGGGTTATTGGTCTAAAATTTTCATTTCTTGATGTGTCTTTGCCTAGTTTTGGAATCAGGATGATACTAGTTACATAGCATGAGTTCATAAGGGTCCCCTCCAGCATACTATTTTAATTCTCTTCTCCATATTTTTTCTCAAAGTATATTTCACTTTTTTAAAATTACTCCCTGGGGCTTAGGATTAGAATGATTTTTATTACCATCAAATGGAATCCATATGAAATTATCAATATGAAATATCTGTTCTTTTACATTTTCATCCCTACTACTCACATTGACATTCTCACAAATCATATCTTTACATATTTTCTGATTATTGATATTGACTAATAATTATTTGTATATATTTGACTTTAGATAATATAGAAAAAAATAGAAAAATGACAAATTAAAAAATGTAACATTGTTGGTTTTATATCTATCTGTGTAGTTTCTTTATTACTGATTTTTCTTCCTTGGATGGGTACACATTACTCTATAGTTTCGTTTCCCTGATCCTGAAGGATGCTTTTAGTAGTTTTTTGAATGACAAAACTACAGATGCTCTCTTTCTGTTTTTGTTATCTAAGAATTTCTTACTAACCACTATACTTTTGAGAGATTGTCTTGTGAAATATAGTATGTATTGAGTGTGATACTTTGTGAACTTAAAACAATAGTTTTCTTTAATGCCAATACATACCTCAGGGGGTTAATTTTATTTTCAATAGATTATTAATATCTTCTATAAAATAAGTGACACACACACAACAGACACACAGATATATATATATATCCTGAGATATTGTCCTTTCAAATTGATAATGATACATAAATTAGTTAAAAATGTCACAGCATTTTGAATGAGTATTATGTGCCAAATTTTGCAGTCTTATTATTTTGATAATAATACATAAATTGATAATGATGATGACATTTTGAGTGATTTTTGTGTGCCAAACTTTATACTAAGTTCTCTTAATGTATTTGTACATTCTCACAACAACCCTTCTGGATAATATAAATAAAAATCTTTTTTTATAAATGAGGATATTGAGGTATAGAAAGGTGAAATACTTTACTTGAGATCAAATATTGCAGTTCTGTTAGAGTGAAGATTCAACTCTCAGCATCTAGTTTCCAGGATTGGTACTCTTTAATTTTAGACCAGGTTGAAATGACCACCAGTGATATCTCTGATTATACAATCATTTATTCTTGATTGAATGAAAAAATTGAGAAAAATTTTAGGTCATGTGCTGAGATGTAGAAGAAATATCTATATTGTCAAGTCTCTTAGACAATATCATACACAGAATGAACTCTCTAATAACTTTTGGAAAAATTAAAATTGAATGAATAAACTTCAAGAATCAAAAATGGTGTACATGACTCTGAAATCAGACTTGTTTTAGAAACTAATCTGACAAGTTTTACTTTTTCAGGGATTTTTGATGGCTCATTTCCTCCTTTCTTATTCTTAAATCATGTTCTTATTGTCCACAAACATTCACTGACATTGATGATATCTATCATTTAATTCTCCTCATTAAAACAAACAAACAAATATACATACAAAAACCAAAGTAGTACATTCATTTATCTCCAACTTTTCAGAAACTTGTCTGTTTCTGTAATTCATGAGAAATAATTCAGTAGTGTTGAGTTTTCTCAGTACTCTGGGAAATAACTCATATGAACCAGGAAACAAGCTCACTGAGAGCAGATATTTGGTATCCTACCATCTCCAACTTATTTTGGGATTTGGTTTTCTCTTTCAGATATTGACATTAGATGGCTATCTTCCTTTACCATCTGTTTCCATAATTGTCTCTGCCTTTGTGTCTGTCTTGTTGTCAACATTTGTCTTTTTCATAAGAACAGCACATGTATATATTAGGGTTCCTATTTATATATTTATTTATTGCAGTACTAAGATTAAATCCAGGGGAACGCTACCATTGAGCTACATAACAGAAATCTTCCACTTCTTTTAAAAAAAATATTTTGATACAGTGTCTCAAAGTTGTGCAGCTGACCTCAAACTTGTGTTCCTCCTACCTCAACCTCCCTTAACACTGGGATACAGGTGTGGGACCAAATAGGGCTCATTTTCACTGGATTGCCTTTGCAAAGCCCCTATCTCCAATGATGAATGGCCACATTCTGAGTTAAGAGTGGTAAGACCTACAACATACCAATTTTTTTTTTTTGGGGGGGAAAGAAAATTCAAACAATATAAACAACCATAATTGTCCTGGTAACTTTATTTATTGGGGTTTAGATGGTTTCTGATTCTATCAAAAATATTGCAAATATTTCTGCTCATTTTATAAATTTGAGGTCCTGCTTCAAATCATTATGTCACTGTAGCAGAAAATATAGAACAATAATTAAAAAGAAACAATCATGGAAAAGGACCAAATATCAACCCCTAAGTGAATCTGTTCCCAATCTTTCCTTGATTTTTACATCCTTTATGTCCTTTACTGTAAAAATAAAGATTGTTGGGGCCCATCTTGCATCTCTTCCTAGAATTGCTGCTACTTGACACATGCGTGATTGGCTTCAAGGTTACTTCTTAGAGCCATGCAGGCCCTGAGGGCCTGCAGTCCCAATGGGGTGGCACCAAGCACTCCTTGGCTTCTGAAGGTGGTATTCCTACTGATGATGAGCAGATCACTGACTGGGCTGGAGAGGGAGGTGTTGATGGCTGCAAAGAAGAAATTGGACCCATACAATATACTTCCCTCAAAGACAGCTTCAGGCACCAAGGAAGACCCTAACTTAGTCCCATCCATCACCAACAAGGGAATTGTGGGTTGCATCTGTGCAGAGGACAAGAGTGCTGTCATCTGGTCTGGCTGCACAAAGGCGACACTCAGCAATCCCCAAATTGTGGAACCCAATACAAGCTGGTTCCCCACCAGTTTGCCTACTGAGCCTCTGCACTCTCTCACTCAGAATATGCTGTAAAGTTTCTCCTTTCCAATAAATTCTAGCCATTTCAGTGGCTCCCCGGCTTAAAAAAAAAAAGATTGTTTTTATTCTGTTATGTAAGAACAACATATTCAGCTGCATTCTATTTTCCATCTTTCAAAATCATGTACTATTGATTAAAATTTTGTCTTTTTTATTTTCAAATCCCACATTCTACTTGTCTCTTCTTTTTAGTCAGTAAGCATGCTGTGCTCTAATATCCCTTATTAAGACATAAAACCTCATAGTTAACTAGATGTCTTTAGCTTTTTCATTAATTTATTATATCACATATATTACCCTGAAATTTTCAATCTGGATAACATTTGCACCACTTCTCAAAACTTCTTAAAATTTTCAGTGACCACTGTCTTGCTGCATCCTGGTACCAATTTGCTTAAGCACCCATCAGCATTTGGCACATATCATCACTCCATCATTTTAACACCCCCAAGACACTTTTCTAGTTAGTATTCACTTTTAATTGAAATTCTACCTTACATAACCATTTTTAACCAACTATAAATATTTTACTTATTTTCAAAATATCTTCCTTGTTCTTTTTGTCTTCCTTAGATTCTCTTTCAGAATGTAAGAGGAATGATGCATCATATTCACTCCATGGCTTCATTTATCATCAATACATCAACCCTACTCTTGGCATTGAGCCTTCTTAATGCCTCCTCTCATATCAGAGAGATATCTACCTATCTCATGGGTTTGTCCACTCAATCTGTATATAACTTTACCTCTGAAAAATCACAAAACTCTTTCTTGTTTCTCAGAACTGTAAGGGCATCACTGTTTACCAATTGGTCAAGTAGAATTTATTAATCAAGAGTTTATTTTGCCTCCCCTTATCTCTCTTTGAAATTTTAGAGAAATTTACCCTATAATAACAGTATTTTCATCATTGGGAAACAAAGATGGAGGAGAGTCAAACATATTCCCCTTTTCCCTCACTATTATAGAATATACTACAGGAATTTCTCTTTGCAACCTATTGCAGAAGGTTTTCTAGATGCATGTACAAATTTATAGCATCTTTCTTATGTTTTTTCTGAGATCCTCCTAAAAAGCATTTAATGTTATAGCATATCCACTTCCCAGGGAATCATATCTTTTCTCACCTCAGTTCAATTTGCATCATCTGCATTGAAATTGTACTTCCAAAGTAAAGCACTAAACTGTTAGAGTCTGTAAACAAGTCAGGATGGCGAATGTTAGAGTCTGTAAACAAGTCAGGATGGTGCCTGGAAAATGTTAGAGTCTGTAAACAAGTCTGGATGGTGCCTGGCAAAATGCCAGAGGGAGTGGTTTGAGAAGTAACAAAAGCGAGCCATTAAGTGTGGAGATTCCTGATTGGTTGACTGTTGTATCTAGTTTATGCTAATTAAGATAAACTGTGTAAAATGTATAAATACCTCTGTTGTCCTGCAATAAACGGCTTCCACTCCTGCTGTATCAACGTACACAAGTTGTTCGTCACCCCCCAGTTATTTTGCTGCAGCCGGACTGTGGCACTAAACCATTCCATCTTTCTCAGATTTTATTTTCAAAAGAATTGGGGATAAGACATCTCCATATCTCCCATTTTCTTAAACATTATTCTTTGGCTTCCCATGTAAATGAATCTATCCAATTTTATCTCTTGCAACCCACATCACTGCTTGAACCCCTTACCTTTGCTTGTGAAGGATTTTTCAAGGGCTTTCTTACAGCCTATTATGTTTTCAACATTCTCCTCTTTGAAGTGTTTCCAAAAATCTTGTTAGAATGTTATCGATAAACTTCCAAGTTGATTTTGCCCATTTCTCTGTATTAAATTTTTCAAATGCTCCTATTGTGTTTAGAATAAAGTCTAAGCAATGGAGAGCTTTACTCAACCATAGACAAGAATGATATCAAATTATTTTCTGGTAAATGGATGGAACTGGAGAACATCATGCTAAGTGAAATAAGCCATACTTGGAAAGCCAGATGTTGAATATTTTCTCTATATGCAGAAACTAGAAAGAAATAAGGAAATAAATATCATGGATTCCATGAAAATAGAGGGGTGATCTGCAGAGTAGAGGAAGGGAATGGAGGGTGGGGAGAGATGGGAAAAGGGAGGAATTGGGAAATTAAATTGACCAAATTATGCTATGTACATATATGAATAAACCACAATGAGTTCCACATTTATGTATATCTATAAAGCAACAATTAAGGGAAAAATAAATAAATGGAACAAACACAATTATAGTAGGAGAATGGGAGCAAGCCTGGTGGGGTGGGGGGGAAGTCTCATTATAGAAGGCTGAAATGGAGTGAATTATATTTTATGTGTATATAAATATGTCAAAATCAACCCCTATCATGTATAATTATAATGCTATAATACATTATGAAATAATTTAAAAACAAAGCAAAACAACAATAACAAAAACTCAAAACCATTTTAAAACTGTTTATGGCAAGACCTTGTTCAACCTTGCCTCTTCCAGCTTTATGTCCTTCTTTCTTACCATTCTTTCTTTTTACCATTATAGTTAAGCTTCATTGATCTCTCATAGGTTCCTGCAAAATAGCATTATCTGAAGATGTTCTCTGCTTCAAAACTTTCTTCTTTTACCAGAGCATTTTTCTCACCTCCTCTCCTAGTTAATGCCACACCTAACTTTTATATATTTATTCGTAGATGATTTCCACAGTGTTGCCTTCCTTAATATGCCTTTTACAATTTCCACTGGTTTTATAAGAGGATTATTGAGCCTCATGAGTTTTCAAGCTCACAGAAGAGTTCTCTTGGCATGTACATCAGTCTTCCCTTCTTATTGGAATATTTGACTTTAATACTATCTTGAATTATCTTTTATATGTAGTTTGGAAGAATACTAATAGCCAATGTTACCTTCTCTGATTCCACCAGCTTTAAGAAGACATAGTCATTTTCTCAATTGTTCTTACTTCCATTCAATCAAGAAAATTCTAGCCAGGCATGGAAGTGCACACCTGTAATCCTAATGACACTATAGACTGAGGCAGGACAATTTCAAGTTAAGCCAGCCTCAGCAACTTAACAAGACCCTACTTCAAAATAAAATAAATAAAAAGTGCTAGGGATTTGGCTTACTGGGTAAGAGCCTCTGGGTTTCATCCCTAGTACCAAAGCGGTGGGGAGGAGGGGGGAAAGAAAAAAGAAAAATTAAAAAAAAATAAAATAAAAAGTATTTCTCTTTTCCTATCAGCAGCCAGCATAAGTATTTTGGTTTAATGTTTTTCTGCTTTCTGAGAGATTAAACAATCTCTTGTTAAATATGGTAGGTTCAGAGAAAAAAAACTTCTAATCTTTATTCATCAATTACTTGTATGGTATCTATAGATTAGATTTATGGTGATTTAAAAATAGTCTATTTCTTGTCAATATCGTGGCATCAAGAAATACTGAAACATTCATTAGAGTGCCTTCAACTTTATAGTTCTTAAAGATTCAGATAAAGAAAGTGCATATGAAATGAGTTAATATGTTATGAAACTGACAAAGAAGTACAGAAGCAAGCAAGTGAAAGATTTAAAACAGCTTTGGATTGGAACAGCAGTCCTTAGGTGGTCTAATTCGAGCAGAACATCGCCACAAGGCATAGGACCCCGGCATTGTTAGAAACCTCTCAAGTCATCTGCCATTTTGTCAGATGGAGAGCTTCCCCACCTCGTAGACGAAGCTCATCACAGCCTTGACAACGTTGGGTTCCACATCATTAGTTTCCATTTGATTCTATAGCAACAAAATAAGAGAAAATTAATTATAGTAGATGCTGGAAACCAAATAATGGAATTAAAATCCCAGCATTCTCATTTAATGGCCAAGAAACAAATTACACTATTACAGCAGAACAGCTTTTTTAACCTCCTGTGCTGGTTTCTGTATTTTGTACAAATGTGGATCTTATACTCTGAAATAAACAACTTTCTTAAACATGAATTCTAGGACATTACATTGGAGAGTTTAGTCAGTGATTCCCTCCAGTATGTGTACCTTCATGAAGAAACCACTTCCACATTTCTGGGGGAAAACTACTTACCTCCTTCTGTTTGCTTAGTAAACGGAGTAACCCCTTTACTTCAAAAATCATCTTTTCAATGGACTCAAGCTGGTGAGACAGACTGGAAAACACTGGCACCATCAGACAATTATACATTCCATTCCAATTTCACTCTAAGGCTGATTGAAACAGGGAATTGTAAACGGATCTCATTTTAAATGGAGCTGATCCAAATTGCTGGCTCAGAATAAGGTCAAAATCAGAAAGAGTGTGAAAGAGAAAGGCGGTAGGTAAATAACATAAAGAATCTCTGTTATCCTAATCCTTCCACCATAATTATGAAACTGCAAAATGACAACTCTTGCAAGAAAGTACTTTACATAAATGACTTGTTTTCATTCCCTATCCTTCATTTGCTAATAACAGTCTACATTAAGAAACTGCATTATAAGCTTTATTAGCAATTTGAATTCAAGGGTATGCTAAATTGCAAATAATATACTCAACAACAATTTCAAGCCTACCATACTTTCTTCTAGTTTTATCTTTGATAGAAAGGGTAACATTTTCCAAATGACAAAAATATTAATATTTTTTATTTTCCTTACATATGTGGTATGGTGGTGATTTCCTTCAATTTGTTCTTGAAACTCTGAAGAATGCCTATATATTCTAGCACCGCCCTGAGAGGGTTCCAGGGGAGATGGTCATGGATATTTATAGTGTGCATTTCTTTGACAAGATATTTTTACCTGGTATGTGGCCTATTATCTAAATCCCCAACCTGTTACCAGGTGATCCTCACATGGGAAACTGGTTTATAATAGCAGGTGCCTTTGGAGCTCCTTTTTTATTTGTTTCTAGTTTATTGATAACACTATAATGACTCTTCAGAATAATCCTACCTGGGAGAAGAGTTAGGGTGAGGTGTGTCACTCAGGTGAGAGAGCAGAGGAAGCAGCACATCCAAACACATGAAATAACAGAAGCATTTTCTTAACAATATTTTCTTTTCAAATTTTATTGTAAATTGAAAATGTGTAATTGTATATACTTATAAGGTAAATGTATTAGCTATGAAAATTAGTTGAAATAATTAAATTAAGCTAATAAACATATCCATTGCCTCAAATATTTTTTTGTTAAGAACATTTGAAATGTACTGTCAGTGATTTTGCAATGTAATGATATACTGTTGTTAAATGTTTTAAACACACTGTGCAATATATTTCAAAACAAAACAATACTCCTCCTGAGATTCCATACTATTTGACCACCATTTTCCTCATTCCTTCCACCCCAGCTTCTCCATACAACATTCTAATGCCTTCAGAAACATTTTCATTGCTTATAGATTCCAGAGAGAATAGAACAGTATGTCTCACAAGGCCAAGGGGAAGCGTGGAGCTGTCCAGAATATGCATTCACATGTTGAGGAAAAGCAGGAGACAGAGACAGAGATCTGAGGGCCAAAGTCTGTACTGGGATCTTGGGTATTAGCCAAGCAGCTTTCCTGAGGGAGTTCTGACTGGTGGGTTAGGAGCAAGCAGCAGAAGCTCAGTGGAGTCATGCTGTGACCAGAGGTGGCCACTGCCATATCTCTCAGTCCACAAAGGACATGGGTGTCAGTGAGAAAATCAATTAGCTTGTTTCTAACTATTCCACAGGGAAATCATCATCATCAGGCACTTACATAAGGAAATTTCTGGATCCATCACCCTGAAGAACCTAGAGGAGGTAGAAGCTGCCTCATGAGTAGCTGACCCTTATTTCTTATATGAAGAAGTCTGCTTTATATTCAAAATGGATTCTGAGACAACATAGAATTATAAGAATTCAATTATATAGAGAAGATAAGGTGTAATTTGGATGCTCTAATGTAAAGCATTTTTATAAAGCCTTGAAAAATACTTTTAATTTCTAGAAGTCTCTTATTTGCCATTTCCTATCACATTTGAACTACTCGATTTCTTTTGTTTCACTGTATGATTTACCTTCCAGATGTGAACCTATTTGTATATAACTTACAGAATTTCATCATATTGGAATAAATAAATCTGTTTCCCTGCAACTTCCTGAAGAGATATTTTTTTTTTCTATTGAAGATCAGCTATCAAGTGTTTCCTTCTCTTTCTTCATCCATGTATTAAAATTCAACCTGCTTTCTTTGCTTAGTATTTCACAGACAAAGAAAAACATAAGAATTACTTTATGCATTGATCATGATTATTGCATTGTTATTTACACTATGAGTAATTCTGAGATGTGTTTTAACTAAGCTCAAGAATCAAGTGGCCTCATATCAATAGGAATGAATATAAAGCCAAGTATTGACAGGTAAGCATTGTATTGTAAAGATTAGAGTGTGTGAAAACTGACTGAAAATATCTAAAACAGAGAAATCATGAGTAAGTTACCTTGTTATAAGAAAAAATAGATAGCATATATAATTAAAGGAAACTGGGGCTGGGAATATTTGAAAATTGAGATCAATGTCCAAAGGAATATGGAATAGGCATTATTTTCAAATGTCATATCCATTAAGCAACTTTATCTTCATGATAAACCTATATAGTAGGTACACTTATTCAGAATTGTTAAATAATCTATCAGTTGTCACTTATGACCTATATTTTATCACTGTGTTCTCACTAAACAATAATATGATTGGAAAATAGTCTTATAGAAGAGCATTTCAAGTGTTTCCCCATTAATATTTTGACTCCTTTTTCCTTCAAGATGTACAAAAATGACCATGGCATACTAGATAGAGCTTTAAGTTTACATATTGTCCATTGCTTTTGTTGCTTTTTAGGGGTAATCTACTTCCAAGTAAGAAAGTAACTTAGGCAGAATAAAACAGACCTGGGAAAATTAGCATCTGGGAAAAATATTATATATAATTCTTTGGAAATACACACTCTGTCATATGATTAATGGTATTTCCTGATGAATTCCAGGTGACTTACATTCATTTGGACTATATGATTTTTATTAATAAAACAAGCCAATGACTACATATTTCCTTTCATCCAAACTAAGCTCCCCCCAAATAAAATCATGGCTGGTATTCCTGTCTTGATGGAGAACACACCAAATTTTAATATATGTAAATAGAGCCAGGGAAAATACATTCTCAACAAACTATTTAGATCAATTAGAAATGTAATATTTCTGACCTAATATCTAAATTCTTTTCATGAAGGGTTTAAGGGTTTTGATTTAGAAATTTAACCCAGAGTTTAAATGATGTGATCTACTCTACTAAAATAGAATGAAATTTCTAAGTGATACCATGACACTGCTCAGTGTGAACAGCAATGATGTATGTTCATATGTTGAATATTTCCTCTCAATGGGAAGAAGAGAGCAAGGTCCATAAGAAAGAGATTCCAGGAGAAATGGAGGCTTAGGCCTAGCACCACATAATGTGAGATTACACTCCTATGTGGAAACATAGACAGAGAAGAGAAGGTCTTTGGAGGTATAACTGCCTACATAATCTTACCAACAGTTAACCTAACTCTATCAATACCTTTAAGATTTTCAAAAAGCAAAAGTAAAATGTTTTCATATAAATAGTTCTCTTCGCCTTCACACTAAAATTTAATGGTAGTTTAATAATATTATTTTTCTTGTTTTCCCATTAAAGAAACAGAAATTGTGTTTAAATTATTGGTCTATTTTTTATTAGTTTTTTATTTTGTTTCTTTGTTATTGAGTCATAGGGTTTCTTATATATTTTGGAGAGTAACCCCTGATTAGATGTAAATCTTTCACAAATATTTTCTCCTATTCCATAAATTCTTTTTTCACTATTTTTATTATTTCTTTTGTTGTACAGTAGATTTCTAGTTTCCCTTTTCCCATTTTTTTTTGTTGCCTGTGCTTTGGACACACATTTTTTTTTTCTCTTTGCATAGAAAATATACAAATGGTCAACAGATATATGAAATATGCTTAATATCATCAATTATCAAATAAATGCAAATCAACATTATAATGAGTACAATGAGAAAAAACCTGACACCTGTTATGATGACTATTCTCTATTATACTCTCTCTTTCTCTTAGTATATATAAATATGTATATGCATTTTGAGGGCTGAAATCAAGTCAAGATGGTGCCTCGCATTTTGCCAGGAGGAGTGGTTTGTGAAGCAATGCCAGCGAGCCATTAAGATGATGAGGATTCCTTATTGGCTGACTGCTGTATCTAGATGATGTTAATTGAGTCAAGCTGTGTGTAATTAGTTAAGTATATATACTTCTGCTGTCTGGCAGAGAAGCGGCTCCTGCTATCTCGGGTGCCTGCTACTTTGAGTTTTCGCTCAGTTCCTGCCGAGTTCACTCGCAATAAAGTAGTCCCCGCTTGAACCTTCAAGTTGCTTGTCACCTCCCGGCTATTTAGCCCAGCTGGACTACGACACGTGCATATATGTATATATAGTATATATCAGTGTATTACTTTTATGTATATATAATATTTGCAATATATAATGTATATTTATATTTTACATGTATAAATACACTAAATATAAATATGTGTGTGTGTGTGCACACAAGAGCATGCTCACTCTCTTCCTTCCCCTTCCCTTCTTTTCTATTCTCAGAAGAGACCATAGAGTTCACCCCTAATGCTAACCCACCATGTAAGGACACAGAAAGAAGACAGCTGCCTAAGTTAGGATGGGAGCCCTTGTGAGGAAATTAATCAGCTGAAAACCTTAATTTTTGACTCTAGGATGCAGGACTGTGAGAAGCAATTTTTTTTTTTAAGTTACCCCAGTCTCTAGTATTCTGTTATAGCACCTTGAGCTAAGATTGCCTGGGTACAAAATTTGTGAGAATCATTGCAAAATGAAAATGGAAGGCTCCTTGCTCAAAAAGCAAAGAGAATGTACTATACTAATACTATATACTAAAATATAAAATATTTTTGTTTTCTTTTGATGCTTCTCTGCCAAATTGTCAAGGTTGTGTTTTATTTGCTAAATAATATTCTAATGGAAGAAAATGCAGAATTTTAAATTAATACCATAAATTTTATTGTTCATATTTATATGTTGTGAAATACTAGTTATAAATATAAATATAAGAGCACTTAACTTGTATATGGAATCATGTATGCAGTCCATTCTAAGTGCTCTGCAAAACTATTTTCATTTTACTTTTTGGTTAGCACATTTTACCCTAATACTCTACTTTCAGCTGAAACAAAAAAAAAAAAAAAGGAGTCCAATGGATTGACCTATTTTTCTCTTTCCTTATGTTATCATTTTCAACATGAATGATTAGCTAGGGTAAAGTAACATGGATAAGAAAGGACATTACAGGGTTTATTGGACATCCATGTTTCTCAAAATGCTATTGTCTTCTATCTTCAAAATTGCTTCTGGATCAAATGAAAATTATGATCTTCCAGGATTTTCTATGTTTCTGGTTATACAATCATAGGCTTAACACAGTTAGTGCTTGCTCTGAGTTTGATTAACTCCCATACAGTGTGCTCCACTGAAATTTTATGATCATGGGATATCCCAAAGACTACTTATGGATGGATCAGTAAAGAATGGCAGAAACAAACACACTGTTTGTAGCTCTTGTGCTCATGTTCCATCATTAGGCTTCCCTTATAAAATAGAACTTCATTGAAAACTATCAGATGCCACCAGCAGAGTATTAACCCAAGCATGGGGCTTTTCTGAACCATGGACCTCTGTATAATTGAAAGCCTATGACACACACTCTGCTTGCAGCTGTTTCATTCCTTCACTTGAGTATGGTTTGGTATGAACATTAATCTCATTAGGAGCTTCCAAGTCTCATCTACAAGAAAATTCTCACTGTCTTGACAAATCTGGTACATTGCAAACTGTTTAAATTCATCTCTGGCGCAAGTGTTACATTGAAATTCCAAAAAGACATTTTAAAAAAGAATCTTTCATTTTTCTAAAAGATTGAGAAGACAAGAAGATTTCTGATTAGATTTAGTTCAGTGTTGAGCATTACAGTCTCAAAAAACTTGATACAAATCTTGTGAAATTGCATACATTATTGAATTTCCTTAATTTTGGCAAAATGTAGATAATGCACCAAATTTATTTGGTTCCTGTAAGAATTATTTCTCAGCATCTGTAAATTACCTAGCACAGTGTTTAGAATATAGCAAAATTTAAATAATCATCTTCATTATTATTATTTAAAATCAACCTGAGGATTTTTCAATACAAGCCAAGCTTTTTCCTCCCGTCTAAATGACAAACAAGGACCATTGAAAATGATGAGATAGGTGTGGGGAAAAAAATCTCATAGGAATTTAACTAAATCATTGAAATCAAATTTGCAAAGGATTCAACCATAGATTTAACACAGCTGAAATGAACATTAGTAAACTATCAGAGTTGAATACATCACACAGAATAGAGACCA
Source organism: Marmota flaviventris (assembly GCF_047511675.1). Lineage (NCBI taxonomy): Eukaryota > Metazoa > Chordata > Mammalia > Rodentia > Sciuridae > Marmota > Marmota flaviventris. The sequence goes on from NC_092498.1 coordinate 37,782,036, forward strand.
CAGTAAGACACATTTCCTGTGAAGGCACACTGGATTTGCCATCTGTTTAATTTCTTCTGCTCAATTTTCCCTTACTCCACACACATAATGCTTTAAAAAACAAAGTGTCCTTTTGTTTTATTTTTAGACACTTGCAGATTTCTGACACTGGTCTTTTTCTCCATCTTAATCATTTTTATCCTCCCATTGTAATAGTCTCTTACTGTTCCTTATATTAATTCTTTTGAATAAAATTTTCATCTTGCATATTCTTTCCCTTGTTGTCTAACTTCATTTTAGTGGTTGTAAGTGGGCACTTCACAGGGGTTTTTCCTCCATCAAGAATGTTTGTGTCCCTCTTTTTTCATCTAAATGGTTTTTCCTCAACAAGCAATCTCAGTTAAAATATAATTTCCTTAGGGAAAGTTAACCCTATGTGGCAAATGAGATCCAATTTCCCTTTTATGAATTCTCAAAGCAAATAAGAATTTTATCCTTCTGTCATGAATCTTATAATATTATTTTAACTGTTTGTCTAGCTTATTAATGTCATCTGTCTCCACCAGACCACTACCTTCAACATTAACGACAACTTCCATGAGACAGGGATAATTGCTACTTTTTATTTTACTCCTGAAATTTATTTGCATTTCCTGAAATATAATAGATCTTCAACAAATGAGTTGATTGTATTAAGAAAATAAAGTGTAAAAGAAAATCAGAGAAATAAAGATTCAGAGGAATAAAGACACATTGTCAAAGCTGCCATTTTAACAAAAGCAATTGTTTAAATAAATGAATGCTAAACAAGAAAAATATACGATAGAGACTAAAATAAGTTTATAAGGAAAACATATTGAATTATAATGTAACAAAAATACTCTTTTAAACAAAATCTGTAGAGAATTTTTTCCAGAACTTACTAAAACAATATTTTATTCATATACAAGTGAAGGCTTTGCATATTTTTTAAAATCCCAGAAAAGCACAGTGTCCCTATAATAGCATCTTACTAATATGGTTGAATGTACCAATGAGTTTTTTTAATATTTTTGATTATAAATCACCATATATCACTTTTGTTCTTGATATGCAGCTAAATATGTTAAACCCTGGATATACATAATACACAGCTACTAGAATTTTATAGCAGATAAACACAGTTATACCACAGTATTAAGAATCTTCATTTGGTGTTTCTACCATATATGCATATATCAAAAGATGTACTATAAACACACACTATTTTTGTCAATTTAAAGTTTATTTTTAAAATTAATGTATTAATAATTTATATTGAAGTTTTCTAGCAGGGTTGTTTAAGGTGTATCATCATAGACATTCATGTCCCCACAACCACACACAGCATACAGAATCATTGTGTTACTCCAAAACTATATTTTTTTCTGTCCCTGAATTCAGTGCCTTCCTCCACCCTCAAAATCCTGGGTTGCTGTAGTTGTGCCTTTTCTGTATTCATATGGCTTGTGGGGTTTTGGCACTGACTTCATTCCTTCATCATGGTGTCTTTGATATGTTGGTGTTGTCAAATGTTCCAAATGTCTTATTTTTATTGTATTACTATGTTTATACTTGAGCATTCAGCTATTTTGGAGAATTTTGGATCATTTCCTGGTTTTTTTAGTTTACAAATAGAGTTGTTGTAAGCACTCACATACAGGTTGTTGTGTGAACATAATTTCTCATCTCTTAGAGTAAATACTTAGCAATATCATTTTCATTTTCCCTGATGAGGATACTTTAATGTTGGTAGAAAATGTTTAAAAAAATCTTTCAGAGTTGATGGTCCATTTTATTCCTATTGGCAATGTAGGATAGTTTGGGTTGCTCTGCATTCGGGTTAACATGTAGTACTGTATTGATTATTTTTTAATCATTTTAATAGATGTGTAGTAATATCTTACCACAGTGCTAATTTGTGTTTCCTTGAAGGCTAATGAGGTTTAAATCTATTCATGTGCTTTTTTGCCATCTGTATTCTCTTTGATTAAGTATCATTTAAGGTTTTTACTTATTTTTAAAATTGTATTGTTTGCTTCTTACTGTTATGTTGAGAATTTTTTTTCACATTAATTCCCAAATATGCAATACTACAATCACAAATAAGTTAAAAAGTTAAAATGCATTATTCCTTTCATTCTTCAAGTAAATTGTATTGTAAATTTGGTTTCTGGCTTCATAAATTAATACATTCCAAATACTAATTTAATTACTGTCTTTAAGGAAATGCTAAACGGGAATTTGTAATATGTTTTTTAAAAAGTCATCAATTCTCCAAGCTCTTAATCCGTGAAAGAAGATGGAAGACTGTCCTCTTATAAGTCCAAAAAGTTTCCAGTTGCTTAGAGAGAACTTTATAGCCTGTCTATGGACAAATTCATGAGTTTAAAGTAGATCAAGGTATATACTTTGATCAATAAATTGTGGCAACATTGGACAGCATTGTACCTTCTGTCTAGAACACAAATATAAATGTATATTGGTTGCAAATAAAATAATTTTCCCATTTTAAAAATTGTTTGAAAATAGAATTCTAATGGCAGCATCATATTTTTATGCTTATATGATTTATGTATATAAATCCTATTACTCAAGCATTAAAGTTATTCCCAGTTATTTTGCTTGTTTGTTATTTTAAATAATAATATAATAAACATTAAATGAATAAAATTGTGCAAATCTTATTTTGTTTTTCCATATATACTCAAAAGTAGAATCACCTTGACAGAAAGGAAATTCATCTAAATAATCTGCCACTACACAGTAAAATAGAGTATTTCAGTGAAGCTATCTTATATATCATTTGTCCTTCTTTCAAGTCTCATGAATAATTAATTTCCGTTAGGAGATCAAGGATAACGGAGATGGGTAAGATATCCAGTTCTTTACTTTCTGATAGAAACAGACATTTTGAGCTTCTTTACTTACTCTACAAATCCCTTTAACCAGTAAATGTCATTGTCTACTTCAGAGGCAGTTTAGAAACTGCTTAGTAAGATTTAGTGATAGCCTAAAATGGATTTGACTCTCTCCCGTAAGAAAAAACGTAAATACAATAAATAATTGCTCTAATGCTAAAGGACAAATGCTATGTCCAATGCTCTGTTCTTCTGAGACAGTGGGACTGCAATTAGGAATGGCTATTGGATTATTTTAGATAATCCAACAGAGGTACAAATGGCACTCTAGAACAGAGTTTGTATATACATGTTTCTTGATATTACCTCAAAACCTTGTTTTAGTTTGTTCCCACACACAAAAAAAAAACTGTCATTGTTGGACTGCAGGACCTGTAATTGATGCCTATGACTCTTTGATATTTGTTTCTGATAAGTACATAACATTTTTTCATATTCTTTCCTCATATTGAAAGTTCTTAGGTTGTAACAGAAAAATGTTATCTACATGGGTTAATTACTTAGATAAGTGCCCAATTTATTAGAAACTACATCTGAAAGCTGAGATCAGACTTGAAAGTTTCAGTATGCTTGTTTGACTGAGGTATTTGAGCTTCCACCTTGTCCAACATTGGTTGTAAATCTTGTCCAGAGCAGATTATACTATTTCAGCTCTTAACTCTATTAGTTCCTTTTGGAACACAGAAGTGCAAAGGCAAGCACAATTTTTTTTTAATTAAAATGTCTGCTGGACATTTTCAAACCTTCAAAAAGGTTCGTGTCAGCTTCTACTCTATAAATGTGCAAGTCTACTTTTTGATCATTTTGTTGGCAGCTGTTTTTTCACCTGTAATTCAGCATATGATTTCAGAAGCACCTGGTATCCCTAAATCTATCTGGAGATTCCTGATGTATGCAAACAGATGTCTATCTGATATCTTCCCTGATGGGTGTGTATTATGAAGAGATGTATTGTTGTTGTCTGGTTTGGATATATCCATTCTGTACATCACTATGGAGAAACACATATAATTGAAATAGGCACCTGAATACCACTAATACTCTTGTTTTCTGAACTCAGTGTTAAATGCAAACATTAAAATATCAGCATACATAATGGGGAAAGAAATATATTTAAATATATGCATCCAATACATTACCACATAAGAGAATCACTTATTTCACAATGGCAGGCTCCAATTTACATTAGTTACTTCGAGTTTTAGACTGACTCTTCATCTTGTTGGTGTGCTGGGAGAGAGTCTGTAAAAATTACAACTATGTTTAACATTATTGCTAGTGTGACTGACTTGTAGGAGTCTGTTCACTGTTCTAGAAGTCATGGTTCAATGTATTTGTTATGTGCTGGAGGAATGAGAGATACCTGCATTAAAAATAATGCCATTTCTCTAAGCCTGGCTGTATTTGATAAGCTCTTCATTTTCAGGAATCTGTCATCCCTCACCCCAGTGTAGCTCTAGACTTTCTCTGTGTTGGTTAATTAGGCATTACCTATGGAATTTGTTTTTAAAATGTCACATCCTCAGATGTTTTGAAGTAGTAAAATTCAGGTAGGACCAAGAAATGTGTCAGTTTTATAAGATACAAAGTTGATTCTGACTTTTAAAGAAATTAAAACTGAGGAGAAAGCCCATGTTAAAAAACAATTTAATTTAGAATTTCTTGTAGTAGTGAAACAACTGAAGTGTACTTCTGCTTTTAATTCTATCCAAATCCAATGGTTTTCTCCCTGTTTAGGATAGTCATCAACCTGAGAGCCTTCACCTCAGCATGATCCAATGCTCCCTAGAATGTGTGTCTTTGATATGGCACATCGAGTCACTTGCTATTGGACTTCCGCCTCCCTGAGATTCCTCTTTCCCCAACAACATCTCTTTCCTTCTGCCATTCTCAGATGAAGGCTATTTTTATAACCATGTTCTCCAATTCTTGAGACAGGAAGACTAAATGGAGCCAACAAGTGCTTCTTTGTTTGTTTATTTCCAGTGGTAATCTCAGGCCATCGTTCATCTACGGTCACTCACTATCCCTAGTATTTGAAACATTCTCAGAAAAAGTTGTTGTATGCCACTGATAAGTATTGATAATGGTTGAAAGCAAACATGTTGATACATTGACGAGTAATATCTATCGTAATTAGTATATACTTTACTAATTTGCTGATAATGATCTTGTGAGTGTACTCTAGCCAAATGTGCACTTTTATAAACACATTAAAGTCTAAGACCGATTACTTATCTCTTTGACTGGTTACCCATTGCTAGATATATAAAATTTGTCTAGCATAGTTTTCTTTTCACAAAGTCAAGTTTAGTTGATTAACTGATGTTTATCTAGGTTGATACAAATTGACTGCTTCAGATATTCTCTAATAACCTCATGGTATCAAAATGAACATGTCTTTTTGGTTATTGAAGTCAACATTTTCTCCCCTTTAAAAATATGACAGTAAATTATGCCTTCTTCCGGTTTTCATGTACATTTGTCCCTTACTATTTTGTGTTGAAAATAGAATGATAGTTTAATAAATCCATCTGGGAATTTAGCAAATTACTCGGGATGAATGCTGATTGCTCGTCTGATTTAAATGAGCTTGTTTTCTTTAATGAAGAATCTCTGTCTTCTTTTTGGTTCAGTCCCCGTCTCCTTTGTTATTGGAAGAAATCTCTGTGATACATAATCACAATTGAACTTATTCATAGCAGTTTTAATTTAAAAGATTAAGTGACTGTTGCTAGAGAAAGAAAGAAAAGGAGGTAGAAGAAGAGAAATAGGAGGAGGAGCAGAAGCAAGAAATAGGGGAGAGGAGAAATGAGGAAAACAACACCTGTGCTCCTTTGAACTCTTTAATAAGTACCTCAGAATCCAAAATAAACTACACATGATAAAAGATTTGTTTCCATAATATACTACTGGCAAAAACCATTAGAAATCAAAGTGTGTTCTAGGATGTGCTTTATCCTCACTGAGATATATGAGTTTGACAGTGGCTAGAGAGTGAGTGATGAGATTTTCTGGGAATCCACCATGTGCCTGGCACTGCACTGTGTTTCTTGTGCCATCTGTACAGTGACACAGCAATTTTGGCCCCATTCTTCCATTTTATGATTAAAGAAAAGAAGGTTGAAAAAGGTTTTGCAAATTGACGAGCTATGTTTGAGATTTGAAATCAGATGGAGTGTATTATCATCTTATTTTCTCACATTCTCTCCCTTGCCAGACAACTTTACTGTTATTTTTTTGTGTGTGTGTGTGCATATTTACTCATTGAAGTATAATTTATACACAGTAGAAGGCACATATCTAATGTGTTCAGCAGGATGAATTATGACCTTTTACACATCTGAGTAACAGCCATCCCCAAACAAGATAGATGCCATTTCTATCACACCAGAAAATCCCTTGGTGCTCTTTTTGAGTCATCAATTTCACATTTTTAGGAAGTAACTACATTTGGGTTTCTGTGTTCATAGATTAATTTGGTCTGTTATTATATTTTATTTATACATTATGAAAATATGAATGTCCTTGTCTGCCTTTTTTTGAAACATAATGGTTTCGAGATTTATCAATGTGTTTTCCTTATTAAACATTTATATCTTTTTTAGCTGAATTTTAAGTCGTTTTATGAATATGACATTCTCTTATGATCATTTTTTTCCATTTGTGAGTAAATATAAGAAGAAGAATTGTTGGGCTATTCAAGTCCATGTTTTGCTTTATAATAAATTAGCAAATAGGTTTCCAAGGTAGAGGTTAACATTTTACACTCTCACCCACACAAGTGCATGTAGAGGAGTTTGCAGTATGGGAGAACTCCAAAGCTATGCACCATACATTTCCCGTATTTAGCATGCCTCATTCTGGAACAGAGGAATGTACACAATTTATTCTGACAGGTACACAGTTCTCTTTTGTGTAGGGAGAATAGAGGGTCTACTCCCAAATGTAAGAACTTAGATATAGGTGAGATAAAATTAATACCCTTGGGAAGGAAGCAGTGAGCTTCAGGGAAAAGAAGACAAGCTATTCTGCATTCATCACTTTAGACTCTGAAGAACAAAGAGTTCTTGGGAGAATTGAGACATGAGCTCCACAGCAAGTCAAGTCCATTTTTCAGAAGGCCCAACAAGTGTTGAGAAATCCAGGAATAATTTCCTTTCAATGCCAATCTACAAATTCAACACAATCCTAATCAAATATCCAGCAGTCAATGAAGACATTGAGAAGTTAATTCTAAAATGTTTAAAAGAATGGGAATCCCCAAAATTATTTTGGGAAAAATGACCAAGATTAAAGGAGTTTGCATGCATGTAACTCTCAGTAGAGCTAAAATAATCAAGGCAAGATGATATTATTGGAATATAAATATCTAAATGAATAGTACAGAATAATGAATCAAAATAGACTCATATGGTATTTCAACTTCAATAAAAATGACAAGGTTTTATTTTTGAATTGGAAGGAAGAGATTATTTTAAAAATATGGGTGGGAACAGCACAATAACTGTTTTGTTTTGTTTTGTTTTGTTTTTAGTTTTGTTTTGGGGGTACCTTGGAGCAAAACCAGGACTTCACACATGCCAGGTAAGTACCCTTCCACTGAGCAACACTCCCTGCCCTACAACTGAATATCCAGACAAAAAAACAGCAAAAAATATCTCTTTGCTTTTTTAACTTTTCTCATTTCAAATTGTTATTTTTAGATCTACATTTCAGTAGAGTGTATTTTGACATATTATACATACATAGAGTATAACTTATTCCATTAGGATACCATTTTTGTGGTTGTGCATGATGTGGAGTTACAAGGGTTGTGTATTTATATATAAAGATAGGAGAGTTATGTCTGATTAATTCTACTGTCTTCCTATTCCAATCTCCCCTCCATTCCCTTCATTCTCCTTTTTCTTATCTGGTGAAATTCTATTATTCCCCTCCATATCTTACTTTGTTCTGGGTTAGCATTCACATATCACAGAGAACATGTGGCTTTTGTTTTCTGGGGGTGTTGTCTTATTTCACTTAGAAATATATTCCATCCATTTGCTGGCAAATGCCATAATTGTGTTCTTTATGGCTGAGTAATATTCCATTGTGTATATATACATTTTTTTATTCATCAGTTGTAAGGCATCTACATTGTTTCCATAGCTTGGCTATTGTGAATTGAACTGTTGTAAACATTGATATGGTTGTATCACTATAATATGCTGATTTCAATCCTTTGGGTATAAAGGAGTGGGATAACAGAGTTAAATGGTGATTCCATTCAAAGTTTTCTAAGGAAGCTCCATACAGCTTTCCATAGTGATTGTACCAATTTGCAATTCTCCACATCCTTGCCCACATTTATCATTACTTTTATTCTTGATAATTGCCATTCTGACTGAAGTGAGATAATATCTCAGTGTAGTTTTAATTTGTATCTTTTTAATTGCTAAAGATGTTAAACATTTTTTTCGTATATTTTTTGACCATTTGTATTTCTTCTTCCGTGCAGTGTCTGTTTAGTTATTTGAACATTTATTTATTTAGTTACTTGTTTTTTTTTTGTTTGTTTGTTTGTTTTTGTTTTGGTATTAGGTTTTTTGAGTTCTTTGTATATCCTGGAGATTAATGCTCTGAAGTGCTGATGATAAAGATTTTCTGCTGTTCGGTAGGCTCTCTGTTTACATTTTTTTAAAAATATTTATTTATTTATTTATTTTAGTTTTAGGCGGACACAACATCTTTGTTTGTATGTGGTGCTTTTCCTTGATGTGAAGAAGCTTTTTAGTTTGATAGCATTCAATTTATTGATTCTTGATTTTACTTCCTGCACTTTAGGAGTCTTATTTAGGAAGTCGGTTCCTAGGCAACATGGTGAAGATTGGGCCTACTTTTTCTTCTAGAAGATAAGGGGTCTCTGGTCTAATATCTAGGTCCTTGATCTGCTTTGAGTTGAGTGTTGTGAAGGGTGAGAGATAGGGGTTCAATTTTATTCTACTACATATGGATTTCCTGTTTTCACGGCACCATTGTTGAAGAGGCTATCTTTTCTCCAATGTATGTTTATGGCACCTATGTCTAAAGAGTATGAGATAACTGTATATATGTGAGTATATCTCTGTGTCATCTATTCCCTTGGTCTTCATGTATGTTTTCTTTTTGATACTAAACAGATATTCACACCAAACCTAATCGAAAACATTAAAATATCTAAATTTCTACTGGAAAACTAAGAAAAATAGACTAGCCTTGAATCCTTTTAAACAGGTAAATTGCTTGAAAATAGGAAAAAAAATACAAATCATAAAAGAAACAAATTATAAAATGGGACATCAAAATTTAATATTCCATTCTCTAAAAGGCACACTTAAGAAAATGAAAAAGCAAGCCATAGATCAGGAAAAAATACCCGCAGAGCACATATCTGGGAATGAACTTTAAAAGAAACCTATGTCCTTTATCACTTTACCAGCTTTCTCATTATTAGGGCAAGAGTGATGGTTTCTTAGAGAGTTCTACATCCTAATTGAATGCAGAATTTAAACTTTATTTCAGATAAGGGCATTGAAAATGTTTTGCCTTTAGCCTATACAATGCTGTTCAAGTGGAGGAAACAGGATCTAGTTGCTATAGTTTGGATATAGTTTAAATATGTTCCCACAATTTCATATACTGGAAGCATGGGTCCAATTCTAGCAATACAATGAGGCAGTGGAAGAGATAGGGTCAAGTGGATTATAACTAGGTAATGGTGGCACCATCCTCTGAAGAAATCAGTTTTGGTCTATGGAGTGAGATTGTTTTCCAGAGCAGGTTGTTATAAAGTGAGACTATATGTATACTTCTCCCCTTCTGCAGGCACCAATTCTCTTTCTGTTTCTCCATCACGGTGTAATGCAGCCAGTCTATTCTCAACAGGATGATGGCATTATGCTGTTTGGATCCTCCAGCCACAAGAATTTTCAAGCCAAATACACCTCTTTACAAATTAGGTAGTTTCAAGTATTTTGTTATAGCAACACAGACTGAGTGTTAAAATAATGATTTTATTATTTGCACATTTACTAACTTGGGAGTCAAAGTTGAAGATCACCGGGAAATTCTAGCATAAGATCATTTTTAAGATACATGAAAAAACTCATTCTTGTTTAAATTTTGGAAAAAATCTCTTTGAAAATGTATTTTTTAAGTATGTTTTTTTTTAAATTCAGCTCCCTTAACATAAACATCTATGTTTACATTTTTTCTCATCTTCCTACATTTTTAAAAATCTAATAGTGTGTGTGTGTGTGTGTGTGTGTGTGTGTCTGTGAGTGTGTAATGATATACAAAAAACTAAGATATCTTTCTACTTCCTATTTCCTAGTAATTTAGTTTTGTAATATAAAACAATACTAGAACAAGTTCTAAAAGTGGTATATCTAACAATTTTACACTGGGGATATTAGGAAAGAGAATTATGGTAGGTTACAAAAAAAGTAATTTTAGAAAATTTACAAAAGCACATTATAAATTCATTCTATAACTTTTGTTCCAGAGAGCCCTTACTCATGTAGATCATACATGTCATTATTAATATCACCGAGCCTACATTTAAAAATATTTGAGAAAAACTGGTCTATTCACTCTTGTAACCATTTTTTTTTCTTCAAATAAATAGTTTAAATAGTTACCACATAAAAACAATAAGAGACTTTTAAACTAAGTACCATTGGACACTGCTGGGAGTGCTTGTCCACCTTCCTCTATTAGATGTGAATAACTTTTAAGATTTAAACATAGACCCAGGAAGAGCTCTTTATATGAAAGAAATCAAAACTAGCAACTAGGATCATCACCCTCAGGAATTTTGAAGCTCAGATAATTAGTTTACTACAGCTGTTGAATTTCATATTTTTGAAGGCAATGGCACTGATAACAGCTGCAAAACATTCACTAGTTAAATTAATTAGCTACTGGAATGTGAGTGGTAGAACAAAGACATCATCTTGACCATCCTAGTTGTGCTATCAGGCAAACCAGGGATCCTAAGGCCTTGTAAAGACAAGTGGGGCAGAATGGTTTTAATTAGGTGGTGAACATATTCTGCTTATAATATAGTCTATAAATAAGGAAAATATTTAAAAACTTTAACCAGAGAAGGTAGCACATTTAGGAACCTACAGTGGTTCTCATTCTGGTTATCATCTTCCTCTTGTGAGTTTGTGTCTATATTGATATTTCTGTCAATGTTATATAATATTTAGTTCTTTTGGGAAACCATGCCATTTGAAGCATATTTGGGATGTGAGAAGTGATAGAGTTGAGAAAGTCAGGAGAAAATTAAACCTTTTATTTTAAAGTTTTTTTTACTAAACTAAAATAAGATGTTTTATTTAAACTAATCTTAAATGATGAATTATTTGAAATTTTATAAAAGCAATATATTTAATGCAGTTTGGGTGACTTTTGGGGTAAGATGATCTTTAACAGCTTTGATGACTCTCATAATGCCTATGTATTATGCAGCAGAGAAAATCCAAATTAAAGACACATTTCTTCTGATTTCTTCCTAGCTCATGATAATCCCTGAGTCCAGTAGGATGAGTCTGACCATCTCCTTGTGTCTTCTGTGAGTAAGGGTTTATAACAATGCATTGCTCTAGACCCTCTTTCTTATGCAGAGCTGTTTTTTTTTTTTAATTCCTTTCTCTCAGAGTCCAAAAACTTATTGTAGACAACTACAATTCCTGCTCTCCTGACTTCAATCTACAATTTCACTTCATCAAATATAAATGCTGAATGAACTACATAGTTTTCTGTATGCTGAACAAACAAGGGTTTGGGAAGTCCAAGAATCCTAGGATCTCAAAGTAAGTCTTGCATTGTTGAGGATGGTAGGAGGACACTGCTGCAACTGTGGTCCTGGATTCTGGTCTGAGCAGAGATGTCACATTAATCAGAACCAATCCCATAGTATATAGTTGGTTGGCATCAAAAGTGAAATGGCTATTATCCTTCTTTACAGGTGATGAAACTAGAGATAGAAAGGGGAAAACGTGACTTATTCAAGGTCCCATGATTATTTTGAGGCCTCACTTTAAGGAAAATGTTAAACTAAGTGAATGTTTTAGCTCACATTCCATATTCTAAGAATATTGTTTTTCACATACCCTTAAATATACTTTCAGATTCCATCTATTTTCAGGTCTGTGCATTATTTGTGAGCCAGATGTGTAGTTAAAAGTTATTTTGGGGCATATTATGTATGTTTCAGTTAGAACTGATCTAGACGATGCCTGTTTTCGTGTTGTGAGAATTTTTCTTCTATATTTGTACAGTGCACAACAACTTTTCCTTTTTAAAGTGGGATCCCACTGATCTTAGAGTGTGCCTGATATCCATCGTTTACTCTCATGCATTAAGGAAGGAGATTGCCCTTCACAGAACAAACAGGTGACATGAGATGAGTTACATCACTCTGAGTTAGCTGTCACCTAAAATTGAGAGCCACTAAAGAACTAAATTGGTTAGGTGGTCAGAGGGTGAGAACAGAGGTGAACAGATGAGAATACAAACAGTCAGAAAACATTAAGATTGTATTGGCATATTGATGTTAACATATTCGAGAATAAAGAAACTTTGAAATTCTGTCTCTGTCTCTCAAAGACACTCTCAATTTATTTGGTAAGCTTATCTCATTTAGAAAAATTCTAACCACTAACTGTAATAGCATTGAGTTTTTGTGACCTCTGGCTCATGGGTACTGTTAGTGTTCCAATATTTTGCAGGCATTCCATTTAGAAATGATTACAATATTCTCCCAGGTCTATGTTTCTGAAAGTATTACAAATATAATTTACCAAAAATAATACTTTTATCTTTATTAATGTATTTGTATAGAATGCAATGAGTTTCCAAGAATTGTTAATAACTGACAAAATGTTGTGGTAAGAGTCAATATATTTAGCATAAGGCTCTTTTAGAAGTAATGTACACATCCAAATAAAAATCAAACTGAATTTAAAATAGTTTTTTTTTCATAGTATTTTAAGATTTTAAATAATATCTTTCTTAAGATATAATTTACATAATGTTATAAAAAAGGCTAAAGATAAACAGGCAAGGAAATTTTATTAAGGACCAGTGCAGCAAGAAAGATATTTCAAATAAGATTTTCTGAAGAAAAAGAGGGGAGTGTTAAAGTGCTGAGATGAATTAGTTGTAAAGTTCTAGAGGACATGATGGAGAAACTTGGTCCTCATGATTAGTTCATCCATTAATTGCTTATCAGGGTACCCTATGCTACCCACAGAGACTGGTAGAGGGGCACTATGTTTCTTGATGATGACATTTCAAAGACATGGCTCTCAGATCCTTGAGAAGGACACTCCTGGGGTGTGAAACTATCAAGAGGTCCAGGGAAAATCTACATCTCAAAAAGTTCAGAGATAGAATTTACTGCTGAATTTTTTCTAAAGTAAGTGCTCTAACAGCAGAGAGCATAGGACTAGTGTCAGGATCAAACCTATCTAAAGTTTTGTCATAATGAAGTGAATATCATTAAGTGCATCTTGGTCGGGATCTCTTAGTATCAAATACATAATGACAGGAAAGGGAAATATGATTAAGTGATTATGGTAAAAATCATGTTAATGTGTGTATTGGCTAATAATCATACCTTTACATGATCTGAGATCCAGTATATATTCAGTCTACAAGGAAACATACACACACACACACACACACACACACACACACACACGAAGACTCACATGATGCTTTTAAAAATTCACCTGCCTGTCCTAAAGCTCATTGCATCCTGGTTGGGAACTGCTAAACAGAAGCTTTGCCCTCTGCCATGCACTTTAAGATGAGGCTGAATTCACAGGTATTCTGTGGGCTGTTGAAACAACCTTAGTTATATTGAGGAATAGCATGTTCCTAATTAAACTTCATCCTAACTATTGTAAATATTGAAGGAAGGGGAATTCCACTTTAGATCTGGTGTGTGTGTGTGTGTGTGTGTTACTAGAAATTGAACTGAACTTAGGGGGTCTGTATACCACTGAGCTATATCCCCAGTCGTTTTTATTTTTTACTTTGAGGCAGGGTTTTCCTAACTTGTCAAGGCTGCCCTCTAACTTGCATTTGCAGTCCTCTTCCCTCAGCTTCCTGAAAGGTAGATGCTACAGTTGTATGTCACCAGATATGACTTAAGGTCTATTTTTAATATGCAAGGTGTTTCTGTCTATTTTACAAAAGCTAAAGAATAGATCGGACAGATTATTATTTTGTGAATTAAGAAGGCTTTTTGAAAATTGTAAAAATGACTCCTTTCCCTGAGTTTGAAATATTCTTACTGTATTTCAACTATTTAGATTTGAAAGCCATTAGTTCTTACTAGGAAAAGTAAGTTCCAAGAAAAATAAGACAAAACTACCACAAAACTGAAAAATAATTATTTAAAATAATTTGTTTTAAAATAATTTTGCTATCTTAGCAAGATGAGGAAATAAATAAATCCCTGTGTATTTATAGACATTGTGTGATATAATAATAGAGAGAACTTAAAATATTAAATTTAAAGTTTAAAATGGAATATGAGTGTTTGGCAATTCAGTAATTTTGGAATCACTGTCTCAAATCTATCACATTGTCCACAATTCTTATAGAAATCTTATGTTCATGTGCCACCAAATCATCTTTATTATGGCTTGAACACATATTCATTTTATAATTGATATTTGGCATTATATATTGAAAATGCAAGATTCTCCAAAATTACTTAGAGCTATGTCTGCATGGATAATAAAGAATGCTTAATACAGGGGAGGAAAAAGAACCTCTCTCAGATTCTGGTAAAATTCAAATTAATATTTTCATATCCTAGTGGATATTCTATCTGTACTAGCTACACAAAAGGGTCAACTCCATTCTTCAATTTATTCTTGATGAACTCATCTTCATGGGAGACAAAATTTGTCTGATTCTCACTCTTCAGTTATATCTAAATCATGTTTTTCTGTCAGCACAGCTCATGGTAGAAGTTAGTAGCTATCCTGATGTATCAGACAGTAAGTGAATCAGGATACAGCAGAGGAAGAAGGTGAAGTCTATGGCAGGTACAGCATTGACCCCAGCTGATTGCTGTGGGAGTTTGGGATCTGGAAGGTCCCTTCAGGGTTTTACCGGGTAGACAGGGTTTCCAGCCTGTGGGCTCTCATAGGAACCAGCTTTCAGATGCAGACTTTCTGTAGAGAAGGAGCATAACTTTAAGGAATCCACTCCCCCCGCAACCCCCCGCCCCCAGTATATTCCAACTCCTGCAGAGTGATTGAACTGTGAATTTTCAGTAACCAACACTTTCAGTAACTGGGAGAATGAGTTACTCATCCTGATGAAAGGATAGAACTGTTGAATCAGGCCATCCACAGCAGATTTTCTCTCAGCATACAACTAAGCTATCTAGTGATCTTCAATATTGAACCTTATCTTTTATAACTTTAGAAAGATAGGCTTGGGCAGAAACTGTTTTTTCCTTGAATTAGAAATGACTTTAACAGGTGGAAATTATTTTAAACCAACATTTCTTGCTAAGAGACAGCATTTTTCTTTGAAAAGAGCTCTATATTCAGAGCCAGAAAACTAGCCTAAATTCTTTTGCTTATGTGTGTCTGTCTGCAGATGTATAAGAAATACATTTCTAAAAATCCAGACCTAATGAGATAAATAAGATTAAAATAACAGGTAGCTGCTTATGTTAATCAACTTACCAACCAACCAACTCAACAAGTGAAATGCAAATGCAATAGTTCTTTGATACAACAAAGTAATCAATAATGAAAACACTCGGACCAAAATAATTAACAGTTTCAGCAAAAATCCCATAATGTATCTAGATAAAGCTAAAATTATGCAAGACCTATAGGAAGATAACTATAAAACATTTTGAAGGACATGAAAAAAATCTCAGTAAGTGAAAAAGCATCTTATGTTCCTACATAGTATGTTGTAAAGATGCCAACACTTGTGAGCTGGGGATTTATCTCAGTTGGTAGAGTGCTCGCCTTACATGCCCAAAGCCTTGAGTTCAATCCCCAGTACCACCAAGAAAAAAAAGTGTGTTGTAAAGATATCAATACTTTGTAAAACTATATAAACCAAAGTTTCTGCCTCTATTTGCATCACAAGAAATCATCCAAACAGAATTTTACCAATTGTGAATGTTTAACTTTGGGATCTACTTATTAACAATACAGATATGAGCATATGTCTGCATATGATGAAGAAACCATTGCAATGAGAATTATTCCAAAGAGACAGCTGAGAGTTGAAAGTTATTCTTCTAACAGAAAATTGAGTGAGAAATGCTAAATCTCTGCTTGACAAAATAGAAAGAGAAAATAGTCATTTCAAAGGTAAAGAAAACATCATAAGGAGAGTGATTATTAATTTTAGAACTGATTTTTAGTTAGGCTGTTTCTTACATATGTAACTCTATGACCCACTCTGGTGTGAATATTCACAGGTATTTACATATTTATATAAAGTACATTCATAATATTTGGAGAAATGGCAGTATTGAGAAATCTAGATAATCTATGCATTATATATAACACCAATGAAACTCTTACCCCAATTTTGAAGATATCAAGATTGCCATTTCTCAAATGACAAGGTTTCCTTTTGGGTTGCATGGCAATGGGCTTACTTGGATCTGTCACTTTCTGTTTTCCCAATCAAGGGGGCTTCACATGGTCTCTCATTCTCTAAGTGTCAGCCCTTGTACTATGATGATGTATCTTGCATGCTGTTTGTGATTTTTTCTTTGTCTAATTATCTGACATAAAAATTCAGACAATTTCTAGCCCTTACATCTGACTACTATCTAAGAAGCTATAGGAAACGGGAAAATATGAGAATTGTTCCACTGCTGGAAGGCAGAACCACAGTACATATGGCTGCATTCAGGCACAGGTACCTCTCTGCAGGATGGAAGATACATGTCTTTTCCTTATGCACTTCTTCTTCAAATCTTTCCTAATAATATCATACTTCTCTGTGTTCAATATTTTATATTAAATAAACTATAATTTGTCCAAATAAAAAGCCTAATAGAATAGCTATTTTTTAACATGGTGGACTTTATTATTATTAAGTGAAAAATACTTCCCATATAAGAAAATTTCATCTTTGAAATAAGATATTCTATAAATACAAAATTTATCATTAGTTTTGTGAGTTCATTATGCACTTAATAGTTCGAATAATCACTATCAGTCAAGCTCATGTAAGCACGTACTCCTACAGAGCTCATAAACATTCACACTCACTCTCATATACATACCACTGCATTTACACAAAGAGTCACACACACTCACATACCCACAAAATAAAATTCTTAATTTCTATTAAATCTAGTTGAAAAGAAGCAAAGAAGTTTAAAATCTCTGAGGTAAGGGCATTTTTTTTTGTAACTAAAATCTTAGCACTAAATGATTATGTTACTGCATAAATCAAGTTTGTTTTAAAGAACATTTAGTGAAGAGGCCACTACCTTTTAAAAACACACTAGATTCATTTATGAACATCCAATTATCTATTTGTCTTTTAAACTTCTCAAATTAAAAATAAAGAAAAACAAAGTCACTGGGAGTAGAACCTTGCTTGTCATCCATGGACTATACAAATTAGACACAAAAGATCGTTTCAAAAATACCAGAGCTCTCCAAAGCATTCCATCACAAAAATATTTAGAAATCAGCAGCGATTTAAATCAATCATCTTCCCCTGTAATGCTGATGAAGGAATTGTATGCTCTGTTTTCATGACAAACACATCATTAGTGTACATACATTTAAACTGATGATTTCATTCAGTGGAAGGGACATTAGGGTTAGAGTTATATAAAAAATCAAATCACATTTGATGTTTCCCAAATATCATGCTTTCTGTGGCCTAATCAAGATTTCATCAAATGTTTTATTAAGCTCTGTCATAGGAGCCCAGCTGAAGCTGGATGATCCCTTATTATTAAGCAAAAGTAAATTGCGTTCATTTTTGGACTGAATTTCAATGAAATGATTCCTAAAATACTTGGGAAATATGCAGAGGTCACTGGTAATACCTCGGAAATGCTGCAGTGCATTCATGTGGCAGCAGAACTGAAATAAATGATGAAGTTTAAAAGTGGTAGTTCAGCAAAAGAAACAGAACTATTATACATACACAGGCATCTTATTGTTAACATGATTATTAGGCAAGGATGGATGAAGACTTAGGTTTATTACAGTTTGGAATTTATTATATTTTTCCATGTCACCAAGAAAAATCAAAAAATAGTGGACTGGCCAAGTTTCATTACAAATATAAATATCTGATTTTTAGGGCAAATCCAGCTACTGTTATACTATGAGAAACAGCTTGAAATTCAAAATATGTTACAACATCAAAATATATCATATTGATGTCAAAAAGACATAATTTGAACGAAATCATTCTGAATTCTTTAAAGTCTGTATAAAATCCCGAAAGTCAGGATCGTACCTCATACCCCAGGGGGTAAAGTCTTACCAGGAAATCTTTCTTGTCCTTTTTATTCTTACATTATGCTAATTTTACTTCATCAGTAATAAAGTACATGTCCCTAGATACTTTCATAAGAAGTATGCATATCACCTGGGGAAAGATGCCCTCCCACCTAATTTCAGTGGATAGAAATAGGAACCCCACATGAACACTAACTTATCATCAATAACTAGAAAGCAGGATAGGGTCCTGAAAACCAAATACACAATTACAAGATTACTAACAGGAGCTCTGGGTCAGACAGATGGACAAGTAGACAATTAACAAAGAATATGTGTATCACATGAATGTCCTGGAGATGGCTTCTGCTATAGAGGCACGCTCTATAATCAGATGGTTTAGATGACCCACTGGGTGAATGTAAGCCTTTCTTCCAAGTCACTCCCATATTTTATTAATTAGCAAATGCCTTGGCTACAAGAGTAGATGACATAAAGGGCTGCAGAAGCTTGGAATTCCTCTCATCAGAGCTAGTCTTTGCATATGTATTGCTAAGTGCTTGTCCTTCCACAGGAAAGGTGAACACTGAGCTGTCCTAGGGAATCATCATCAGAAAGATTCATCAATCTGATGGCAAAATGCTTACATTGAATTATTCCTATCATGCAGGGGGGAGTGTTCTGTTTTATTACTCATTGTAATAGAGACACAGTACAAGTGTGGAGTTGCCTTTCTTAACAATAATTTTGTCAGAAAATATCTGCAGGATTTTAGAAGGTCTTAAAAAACACTTTGGTGTTGGTCATAACATTGCTCTGACAAACTCATTTCACAGCAAAAAAAAAAAAAAAAAAGTGTGACAATAGAATCACACCCATAAAATTGATTGGTAGTACTAAATATCATGGATCTCAAAATCAATTGTTTTTACAGAATCATGTACTTGAGACTTATTTACAGTGATGCCTGGGACCTAACACCTTGTAAACTTGAGTTACTCATCTATAAGACACACCTACACTTTATATCATGACCAATATGCTATATAATTTCTCCAAGAGCCAGTATTTTTGTCTAAGACCCAAAAGGATAGAAGTAGTAGATTTACTTTTGCTTTCTCACTAAAGTATATGAAAGTCAAATTACAGAAGTCTGTTTTTCGTCTCATTTCTCTCCCCTTGGGTTCAATGGCCCTACTGCCTAAAGAGGGGAAAACATCTTTCAAAAAATCCAGCCACAATTCCACTAAATTTTAAGATGACCATTTCCCTGGCTGATTAGGTCTTCCCATACCAGTGTATCAACGGGCATAGAAAGGCCTCAATCTACTGTCTCTGGTGATTGATCATAATTACATAGGGGAAAATGGGTTGACATTACATCAAAGATTCATGAGAACCATGTCCAGGGTGACTTCTAGAGCTCAGGTTCAATAATGCACATCAATGAAAAAAAAATGCTTTTTCTTGCTATGTAGTCAGTGAGTGGAGCTGCTGTGCATATTTTACTTTGTGTTTTGTCTTCCTGCTAGCTTGGGCAAGAATGGTAAGTTGTAATTAAGGTTTTATGTAGGAATATTACTTAACTGACATCATCCTTGTGGAAAAGTTGGTTATCCTCTGTACTGAGATTCGACAGATTTTTCTTCTGAGCAAAACAAGAAAGGAGACTCAGTCACAAAAAAAATGGTAACCTCTACCTGAATTATTTGGTCATCTGGGTAGTCTCAGAAACATTAAAGTGAATGATCAGAGTATAAATTTCTTCATTTTATATAAGTATCTTTTTAATATGTGAATAATTTAAGATACATGTCAAAGTAATTATACAGGATAAAAGTGAAATTGAATTACTCAATGTTACAATAAGTTTAGGGTAAAGTCTAACTTACTTACTTATTTAAATTGTTTATTTATTTATTTTTTCAGTATTGTGGTTTGAACCCAGGGGTCTTCTATCACTGACCCTTTTCATTTTTCATTTCAGGAGAGAGTTTACAATGTTGCCCAGGTTGGCTTGGAATTTCTGATCCTCCTGGGTCAGGTACCTAAGTTGCTGGGGTTACAGGTGAGATCCACTATTTCCAGATTATTTATTTATTTATGGCAGTGTGGGAGATCAAACCCAGAGTTTTGTGCATGCTAGTCAAGGACTCCACCATTGAGCTACATCTCTACACTTCCAGACCTAATATTATTCTATGTTGTTCCTTGGAAGACCATTGTTAAACACTTAAGTAGCCACTTAACTTTTTGATCTCTCTCCACATTTTTTGGGGGCAGTATAATTATATATAATGATGATTTTTGGTTACATATTCATAAATGCACCCCATATAACAATAAAATTTTAACCATATCATTTTCCTCAACTTTTCTCCCCTTTGTCCCCTCCTCCCATCCCTCTTTTCTTTACTGATCTTTCTTTGATTTTCATGAGATACCCATGCCCTCCCCACCAAATTTTCCTTTCTATTTTCCTCTCTAGCTTCTCCATATGACAGAAAACATATGTACCTTTACCTTCTGGGTTTGGCTTATTTCACTTTACATAATTGTCTCTAATTCCATCTATTAATGCAAATGACATAATTCCATTTTTCTTTGTGACTGAATACAACTCCATTGTGTAAATATACCACATTTTCTTTATCCATTCATCTGTTGATGAACACTTAGACTTGTTCCATAGATTGGCTATTACAAGTTGTGCTTCTATAAACATGAATATGCATACACTAGTGTAGAATGATGAGTATAATTCTTTAGGATAAATATTTAGGAGTCGTATAGTTGAGTGGTATGATGGATCCAGGCCTAGTCTTTTGAGGAAGCTCTACACTGATTTACAGGGTGATTGTATTGATTTACAAACCCACCAACAGTGTAAAAGTGTTCTTTTTTCTCTACATCCTCCCCAGCAATGTGGTAAACTTGAGGACTGCAATTTTGACTTGGGTGAGATGAAATCTTAGTGTAGTTTTGATTTGCATTTCCCTAATTGCTAATGATGTTGAAATTAAAAAAAATAATTGTTGAACATTTGTATTTATTCTTTTTGAGAAATGTCCATTTAATTCATTTGCCATTTATTAATTCAATTATTTGATTTTGTGGTATAAGTTTTTTTAGTTCTTTATATATTCTAGATATTAATCCTTGGTCAGAAGAGTAGCTAACAAAGATATTTTTTTTCCATTCTGTAGGTTTTTTTCTTTACATTCCTAATTGTTCCCTTTGCTGTGCAGAAGTTTTTTAATTTGCTGCCACCCATTTATTAACTTTATGCTATATTAATTAATAATATTAAAATAATGGCTATGTATGAGACTTGTGTATAAGTGATAAAGTGTTTAAAGATTTCTCAATTATATATGAAAAGTGTATGAAAGAGAGAAATTGGATCTAAATTGAGCATTCATCTTAAAGCAATGGTAAATGCAGCAGGCAAGACATGTATCTCTGCATTCAAGTCTGTTCTGCAAATTTACACTTTGGGACTCTGAAGTCATTGTATACATTTCATTATGGGCACCTCAAAATGAAGGGATATTACTGTCCTTTTTTGTAGTACAGAATAAGGATCATGGATATTTGGGATAAAATGTTGTAGAAGATACTCTAATTTCCATGGCTGGTAAATAACATGCTAGTGTTTTCCTAAACAGAGAAATCAATCTGGCCTACTATTTTAGAAATAGTGGGGAAAATTTTCAGACTTAAATAATAGTTACATAGACCATAAATTGTTAAATGTTAGAGTCTGTAAACAAGTCTGGATGGCGCCTGGCAAAATGCCAGAGGGAGTGGTTTGTGAAGTAACACCAGCGAGCCATTAAGTGTGGAGATTCCTTATTGGTTGACTGCTGTATCGAGTTTATGTTAATTAAGATAAGCTGTGTGGAATGTATATATATATATCCCTCCTGTCCTACAATAAACGGCTCCCATTCCTGCTGTATCAATCTACACAAGTTGCTCATCACCCGTCCCCTCCCCCCCCGATTATTTTGCTGCAGCTGGACTGCAGCAATAAATAGTTAATTTTCATCACTGTCACTGGTCAGTCAACTGGTCTTAATACAGCATTTGTAGTTATATTACATAATTTACCAAGGATTTTAAATTTAAACTCTGGCCCACATAAAAAGTTCTAGAAATTGTGAAGCTACGTAAAAATTTCTGTAGTATATTATTTAAATTGTAACAATAAACTCCATTGTTATTACATCTCACCCCAAATTTTCATTATACTCTGCTTTCTAATACTATAAACTATAGAAACTGTATTGATTTCATATTCTGTCTGTTTCGGACACTGCTACTGTGACATTTTTGTGATGTTTTCAATATTTCAACCATTATGTTCAGCTGAGTATATACAATTCATTATGTTCTTATGGCAGTTTCATATACATTCATGTAGTGTGCTTTATCAAATACAGGGAATCGAAGTATAGCATCAGATTTATTATTAGCACCACTCTATGAGAATTAGCCTACTACAGATGATTTATGCACCAAATAAAAAGAAATATGAAGTGGATTGAGAACCATGAACTATATCAATGACTATGCTCATTTATTCATTAAATAATATCTTTAAAATTCCCATTGCAACTCCTTCCATTTAAAATTTGACTTTAAATGAAAAATATTCAATGTCATATAGAAATCAAAGGCAGATAATTTTTAGTTTTGACAGAAGCAGTTTTCAACATGTCACTTAAAATCTTGAATCATAATGAAGAGTTTCTAAATGAACTGTTTGTTTATATTTTCAGGAATCATGCAATCAATTGGAAGGAAAGATTGACAATATAAATTGTAGGAACAAATTATAGAAAATTACTTAATGTTTCCAGTGTCTTTCAATTTTTAAAAACTTTTCTGTAGGACATCTATGTATCTATTGGATTCATTTTAAAAGATAAAGCTTCACAAATCATTGATTTTTGTCCCTTTTTAAAAATAATCTTTTGTTCTAAGGATTTCAGAGATGAAAAATCAGATTACGGCTGGCATTATATTTTCTTGGGTATGTTTTAGGGTCAATGTCTGTACATGGAGACTTTTTTTGAGAGTCAATGATTTATTGAACCAATGTATGTTTTCAGCAAATTGGTGTAACATCGTGTTTTAAAGAATCGGTTTGGTTTATGTAGCTACTTTAAAATTCATCATATAATACTAAAGTAAATATTCTCGATTCTTTAAGTGCTTTTATTTACAAAAAATCAATGTCACTTATATGGGCAGATTTTCAGCTTTTGTCATATTTCTGATATTTACTTTTGTATGTATTTAAAAAATAAAGCAATTACTTGAAAATACATTTCATATGCTATTTGGTTATGGGTCCCCCTCACCCTTGAGTGGAAGTTAGGTTGCTCAAAATACACAATATTCTGATAATAACTTCCTGAATCAAGAAACTGTAGCTATCAAATAAAACTTATTGACTCAAAAACAAAACATTAACATTTAATTTGCTGACTCCTTATCTCTCTTTAGTTCCTAAGATATACTCTTTTCTCCTATCAGGTGACTATTCTCAAGAAAATTGTTATTCTAGCCTGAATCAATTTCTCCTTATTCCTTTCTTTTACCCAAAATGGTCTGCATGCTCACTGCCAATATTTCAGATTTCATCAGTGAAGCTTCCTCATAGAACCATCTTTTCAATAAAGCTTGCAACAGTATAAATTCTTAAAAGTGTCAGAGAAATGACTACCATCTAACTATTGACTTACACTTGACTTTGGCCAGGAATTTTAACTTCTACATGTTAACTACAGTATCCTTTAGAATCTCCAAATATGGGATATTCAGGTTCACAGCACTGCAGCTTAGGGTCCACTCTCTCGAGAACAATGAGAAGCTTGGGTATTTACTCACCAATTACTCTTGGGCTTAATCAAAAATAAATTAACACACTGCACCTTCCTCACCTTCCTCAGTCTGAGTATACTCCTCTGATTAGGGAATCCCTCAGGCAAAGAACTAACAACTGCTAAAAATAAGAAACTATCAAGCAGCCTGCAAACCTGATGTGGGCTGGCCTCTCACATGGATATTCTGAAGTAGTTTTTATCCATTCTTCTAAAATTATTAGGGATAAAACATATTTAGAATCAAATGAACCAAAATAATTTCAAATTTCCTTCTAATACTTGTGGCCTTTGTTCTTATGATATTAACAAACTTAGTCACTGAATTTATAGGATTGTTGTTTTTGCCCTCTGCATATAAACCTGATTCATGATTTGACAGAAGTAGCTACTGCTGTGAATCTTCTCTAAATCCCTGAAACTATTCTTCCTCTTTCCTACTTGATTTTTCTAAACTGAAAATACGTAAGTTGATAGCATAACTTGCAGCACTTTAAGCTGAAATATCATCACTTTCTGGGCTTTCTTAGAATGAATATCCACCTGAATTGAATTTCAAGCAGTCACTTGAGGTGGGAGCATGGAGTGTGATTCTCTTCTTAGCTGAACTGCTACCAAAGTGACCTTCAATAAACTCATCAACCTTTTTATTCATTAGTTTCTCCTTTGTCAAACTGAGTGGCTAAAATATATAGTTAACAATTGTGCATGACTACAGAGAAGAGCAATGAAAAATGATTACCCTAAAAAACTTAGGTTTTCCATAGAAACATGTGTATGTAAAATTTTTAATTGTTTTTAATGTTTTCTTTGCGATTTAGCTTGAATGACTGATGCACAGGTATTTTGTAAGTTTGGGTTTGTTGCTTACTTTAGCCTCATCCAAGATGGTTTAACAAAATATATTGGGTTTTATATCTTTCCACCTAATGGAAGCAGATAGTTACATGGCTGGTTTCACCTAATGGAGAGATTTATTGTCATGCTGAAGTGAAAATGTGATAAATGTATTTCCTAATTCAGCCTTTTCCCAATCTGCATATCTCACATTTCAATCAAACCCAAATGACTGCCAAGCAATAATTTTATGCACTCGAATTATATCAAAAGGGTAGAAATATAAATATTAAGATCAAATATGAGTAAAATGGTTCTTATTAATTCTGGGAGCCAATTCTTGACTCTTCATTATTGCATTGAAATTTTTAAAATAAAAGAAACTGCCAATTCTTTCAAAGAAGAAATCTGACATATATCAACTCTAAATAAGGAAGTTGACTCATACTTTATTTTTAAAATAAGGAGAGAGATTATATAGGTTCAAGTATTATTAATTTATTGCATTACTTCTTTTACACATTTTACCATACCTTAAATAAATCATCAATTAACATTGCTCAATACTCAGACTATTGATTCTCTATTAAAAAATTATTTTATGATGGGGAAGTCTGAACAAGAAGTAAGGTAGTGTCACTAGTATAACAAGGAAGGATGAGGTTGGCATATCCATTGTAGACATAAAGGAAGAATCTATGTCTCCCATTATTAATTAAAATACATTGATAAACTATAGAATGCTGTTACTTAAGAAAAATTGTTTAGGGAATTAGGAAGTTGGATATTTTCTGAGTTCTATTAATAGCTGTTTTCTGGGGTTACTTCCTTATTATATCAGACAGTGCTCTCCAGGGAAATAAAATTATCAGAAAATAAATAGAGGTAGATACATAGAAAGATATTTATTATAAGAAATTATATCATGTAATTTTAGAGGAAGAGGGATCTCATAATTGCTATCTGCAAGCTGAAGGCCCAGGAAAGCTAGCAGAATACTTGAAGTTTGACCCCAAATTCCTGAGAACTATAATGTTGGGGGAAGATGATGGTTGTATAAGTCCAGTCAGAGAATCAGCAAAACTTATGTTGGAGGAAAGGAGAAGATGGATAGTATACCATAAACAGTGAGAGTAAATTGGCCCTCCTCTCCCTTTTTTGTTCTATTTAGTTCATCAAAAGATGTATTAAATGGATGAATATCCATTCACATTGGCAATCTTTACTAAGTCTACCACCTAAAGAATAATCACTCCTGGAAACATCTTCACAGATGGACACAGAAATTATATTCTACCACCAATTTGGGCATCACTTTTTCTGTCAGGTTGGTAACAAAAATAGTCATCACATTGATCCTGAAAATAAGGTTGAGCTTAAATGGTCTATGAGGTTTATGCCAGCACTAAGATACTGTGATTCTTCCATATTGTTGTTCATTGGCTATAGCAAATTTGTGATCGTACTCCTTGTAACTTAGCCCTGTGAAGTTCTAAATCTGTCTATATTTATGAAGAGGATAGAATGAGTGAAAATATGTTCTTTTGTGGGCTTCTTTTGGTTGACTATTTAAATCTGTACAAAAGATATGCAGTTTTTCTCACCAGTAAAGTAGGTATTCTCAAAGGGTATCAAAAAACAATGGAATTCTGGGACTTAACATGTCCCAGGTCACTCTTTCAAATCCTAAAAATATCAGAAATAAAACAAATACAACATTTGTTTTGAGATGTTTATGGCCAAAACGAATTACTTTATATCATATTTGACCATTTGTAGTTCTGTTTTAAGATGTTTTCCTCCAAATAGGGTTCAATAGCATTGTTTTGGTAGATATATTTGTGTTTGTTCCCAGAAAAGAAATCTAGATGACCCAATGTGTGAAGTTAGTTGTTAATATAAAGTAAAAGTTTAAAATTATTTTCAAATGATGACAGGAATTAACTTATTTGACTTTTGTGAATACATTTATAAGTTCATAAAGTTATTTGAAAATTTTTAGCTTTATTTGAGTTATATAAACACTGAAATAAACAGAATATGATATAAAATATAAGATATAAAATTTTCAAATCTCTTAGCAATCAAAATTCAAAAATAATCCAAATTCACAAAATCATATCATTTCTTACAATACCACCATGATATCAACAATCATAACATCATATGTTGTTTTCCATTTAAACAATTGGATGAACTAAATTGGTGTCAAGTAAGCTTGGAAAACAAGATGAAAGATTAAGAGAAAAATGAGTCAAGAAATGTTATATAAAGTCAAGTATACTTTTAAA
This sequence comes from Marmota flaviventris, assembly GCF_047511675.1. Lineage (NCBI taxonomy): Eukaryota > Metazoa > Chordata > Mammalia > Rodentia > Sciuridae > Marmota > Marmota flaviventris. Next base: position 37,809,473 of record NC_092498.1, read on the forward strand.
AAATGCCACAAGAATGGGAATCAGATTCTTTTTAAATTTTAAAATAAATAAGGCCATTATCAAATAAAAACTAAATATTTTAATTCGAAGAAAACACATGAGAAAACATGTAAACTTATCTCTTTAGTCCCCTTTTATTTTGTTAATTGAAATATAAACACTGAGAAGTTCTGAAATGTGTAAATAATGAAAAGTGCTAATTTGGCAAAGTCAGTGAGGAGTTTTTAGCCATTTTATAAGCAAGCTCTCATTTCTCACCAGTTTATTGTTTACTTGACCATTTATACAACTGGACTCAGGTCCATGAACACAAAAGAAAAATCAACCAAAAGAAAGATCTACCTAATATGATACTAAAGATTAGTTTAAACTATTAAGTGTGAGAATAGGAGAGAAATCCAGAAATTATGAATTAAAAGAAAACAATTTTACCTTCTACTTCAGGACTAGCAAAATACAAGGAAAAAATTCTTAAGAGTAATTGAATTGTATTTCTTCATTTAAAATCTCAAATTATTCAGAGAGTGATGCTAAGAAATTTCAAAAAGTTTAAATTTATATAATAGATCCTCATTCATATGGGTACGTATGTAAGTCTCATTCTAAACTTAATACATAAAATGATAAAATAATTTTCAAAATATAAATTAGGATTTAAAGATTGTGTGAAATTTAATAAATTGTTTACAGATTCCTTGAAAAATGTCTAATTTGATGACATAAGCTGATACTAAAAATTAAAATTGGAAAAAAAAACTGAGAAGACTAAATTTTCTTTTCATCTCCTAATCTATACTGGAGAATAGACAAAAGGAAATGGTTATTGCTCTCTTGGGTTTCTGAAGTAAACAATGCTTTCCTAAACTTTGGTCCAAAATTTGAACTCTATGATTATGACTAAGAGAAACACCATGGGATAGAGGCAGAATAGATATGCACAGTTCTCAATATACTCAGAATTATATGAGGATGGCTAGCCTAAAACAAATAGTTTCTGGAATAAAGGTTTTTGGGTTTTGATTTTACACAAACTATAAATTGAAATAATTGTAGTAAACTAGCATTGTTACTTTGTATGTACCCTTAAAAGGAACCCTACTAGCTTTGCTTGAATCTAGTTATGCATTTTAGAATATGTCATTGTTTGCATTACCATGAGTCTCCAAGAATGCCCAGACTGTTGATTTAGTATTCATCTGACTAGTAGGACAAGTATGATAACAATTTTGATAACTTATAATTACTTAGCTGTCCAGCATTGTGAATTTCAATCCACTACTGCAGAATATCCTGAGCATGTGGGGTTCTAATATAAAGCTGGTAGGAAAAAAAAAAAAAAAACAAACTTCCAAACATTCTGAAAAAAAATAAAGAAAGTTTAGAAGTTTCTTAAAAGATCACATGTATACTTATGATATGTCTGTAACTGTAAGTTAACTTATTTTTTACCTAGAGAAATTAATTAATATACTGATAGAAATATGCAAACATGAATTTTAACCGCAGTTTCATTTGTTACTTCCTCCAAATTGAGATAAGTCAAATGGCCTTTAAGAGGTGAGTAATCACATGGAATAGAACAGAACAATAAAAAATGGATTGCTGATTATAAGCAAAAAAATGCAGGAATCTCAAAAACATTGTATAAGCTAAATGTATTGGCACAAAAGTTTATTTACTCTTTGAGTTGATTAATTTCAAAATCCAGATGGAATAAAGAGAAAACAAACATGTCTGTGGCTAGTGATCTTGGAAGGATTTGCTGCAAACAGAGCAGTGAATTCTCTGAGGCTGGAAATTATATTGTATATCTACATTCGATCAAGCTTGCAGGATATGTACCTTTGTTGAAGTTAATGGGAAAGTTCTTAACTTAAAAAAAAAAAAAAAATATATATATATATGTATATATATATATATATATATATATATACATATATATATATATACATATATATATATATATATTAGATGTAAATATACCACCACAAATATGATTTGAAAAAATGGGACTTAAAACAATTTTATGCAATTTTCTTTTAAAAAAGAGAAATGTGACTGTACTAATGTGTAGTATTCATTGAAACTAATGATCCTGAAATTTGCAGATCATACTAACTGAAATCATATATTATTAACCATATTTGCAAAAGAAAAGATAACTAGTGTAACCACAAACAAGATTTCCTCACCATTTTAATGTTCCAAGGAAATAGGTTCACAAATTCAACATATCTTAAAAATTTTGATTATTTAATTTATCTAAAATTAATATACAACATATTAATATACAAGTTATTGTGTAAATAGGAGGGTAAAATCTACACAATAAATCTATGAAATGATTCTGTTGCATACTTTCTTTGGCCTCTTGATCCTTGCAATCTCCCACTATTTGTGTAATCTTAAAGCCACAAATTTTTATTCATTTTGTTTATAATAAAAAAGTCATTAATATACACTTTTTTGTTTTCTGTTGTATGATGCCAACAAGTTATTCGACAATAATTACTAAGATTCATGTTGTATTCCTAAATATTAGACACAATTCTCTTGCTTCAAAATATTATTTTAGATAGAAATAGTTTGTTGAATGCCAATCAACATTCTGTGAAATTTTGAACAAAAAGTACACATCAGATTCACTACAGAACTTCTTTTGAGGGACAGTGTTAAATCACACTGCTCTTATTTCTGACAGTAAAAGTTCTAAATTTCATGAGTTCAAAAATCAGGCTACCAAACATTCTTATATAAAAAGGATACTTAGTCTATGCATATAAAACACACACACACACACACACACACACAATTTAAGACTGCTCAAAAGCTCAGATAATTGAATCCTGATATGGTTTAATATTACTATGTTGAAGTCCAAGATGTAATATATTTGGAGGTGGAGTCTTTTGGAAGGAATTAGATCTTAGGACCAGAGCCCTAATGAATGCCAACCGAGCCCTTATTAAAAAAAAAAAAAAAAAAAAAAAGCTTAGGAGAGACACCTTGCTCCTTCCGCTAAGTAAGGGCACAGCACTAAAGAAATGTTTGTGAAGTAGGAAACAAGCCCTTAATACACACAAAATCTTTCAGCCCCTTGACTTTGAATTTTCCAGCCTCCAAAGTATAAGAAATGAATTTCTGCTGTTTAGCTACTTAATAATATATAATAATACTTAGATTATTGTATTTTGTTATGGCAGCCTTAATGAACTGAGACACATAATTATCACATTGTAGCCTGTCTGAAAATTAGGATATGTCTTTTAACTGATGCTATCTCATAGTAACTGAAGATAGGTGATAATAATGATGAAGCACACAAAGTGAATAGAGCACAGTACATGATGACTAAACTAGGGAAGAAATGAATATGTATATACCTATACACTTATATGTAATCTATAATATCATATATTTTTATATAGGAATATATCATAAGATAGATTAAAAAGCACAAAATAAATATGAGATAAATGCATAATATTGAAAGTGTATTTTCTTAAAATCATATAATTCTAAGTATATATAAACTGAAAATATCTCAAATATATATTGAAATGATAATATTAAAATAACAACTTAGAAATCAACAAATAAATCACAATGTCACAATGGGAGGAATTAGAAATATCTCTTCAAGAATTTCCTGTGAAAATAGGGAACATTAATAGGGATATAGAAGAACTGAGCAGCAAACTTAGCAAGCTTTATCTAAGGTTGATTAGAATGTTGCATTAAAATTATGTGGTCAGGGGCTGGGGTTGTGGCTCAGTGGTAGAGATCTTACCTGGTATGTGTGAGGCAGTGGATTTGATCCTCAACACAACATATAAATAAAACAATAAATAAATGATAAGATCCATCAACTACTGAAAAAAATTTTAAAAAATATAGAGGTCAAATTTTTCTTGTGCACACATGGAATATTTATAAACATTTATGTCTTCAATCTGCATTATATATGCTGTATTTTGATATGAAACATATGTTAAAAATAATATATTAAAAATCCCTCTAAATTTAAAACTTTAAATAGCAAATATCTGAATAACTCATAGTAAAGGATAAGAAGAAGAAAAAGAAAAGTAGCAATTTTAAATAAAATGAAGTAAAAATAAAATAGGACAATTAGATTATTAACAATTTATCTAAATTAGAATTTTTGGTAACATGTAGCTTTAAGTGCTAATATATGGAACAGCAAGAATAACAGCTAAGTGGGCAATCTGAGTAGTTAGACAACAATAAGACAAATTAAGACTGGAAAAAACAATGATAAGAGAACAAAAATTAAGGAATAACAATTTATCATTAGAAGGAATAGAACTAGGTATCTAGTATTAGGCATTGTCTTATTGTCTATTATTTTCACTACAATCATTTTTTTCTGGTGATAATATACATCTACCATACTGGGTCTTCATTTATTTATTACTGATGGAATTAAGTTGACACCCTTTTAAATCATATTTCTTTCCATACCAATTGGATTGCCTTTTTTTTCATTGGTAGAGATTCTTTATTTCTGGATAAGTGCCTTTTAGTGTGTGTATGCACACATACATATTACATATAAAATACACACATATTTTTCATATCACCCTCTTAATTGTATTGAAGATAAATTCTTAATTTTGTCATAATCTTTTTTGTCATTACTTTATTATTGTGGAAGTTGTTTTGTTAAATTTATTTTGCCTACTGAAAGATCCTACAGATATTCTCTTTGTTTTCCTCTGTGACTTTTATTGCTTTCATATCCAGATTTACCTTTGCAATCTACCTGGAATTACTTATGCATCGCATGTGATAGTATATCAAAACTTTTTTTCTGTTTATAAACTCAGTTTTCACATTACCATTTAATGATATGGACATCATTTTTGCCCTTTTCCATTTGCCTCCCCTCTTGTCAATAACACATCATCATAATTTCTTTTGTGGTAGATTTTGGTATCTCAGAGTGTAAGACCTTTAAGTTTGTTCTGCATGATTACCTTGCTATTCTTAGTTCTTTTTTACTCTCCATTCACATATTTAACTCAATTTGCCAACTTCCCCAAGATATTGCTAGAATTCTGATGAAAATTCAGTTAATCCACTAGAATAATTTTCACAGTATTAACAAATCTCTATTATTTAGCCTTCCCTTCTAAACACTATTATTTATTTTTCAGTCATTTTAGTTTGTTTTATTTTGATCTAAATGATATTCTTATAGGATTCATACAAGTTGTACACATTCCTTATATTTATTACTAGTGTAAGAAGCTATTAAAAACCATAAAATATTTTGTAGCAATATGGTGCATTAGATACGTTTGGGTTTTATATATTACATATCCAGTGACCAGATTACTACCCTTATTAATTGTAAATGTATCTATAGTTTTTATTAGAATTTATTTGTATACAGTCATTCTATATGCAAATAATTAGTTGATATCTTCCTTAAAATATTTAACATGTTTTAATGTTTTATTGAACTGACTGGAATATTCAGTAGACCTGCTGAACAGAATTATAATGAAGGTCATTTTAATTTCATTCCTCATAATAGGAAAAATGTTGTTAATGTTAATAGTTCACAAATACATATGTTCTATATTGTAAAATTTTTATAAACATCCTTTCAAGAAAAAGTTATTATCTACTACAGCCTGCAGAGATGTTAATTCAGAAAACCAGCGAGGAGTTATGGGGAATTAGAAAAGACAAACAGACACACAGAGAGAGGAAGGTGAGACCAGATGGGACATTACTTTCTGATAGAGAGTAATCACACAGAGCTAGCTCAGCACATTTATTATATAAGTTTTAACATCAAAATCATTTTCTGTAAGACTTTTTTTTCAAAGCAAGCAGACTGAAGGATGAAGCTCTGGATAGGCAATTATAATTATACTTATTGAGCTCATAATTCTCTACCACCAGCAGCTGGTATCTGAATTCAAGGTCAAGACTGATAGTGCCATGGTATACACAGAACCTCCTTTGAGAAAGTGTCACCATAGCAACTGAGGAGTCTCAACTTGTACCTTTGCATAAGGAGTTCCCAGAACAGGAACACTCCTGTTGAAGAATAGTCAGGGATCATAATTTAAATCATCACTCTCAACAATTGCCATCATGGTAATTATAAGTTTTTAGCATGAATGAGTTTTGAATTTCATCAAATGTTTGCTCATTACATACCAACATTTCCCCACCGTGTTAATTTGGTATTTTTTCTTTGAATCTACTAAGCAATGTCTTTGGTATAGGGAGTGATGGATCCTTCTCCATTCTTAATATTTTATATTTTGTGTGTTCTCTATTTCTCTCTCTTGAGGACTCTTGTGATTACACAGATCCCATCCAAATGATCTGGGATAATCTCTTCATCTAAAAATACTGAATTTAATTACTTCTGTAAAATCTTTTTTTTCTTTTATGTAAGGCAATAGATTTTTAAAAAAAATATGGGAAGTGAGGCATAAATATCCTGGGGCCATGATTTTGCTCACTACATGGATCTTGCTATATATATATATATATTTTTTTTTTTTTTAATTTGCCTTAATTAGTTATACATGATGGTAGAATACATGCTGACACATCATACACACATGGAGTATAAATTCTTCTGGTTATACATGATGTGAAATTACACCAGTTGTGTAGTCATATACGCACATAGAGACAATATCTGATTCATTCTACTATCCTTCCTACCCCCATAACTCCTTACTACCCTTTACTCCCCTCTGCTTAATCCAAAGTACCTCATTCTTCCATAGCTTCCCCTTATTGTGAATTAGCCTTCTCATATTAGAGAAAACATTTGGCCTTTGGTTTATTGGAATTGGTTTATTTCATTTAGATATTCTCCAGCTCCATCCATTTGCCTGCAAATACTATAATTTCATTCTTCTTTAAGGCTTAGTAACATTCCATTGTGTATATATACCACATTTTCTTTATCCATTCATCTATTGAAGGACATCTAGGTTGGTTCCTTGGTTGGCCATTGTGAATTGAGCTGCTGTGAACATTGATGTGGCTGCATCACTCTAGTATGCTAATTTTAAGTCCTAGAAGTGTAGCTGGGTCAAATAGTGGTTCTATCCAAGTTTTCTAAGAAATCTTCATGTGGCTTTTCATAATGGTTGCACTAATTTGCAGTCCCACAGGCAATGTAAGAGTGTACGTTTTTCTCTACATCCTTGTCAACACTTATTGTTTCTTGTATTCTTGAAAATTGCCATTCTGACTCGAGTGAGATGAAATCTTAGAATAGTTTGATTTTCATTTCTCTAATCACTAGAGATGAACATCTTTATATATATATATATTTGTTGATCAATTGTATTTCTTATTCTTTGAAGTGTCTGTTCAGTTCCTTACCCCATTTATTGATTTGGTTATTTGGGTTTTTGGTATTGAGTTTTTGAGCTTGTTGTGTATCCTGGAGATATAATACTGATCTTCTCCCACCTGTAGGCTCTATCTTCACTTTATTGATTGTATCCTTTGCTGAGAAGCGGCTTTTTATTTTGGATCCTTCCAATTTATTTATTCTTGATTTTACTTCTTGTGCTTTGGGAGCTTGGTTAAGGAAGTCAATTCCTAAGCAAACATGGTGAAGATAATATCTTAAATGCTTTAGTTTTTAAAGTATAGTATATTTACTGAATTTACCTCTTTTTCCTTAATTTACTAAGAACAATGTGGTTAAAAGCTCTGATTATGACTTTACTTTTAGTGCCATAATTTGAACTTTATATGGTGTAAGTCTATATAATTAGTAAACATAAATCTCATTTTATGATAGTTTTACTTTTGCCTCTGATGAGAACATATGTAGACGTAACAATACTTTAAGTCCTATAATTTACACATTACTTTTATGCTATCAATTTTCAGATTATTATTTACCCACTAGTGCATAATTAATTTAAACAGTTCTCATTCCTTCAGTTCTGCTCATCTGCATTTCATTTCTAGTGCTCTTTAATTCTTCTTAGCTATGATTCTTGCTCAAGAATTATTGTCATCTATCAAGAAATTCCTTTGGTGTATTTTTAAAGTTTTTGTCTCATGATGATAAAATCTCTGTATTTGTCTGAATATGTCCTCACTTTAATTTCATATTTGGAGGATTTTTTTCTATGGATTAAGAGTTTAAAATAGACAATTTCATTTCAATAACTTGAAAGTACTTATTGGCTCTATTTAATGTTATTAAATTCCTGTTAACAATATATGCCAATATAAAACACTCACTAAGAACTATAATGTGTGCTTTTAAATTTATTGTTTTTGTCTGGGTTTCAGATATTTTTAAGATACACGTATATCTAATTTTCTTTTTAGTAATTCTGACAATTTTCTCTCACTAATTTTATTTTGTATTTGTGTTCTATATCTTCTATTATTGCTCTTATATTTTTCACTTTTCCCCTTTTTTGAAACTAAAATAATTTACATTATAAGTCACTTTTCTAGGTCTCATATGTGTCACATTCTTTTATAATAATATTTCTCTATATGCTTCATTCTATATATTTTCTTACTGCATACTTTTCCTGAAACAAACAAACAAAAACGTCTTTTCTGCTGTGCCCAATTGCTTTTAAGATTCTTTCTTATTTTTTTATTATTTTTTGTCATTTTATACTTTATTGGTCCTACTTCATTATTTTATAAATATTTTCAAAAATCCACACCTTGCTAACTCTTTCATTTTACATATTAATAACAGTTTTAGTTTTTATTTTTTTTTTACCTAACAACTTCAAACACTATCATTTTAACTTCTGTTTTATTGTCTCTCTTTTCTCTTCATTTTCAGTTATGGCAAGTTTTTGATCAAATGTTGGACACTGTCAAAAAGAACAAAAAGATTAAAAATAAGGAAACTCTGATAATATCCAATTTTTTTTTTCTTAGCAGGCAAGTAAAATAAGGGAAAAGAGTTTGTTTGGGAATATAATATTTCAGTGCTAGATTTCAGGATTTGTTAGGACTGTATTTTCTAGTTCACACTAAATATTAGAATATGCTTTCAGATATCTCAAATACAGGCCTCAGGTGTTCTCCAGAGCCTCTCCTGTTTAGAAATGTATGGATTTAAATTTTGTATGTTTTCTCTCCTAATAATGATGCATGTCATAGAAAAGAGAGTTATTTAGATTTCCATATCTTAATAGTCCAGCGGCAAAATGCAAATTGGCAAAGAAGATCTCAAGCTCTTACATGATTTTCCTACTTTCATGGAGATTTGTCTCTAATATTCTATCAGAAAAGATGCTCCCAATTGCCTTTCAATAGTTATTTGGATATGATGTCCAGATATCGAATTTGTTTTGAATGGGAGGGTTCACCTAATACATGCTACAGGACATAACCACAAGTTGCAGTCTCCTATCTTTATGGTCCATAATGTTGCTAAAGAAAAGCTGTAATGATGTGTAAGAAGCAATTTGTTATTTTCCTTACCCAGTGATATGTGTTCATTTTTTCCCAAATAGAGCAGACTCATGCCATTGTTAACATTTCCCAACAGTGAGTGAACAGAACTGCTATTTAGGACATGGAAAAAACAACAATAACAAAATCCTGCACATATCACTGTTGCCTAGCTGTACAGATAAAACAGAAAATATGAATTTTTGCAATGACTCTTAAGTAAATAAAACTTTTCTAAACAATATATATTAAATAAATATATGATTAAAAAAATAAATCACTTGTCAGTAGTCTTTGCAAGTGGCACCAACAGAGAAAATCAAGTTAAAAAAAGCATTATTAATATTATTATTGATAAAGAAAAGTAAATCAAGTAAAGACTAAGGATGCAGTTAGTGTTAGGAGTGATGTGAACCTGAATTTCAAATTCTGTCAGAAATTTCTCTCAGCTTCTCTTATCTTTCTCAGAAGAATCCTGAAAGATATCATTCTTGGAATATATATATTGCATATATATATATATATATATATATATATATATATATATATGCAAATTTCCATTACTTAATACCTGAGATAATTAACTTAAAACCAGGAAAGGTATAGTTAATAGGTTTTGAGGTTTCAGTGCATGTTTTGTTGGCATCATTGTTTGAGGGTACCTTAAATGGCTTGGAGCACATGGTAGAATAAGGAGCTCACCTCCACCTCATGTAGCCAGGAAGCAAAACAAGAGAAAGAGGAAGTGGTTTGGGTCCTTTATCCCCTTCCAGGTCATACCCAATGACCTCATTTCTTTCAGCTAATATCCTCTTTTAAAAAGTTTCACCACTTCCCAATAGTGCCAGGATTGGGGCTATTTTAGCACATACGCACTTTGTAGGCATTTAACATCTAAACTATAGAACATGCTCAACACTGAAGCAATCACACTTAAGAGGAAATCAGAATATTTTAGGAAGAAAGCAGCTCACTTGGTAGATATAAAGCATGTGTATTCAATGCTCTATATCTGCCAAATGAGCTGCTTTTAGTGGATGGCCAGTGTACAAGTTATCAAAAGATATCTGTTCATCAAAACATCATCTACAATTAGTATGTAAAATTATAGCAATTTTAATTAAATCAAGATCATATGACATTACTCAATTAAAATATATTGAAAATTTTACTAAAATGTTTATCATATAATATAAAGAAATGACAACAATTAGATTAAAAAATAATAATAAATAAAATTTATTTGTTATTATTTTTTAATCTAATCCTTTTTTAGGTCATCCAAGAATTGATTTTGTGATCATTACTACTTAGAGTTTTATCATTGTTTTCTATAGTGTATATGCTTACATACTTTTAATGCTTATTATTTTCTTTTACAATGGATATTTTTAATAATGCTATATATTAATACTCATGGAAGTAATCAACATAGAATTCATTTTTAATCAAAGCCAATTTGGTTTTTGTACTTTTTTTGATTGAATTGTTTCTCTTATGGACATATTATTAAAACACAAACAAGTTGATTGTGCTAGAAGGAAGTAGCTTTGAACATAGGTATGGATTACTTAGGTTAAACACAGAGCACATGAGCAATATAGATTCTGAAGTCACTAAAATACCTATGCAGATACAAATTAGTCATATAGTTATGTATAATAAATCATAAGGCTTCTCTTTCCCATGAACATTAATACACTCAGTGTCCCTAAATTTGTCATAGTTTAAATGCAAATAATTTTGCTTCATAAGAAAGACAAATCTACATTGATAAAAGATAAAACTCTTTTAAAAGCAGAGCATAAATTGAGGGGGAAAATGGGAATGTGTAAACAACAACAATAAAAATTTTATAAATGTGAAAATACTTTGAAAATATCAGGACAAATTCTAAATAATTAAATTCATGCTTGATTATAATATTATTAATTTAAGACATCTATTCTTTCTACCAAAAGTCAAACTTATATTCCAAAATATAATGGGTATTTTGATAAAATTATTGAAACTCACAGGAATTTGCTATGCAATTATAATAGACAAAATTTAAATTTAGCAGTGGTATTGACAGAAGAGGAAATAGTAATAAATTTATTCTTTGCATAAAATAAAAATTAAAGACTCAAATATATAAAACATTAAATGTGTCTGAGTAAAAAAAATCATATAATGTAGTAATAATACACATCTAAAACTTTTCCTTCTGGGGGAATTTCCAATATTATTTTAAACAAGGAATATTTTGTTTAGTATATGTACTGAACAGTTATGTATCAAAATGAAACAAGTCAAGACTGTCTTACTACTAAACATTCCCAGAGGAGATTATATGGCAAAAGCATTTTGGTTTACTTACTTTTATATTTTTACAAAACATTCTTCACTGATCTGCTTCTGTGTCCTGGAGAACCACCCCCAAAATACCTGTTCTATTTTAAACAGTGCAATACAAGCTTCATTATAGGCAAAAATAATCCCCTTTAACCTTCAAAAGTACTTCATCACATACAACTGCATCAAGGTTCAGACTACATATTGTAATATTTATAAAGATGATGGTGATGTTAATTATGATAACATTATGGAGTGTTTATTATGTGCCAAGCTCATTCTTAAATGCTTAACATTCATTACCTATTATTCACAATAGACCTATAAAATACTGCAGCTATAGCATATTAAGTATCTTGCCTAACATTACTTTACCAATCATAGGGAGAAGTTGAGGTTTCTTGCAGCCTTGCCAGGGCCTAGACACATTGTGAAACATTTCACAATTTGATTCCTATAATATTTACTATTTATAGTTAAAAAATTAATTATTCATCAAAGAATATGTAAAAGTAAAGCACAGGATATTTAAGAGAACTCATACTTGGTTTTCTGATATCCCAACAGTAAAAATTAAAACACTTTTTCTGAATATGTAATGTTACCAAACATGAACAACTAGATATTAAACAGAGAGCAATGATAACTATATGAATTCAGTAATCATCTTAAGAAAACATTACTAAACTGAATCTATTATATGAAATATTGTTCTCAGTAATTTTTCAATGAATCAAATCAGATTTAACCTATTAACTATTTTTTTTTAATTTTGTGAGTTTTAGAATGACTACATAATATTATAAATAACTTCACAAGTTTGAATGAAATCTTCAAATGCATCTCCATTCCCATTACATTTGAATTAATAAAATTATAAATGTAATGTACTACATTAAGTTTTAGAATTGTATGACTGAAATTGTTTCAGGCTAGTACCATCCTCCAAAGCACTTTATTGTCTGTTCTTGAGCATCCAAATATGTCACCTCAATATGAAACCAATAGTAAATGCTGGTTCTCAGAATCATTTAAAAAATTTCATATTAGTTTTTGACATTCGTACTTTGACCAAGACAGAATCAAATAATGTCTACATTCTTATTATTATTGACCAAAGTTATTACTTCACATAATATCCACAGATGTCATGAAAGGGTTCAGCTTCATGAATTTTCAGCCTGACCTAGGTTATCTTCCACCTTCTGGAGATGTACAGAATATTTTGAGACTATATATGAGACTCTGATGTGAAATGGTAAGGTATAAGAGAGTACTCCACAACAAAAGTAATACAACAGAATAAAAATAATATATTTGCACATTAAATGTAAACTCATATTGTCAAAAATTAGTGTATATACGTTGAGATTTAATTCCTTCATATGTTGATACTTTCTCACAGGTATGTTGCCAAAAGTTCTAAAAAAAAAAATTTACTTTCCTCTTTGTCATGATTGTCAAAACATAAAAGAGATATTTTCTAGGCAGAGATGATATTTTTTTCTACAAAATTTTCTTTATGAACAAAGGAGTTAATCATATTTCAGAGGCACAATAATTTGAGAATTTTTTTTTGACTAACCTACATTTACTTCCATAGAAACTAGCACAAAATGGAATATCACAAGATACTTTTGTCAGGTGAAGTTTTGCATAAAAGTTTTACATAAAAACTTTTAAAGAATTGTTTTCTGCCCAGTATGGTGGAAGAAATGACCAAAGTCATGGCACAAATTTTATGAATAAAATCTTCACCTTGAGTGTTGAAACCTGCCTAGAGATAGAGAAATGTTTGGGCAAATATATCTTTGCATGTGAAAGCCATGAATATCAGGAGATATTATAAATATGTTATAATCCACTAAAACTTACTACTGAGAGTTAAAAGGGTGAGTGTCACTATGATTTTTTTAATGTGTCTATTAAGTCTTTCCATGATAAGCTTTTGTTCTGTGTCCATAGTCTCCCTTTTCTTTCCCAGAAGGACAGGATGAAAAAAAAAAAAATCCAGTAAATTAATATAATTAAATTGTTAAGGATTTACCTTTAAAAGCCTACTTGAAATATAACTGTTTGCTGCTGTTATTTATGATAGAAAATTAAAAATTAATTTATTATTTTTTCATTTTGAATTTATTTGAAATATATATTATTTGAACTTAAAAATGAAATTCACACTAATGGGAAAACTTAGCATACTGTTTGGTTGGAATTTCAGGAATCAATGTGGCAAAGCCTTGACTAATACTTCCGGTCCTGATTGCTCTGCATTGCCTATGCTCCATCTGGAATCTGCTCTTGAAACTGGTCAGAAAACCCAATTAACAGGAAGGATTTTCTCTCTCCTATATTCTGAAACAAGAATATTCCTCTACTTAATGACATGAGCAGGAAAGTTCTGAGTTATAAAAATGTAAATGTTCTACTGGCATATCAATAACGTTTATACTTAAATGTGAATTATACCTAGAAGCAAATGCACCTATTTCATATGGGATCAAAATCAGTGTTCAGAGGAAGTGACTTACAGTTTATTTCAAAGATCATGAATTACCACAAAAAAATAAGTGAAGAGAAAAAGAATTTAGGATTAGATCATTGTAGCATTACAGTGAATTTTAGGAACAGAGTTAAGTTTTTCAAATAGACTTCATGTTTAATGCATGGCAGTCATATTTACTTTATAAAATACTTTTTTATTTCTCTTATAATGACAAATTTGCTTTACCTCTTGGCCAGAAGTGTTATGCTTCATCCCAAAAGTGATTCTATCCCAGCAGACTGTACAGTTCAAATTGAAATTTTAAAACACAGTGTAAATCAGCCTGCTACTGGCATGCTCTAGAGGAACGAAGTTAGTTTTGTATAAATAAGGTAAAATCTTTGTGTTGTTTCCAAATATGTATAAATGACTTTAACAAAAACATGTACAGGAAATTACTATAATTAATAAACTGTATAATTTCCCATATATATTATAATTAGCAACATTGCAAAAGATTCTATATTATTTTTTATGCAATATTTTATTGAAATTGGAGGAAAAAAATATTGCCTAACTCATTTATTCAATAAAAAAATCATATTTTGTGTTACTTTTGATGTGATTTATTGTGCTTTGATAGGTAACAGATGCAAACAGTTGGATAATTTCATAAACTGGGTTAAATGGCCCAGTCATACTTTATATTATAAAGTCATGAGGATTGGGAGACTGAGGAAAGAGGACTACAAGTTCAAAGCCAGCCTCAGCAAAAGCAAGGTGCTAAGCAACTCATTGAAACCCTGTCTATAAATAAAATACAAAAATAAGGCTGAGGAAATGGGTCAGTAGTCAAGTGTCCTGAGTCCATTTCCTGGGACATCCCTCCCACACCAAGTAGTAATGGGGAAAATCTTAAGAATCTCCCAAATTTGCACTATGCAAAACCAGAACTAAGACTCCTTATATTATTGCTGATGTCCATGATATTAATAAGAAACCAGGGCTATTAATTATAGGACTTTTCTATTTTTTAAAAACTGTACTAATTCTAAAATCACCTTATAAGAAAGACATATGGTATTTTAATTTTTAAATTTAAAATTTTAATTTCAGAAAATTGATTTATTTAGGATTTACAAACTCAAAAATGAGTTTGTCACAGTCCTAAAAACAATGAATAGGAAGCCAGAATTCGAGGCAATGTTTGAGTGCTTGCAAGGGGTGTGCTTTTTTGACTATAATAAATGAAACAGTGATTATTTATGTTTGACCAAAGACATACTCAGTCACAACACTCACTTTTGGAGGGAATGTGTGTTTTTTCAGTAGTATGTAGTAAAGTGAAAAGAATATCAAAGTTCTTTTGAAGCTGACAAACTTTATGCAGCACCATATTAGCATTTTCTCATGTCTGTATTTTAATAGAGATGCTCTTAGTTAACAAATATGTCATTGGCACATATGTATTTTTTCCTGGCCTGATGTTTATATTGTTTCTGGGAACTAGCCTTGCATTAAACATCAACTTTTGCATAATTTTCATAAAATGGGGTTATTGGTTGTGTAAACTGTGGTGTGAGTGGTATGGTTTTTGTAAAGAAAAAAAATTAAAATATTTTTAGTTATACATGCACACAATACCTTTATTTTGTTTATTTATATTTTTGTGGTGCTAAGGATCCAACGGCCTTACATGGGTGAGGCAAGCACTCTGCCACCGAGCCACAACCCCAGTCCAAGAAAAAAAATCTTTAAAGTTGTATTTAACATTATTTTTGGCAATTATTTATTGAGCACCTATTAATTGGCTGACACAAATTTGTAGTGATAGGCACTGAATACCATAATGATTTACTGTCCTCATTTGTAATTAAGCAGGGATTCATGTTAGATTATCAGAAAACTTATTTCAGTGACTTCAGAGATTTAGGTTTGATCTAAAGAACCAATTAATTTGACTCTTGCCTAAACAAGGGATGCTTCCCTTTAGAGATTTTTTTCTAATCATGGCATGAACTTATTTGACATTGTATTACTTTGCCACATCAAGAATGAGAATATAGGGAGACGTGCTATCAAAAGCTGTTAAAAGAGCTGAGGATGCTGGAATTTTCAAATAACTCAGTGGAAAATAATTGGGGTTTCATGCCTTGAATTCCCACAGGGCCAAGATAATAAACAATGGTTTGAGTTTATATTTAGAAGATTCTGGTTGGTGTATAGTTGAAGTAATAATAACAATTTCCTAACTACTATTAAAATTAAATAATCTGTATTTTCTCTAAGTGTGGTTTTAGCAAACAGTTGCCTTGATGAAAATGTAATTGGCCAACTCAAAGAAACTATTTAGACATCAATTTATCTTTTTAATTCTTTTTCAAGGCTACATTTGGAAAATATATTAGCCGCCTAAAAAATTATCTGAGTTCTCATAATGTTCCTTAAATCAGGGCAAGTATTTCCAAAATGATAATATTTTTATTAAACTGTAAGAAATATTTTACAAACAAAAATTTTGCAAGCTCTAATATGTCTAGTAGATTACTAAAACTCAAAACATATCTGTACTTTAGCCCTTTAATCAGGCATGCTGAGAATGTCTCTTGTTGAGTTAGAGAGAAAAATAAGTCACATGGTTGCTCAGCATCCACTACAAAGACAGGAAGAAGTGAAAATTGAAGAGTTAAGAATTAACAAAACTCTTTATTATGATTGAATATGAGGAGTCCCCCCAATCCCCATGTGTTAGGTAATACAGGAATGTTCAGAGGTGAAATGAGTAGATTATAGGAGTTTCAACCTCCTTGGAGGATGCATCCACTTGATGGATTAATAACTTGAATTATCACAGTAACTGTAGGTGGGTGAGGCAGGCTAGTAGAAGCAGGTCAATGAGGACATCCCCTTGGGGATTATATCTTCCCTGTGGCTTTCCTCTCTCTTTTTCTTCACATCCTCTCTCTTTCCTCTTGGCTGCCATAAGCTAAGCAGCTTTCCTCCTTCATGTTCTTGTGCCATAATGTTCTGCCTCCCCTAAGGCCCAGAGCAATGGATTTGGCAAACCAAAGACTGAAGGCTCTGAAACTCTTGAGATAAAATAAACATTTTCTCCTCTAAGTTGATTTTGTTTGGGATTTAGTCACATGTACAAAAATCTGACTAATATGCCTGGTCTTTGTTAGAGGTATTTTTACAAGATATTTTTAATAGTTAATTGAGACATCTGGAAAAAGTATATGAGTTAATAAAAAATATAGTTTATAACTTGTACTGTGTGTGTGTGTGTGCAGCTCTTTCAAGGATTGCGTGTTTGCATGTTAGGTAAAATGAAGTGTTGTGGCAAAGAGGAAGCAATTACATAGTCATGATGATAGAGGAAACCCAAAAATCTATGGAGAATTGAGAGCAAATATAGGGACTACATTGTTGTGGCAAGGACGGTGACTTAAGAGCTGAGTCAGGAAGAATCATTTAGCATTAATCAGATGAAGAAAGAAAGAGTGGTCTGAGACATTTTTTGAGATAGGTTCTGTAAAACTCGGAGGAATTTAGAAAAAAAATGTGTAAAATATAACTTGAAACATATTAAGCTAGGGCAGGAATGAGGAGGAGATTTTTGATTCACTAAATATATGATCTTTGCTCCATAAACTATGTAGGAACAACTGATAAGCTTTTATGCAAAAGGGAGCAAACATTCAAGTATTTCCGGGTAATGGTGTATCAACTTCTACTTTTTGCATTTACTCTTAGATTCAGTTATTAGGACATACTAACGAAGTTGTTGTATGTCATTTTATCAGTCTCCATCAGTACTTTCTTAGATATGTTTAAGTTTGCCAGGCTAATTTCATAATGCAAATTCTTAGATCATAATAAGTATTCAAAGATCTTTTGAGACAGCTGAGGACCATATCAGAGACTAGTCACTTGAAGACAAAGTAGGTCACCTATTTTGCTCATTCATGCGGCTGCCCCTATTTTCAAAACTTACTCTAAGATTGTGGGAAAATGTCTGACAGATTCCTAAAGTTAATTCATATTATTATTGAGTCTTAAACATTAAAGGCCATTTAGCATCTCAATTATCATAAAGGAAAATGAGAAGGAACAATAGAAATAAAAATTGGAGACAGTAGAGTTGAAATGCTCTGTATTCATTGCATTGGAAAAATTTCTGGATTAGGTCAAAAGAGAGTAATATCATTCCTTTCGGTTGTTAAATGAATATGGAATAAACTAGAGAAAGGCTCTCTAAACACCATAGTTTACAGGACTGGTTCCTGTGAACTGAAGGAGAGTGCTTTTAATATAACGTTGGCATGTGCTGCAGCTATGAAGGCCAGTGGTTTTAATTTTGTTAAATTTTAGGACTTTTTTTTAAAAAAAAATATTTAACAGATAATCAAGATATCTGGAAAATATGAGTTAATTAATGTATTTTATAATATGCTCAAAGACATAACAGGAGAATGCATTTAAGCTTCTTTAAGAAAATGTGATTTTTTTAAATTCAATTTGTGTGTCAAGCAAGCATTGGAAAATAGTACACACAAGATTGAAAATAAATATAGTGAATTAATTCTCTCACAGCACAGTCGTGAGATAAAACATTCAATTCATAAAAACAGTCACTAATTCTTTAAAAACAATGACACTTATTTGAACACCAGTTTGAGCAAACATAAAAAAATTCATAAAGAAAAGATATTTGCACAAATAGCCTAAAATGAAGGTAGAATAACTATGAATTCATGTGTTTACAGGTATATGCATGTGCATATTCGTGCATATATCAGATTTTGGCAATTCTTTTAAAATCAAATTTTTATGTAAAATGTTTCTGTTAGTAAAGAAAACATTTACTTAAAATGTATCTGTTGTAATGAAGTAAGTTTTAATTTAATTATATTTTAATTACATTGTAAAGATTAGGTGGGGGAGCAGAGGCTGGATTGTGCTTCCCAAAATTCATATTTTGATATTTTGATGTCCCATAACCTAGTATCTCAGAATGTGACAAAGAATAATATTTAGAGAGAGAGCCTTTAAGAAATAATTAAGTAAAATGGCAGCATACCACATGGGCCCTAACCAAATATGACCTGTGTCCTTGTAACAGATTAGAACACACAGAAAGAAGAATATGTGAAGAACCGGGGAAAAGACAGCTGTCTTCAAGCCAAGCAGCGAGGACCTCAGAAAGAAATGAATGTGCCAACACCTTCATCTTGGATTGTTAAAAAAAAAATTTGTTTGATTTATAAGGTTCCCAGTCAGTAGCACTTAATTGTAGCACTCATAGCAAACAAATATACCATGTAAAATATATTTGTCAACTTCGTTATCATATAGGGTTGGTTGGAATGTGCTGTAAATTTAACACACATAATGGAATTGAGAGCTTTGGAGTAATGGAACTCCACAAACGTGAAGATGATGCATAGACTATTTGGCAAATATATTGTTTCTCCATATCTAAGGTTTCCTTCTCCATGGACTCAATCAACTTTAAACTAACAATAGTAAAAAAAAAAAATTTAAAAAAATGTTTTCTCCCTACTGAACATGCACCGACATTTTTGGTGTCATTATTCCCTAAATAATACAGTATACCAAATTTATATATAGCATTTATATTGTATTAGATATTATAGTAATGTAGAGATGAGTCAAAATACAGATGCTCATTCATTTAAGATATGATTACATCTGATAAACCTATTATAAGATGAAAATTTCACAAGTCAAAAATTCATGTGATACACCTACTCTGATAAACAACAAAGCTTAACCTAACCTATCTTAAAAGCATTCAGAACACTTGCATTACTCTACAGTCAAGTAAAATAATCAAGCATAAAGCTATTTTATGACAAAGTGTTGGATATCTCATGTGATTTACTGAATAGTGTAGTGAAAATGAAAACTAGAATGGTTGTATAGGTCTGCTTTCACTCATTTTTAAATTGGAAAAATCATTAAATCAAACCCAATATCAAGGGCCATATGAATGAAATTATGTGCCCAGGCATATGCAAATACTGCACTACTATAGGGACTTGAGCTTCCATGGATTTGGATACTCAAGGGGGTCCTAGAATCATTTCACAATGGATAATGGGGACCATTTGTAATACAGTCAAAATTATGAGATTTGAGCTAGAATATAATTGCAAAAGGAGTCTTTGATGGTATCCTTATTGACACAAGCTGATTATGCTGAACTAACTAATTTGGCTGTGGGTAAGATTGGACTCATTTATTTCCATTTAGCTATTCAGAAATGTCACCTTTTTTAGAATGATAATTTCTTCTTCACAATATTTTTATGAATGTAAATACCTTCAAATTTTTTTTTTTTTTGGTCAAGAGATCTTCATTTATTTGTATGCAGTGCTGAGAATCGAACCATGTGCCTCACACATGCCAGGCAACTGCTCTACAACTGAGCCACGACCCCAGCCCCAGATGTAAATACCTTTTAAAATAGTTCCCATCTTTGTTCTGTAGTTCTATTGCCAAACAGGTATATTTGTAGTTGAGGGATAGAGAAGAACAATATTAATGAAATAACCATGCTGTAGCCATGGTTATTAGACTAAGGAAAATGCTATCAAAATATTTTGTCACTTATTTGTCATAAAAAATGAAAGGTGAGTAAAAATTAAACTTATCAAATACTAATATGAGATCAGCATTTCATGAAGTCTTAGAAATTAAATTTCATGTTCTTATTTTTTGGTATATGGCCTATAGGAATTCGACTTAACATAAAAATCATTAACTTCCTAGAAAACAAAACAAAACAAAAACAAAAACATACATACAAAATACAACTTCATGACTTTTGATTTTTATTTTAATTTTTCAAAGGTTTTGTAAAAAACAAAAGCAAATTAAATATCTTGTACTCACCAGTACACAGTAGGATATTTCTTAAAGTTAGTAAAAATCTCATTTTGCTAGTAAATTGAACATACTTTAAATGCATTAAAGGTTCTCACTAAAGAAAGCATATCACAAACATAATGAAACTTACCACCCATTCTGAACATTTGAATTTTACATACTCAAAGTGGGACACATCTGTATTTCTATTAATCATTCATTAAATGTAAAATGATTCCTATGCTGGTGACAACAGGAACACCTACGGGGTAACTGTTTGAAGTTTGAGGCTTTCCTGATTTCACTCCTGTGCTTCCATGTCTCCTAGGAAAGGAAGTCATAATTACCCAAATGATGGTACATTCTGTCAATTTCTCATTCATTAAGGAATTGATAAACAGTAATAAAAAAGGCTGTTAGGCAAAAAGTACACACAAAATATTGCCATGTCAAAAGTGAGTGGAAACTCCTTTAATCTAATTCCTAAAATAAAGAAGTGGAAATTCAGGCCCCTTCAAGGTCATAAATATACTCACTGGTTAGAGTGTTGTGGCGTAGTAGTCAGGTCAATGAACAATGCCTAGGATCTAAAAAATAAAAAGTAAAGAACCTGTGGAGGGTGGAAGAAGCTCGCAAGAATTCTTACCTCTGTGATGCTTGGGAACTCCCTGGAAATTTGGCAGTTATTAGCTGTGAGTTGCATTTTAAAGAGGACATTTTTATAACGAGAAAAAATTTTAAAAATAACAGAAATTTAATCTTAGGCTAAGCCTTTGCTCCTTAGCCTTGCTCTGGCAACACAAAGCTAGATCACCTACTGCCAAATCCCTCTGTCCAGCAGCATTGACCATGAGGGGCTTACCACAGAACAATGCATTCCACCCTTGAATCCTGGCCCCCTCCTTTACAACTGACCCCCTCCATTTTATTCAGTACTCAATCTCTGCCCAAGGCCACTTTTGATAAATGAAAGTGTGGTGTCTGGAGATGGCCCAGGCTGGATGTAAAACAGAGATTCAATTTGATCAACTTGGTTTTCCCCCAACTGCATATCACCAAATGCCACCTGATCTACTCAGTTTTATAACTCTCTCTCTCTCTCTCTCTCTCTCTCTCTCTCTCTCTCTCAACTTGGAAGGATTTTTGAAAATTCTTACATGTGTAGCCCTGGGGATTATATCATTTATCTGGCTCAGAGGTGTGTGTAGGCTAGTCAGTGTTGCTTATTCTGACAATACAGTCTCTTGAACTCTATATATACAAATTACATAAAAAGGCACTTGGACTTCATTATTTCCCATATTTTCAACCCTGAATATTTATTTTGGTCTTAATTTCACATTTATTTAATCATGTTAGTGGGATTTTGGAAAAGAGTGTGGTAAACAAACATATGGACTCAAATCTCTCCACTGCTTTTAGGATAAAATTCAAATGCACAGGCAGGGTTTACTAAGCTCTTCTTGCTGTGCTTGCTTCTCATCTACCTCTGAAATTCACCTTTCGTGCTAATTTCCTTCAGTCCCTCAAATGTTACCAGGTCCTCTAGCACCTTAGGTCTTTGAACCTGTGACTATCCTTGCCAACAAAAACATTGATTTTGTTTATCATCAAAGTTCTAAAACCCATTTCAAAAAATGTCTGTTTAAGTAATGATCTTTACATTGCATACTTGTAAAACATTTTATAGATTTAAAGAAAAAAATAAACCCAGTGTCATTACTTTTGTTAGCATATTTTTGATTTTGTGAAAAGCAAAATTACAAAAAGTTTCTAGCCACATATGTAGCTTATATTCTCAAAATATATTTTTCTCTTTACCAAACTATAATGTATGCTAAAGTATAAAATATTTTGTGAAACATGGCTTTCTACATTTCTCTCTCTCTCTCTCTCTCTCTCTCTCTCTCTCTCTCTCTCTCTCTTTCTTTCTTTCTTTCTTTTTTGGTGGTTCTGGGGATTGAACCCAGGGCTTTGGGCATGCAAAGGAAAGCAATCTACAAACTGAGCTATATCTCCAGTGCAAGTAAAATGTACTTTTAAAATTACACATGAAGATCAATTATATGATCAATTATCCTGGAGGGAGGTTCATCTGGGGCCCACTCTAAGGGAAATTAATTCCTTACTCTGTAGTATATATTTTACATAATATATTCGTTCATCTGATAGTCCTTTAACACAAACTGTAAGACATGTATTCCCTTGTACATGTATTTTGCCTAATGATATATGGTTAATTTACATTGTAGAAACCCTTTCTCACCTTATCTGTGCCATGGTATTGAATATATTTTTGTCTGTGTGTTTATTTTGCTGGCCCCAATTCAATCCCTCACATCAATCTTATAAAATGTATACATTAACTGTATACATATTTTAATGATTATAAATGGAGGACATTGATATAATGAGTTATTGCAAATTTGATTATTTTACTGATGTTAGAAGGGGATGATACTCAGTTGAACTAATGTATATATTTCATACCTGTATTACTTTTTCATAATTTCTATTGGAGCAAAAGAAGAGATTGTAAAAATACACTTGGTTTGGGTTTCAAAGAGGTTTTGCTATGTTAAAGAATGTATACTTTATTTTTTTAATGACTGAATATTTTTAAGAACTGAGACAAGCTTTTGTCATTTGTATATGCATGTTTGATAGTCACCTATACAGAAATATGACCCAAGATCCATATTAAGTGTGGTGAGCCGCTTCTGCCGTTTCTGCAGACTATGGTCGCCATTACGAGATGGCTCTGGCTCCGCTGTGGTATGTGACAAACAACTCCTTATCTGAGAGAGTGGCACATGATTTTTCACCACCCTGTGAGAAAGCTCCACGCGGCAGCTTTGCATTGGGGCTTGGGATGCTTTATTAAGGCTGGGAGGGCATCCGGGAAAGAGAGAAGAAGAAAGAATAATAAATATCAAGGGACCTGAATAAACTGCTGAGAGAAGATTCCTGAGTTGCGTCTTCCTTGCGGGCAAGGGGTCGCGACAAGTGGTGCCGAAACCCGGGAACCAGAACTTTCAGCAGTCAGGGGTGGTGCACCGGTTAGTCCCAGGTAAGTGGGATCCGCGACCAAAGCGGGGTTAGTCCCAGGTAAGTGGGATCCGCGACCAAAGCGGGGCAGCTCCTCTGTAAAGAGAGAGCATTACATTTTATTGCAGCTGCACTGTGTACTTTTGCTTCTACTTTCGCTTTTGTTTTTTGTGCTTCCTTTGTTGTTGTGTCATGGGTGCCGCATCTTCAAGTCCGCTTCTCCTGGCCCTAGATGGCCTGTTACGTTCCAAGGGCCTGGAAGTGAAACATAGTACTTTACAGAGATTTTTACAGAAGATAGATATCGCTGCACCGTGGTTTGCATTTTCGGGCAGCCTTACTGTACCTAGTTGGGATAAATTAGGCAAAGATCTTGACTTTGCTTGTGAGCAAGGCACCTTAGAGGGTGGTGTTATACCACTTTGGAAGTTAGTTAGAGGATGTATAACAGATGGTAAATGCCAAGAGGCTGTGTGTGAGGGTCAGGCTGTTCTTGAGCAACTACATGAGGGAAAATCTGAAGGGTCACATAGTGAAGTGGCAGAGAGTATCAAAAGTAACAGTAGTGAGAAGGCAAAAGAGCCTGAAGATAAAAATAGGAGAAGGCTCTATCCAGACTTGACCGAATTCAGAACGCCTGAGAACACAAGCAACTCAGAGAGTTCTGAGGACCTTGATATATTGTTACAACAACTACATAAGATAAAAATGAAAAAGAAGAAAAAGGAGACACAAGGCGCGCATGCCTACTGTAAGAAGGGGGAGGGATCTAATATTGGTCAACAGAATTCTGAGGAGGAGGAGGTTGAAAATTTAGAAGAAGATATGATGCCTGTTGCCCCACCCCCGTATGTGGGGGGGAGCCAAGGTTCCGGGAGATCTTTTCATGCGCAAGTTTGGAGGACAGTTAATACAGATATGGGACTTGCGTACCCGGTGTTTCAGGACAATAACAGGGGAAGATATCATGAGCCTTTAGACTTTAAGATAGTTAAAACCTTGGCAGAATCCGTCCACACTTATGGCATAGATGCCGCTTTCACTCTCACTCAGGTGGAGGGACTTACTAGATTTTGTATGACTCCCTCAGATTGGGCTAGTCTAGTCCGCGCTTGTGTTTCCCCAGGGAAATATTAGGAGTCCAAAGTTGGCTGTTTAATGTTTCTGGCATTACCCAAGACTCGGAGTGAGGTAGGAGGCTTAAAATTTTTGCAAATAATTCACAATTATCTAATGCTACATTACCCTCCGCAGCAGTCTGTCTCCAATCTCCGTTCCTGTTTCTTTTGGCTAATGTTACATTACAGGGGATGCTTAATTGTTCTAATGTTACTTGCTACTTGTCTGAGTGTTGGAATGGCTCCTGGACTATGGCAGTGATTATGAAAATTCCAACTTTTGTCCCAATCCCAGTCACTGCGAACCCAGATAAATTCCCCATTGTTGAACTACTTAGAGTCCGTAGAGATTTTGGAATTATGGCAGCTATAGTGACAGCTGTGGCAGTGTCTGCTGCTGCAGCAGTTACAGCTGGAGTAGCCATGGCCAGTCAAGTACAAACTGCTGCCACTATTAATCAAGTTGTTCAACAAACTTCCACCATACTTGAATCCCAAAATTCAATTAATCAACATATTTTGTCAGGGATTTTAGCTGCCAACCAAAGGATAGATTTACTCCAAGCTCAGGTAGAAGAATTGGCTGACTTGGTGCTTTTGGGTTGTGTTGACCAACGTGCACATTTATGTATAACCTCTGTCAGATTTAATGATTCCAGAAATGCCTCCCGCATCATTGGCGAATATTTGGCCGGAAATTGGTCCATGGCAGCGGAAGACATGAT
Organism: Marmota flaviventris; assembly: GCF_047511675.1. Lineage (NCBI taxonomy): Eukaryota > Metazoa > Chordata > Mammalia > Rodentia > Sciuridae > Marmota > Marmota flaviventris. The sequence continues at coordinate 37,835,530 of NC_092498.1, forward strand.
CCAGTCTCAACTAACTCAGATTGCTGTTTTGAATAGTACCCGCGTTGAACCAGTGACTTTGGGTCAATTCACCGATTGGATATCTTCTGCTTTTTCCTTCTTCAAAGAGTGGGTGGGAGTAGGCATTTTTGGTGCAATGTGTTGCTTCAGTATTATACTTTGTTTGTGGTTTCTCTGTCGCCTTAAAACTCGCCATGCACAAGAAAAGGCTATGATCATACAAGCTCTTGCAGCTTTAGAAAATGGCAACTCACCTCAAGTCTGGCTTGCGCATCTTAAACAGTAAACCTTTGTCATGGTCGTTGCACCCCAAGTTATTATAACATTGCACTGGGATCGACATGACTTTCCTTGTTATTCTCTTAGTGTTGGAAAGCCCTTGCACTCTGCCGGTCTTGCTGCCATTGCACGCAGATGGGTTTTCACACTAGTGCTTTTCTATCGCTTTAAAGTCCGTGCCTTTCTTTCAGGGTGCTGTCAACTTGTTTGTCATTAATACAGCCACAGTTCAGCCTCAGCTATCCCCCTTCGTCCACCATCGTCACGATACAGGATGCGAGGCAAGGCACTGCACTTGAGTGATCCTTGACGTGGACCTCAAGGAGAGCATGTCCTATTGCATGCGGGTTAGACGCGTCCACGCCCCGCCCCACGAAAAAAGGCGTCGGCTGATATGGCCTCGGATCTGGGGAAGGGCCCTCCTTAGGACTGAGCCATACTATGCAGCCACTTCTGCACAGTGGGATAGGACCTCTACTCTCGCCTGTATTGTTTTAATAAAACAGAAAGGGGGAACTGTGGTGAGCCGCTTCTGCCGTTTCTGCAGACTATGGTCGCCATTACGAGATGGCGCTGGCTCCGCTGTGGTATGTGACAAACAACTCCTTATCTGAGAGAGTTGGCACATGATTTTTCACCACCCTGTGAGAAAGCTCCACGCGGCAGCTTTGCATTGGGGCTTGGGATGCTTTATTAAGGCTGGGAGGGCATCCGGGAAAGAGAGAAGAAGAAAGAATAATAAATATCAAGGGACCTGAATAAACTGCTGAGAGAAGATTCCTGAGTTGCGTCTTCCTTGCGGGCAAGGGGTCGCGACAATTAAGTATATAACCTAGCACATAGATAGCACATGCATTTGTTCCTCAATATCCATGTGCAGATTTGTATCAGAACCCTTCTTTACAATTATACCAAAATCTAGGTTGCTCAAATACCATGAAATGGTGTGGCTTTTGAATACAACTCATGCACATTTTCCCATTTACTCTATCTCTAGATACCTTATAATACCTAATAAAATGTAAATGATTTGTGTTGTTCTAGTTTTTGGTTCAGAGAATAATAACCAAAAAAATGTCTAAACATGTTTGTAAAGGCACAATTTTTTTGGTTTTCAAATATTTTTAGCCCATGGCAGATTGAATCCAATGACACAGAATTTATTGATAAATAAAGATTGAACATACAACTGAATAAATATAAATATATAGAGAGAGGAATAGAGAGAGATATATTACATATATGTATATTACTATATATGCCATTACAGACATAAAAATGATTAAATGCTATTTAAAGTTCAAAGTTATGTTAATAATTTAATAATCAAAATGATCCTATGAATTGGGTGTATGTTTTTTTTCCCATTTTACTGATTAAAGAGAGAGAGAGAGAGAGAGAGAGAGAGAGAGAGAGAGAGAGATGCTACAGCTGGTTAGTTCCATAGATAATCTGGTTACACAACCATCATTCTTTATTTTACTCCACAATTTACTTCTATTATTTTATTCATAATGTTTTAAAGAATTTTCAATAAAACTGACAGACTTAACAACATACTATATTACTTGGGATTTGTATTTGATGCACTTTCATGGAGTCATTGACTCACAAAGGACTAAAATATAATGTCCACTTATTTTTACTAGGCTACCAGGGCCCTATGATCTGGGTATTAAAGGTAAGGATCTTTCAATTCACTTCTGTTTGCATCTCTGTACCAGTTACTTCTAGAATGGCATGTTATCCTTATTCTTAACTTCAGACTGTTCTGTGGCCTGCCTGAAATATGTGAATTTTTCAGATTTATTCATAAATACTTCTATAAAGCATTTACTGACCTTCAAGATTGAGTTGATGCCTTTCTCCTTTGTGCCCCAAGAACCTTGTAAAGAATATTATCATAGTGCCTATTACATTTTATTGCACGTATCCTTTTTCATGCATCTGCCTCTGTCAATTTTACTGTGAATAAATGAGGGCCAGATCTCTGTCTTATTATTCCTTTGTACAGTTCCTAACATATATTGGTAGGCAATTCATTTAGGCAATTGCCTAAATGAATACATGTGTGATTTATATGTCTGGAGCTTTATCACTGAGACATAGTGGAGTGTTCCAATATACAAAGTATGGATTATTGATGATGCTTGTCTTATTTTGGTTGAAAAGGTTTGACCTTAATGATTTTATTTATGCCAGCAGAGCAAAAGCAGATCTGTAGTCCCTTATTTTTGGAAAGGTTCTTTCAACAGGAAAAAATGACAAGGTAATAATTGTTACCTGCTTTTAACATTATGGACTCATAGCATATTGACAGTCCTATCACTGCTTCACTAATCACTCTTCTCTACTGGAAACTCACACTACCAGGAGAAAGGCAGAAGGATTTTGTAATCCATGCCAGTTCTCATTGTTTTATAATCTGAGGCAAGGGCAGAATAGTAAAGCAATATTCCTTAGAGTCAAGGAACTGACTCAGATCTGCTAAAGGAGTGCATTAGTCTTGCTCCAGCTAAATTCAATTAGAACCCCTGTGTGAAGTTCTAACTATTATAGAATTTTCTTCCCTCCAAATTAACTTCTTGTAGATTGTTTCTTCTAACAAGGTGAAATAAGTCCATTCCAATTTACTCAGAAAACTCAGGTATTAAACAACAACAACAACAAATTATCACTCCAAAAGATTCTAATATAAAATTTCTAAAGAGCAAATTTCTTATTTGGAAAATGTTAAAGGAGTTTTAGCATAACAGAAACAGTGTAAAATATGTGGACCTTTTATTTCTTTATCAAAAGCTAACATAAAACTGAAGATGTAGATTTCATGGCATTGTAAAATTTCCAAAATTATTTGCCCACACAGAAATGTGGTAAGTGAAGTATATAGGAAAATTTTCAACTTAAATATATTCTGTCATCCTAAATCCTGATGATTATTAAAAGTATATGTTATAGAAAAACTTGTTTTTTAATTGTAATTCATGAGATTTTGAACTAACAGTAAATCTACAACAATAACTTCTAAATGTTGGAATTGCCATATTCATATAAAAATAAATGATTATTACATTCTTTTGTTAGTGAAATGCCTATTACTTTTCCTTTTGTTCGTGAAATGCCTATACTTTTGAAGTTTATGTTCCATTTGCTATCAGAGAATATTAAAGCCTATGAATACTGTGTGGACTATAATAATAACAGTTGCAATAACATAATCATCTCAGATTATTTTAAATATTTTATTAGTGAATTATACTTACGTATAATAGTGAAATACATTTTGATATATTCATAAATGCATATAACATAATTTGCTTCATTTAAATTCCCAGTATTTTCCCTTTTCCATTCCTCCTCCCTCCCCTGAAATCCTTCTTCCACTGGTCTTCCTTCTATTTGTTATTTATTAAAATGGTATATTACAATTATACATTAAAATGGACTTCACTATGCACATAGCATGGTTTGGTCAATTTCCTTTCTCATCCCCCTTCCCTTCTCCTTATTCCCCTTCCTCTACTCCACTGTGCTGCTTTCTGTTTTCATAAAATTCCTTCCTTTCTTTTTTTTTGTTTTTTTAAAGAGAGAGTAGAGAGAGAGAGAGAGAATTTTAATATTTATTTTTTAGTTATCGGCGGATACAACATCTTTGTTTGTATGTGGTGCTGAGGATCGAACCCGGGCCACACGCATGCCAGGGGAGCGCACTACCGCTTGAGCCACATCCCCAGCCCCTCCTTCCTTTCTTACTAGCTTCCATATAAAAGACCAAAATTCAACCCTTGACTTTCTGAGTGTGGTATATTTCACTTGGCGTGATATCCTCTATATGGCTGAATAAATCTCCAGTGGGTGTATGTACCAAATTTTCTTTGTCCATTTGTCAGAATATTTTTAAAGTCCTTACTCCCATTTCAAAATGGTACAGAATAGAGGACCCATTTCAATTTAATAAACATTTGAATCTAACCCATTGCCTTCCTTTGACCATTGTCATAGTTTCAATGTATCATTAATCATTGAGAGAATAATTTATAGTGGTTTGCCTCCTGCCTTTACTTCACAGTTGATTAATATCTGGCTTCTGCCTGTCACAGACACTTAGAGTAATTGAGACCAACATCAACAATTTCTACATAATTGTTACCTACAATCCAGTTTGATTTGTTCTTTTTTTTGTAATTCACTTTTTCCTTAGCTATATGATATTGCCAGTTCCTATCTTGAGGCAGGACAGGATGGGTCATGTAGCAGTAACATATGAACCCTGAAATCTCAGTGCATTAACCAAGTCAAATTTCTATTTGCTTAGGCCAGTTTCAACATGGACTTAGCAGGGAGGTTTGTCCCACTTGGTTACTCCATTTGGGGAATTTTGTTTTAAAGCTTAATTGCTCTTAGAAGAGAGCTAAGAAGGAGATATCCTGGCTCTTAACTGCATCATGTTACTATTGCTCAGAATCTATTGGTCAGAATTATTCCTGTGGTTCCAAATGAAAGTCAAATGATGAAGTTTTGATGACCACCAACTGTCTCTGCTATGTCCTGCTCTTATTCTAGCACATTAGGCACACCTTTCTGCCGCAGTCTGGCTGGGCACAAATCAGGAGCCACTGAAGCAGGAACAAACTTTATTTTTAAACTGCAGGAAAACACTTCACACAGCTCCCGGGGAATCCTCCCGAACGCCATGAGGCTTGTCCAGGAACCCCCAGCCGGAAATATCTCTCCTGGAAATCCCTCCTCCTGCACTTCCCCAACCAATGGAAACTCTCGGAGAATCCCCGGAAATCCCCACGAGAACTCCAAAATAGTGCGAGAACTCAAAAGTTGCAGCAGAGGCGGATAGTAATGCCTCGCCTGTCAATCAATACTGTTGGCAAAATGCCAGGGGCCATACACACTCCGCCGTGGCTCTCAGCACCTTTCCCATCTCCTGGTCATCCTACGTCACCAAGAACCTATTTTTACTATTTTTTCAGACCAATAAGTTTTCCTATAGTTAGTTAATTCTGATAAATCCCACCTATTTATCTCTAATTTTTGCCAGTTGTCTAAGCTTTTGGCATATATTCTCGTGTATCACAGATATAAAACCTTGAAAATGCCACAGGTACCTCAATGTGTTTAAGTTGCAGCCATTTTCTCCCATCTCAAGCATCCCCTTCCTTTGTGAACATCCAGGTACCCAGAGAAACTTGTAAGCCTCATCAACTGCTCTTTTCCTCCCACTGACCACAACTCCATCATTATAACTTCATTCTATGTAAACTTTTAAATTCCACTTCCATGCCATAGAAGGATTATGTTAATGGAAATACAGGAACTATCTTTAAAGTATTAAAAATCAAACTTGAGTGAAAAATTAGGAAGCTGTTCCAGAGACCAGGTAATTTCGGGTAGCTGAAGCATGTAGTTAAAAGTTCCAGTACAATGTCAGTTTTCTGTAGGTTGAAGAAAATCGTTACAGGGCAATTCTTATTGTTTTTTTTTTTTTTTTTAATATGGATTTATGTATTTAAAAACATAATTTTTACAAAGAATGTTAAAATAAAACCCAACAACAATTAACCTATAAAGAGAGAGGTAATATAATGCTTTAAATCTCACATTATGATTAAGTTCTTCTAAAACAAAGACATTTACTATAAATGTTCTTTTTAAAGATGACCTTTCCTTTTCTTCTAATAGGACTAATCAAGTCAGTTGACTGTGGCTATTCCTGCAATATCCAATGAAGAACTTATTAATAGCAAAAAGTTATAAAATGAATTTTAAGAATTTCTTTCTAATTCAAAGTTTAAGACACAAATATATTCACAAACTTATGCTTTTTATCATTGTATGTATACTGCTTATTATTTGGTATATCTTATTCTTTTAAAATTAATAAATTCTGTAAGTTTCAAAATCATCAAGTCTTATATAATTGCATATATAAACAAGTGTGTTGGTGTACATCTTTAATCCCAGTTACTTAGGAGTCTGAGGAAGGAAGATCACAAGCTCCAGGTTGGCCTAGGATCAAGACCATCTCTCAATATAAAAATTTAAAAGGGGCTGGAGATACAGCTCAGTAGTAGAGTGCCTCTGGGCTGTTCAATCACCATACTGCAAAAAACATTGCATACATATTTAAATTTATTCAGTTATTATATCTATAATAGGTAAATTTATGGAATCCCCTGGAAAGTGCCTAAACTTTTCTGAACATAGTATACCCTGAAAATATTACTGTGTTTCCACAAAGAAAATGATAAAGGTTGAAAGTTATCTTTATGACAGAAATTAAGACAATATGTTAAAAACTGATGGAGTCATGACTTTTAGCAAGACAGCTGTCAGTTTACAATCAAAAGGGAAAACATTTATAGGGCTTATTTAATAATAAATGTCAACCCAATTCAGACAGCTGTGATACAAAGTGATTAGTTGTGTTAGCTTTTCATTACTATGACCAGAACACCTGACATAGATAAATTAGATGAGGAAAGATTGATTTTAGCTCATGATTTCAGATGTTTCAGATTATGGTCACCTGACTCCATTGCTTTGGGCCTGAGGTAAGGCAGAATATCATGGCAGAAGTGCAAGATATAGGAAAGCTGCTCAGCTCATGGTAATGGAGGAGAAGGAGGAGAGGAGGGGGAGGAGGGAGAGGAGGGAGAGGGGGAGGAGGAGGAGGAGGGGGAGGGGGAAGAGGGGGAGGAGGAGCAAAGAAAGGAAAAGGGATAAGTTATAGTCCCAAGGCAAACGCCCAGTGATGTATTTCCTCCAAAAGTCTACCTGCACTTCCCAGGAGTCCATTATTAATCCATCAAATGAATTAATCTACTGATGAAATTAGAGGCCTCATGATACAATCATTTCCTAAAAGTCTTGCCTCTGGACATTGCTGCATTGGGACCAGGCCTTAACACATGAGATTTTGAGGGGCATTTCAAATCCAAACATATCACATACACACAAAAACACAATACTGTTTTCTCTTGGTATTGCTGCCAGTTAGTTTGCTTTGTTTTCATAACATCTTAATTTAGACCTAATTAATTTATAATAAGCTGCACTAATTTAAAATATACAGTTTGATTACTTTTGACCTCTTTGTCTCTATAAAACCATCGTTACAATCAATATGTTGATCACATACATCCCTCCAAAATATTCCCTGTGCTTCTTTGTAGTTTCTGCATTCCATTTCCCCAAGTGCCCTCATCAATTCTCAGAAAATCATGACCTGTTTCTTTTTCTGAAGATTGGTTTGGATTTTTTAGAATTTCACAGAAATGGAATTCAAAGAGTAATTAAATTTATGTCACTTGGTTTCTTACTCCCAGAATAATTTTGATATTAACTCGGGATGTTGCAGTTTTCAACAAATCATTATATTGTTATGACTAGTTTTTCATTATAAGGACATACCATGATTTCTTTATGATTATTAATGAACATTTAGGTTGTATCCAGGTTTGGGCCATTACAAACTCAGTTTTTATATGCACTTGTGTCTGTATAATCCTCTTAAGGATATAGACTTTCATTTCTTATGGGCAAAACACTTCGACATGAGTTGGCTGGATCATTTGGTGGATGCATGTTTATTTCAGATGCTCCACATTGCTACAAGACAGCTGCCTGATTTTTGCATGCCCACCACAAAGCATAAGACTCACAGTTTCTTCCCATTTATCCTCTCATCATTAATCATTGCTGAAATATCTATTTAAATATTTTGATAATATTATTTGATTTTGTGTATAATAATTGAGTTTTGAAAGTTTTTTCATATATTTTGGGTATAAGTCCTTTGTATATATGCTTCACAAATATTTTTTACTCTGTCATTTTCCTTTTCAATTTCTTAACAATGTCTTAAGACATTTTTAAAATTTGAAGTTTAATTTATAATTTTTGTTTATATTATGGGTCAATCCTTTGGTGTAATTTCTAGTGTTTAACCACTGAGCCACAATCCCCAACAGGAGTCTACTTAAATTGTTTAGTTGCTGAAGCTGCCTTTGAAGTTGAGATCCTCCTGCCTCAGTTTCCCCAGTTGCTAGTATTACAGGCATTTGCCACCAAACCCAGCCAAAGTTGATTTTTTTTTTAAAAAAACAATGTATATTTAATTATTTTGCATCATTTGTTAATAAGGCTATCTTTTCTCCACTGAGTTGTTCTCAAACATGAATGGAAATCATTTGTTCACATATGCCTACTTGTACTTTTGTATTCATTTTTCTTTTCTATTAATCTATTTACCTGTTGTGACACCAATAACACTCTCTGAAAACTATGACTTCAAAAGTGAGTTTGGGAAGTAAGTAGTGTAATCCATTCAATTTTGTTCTTCAAAGTTATTTTGGCTATCATCGGAGCTTTGAATTTTCATCTGATTTTCAAAGTCACCTTTACGGTTTGACTTGTAAAGCTTTCTGGGTATTGATCTACATGGCAGTAAATCTACAGATCAAATTGTGAGAATTATCATCATGATGATATTTAGTGTTTCTACCTATGTACATGATCTCTTTTTATAATTATTTTTATTTTCTTTAATTTATCTAAGAAATTTTTATTTTATTTTACTTTCCTCAGGTCTTGAGGATCTTTGTCAGATGTATCCCTAAACATTTAATATATCTTCTATGGTAGTGTAAGGAAATGTTATTTTGAATTTAATTCATGACTTTTTACTTGCTAAACATATAGAAATAAAATTGATTTTTGTAATGCCCTATATCCTGAAAGCCTGTTCAACACACATATTCATTTAAGTGACTCTTAGAAGGTAGATTTGAACGGATTTGCTACATAAAAAACTAGGCTGTAATTGAATAAAGACAGTTTACTTCTTTCTTTCAAATATTTCTTCTCTATTATTTTTATCAGATTGGTATTTCATTGATTCCTAATCTGATCTTGCTATTTCCTTGCTCCTTCTACTTGCTGTTTATATTTTAATTTTCATTTCTGGAGGTGGAAGCTGAGATTATTGTTTTGAGTTTTCTTTTTAAATAGAGAACTTTATAGATTTATAAATTTCCCCATATGCATGCTTTAGTGGTATTTTATAAAGGTTTGTATTTCTATAAATTTTTATCTGTATGTAATTTGAAGTGTATTTAATTTGGTTTTGATTTTTTGTATTATTATTTTAAAAAATATGTAATTTACCTTTTTTTAAAATTTTTGAATCGTTGTGGATTTTCCAGGGAACCTTCAGGACTTTTATTTAATTTAACGAATTTTTTGATCCAAAATATACTTTAATAGATTTGAATTCGTTTACATTCATTTTAGAGGCCAGAATGTAATTTATTATGGTAAACATTCCATTGCACTTGTCAACTATGCACAGTAAACATGCATGTAGTTTATAATCATCAGTAGCATCAAAGTCATAAACATTCATCACCTCCCAAAGTTTACTTCCAACTCTTTATCATTATTATCATCATTATTATTATTATGGTGAGAATTTTTCTTAAGACTTTCCTTCCTAGCAAACTATGTGTACTGTACAGTTTTATTAGCTATAGATACTATGTGGATATACATATCCCCAAATGCACTGAGTTGAATACATGAAACATGTACAGGCTTTTGCCCATCACACCTCAATAAATTGGTTTACAAAAACACATGACAAATCAAAGCAAAGCAAGCAAACAAAAATAATATGTGGGCCTTGGGCTGTAGCTTTGTGGCAGAGTGCTTGTCTAGTACATGTGAGGCACTGGGTTTGATCCCTAACACCACATATAAAAATAAACAAGTAAAATAAAGGCATGCTGTTCATCTACAACTACAAACAAATTAAATGTTATACAAAACATAATAATAATATATGGCCTACCAATTTGGGGTAGGAGTGTTTCATAATATTCAATTTGGTCAAATTGGTGGACAATTTTATATATGTCTTAACTTTCACCCTAATTGCTCATGTAATAATTCAGAGAGAGGGGTCAAAATCTCTGAATTACTGATTTAATTATTTCTTCTTGCCATTCCTTCCTTCAGTCTTTTGATTCATTTATTTTGAAATTCTATTACTAGATGCATTAACTTTAAGGATTATTATGTTATCTTGATGAATTATCATTTGGAACACTATGTAGTAACTTTTATTACTGGAGAATTACTGGAAATTAATTTTATCTAATATTAATATAATTCTTTTTTTCTTTTGATTCATATTAGCCTTATCTATTTTCTTCCATTCTTTTGGTCTTAATAAACTTGTTTTCACATATAAACTATGCATATTATAAACAACATGTAGTTTTATTATTTATAATTTAGCTTCTCTTTTAATTGTGTTGTAAATAACATTTACATATATGGAAATATCTATAGAGTCAGGTTTAAGTCAATCACCTTGTTATTTGCTATTAATTTCAGACATTTTCCCTCCTCATTTCCTTTATTTCTACTTTCTTTCCTGTTGGTTGTTTTATGATTTTACTTATGAGTCTTCCTTGATTTATTAGTTATACCTCTTTATTATTTTAGCAGCTTCTTTAGGGTTTATATTATACATCCTTAAATTTTCACAATCTTCCCACAAGTAACAATATACCACTGTACATTTAGCATAAAATTCATAAATAATGTATTTAAGTCTCTGCCCTCTCAGACATATTTGTATTGTGCATATATTAATAATATAGTCTACATATTACATTGTTCTTTTGTTTAGTCAGATATCTTTTGATGAATTTTATTAAGATAAAATTGACAAAATTGTATATATATATTGTATATATTCAAAGTGTGTGATGTGAAGTTTGATACATGTATATTTTGTGAAATAATTTCCACAATAAATCTAATTAATGTATCTAGTACCTCACATAATTGCCTTGTTTTTTTATTATGAGAATATTTAAGATTTATTCTCTTAGCAAAATTAAACAATATATTATTATTAAGTGTAATCCTCATGCTATGCCATAGATCTCCATAACATATTTATCTTGTAAGTTTACACCTTGCCCAAAATCTTCCCATTTGCCTCATTCCTTATAAACCCCTTTCTGCTCTCTATTTTTATGAACTCAATGTTTTTAAATTCCACATATAAATGAGAACATAGTATTCGTCTTTCTGCATGTATCTTATCTCATTATAATGTTATATAGGTTCATCCATATTATCACAAATAACAGGATTTCTTTCTTTCTTAAGCTGAATAATACTTTAGTATATCACTTAGTGTTATATATGTAAATACATGTCTAAATATGTATATATGTATCTATCAAAAAACACTTTGTGCTTTTCACCTCTTAACTTTATATTTTAGGGTCTTTTTATTTCTTCTATATCTCTACATTAATTATTACAATTACAGTTTACCTAATAATAATTGTTTTAATGTTTTATCAAGTAATTTTTCACCCATCTTAGTTCTAGTTTGGCTTTGATTAATCTCATTGTGGATCATTTTACACACTTCTTTGCATGCTTGGCTATTTTTTATTGGATACTACATATTTTTCACTTAATTCTTCATGTTCTTGATATTTTAATTTCTAAAATTATTCTTGAATTTTATTTTGGGACACACCTTAATTATTGAATTTTCTAAAAGTAGGAACATAATATGTTTAATCTATGCCTTTTATCCCCAGTTTCTAAACCAATACTCTGCATACTTCTGAATACTGTTCTGAATATCCAATACTCTGGCAATTTCGAGGTTTGTCAGTATGGCCAGTGGACATAGCTATAGAGATTTGCTTGTACTTATTTTATTCTTAAATTGGACATAAATCACATATCAAAGGATGAGGCCTCCAAATCACAACAGCTCACAACTCCCAAATCATCTTGCACACTAATGCAGAGGAGAGGGGTATAAGCAATTATCCAATAGTTACTTACTGTCTTCTATTTCTGCATCTTGTGTGAACTTCATCTGAAATTTTTGTTTCTCCCTTCCTTCTTATAATGAATATAGAAGGCATCAAAACATCTGTCCATTAAAATGTGCACCTTAAAATAACTAGCAGCTGTAAAAGAAAAAAAATATAAAGTCAGTCTTGCTGAAAGAGGGAAAGAGGTTAAAAATTTTGTTTAACTTGAAAAATAAGTGACTATAAAATTTTCCTCTTTGAATGAGACTAATATCTTTTACCTTGTTCCATTATTTTTGTTTTGTTTTGTTTTTCATTTTATACAATTGTCTTATCAGTAAAATTTAATTTCTCACAGATGTCTTGAATTTTATTAATAGTACATGATCACATGTATTTGTTAGGCAAATCTATATTCTACCTAATTTTAAGTGTCAGTATATCATACAGCTTTGATTACAAGTTTGATAATTGAAGCTAAGGTTGACCATACCTCATGATTTTCTTCAAGATAATTTTGACCAATACTATTGTCCCAAAGGAAATTGAACAACTTTTTGTTCTCAAAAGTGTGATGGTTCGGATGATACATAAACAGCCTAATTTCACCAAATGGTAATGCCAAAGCAGAGCAAAAATACTGAAGACTCAAACATACCAAAGAATTAAACAATCAGGGGCTACCAAAACTTGAAAAGGAGACAGAAAAGCACAAGAAATCTTGATTTCACAATAAAATAAGATTAATTTCTTTCAAGAACCCAATCTCCACTTTCTCCTCTCCACCTATCATTATTATGATCCTTTTCTTCCAAACCTGCTTCTATTCTTCCTCACATTTATTTTCAAAATTAATCCTAAGTGTTGAGTATATCCTATACACACAGTGTGTATTCACTTTAAAATTCAAATTTATAACTGCAGGAAGATGACATTTCAGTTGTACTCTAATTTAATCCTTTGAATGATCTTAACACTTAGTTCAAGTAAAACGTGTGAAACTTTAAGAAAGTGAACAATTGAAAATGTCAAAGAAAATTTGATTACTGATATGATATTTAAATGGTAATAAAGACTCATTCTTTTGATTACTTATTGAGCATGTGCATTTCTAATAAAGCTGGATGGATCTCAACTGGAGAGGTCTAAACATTCTTGATTTCTATTAGACATATTTGTAAATATTAAATATAAAGTTATATGCATGGTATTGGACTATAATGCACATATTTAATATTTTATAAGTCACAAGAAAACAAAACATAATTTAGTACACAAAAATAAATTTGTTTTAGAAAGATACGTTTTATTTCTGTTTACCTGTTATCAGGTTTAAATAAATGGAATCGTAAAGTATTTACAACAGAACTATCTTTGGATTTAAAAGAAATACATGATTTAAAAACAAATCCCTGATATTTTATATTTGTTTGCACTTGTTAAAAGTGATATTACACCTAATGCTTTAGAAAAACAAGTTAGTCCGAATGTAATTTAAATAAATGAATACAAAATGTAAGTATTTAATTTTAAAAAACTGAAATTGCAGCTTTTGGTTTTTCCTTTTTCTTCTCTTCGTGCCTATACCTACAAAGACCCCTGTGGTTTAAATAACTAGTGTGTGTACACTAATAAAAATCCCATTAAATTAAATGGCCAGTAGGCATGTGGAATGTCCTGTCGCAATTTCAGAAGACAGTTTGTTACCAGACACCCTGCTATGAACATTTTATTTTATCAGAGTTAAGAAAAACATTTATAAAATCTATTTATTTCTATTTTAAAAGTTTAGAGGATTCTGGAAGTGGTGGTTCTATAATTTTTCTCTTCATGGAATGAAATGGTTGGGTGGATTCCACATCAGGCACTATGTAGAACACCCTATAGCAAATGTATATAATCAACACAATCGGTCAGTAATTTTCATTCTCTCCACTATTATTTCTTTCTTCCATTTGTGAGCAATAACAGTGGCAATTCAGTGCATATTGTATTTTAGGAAAGTGTTTACAGCACACACTGTACCTGTGTTCTGACTAAAATAATTTCTGAAATATAGAACTGTTTTTTTTTTCTTGCAAATGTTCTCTGCTTCACTTCAACTCTTACTTTTTAAATATGAATATGAGTTCACTTTTTGTGAAGGTAGAACATTTACCACAGTTTAAGGGAGCACTTTCAATAAATGGGCTAAATGTGTGACATGCATAATTAAAGGAAAAGTGGGGGAGAGAAATGAAAGACATGCAAAGGTTACAAAAATGGTGAACAAAAAAAGAAGACAACCGGACAATATGTAGTAATTCTCTGTTCAAAAAAGCAAGATCTCAGAGATGGAACAAGAAATATACTGTAAATTAAAGCATCAAATTCCACCTTCTGACTTAGAAAAACTAAAATTAAAAAAAAATATGAAAGATTCTCTTTATTTAGAAGGAGTGTTTGGTAAACATATCATTGCCTCTGTGTCCTCAGAAGACAAGGAGCAGAGTATATGTAAAGAAATTAGGAACATGTGAAATGGATGTTGGATGGAAGAAATGGACTTTTAACTGCATTGAGCAAAGAGGGTATTCCTGCAACTCCCAGAACCCACACAGTTTGCATATGGAGTCAGCACTAGATGGGAGGTAATCTACAGAAGAGAGAAACCACTGTACCATACAAAACTCAAATAAAAAAGAATCATGCTTATAGACAAGGTTATGGATTTGCAGACCAAGGCAATCACAGAATTCCTAATATCCAAACTAACTACTCAAAAAGCAATTGATAAGCAGGACATAATAGTTTTAAGTTAAACCTCCACAATAAATTCTATGTGAAAAGAATACTGATTATATTTCTAGTATTTTCAGCAATACTAGGACTGGGGAAGGAGAGTGTTTCAAACTAATAGTAATTGCTGTAATATCATTTTTGAAAATTTAAGTAAAAACCATATGAAAGATTGTGTGCAGAATAAACAAATTTAATTGAATGAGGTATCTGGGTTAAATAATTAATTAATAATCAAGAAAACTGAATATGATAAACCATGTTATCAACCATTGGATTTTGATCTTAAAGACTGTTTTCAGTCCCACTAGAATGAAGTTGGAAAAGGCTAGTTTAAAATCACCAGACAACACCACCTATATGTACTCCTCGGAGAATTACTTCATCATGACATGGATTAAAACACATTATAAAAGCAATAAGGAGGCATTTGACATTGTGCTCTTATAGTTAAGGTTATAATCCTCTACTGGGAATCTGTTTTATTATATAGTTGCAATTTAAATATGTTGTGTCACAACCTTCTCATCTAAATAGCAGTTTTAATAACTCAATAAAATAAAAAAGCACTGATAAGTTTACAATGTAAAACAAGGAAAGTAGCAAAACTAAAGAAAACCAGGAAGTGAATAAAGAAAAATCTAGGATTCTGCTATTTTTGTTTGTTTGTTTTATTATCTCAGTTTTGGCTTGTTCAGAATAATCTATGGGTAGACTATTGATTTTTCTTTCTTTCTTTCTTTCTTTCTTTCTTTCTTTCTTTCTTTCTTTCTTTCTTTCTTTCTTTCTTTCTTCTTCCTTTTTGTGTGTGTGTGTGTGTGTTGCTGAGGATTGAACAATTTATTTGTATGTGGTGCTGAGAATAGAACCCAGTGCCTTACACCTGTAAGGCAAGTGTTCCACTGAGCCACAACCCAAGCCCTTGAAAGTAGTTTTTTAAAAATCTGTAATCTTAGGATATTGACCCAAATTGAGTTAGAATGCTGTGAAACTCCATTTAAGGATTTCAGGTATATCCTAGTAACTTAATCTGTGGATAATATGAGCCAAGCTAAGAGCTACCATGGATAGATTGCAAAGCCTTGGGCAAGAAACTTAGCACCTACGTGCTTGTGCTTCCATGTCCTTATTTTAAAAAAATAAAATTTAAAATTCCTGAAAATAACTTTTCATCCTTTTGGGAGAAAATTAAGCTTTACTGCTCTCTGGCTAAATCCAAGGGTGATTAAGTCTCTTGGGAATGAAGAAAGAAGTATGTGAATTTTTGCTGGTTACAGGGGAGGGCACCTCTGGTTACAAATGGCTGTCCCCTTGCATTGGAGTTCTGCCTCTCTGTTCTGAGGAATGCTGGATGGAACAAGAGTGTACTCTTGTTCTTCCAAAGCTTGATTTTGCTTCAGAAACCTCTCTCCCTTGGCTCTGTTTTGTCACAATTATGGTTTCCTCCTCTGCTTTGTTCAAGAGAAGGCTTTTTGAGTGTCTGACCCTAGACTGCTGCTCTGCCAGCTGTACCTCACAAGATCTCAGGCAAAGCAGAGCCATTTGGGCAATACACTGTGCTACCTCAGCTCTCATGTACTTGGAAAAATGCTACCTTCTATCAGGACATTACTATAAAGAGGTGGGGACTGTGTAAGTGCATAAGGCACTGTAAAGTTGAAGCACACTGGGTCAGTTATCATGATTATGATTTTTTTGGAATAATGAAAATATAGTATATGAAAAAATGTAATAATTGTCATATTATGATTATTAATTACTTAGATTCTATGCTGTGTTTTCATTAAACTTGTAAAGTTCACAAAGGTGTGCATATTTTTTTATGCTGTTCAGTGGATAAGCACTTGCAGTTATGCTATATCAACGAGTGTATTGGATTCAAACTTTGCTAAAAGAATCCAGCTGAGAATAGTGAAGGGAATGATAGGTGTGACTTTCACAGGACACAACACTTGTATTAGTCAAGGTCCTCCAAAGAAATAGAACCTATAAGGTTTAGTTGATAGGTAAGTAAGTAGGTAAATTGATAGATAGAAGTGTAGATAGATAAGCAGAGATAGAAGGAAATCTGTCATAAGAAGATCTAGCAGTAGTCAGTACTGAGAACTTAGATATATCAATGATATTCTATGATTTTGCCATTTCCTAAACAAAAGAACATTGTGATGTTGTGTTGCATTATAGCTAAAATCCTCATATTTCTGCAGTAGTCACCATTTGCAAGCCATTGTGTTAACTTTTCCATGACTTTATAGGTTTTTTTGTTTACCAAAGCCAGATAGTATGCTAAAAGGAGAAATTTGTGTTTGTAGTGTGATTCAAAGCATGTCAGAAAATGCTAAGGAAGCTAATTTGCTCTCTAGAGACCTATTAATAAATCAAATGGATGCTTCTCCATGATGAGGCATATAAGTTAATTAAGGATGATTGACCCTGCTTTAGTTAGATAAGAGATATGAACAGTTCTAAGCTGTGATTTATGTCAGAAGTTATGGAGCCAGTTTCATATTTTAAAGAGGATGAAGGTCCCTCTATCAACTTTTTTAAAGTAGAGTTGATAATGACTGTTTATGTAAAAAAAAAAAAATGACTGACTTATCAATAGGTATTTTGTTTGCATATTTTTATATGATAAATCCAGTGAAGAAATGATTTCACAAAATAATATTTTCAAATTTAGATTTCCATATTTGTTAGAAAATCTCATAAAAGATGATGAACTTGCTGATGCTTCTCCTACAGCAATGTGTGAGCATTGTACTGGTTGTGTGTTGTAGCTGGAAACTGCATGCATTGTTATCATCTGGTGGATGCAGTAGAAATCATGAGCATAAGATCTTTTCCAACTTTATGTATCTTTTAAAATCAGAGGAACATAATTATATAAATGTTTTTTGATTTGCAACTTTATTAAAAGTGTCCCACCAAAAGTTTTTTAACCTTTATACTAAAATTAATATAAATATTATATTAGGAACCCTTGTTGCTCAAAGTGTGATCTGTGGACTTGCAAAATAAGCAATACCTGGAGGCTTATTAGAAATACAATTCTCAGAAGTATAAATTCTAATCTGTATTTTAATAAGATCTTCAGGTGATTTGCATGCATATCAAATTGAAAAAGAACTGATAAATATCATAATTATATTTCATTTTAAAATAAATATAATGTTCTAATAATTAACTACCAATGAAATAACACTCTATGAAGATTCATCATCTTTATCCTATGACTTTTTTAATCCCTGCCACGACACTTGTATTAGTTAAGGTCCTACAAAGGAACAAAACCAATAAGGTATAGATAATAGGTAGGTAGGTAGGTAAATAGATAGATAGATAGATAGATAGATAGATAGATAGATAGATAGAGCTATAAGTAGATACGTAGAGATAGGAGAAAATTTTTTATGGGTATTGGCTCACCCAGTTTTGATGCTGAAAAACCACACCATAAACCACTTGAAAGCAGAAAAACCAGGAAAGTCAATAGTACAGGTCAATCAGTGTCTGAGGACATAAGAACCAGGGAAGCCAATGATGTAACTGTGAGTTTGATGCCAAAAGGCTAAGAAGGGATCAGAGCTTTTGGTTTTAGTATTGGAGTCCAAAGACTTGAGAACCAGAAGATCTGATGTATGAGGGCAGGGTAAGATAGATATCCTAGATCAAAAAGAGAGAATTTACTCATCTTCCACATTCATAAGTATATGTTTACTAGCTATCTGGGCATTGCTTAGCCCAGTCAAGCTGACTCATTAAAAATCATCATCAGATCACCCCATTTTCTACTCCACATTCTCTAACTTAAGCAGGTCTAATTCCTCTTTCTATCTCCCCATTCCATTTTCTTAACTCTATTGGAGACCTATTGACCTATTTTTTCAGGGTGTGCACTTTAGAGCCTCCATATCTGCTCTTTTCTTCATGAAATTCTTTTCTTCACAGGGTGCACATAGCTACTAACTGCTATTGGTTGCTTTCTAAAATATCATTTAATCATAGAGTTCTGTTGCAACTCTAATCAAAACAGTCTATCCCTTGATCAGTATACATCCTCATTCTTCTGTATGCACTCTGTAACATGTATGTATCCCCAAATTTTATGTATTAATTTATTTAATTTATTATTATTTGACTTGCCCAACTAAAATAGAAACTCCTTTAGTATAGCATCTGGTCTGTATTCACAGTAATGTTAATGCTTCCCACACATAGGCAAGTAATACATGTTAGCTTAAAACATGAGAGAAGCATTTGCCTAGCTCCTTGTAAATGGAGGCAGAATCCCTCATCTGTTCATGTTCTACTTCTCTGCAATTATTCAAACTGGATAATATAATTGAAAATAGTTTCTCTGTGTATCATCATCAACCATTTTGATTATTTATTTTCTTATTTCAAGTTTATCACTGATAGTGAAAAATAAAAACAAGAAAAGGGTCCCTTTATTTCAATTTATTATATTCAATATGTTTTACTTTTAATTTCCCAGACTCCATCTGAATCCTAAAAATAGATCTGACTCAGAAAACAGCTATCTTTTCATATTTCCTGACACTCTTGTGTGTTGGGTGGGACAATGGGATTGACCAATGGGCTGGGAGGAAAAGTGGCCTAGAGTGGCCTTTTAATTCGTGGCCTAGAGTACTTAGTTGTTTGACTAAAACACTAGAATGTTCTTTTCACTCTGATACAATGTTTGAGACAGTAGTTGCTCTATCAGTCTGTTTCCATATAACTGTAATGAGTTGAAATCCTTAGCAAGGGAAAATATGTCTTTTATTGTTCAGACCACCAAAATTTCATTAAAAAAACCCTGCCATATAATTTAGCCTATTCTGGATGCTAACAGCAGTTGCCAATCTATACTCCAGTTTCTCTATCAGGATACATGTTTCCCTAACCAGTGTTTGTGTTATAAGCTCTTGTAAACCAGGAAGTGAAATTCAGGCATCTTTGATTTTTGTTATTAGTGCTTGACATAGAATGGATCTCTGTAACTATGTTTGCCATTATGAGAAGAATGAGAGTCAGAGAATTCACACATGGAAAAATACTACAGAAATGTAATCATGAAAAAAGGAAGAAATAAATAGTAGAAAATATTCAGGGAAAATATTATAAAAATCCCATTTTCCCTTACTTGAAGTATTCTGTCATATGAAGTAGCAATTCTCTACCTTACTAGAAGGTAAAGGCCAGGAAAACTAAAGGAAGTACTTTCACATAATGCTAGGGATTTTGTGGTCTATATTATTTATGCCACAGAAAATTATAAAGACAATCTAGTAATGCATATGGTCTCAGATATGAACTTCACCTATCATGAATGTCTCAGCAAAACAGACAAAGGAGAAAACAGATATAGAAAATGAATTCTACTTGTGGTGTATTGTGTAGTATTAAAAATAGAATAAGATCTGTATATTGAAATTATAAATAGGCATATATTATCTACTAACAAAGAAAAAATGTTAACAAGTATAGATCATAAATAATTGAACAAACTTCTCTTGTGGAAGTGGAAAACTAACTCTAGGTTGATTTAAAAATTCTAATTTATCACACCCTATGTACAGTCTTACATGTATCTAAGGTAATGGCATTGTAGATTGTGTACAGCCAGAGAAATGAAAAGTTGTGCTGCAATCATGTACAATGAATCAAAATGCATTTTTCTGTCATATCTACCTAATTAAAATATAAAAAGAGACAGGTTGAAAGTGCCTTTGGAACTGATAAGACCACAATCAACTCTGGCTCAAAGTATAAAAGTAAAAATTCCTTTGAGCAGAGACCAGTGAAGGCTACCTTCTTGCAAAGAGGGAAGGGCTATGAAGTTGTTTCACACTGATCAGTTTCTCAGGCATTCAGAGGCTACTGCAGCTTTGGTCCCTAGAGGCTTGGCTACTTCTCAGGTGACAGCAGATCTTGGTATCAACCACATAGTGCTAGTTTTGTAGGATTGCAGGATGCTGGAGTTAGGGGATTATGGAGGCTTCTCCAAGATTTCAAAGGAAGGCCAGGGAGGCCAAGTGCAGTAGGAATGGAGTCCCTGTGGGCAGATCCCAAGAAAATGATGTGTGGAAATATGAGAAGAAAGCTGAAGCTGCAGTGGTGACTCCTGAGATTGAGAAATGACAGTAATGTGGGCAATCTATCAAGGAGAACTACAGGAATTGAGCACAGACAACCCAAGAGAGAGGCTATGTAGTCTGCAACCAGCAAAGCTATAGTGGTAAAGCTGTGCAAGTCCTTTGGAGAAAACATCACAATGTCAGGTGCCCCAGATGCTGGGTAGATGTGGAGCTACAGAACTTGTTTTCCCAGCTGGATTTTGGTCTTTCTTTAGTCCCGTTTCTTCCCCTATTTCTTCATTTTGAATTGGAAGTTTTCATTCTGTTCTTTTATATATTGGATATATGTAATTTGTTCTGATTTTTACAGGGGCTCATGCTGAGAGTTTGCCTTCAGTTTTAGAGGAGACTTGGACTTGAATTTTTGGATGATTTTTTGAACTGTTGAGATTAGGGAACTCTTGAAAATTAACTAAATGTATTGTGCATTGAGAGATGGCTATGAGCTTTTGGAGCTAGGGGCAAAATGTTATGGTTTAGATATTAGCTCATGTGTAAGACAATGCAAGAAAGTTTAGAGGTGAAATGATTGGGTTAGGAGTGTCTTAACCTAATCAGTACATTAATCTACTTGAATAAATTAAATGGTGATAAGTGTAGGCAGGTATGTTTTGGCCGGAGGATACAGGTCATTGGGGGTATGCCTTTGGGGTATATATTTTGTATTTGGTAAGGGGAGCAGTCACTGACAAGGAATGAAACCTCTAAATCTGTGAGCCAAAATAAATCTTCTATACTTTAAAAAAATAAATAAGATAAAATGAAAATTATTATTTACTATGTGGTTATGTTTAAAATATGTTTTGTAACATATAACCAAGGTATTTATTGAATTTGAGAATGCATAAATCTATATTACCATTTCAATGTGTCAGAGGAGATTTGCTTATTTTTGAGTCCCTGGGTAAATTTTTAAGAATTAAGATGCTCAAATCCTGTCTGAAACAATCATTTGACCCAGCTATCCCTCTCCTCGGATTATACCCAAAAGACTTAAAAACAGCATACTACAGGAAAACAGCCACATCAATTTTATAGCAGCACAATTTACGATAGCTAAACTGTGGAGCCAACCTAGATGCCCTTCAGTGGATGAATGGATAAAAAAAAAAAAAGTGGCATATATACACAATGGAATTTTACTCAGCAACAAAAGAGAATAAAATCATGGCATTTGCAGATAAATAGATGGTGTTGGAGAAGATAATGCTAAGTAAAGTTAGCCAATCCCCCCCAAAAAAATGCCAGAAGTTTTCTCTGATATAAGGAGGCTGACTCCTAGTGGAGTAGGGAGGGGGAGCATGAAAGGAATAGATTAATTCTAGATAGGGAAGAGGGGTGGTAGGGAAAAGGGGAGGCAGGGATTAGCAAGGATGGTGGAATGTGATGGACATCATTACCCAAATATAAAGACATGAATTGGTGTCAACATACTTTATATACAACCAGCTATATTAAAAATTGTGCTGTATACATATAATAAGAATTGTAATGATTCCTATGTTATTTACTTTTTTTAATCAATTAAACAAAACAGATTAGATAATGCTATAGCTTTACCTGCTCCTGCCTGGTCACTCAAACTTGCATTCAGAAGTACGCAATAATTTCTTGTGATTTAATCATATATAACCACACATAATAATATACATACAATGAGAATAATTCAATGTGCTATAGATTTTGAGCTCTAAAGAAAGAAGTTACCTTATTCATTTATAGCATTTGCATATTTCCACACTAGATTGTGTACCAACTTGAATTTCATCATTTGCAAATTGCTTTCAAGCATGGGCACTGGGACATTATCTGTTTTGTTTGTTTGTTTGTTTGTTTTTGTTTTTTTGTGTTTGTTTATTTTCTTTCTGTTTCCCCCCCCCCCCTCTCTATTAGGTAGGAGGAATTAGAAGCCTGAAAGTGTCCAGAGAAATCATAAAGGATTATGTCCCAAAGGTACATTTTGTATATGGGTTCCCCATTTGTTCAATGATAACAATTGCCATGATTCTACTCTTTAAACTTTCACCAAGGAGCTCTAGCAGAACAAAAGCTCACGTGGTTCTTTACCACAGCTTACCTTTGAAGTTGTCTTGGAAGGGAATTAACCACTCTGAGTAAGTGGTTCTCACAGAAGTGTCCTTACAAGTACTAATATTCAATTGCTTTTCCTTGTTTTTGTTCCAAATATTCGAACTTTCCTTTATGGTATGTTGTCACCCTAATTCTTCTTGTTCTAATTAGTTGCACATGATAGCAGAATGCATTTTGACTCACTGTACACATGTGGAATACAATTTTTCATTTCTCTGGTTGTACATGGTGCAGAGTCACACCATTCATGTAATAATACATGTATATAAAGTAATAATGTCCATCTCATTCCAACATCTTTCCCAACCCCGTACCTCCTCTCACTTACCTCTGCCCAATCCAGAGTTCCTCCATTCATCCCATTCCCCTACTCCATTTTGAATCATCATCCACTCATCATGGAAAAGATTTGTCCTTTTTTTTTTTATGGGATTGGCTTACTTCACTTAGAATGATATTCTCCATCCATTAAGTGGAAAATGTCATTATTTAATTCTTCTGTATGCTTGAGTGAGATTCCATTGTGTATACATACAATAGTTTATTTATCCACTCATCTATTGAAGGGCATCTATACTGGTTCCACAGTTTAGCTGTTGTTAATTGAGCTGCTATAACATTGATGTGGCCGTGTCACTGTAGTATGCTGGTTTTAAGTCCTTTTGGTATAGACCAAAGAGTGGAATAGCTGGGTCAAATGGTGGTTCTATTCCAAGTTTTCTAAGGAATTTCCAAACCACATTCTAGAGTGATTGCACCAATTTGCAGTCCCACCAGCAATGTATGAGTGTAGCTTTTCCCCAATAGCCTTGCCAACAGTTGTTACTTGTATTCTTGATCATTTCCATTTTGATTGGAGTGAGATGAAATTTTAGAGTAGTTTTGATTGGCATTTTTCTATTTGCTAGAGAAGTAGAACATTTATTTCATTTATTTATTGATCAATTGTATATCTTCTTCTCTAAAATGTCTGTTCAGTTTTTTAGCCCATTTATTGATTAGGTTATTTGTTTCTTTGGTGTTAAGTTTTTGTTTTCTTTGTATACCCTGAAAATTAATTAGTGCTCCCTCTGGGTGTATGTGTGTGTGTGTGTGTGTGTGTATGTGTGTTAAAGATGTTTTCCCATTCTGTTGGCTCTGTTTTCACGTTATTGATTATTTCCTTTGCTGAGAAGCTTTTTAGTTTGAGTCTGTCCCATTTATTGATTCTTTATTTTACTTTTTTGTGCTTTAAATCTGTATAACATTTTTGGTAGTGTGGCCATTCTTAATTCTACCCCTCCAAGAACAAGGCAGATCTTTTCATCTTTTAAGGTCTTCTTTAATTGCTTTTTTTAGTGTTCTGTAATTTTCATTATAGAGATCTTACACCTTTTTTATGTTGATTCCCAAGCATTTTATTTTATCTTTTGAGGCTATTGTGAATGGGGTCGTTTTTTAAATTTCTCTTTCAGAGGATTCATTACTGATGTACAGAGATGCTTTTGATTTATGGATGTTGATTTTATATCCTACTACTTTGCTGAATTTATGTTTTAGTACTAGACGTTTTCTGATAGAATTTTTGGATCCTCTAAGCATAAAATCTTATTGTTGGCAAAATATTGATAGTTTGGTTTCTTTTTTTCCTATTTATATCCCTTTAATTTTGTTAGACTCTGTAATTGTTCTGGCTAGAGTTTCAAGGAATATGTTGAATAGAAGCGGTGGAAGAGGGTATCACTGACTTGTTTCAGTTTAGAGAGAATGCTTTTCTTCATTTAGAATTATGTTGGCCTTGTGATTATCATAGATAGCTTTTACAATAATGAGGTATGTTCCTATTATCTCTAGTTTTTCTGGAGTTTTGAACATGAAGGGGTGCTGTATTTTCTCAAATGCTTTTTCTGCATCTATTTTGATGATCATATGGTTCTTATATTTAAGTCTATTGATGTGATGATTTACTTTATTAATTTCCATATGTCAAACCAAACTTGCATCCCTGGGATTAACCCTACTTGATCACGGTACTCTATTTTTTCAATATGTTTTTGTAAGTGATTTGCCAGAATTTTATTTAGAATTTCTGGATCCATTCTCATCAGAGATATAGGTCTGAAGATTCTATTCTTTGATGTGTCTTTGTCTGGTTTGGTATTGAAGAGATACCTGCCTTGTAGGATGAGTTTGGAAGGGTTCCATCATTTTCTATTTCTATGGAATAATTTGAGA
The DNA here is from genome assembly GCF_047511675.1 of Marmota flaviventris. Classification (NCBI taxonomy): domain Eukaryota; kingdom Metazoa; phylum Chordata; class Mammalia; order Rodentia; family Sciuridae; genus Marmota; species Marmota flaviventris. The sequence goes on from NC_092498.1 coordinate 37,860,899, forward strand.
AGTATTGGTATTAGTTCTGCTTTGAAGAACTCAACTGAGAATCCATCTGGTCCTGGGCTTTTTTGGTTGGTAGGCTTTTGAAGGCATCTTCTAGTTTATTGCTTAAAATTGATGTGTTTAAATTGTGTATGTCCTCCTTAATCAATTTGTATAGATCATACATCACTAGAAACTTGTCAATGTCTTCAAGATTTTCTATTTTATTGGAGTATGAATTTTCAAAATAGTCTCTAATTATGTTCTGTATTTCAATAGTGTCCATCACTATTTAATTAATTTTCTCTATTTGTTTTTCATCACAAAATTTAGTAATTTTAATTTTCTTTGTCCTTTTCTTTGTTAGTGTGGCTAAGAGTTTATCAATTTTATTCATTTTTCAAAGAATGAGCTTTTCATTTTGTCAATTTTTTCAATTGTTTCTACTGTTTCAGTTTCAGTGATTTCAGCTTTGATTTTAACTAATTTTTTTTCTACTACTACTTTTTGTGTTGATTTATTCTTCTTTTTCTAGGGCTTGGAGGTACATTGTTAGGTCATTTATTTGTTGACTTTTTCTTCTTTTAATAAATGAGCTTGATGCAATGAACTTTCCTCTTAGCACTCACTACTTTTATTCTGTCCCATAGATTTTAATATATTGTATTGATGATCTCATTTACCTCTAAGAATTTTTTTTTTACTCTCCTCCTTGATGGTTTTTGTTATCAGGTGCTCACTCAATAGCATATGATTTAGTCTCCGGGTATTGAAAAAGCTATTTCTTATTTTATCATTGATTTCTAATTTTATTCCATTATGACCTGATAGAATACAGGGTAGTATTTCTATTGTTTTGTATTTTCTAAGACTTGCTTTGTGCCACAACATATGGTCTATTATAGAAAAGAATCCATGTGCTGCTGAGAAGAAAGGGTATTCACTCACTGATGGATGAATTTTTTGTATATAACTATTAAGTCTAAATTATTGATTTTATTATTTAGTTCTATAGTTTAATTGTTTAGTTTTGTTTGGAAGAGCTATCCAGTGATGAGAAAGATGTGTTAAAGTCACTCAATATTGTGTTGTGGTCTATTTGATTCTTGAAATTGACAAGTTTGTTTGATGTACATATGTGCTCCATTTTGGGGGGCATATATCTGTATGTCTTGTTGGTATATGGTTCCCTTAAACAGTATGAAATGTCTTGTTGGTGTATGGTACCCTTAAGCAGTATGAAATGTCCTTTTTTTTTTAATCCCTGTTGACTAAGTTTGGTTTGAAGTTCACTTTATCTGATATGAGGATGGAAACCCCTGCTTTTTTACACAGTCTATGGGGGTGGTATGTTTTTTCCCAACTTTTAACCTTCAGTCTGTGAATGTATTTTGGAGGCCGCATATTGTTGGGTCTTTTTTAATCCAATTTTCCAGTATGTGTCTTTTGATTGATGAGTTTAGGCCAATAACATTAAGAGGGTTCCTATTAAGACATTATTTGTATTCCTGGTCATTTTGGTTCTTAACTTGATGTGTTTTCTCCTTGATTGGATTTTCCTTTAATTTAGTTTCTCCCTTTGATGATTTTCATTGTTTTTTTTCTTTTCTCCATTTCCTCCTCATGGAATATTTTGGTGAGGATGTTCTGTAGTTCAGCCTTTCTAGTTGTAAATTCTTTTAACTTTTGTTTTTCAAGAAGGTTTTTATTTAATTCACAAATCTGAAGCTTATTTTGTTTGATATAAGATTCTTGGTTGGCATTCATCTTCTTTCAGAGCTTGGTATATGTTGTTCTAGGATCTTCTAGCTTTGAGGGTCTCAGTTGAGAAATCTGCTGAGATCTGAATTGATTTCTCCCTACGTGTAATCTGATTCATTTCTCTTGTAGTTTTAAAATTCTCTCCTTATTCTGTATGCTAGGATTTTCATTATAATGTGCCTTGGTGTGGATCTGTTGTAATTTTATACATTTGGTGTCCTGTAAGCCTCTTGTATTTGTTTTTCCACTTCATTCTTCAGGCTTGGGAAATTTTCTGATATTATTTCATTGAATAGATTGTCATTTCCTTTAATTTGTATCTCTGTGACTTGTTCTATCCTGATAATTCTTAAATTTAGTCTTTTCATGTTATCCCATAATTCTTGGAAGTTCTGTTCATGGTTTCTTACCATATTCACTGTGTGGTCAACTTTATTTTCAAGATTATATATTTTTTATCTTTGTCTATGGTTCTGTCTTCTAAGTGATATAGTCTGTTGGTGGTGCTTTCTATTGAGTTTTTAATTTGGTTTATCATTTCCTTCATTTCAAAGATTTCTGTTTGTTTGGTTTGTTTCAAAATCTCCATGTCTTTATTGAAGTAATCTTTTGCTTCCTGCATGTGCTCTTGTATCTCTTTATTGGAGTGATCAATAGTTACCTATATTTGCTCTCATATGTCATTCTTTGCTTCACGGATCATTTTAATCATATATATTCTGAACTCCTTCTCTGACATTCCTTCTACTCTGCTGCCAATGGATTCTATTATTGTAGCATCTTGATTTGTTTGGATAACTTTCTTCCCTTGTTTTTTCATGTTTTTTATGTGTCTTCCCCTCTAGCAGCATGGATATGAAGCATTACAGTTTCTACCCCATAGACTTAGCTCTCTTTATTGGTTTCCAATACATTATCTTTAGGGGGGAGATCAATAATAATAGCAACCCATGAAAAAGTATTCAGCCTTAAACCAAATAGCACCTATTTACATTTTGGGCACAATAAACAGAAATGGTGTGTTCAATTATTACATATAATATAAACAGTATGTTTGTAAAAGGGTCTACAGTTTCTAAGGGTGACTAAAGAGAGAACTGGGGGTTTGTAGGATGAGATGTTTATGAGGTAGGAGGTGAGAATATAGAGGTATTAGATCATAGGGAGCATGAAAGAGGAATCCAAAGAAGTTGTCTGTTAGCAGGAGCAAAGAGAAAAGAGACTCTAGAGAGACAGATTAGTGGGAAGAAATATAGAGAGTAAAACAAAATAAAACAAAAAACAACAACAAAAAAACAATTTTAAAAAAAATTGTAAAAATAAAAGGTAAAAGAATATATAACAAAACTCTAGTATATTGTTCGGATATCCCTGTCTTTAGTAGCCTGATGCATAAAAAGTACTTGGTTTCACAAATGTTGGGGATCTGAGAGCAGGAAAAGAAAGAAAAACAAATATTGAGGGAAAATTGAAGAATTGTTTCTATTGGAGTTCAATTATCTTTCATGCTTCACTTCTCATCCAACAGGTGGGGTTGTCTGGAGTTTGTTGGTAAAGTTTCTAGGGAGGGATGGTTACTCTTAGAAGTGGAACTCCTGGATGTGGGTCTAGCAATTGCTGGTTCCTGTTGGAAGGCTGTACCCCAGGAATCTCCCTTAAGATGTGGAGCCTGGTCTTAGTATCTTACATTACCTGTGGCCCCCACAATTCCTGGTCTCTAATTTAGTCTCTAAACTGTATCTCTCCCCTACCCTTTCTAACTTCCCAATCCTCTCTCTCTCTCTCTCTCTCTCTCTCTCTCTCTCTTGAGGACTGAGCACCAGACAGGTGCTCCTCTTGTAGAGAGCTGTTTTATATCAGGCAGATCAGGACAAGACATTCAGAGCTGCAGGGGCCATGGGGCTGCAAGTGCTGGGCAGGGTTGGTGGCTGCGTTGGGGGTGTTGGTAGACTGTGGATACCTTACTTTCTGTCTTGTAGGCCCCAGCTGGTGTCCCAAGATGAAAGCTGCCCTAACTAAAGATAGAGCTGGCAATAGAGGAGATAACCCAAGATGGCAGCAGAGGTGTCCTAAAATGGAGGTGACAAGGTTCAGAGATGGGGCAGCCAGGGAAGGCCATGTGGTGGCATTAGGCAGCCTATTTGAAGATGCAGCACTGTATACGATGCTGCAGCGGGCAGCTGCTTCCAAGTCCTATCTGGTGTCCCCAGGTGGAGGCTACCACGTTGAGTAGGGTTTTTTTTGCAGTCCAAAGTTTTTTTGCAGTCCAAAGTTTTCTGTGTTGGATTATTTTATGTGCTTTATTCTTAACAAAGTAAATAAGCTAATGTTATTCAAATTATAATTTGTCTAGGTTCCAAGAGCCTATTTTGGAAGTTAGATTGAAAAAAAAAACCTGAAAATAAATTAAGTATTTACTTCTTAATTTCATATTACCATTTAGAAAAGGATCATAATTCCCCAAACCTTCTAAATGAGAAAAGGTAATCAGAATAGAAAAGCTTAAAGATGAATTGTTTTAATATATCTATAGATCTTAGTATAACTATATCCAAGGCATAAGCAATGCATTTTCATCCTTGTTTTCTTATGATCTAGCAGAATACATTGATTATTCTGGTATCTTTGTAATTATATGTTGCATCAACCACTAGATAAATATGGAGTTCATTAATAGTAGTTACAAGGGAGGAAGCATAGCTAAAAATATATCTAAAAGATATTAACCTGCTTTTTAAGAATATAAGCATTTATGAAATGTTTACTCAAAAAATCAGATGATATCCAATATATAATGAGAAATATCCAACAGATCTAGTTGATGCAATGTACAAAAATTATAACCTTTAAATTTTGTTAGAGCAATATTTCAGAATAATTCTGGAGAGCATGTTAGTATATTCAAGGAAGAAAAAAATGTATCAAATATCTTTATTTCTTAATAAATCATGCTAACATTAGTATAATAATGTTACACAAAATGGGAAAATAAAAGGGTACCATTGATTTAGTTTAGGAATGTATCCAAATTTTATATTGTTAAACATGTTCATATAATGAGTTTGTGTGTAGACTAACATGTTTTCTAGATTTTGCCTACCACTGATATAGTAGGAAAAGAGGGTCAAGAGGCAACACTTTATTAGTGGTGCCACAACCTAAAGTAATAAGTCCCAATGTCTAAGCCCCAAGCACAGCAGAGCTTTTACTTTTATACATAAGCAACTTTGAGATACATCAAAGAAAGGGAGTTGGTGATTCTATAGGAGGGTGCATTATACATCCATGATCTGCATACAAGCTTGTCCAAAACCTAGGGTCTCTTAGCTCATTCAGTTTAGGGTCTTTTAATGTACTAAGCCTAAAGGGATTTGTTCTGTCCCAGATACTTTCTTTCCTGCTTCCACTACTTCTTTCACCTCTTTACAGAAGTTTAAATGTCAGTAAGCAGAAATACTGTGTGTCAGCATGCAAAAACCACAGCCTGTCAGCCCTTCAACTGCTAAAGTTTCCATTGTTTTCTGCCACACTAGTGGCCCAGAGTTAGAGAAAATGAGAGAAAGACAGGTGCTCAGACAATTGGATTATTGCTAACAGTATTTTAGCACACTTACTACCTTGAATGTGTGGACATTAAAACTGTGGCTTCATAGTCAGAAGCAAATTTTTCATTAAGCTATAAAGCTTAAGTTTTAAAACCCTTCACTCCCAGATAGCCATTAGAGAATGAGCATGTTCTACAGAATTTGCACTAGAAGTATGAGGTCTGCAATATATGAAGCCAAAAGTTTGGTCTGAAAAATTCTTCATCTTCCAATATATGTAAACCATAAATGGAGAATTTGATCATCTTCAAAAAAATCATCAAATGTCAGTTATAGTAAATTTTGATTGAACTGGAACAAAATGATTACTTGTTTCACTTTTTTTTCTCTCTATTGAAAAGATATTTTTAAATCGCTGCTATATAATAACAACAACAACAACAAAGGATGCTCCTTAAATTATGGAAAAAACAAAGTTTACAGAAATGCTCCTAAATTAATAAAAATGTTATTTTTTGCTTGTATTTTTCAACATTTGAACAAGCATGCTATATGCATTTGTGGCAATCTATGTCCATATCCTATTAATAGGCAAAATGAATATGTTAATGAAACGTTAAATGTAAATTTTGTTGTGATTTATTTTCTTGTCCTAATTAGATATTCAATTATATACTTCATTTTCAACTCATGATTTTATTTTCCTCAAGGAAGCATCTCCAAATTTTATCATTCAGATCTCACTAAATGTGTGTCCACCCTCTCTACTAAATGGCTGCCCACAAGAAGAGGCTCCTGAGTGTCAAACTAAGAAAAAATATCATAAAGAATACATAAAATACGTTAATACAACAACTGCGTATGGACACTACTATAATTTCTGCTTAGACAAAGAGATAATTTTGTTCCTTAGGACAATTCACTCAACTCTTTGAGCATCCCTTGGTCTTCATTTTCTATATGTGCTTTGCTTTGTTACTAATTCAAGCACTGTGGCACTATCAACTTTCACCATAACCTCACCATTATAGGGGATAAATTCATGCTCATATAAACATGGATCTGTTCAAAATATGTACAAAGATAAAGAGCAGAAACAGTTGTATTAAAATACACATCTATCTGGTTATATCATTACCCTAAAACAGAATCAAAAGGAATGTCTTTCAGCAGTTAAATCCATGGAGAAAAATCATCAGGTAAGTTACAGCTGCTATCAGGGACAACAGGGACATCTCTACCTGTTTTGTCTTTCATTCATTCTATCATCCCCCTTCAATCTCTGAATTCACTTGAATCTCCAAGCAGCCTTATTGAAATATTTTATCAGAAATTATTTGATTATATTATTTGATTAGGCAGAAGAAATTTTAATAAGCCTTATATGCAGTCATGTTCTCTTAAACCAGATAGTGTCTATTAATATTTATTGACAGTTTTACAGTACACATATTTTCACCACAGCCGATTTCAGACTACCCATGATGTCACTAGAAGTCAAGGTAGAAGAAAGTGGAGGCATTAGTTCTCCTAAGACAGTAGGAGCTGCTCCAATACCCTACTTCTAATAGACAAAAATCTTTGGGAAAAAAAAAAAAAAACAAAACAGGTAGGTGGTGAGTTCTTCTACAGTATCAGTTAGAGCATCACTGCATCATTTAAAATTAATCATCTACACAGTCTGTTGGAAAATGTTGTATATAGATTTCTGTATCTATTGCTGTGTGGTAAACAGCTTGTTCACATTTTTGTAGCACGGTACCCTCAAACAGGTGAATTGATTAGAAAGCTTTATATTATTTATTAAAAATTGATAATCCTGTTTTCTTTTAAGCCAGAATATATTCCCTGTCCTGTCCCCTGTTCTGTGTAGTCCGGTGAGCAGACATGTCAGTTTAATTGTTTCTTGCTGAATGCTTTGTCCCTCTGTTTTCTTTCACTCTTTATTTCTTATATGAAGCCAAATGATCTATGTTTGGCATAATAAGAATTGCAAATGTCCTTTGGAGCAAAAGTCATTTTTATTTAGTAAATAGAAGGCATGAATAATGAACAATACAAGAAAATTGTAAAATAATTAGGAAGCCGTTCAGAGGTGCTCATTTACAACTGAGGAAATTAAAAATGCAAATGCATTATTATCACAAAGGTAGTTAACAGACAAATGAGTAAAAAAAAAAAAAAAGAGCATTCCTTCTAATTCATCATTGTTTAAAAGACACCTGCGAGTTCTAGCAGGAAAAGACAAGACAGAGAAATGCAGATGGTCACATTTTGTATTATATCCATCACATTTTTTATACTCTAATTAGAAGGGGGGAATCATTCTCCATAGGAAGAAGATACTGCTTATTTGAATATTTGAATAAAAGCTGGTTGATGCAGAATTCAAAATATTCCCTGTGTTTTTTTTGTCTTTGTGATCGGGGTGGCACAATATTTATTTTCTTTGACCGAAGGAAACTGTTGGCAGTCTGCTCCCAAAGATCTATATTTGGACTCTGAAAATTAAATGAATTTCAATTTCCTCTTTTGTTCTAAGCCTGGGTTTATTGGCACTGAGTTATATTGTGATTTCATAAGATGCTAACCTGTAAGCAAAATGTTTGCATTATCAGATTAATCTTATTTTAAATGTTACCTTAAAAAGTTATTTGTGACATTTATCTTTAATTATTTTCTAAACACATGAATTTTTCAATATGATCATCCTAAGAGCAATATCTGGTCTAAAAGTGAGTTCTACTCTATTAAGCAGTTTTGTAACTTCATATTTGTGCTGACAGTAATCATAACCATGTAAGAAGATACATAAATAGATTTTTCTTTTGTCTTTAAATTTCAAATATATAACAAGAAATATAAACACCACATTAAAGGAAAATAGAAAACACCTAAATGTAAAGTGGAAAATTAAAACAGGGAAAATAGTCCTGTATTTAAAGAAAATGTTAAGATTCAAAGGAGTACATATCTTTGTTTTTAGTGATGAGTAAAGGCATCTATGTTTGCTTAAGTGCACTCACTTATTTCCTAAATCTATTCCTTTTCCTTGCTTCAATCTCAGTTTGGAACAACGGAAGGGAATGCAAACTATGCAATTATCTAATATAGTCTGGTAGTTGCACTTTTTTCTCCTCACCTCTTCTGATAGTTTTTCTCTGATCCCTTCCTTTTGCCCTAAAAGTAAACATGAAAAAGAAATCTGATCAATTATATTTAACACACCAAGGACATAACTTCGTATAGAATACTTTGTACCATGGTATCAAGTTCAAATCTGAGCACAACTAATTAATTGTTGCTGCATTGAATTTTGTGCCACCAATATCAGAACTAGTTTATTGGTTTGCTTTTAGACTCTTCCTTGCTTTTAGACTCTTCACCAGGACTACAAAATTGGCATATCATAATAAGTAACTCATCTCTAACTGTGCAGATGAGAGGATGATCTTAACCAACTAATGTAATATATCTTTAATATCATTCTCTTCATAGACTCAATCATAGTGTCGTCATTAAATCTTTTTAAAATTATCATTATACTTCCTTGCCTAAAATTAACAGTGTGTCCATAACTAAGATTGATTATTAGTAATGGAAAGTAATATATGTTAACTACATAAAAATAATTGGACAGGATTTTAGAAACTGATTATTAATTTTGGAGGTGTCTAGCTTGTTATGGGACACAAAACACAGAACAAACGCTACACTGTATTATTTTAATAATGGTTTAATATCCTGAACTTCTTGTAAAATCTACTCTATGTTATGTACAGCTAAACTACTGTAGTGTAAACTGTTTTGACCAAATATAACTATCATTTAGTATACATTATAGCACATAATAAAAACCTATCTCTGGTACTAAATTTAAAGTAGTGCTTTATAAGGCTAATAATATATTTACATGGTTGGAATCCAATATTTTTCTCAAGCATCCCACTGGTTTCTGCAGTAAGATTTGGTGTTTCTTTTTCTTTCCAGCCCACAACTACAAGGTATCTAAGAACTACAACTTCAGGGCAAGCAGGTCTAATCAGACCCTCCTCTCTAAGTTTTTTACAGCTTCTTCCTAAATTCAACCCCTGCCTCTCCACTCTTCTCTGCCAACATAGCCATCTGCCCTCCCATCTCCCAAATTACAGACCATATTGCCTCCTCCCTCCTCATTTTTAAAAATTTATTTAGTTTTATCTCCATAGAATGTCACCATTGATTTCAGTTTGTATTTCTTTCTCTCTAAATATATGGAGAGAATTATAACCAATTAATTTTAATCATTCATTTTTCTTAATAATAAAATTATAGGAAATAAGATGAAGATAAATAAAAGTACTGAAGAAATTATTAAATTCTAATGTATTTGGAATCTGGGTTAATTGCATAATATTCCCAAGCATAAAAAAATCATATTAAAAATCTCACTATGGTGAGGTTAGAAATGTTAATATAAAAATGGTCATATGGGTGAAATTTTAACTTAAATATAACATAAAAGGAAGTCCTAAAAAATGGGCAATTGCTACCAAACCTTCAAAAATAAATTATTTATAAATAGTTAAAGTCATACTAAAATATAGTAATCTTAAAATCAGCAAACATGCTTTTGATCCTAGAAAGAAATAATAAACATTCACCAGGACTACACCTAAAAACTGGGTTTCCAGGTGAAACACTGAAGGCATATTTTGCACAACCAGTTTTGGAGCACAGCAAATATCATCAACATGGAATTTGTGATGTTTAGGGCAAAAAATAATTTTATATATAATAAATCGACTGCATAAAGTTAAAATTAGGTAGAATATTCTCAATTAAACTGTTAATTATTTCCTAGGTTTAATGAATGGGGCATCAGATACCAGGATCCACTTGTCAACCTTTATAAAGTGCCTGTAATTGAGATTATTAAGCCTGTGGAAGGAAGCAAGTTAGAATAAAGTATGCCTTTAATAGACTACAGCTATACATAAATTCATTTTTATACTTTTGCCAGAAATTCCTTCTTCAATTATTTCTCTGTCACTTTGGATTAATTCCCCACCAAATTGTCTGTGGAATTAAAAAAAAAAAATGTTTTTCATGGTCTCATATACACATTCATGATATGGACTAATATTTTACTGCATTTGCCAAATAAACATACTCCACAAGGGGAACATTGTTTGTTATGATGTTTTTCTTCTATAGCTTAGTCATTTTTCAGTGTTTATTGTCAGACAGTTTAAATTCCCAATAACCTCATAAACTTAACTCTTATTTTACAGTTCTAAAATGCTTGTGCTAACCTGGGGCTTCTGGTCATAATGAAAGTATTTCTTACTTAATTAAAGCCTCTTCTTTTCTTATCTCATATATAGTCAGTGCAGAGTTAAGGACTAATATACTTTAAATATCAATATTCCTTAATCAATTCATTAATCAATAATTATAAGGTTAATTTCTAGTTCTGTCAAATAAAAGTAAAAACCAAAAAAGTTATAAAATGAAATATGTTTTTTAAAAGAGACTATGAGACTATTATAAACAACATAGCCATAAGTTAAAATAAAAAAGGGATGGGCAGGTGGTGCCTGCCTGTATTTCTAGCGTCTTGGGAGGCTGAGGCAGGAGGATTGAATTTCAAAGCCAGCCTCTTGCAGTTTAGCAAGGCCCAAGCAACTTACCTGATCCTGTCTCAAAAAAATTTTTAAAAGAGGGTGAGTGATTTAGTGATTTAGCAACCCAGGGTTCAGTCCCCAGGACAAAAAAAAAAAAAAAAAAAAAACTATATCTATATCTAATCTAAGAGTGTCTGCATGTGTGTAATATAAAAAATCCCAGAAAGCTATCATTTACCAACATCTGAACTAAGGAAGAGAAAGTAGAACCTGTAAAGTCCTATAACCATTATATAAATTCAATTAGTGGTAATAGCATACATTCACAAAAATTAAAACTGACAGGGTTTCTTCAATTAATTCTTAATGAAGAAATAATTAATTTAAATTTTATGGAAACACTTTAAAATATTAGGGTAAAAAAGAATATGCTTCTCTACTTTTCTGTCTTGCTTCCAAATCCTGAGACAATACTAAAAAAAGTTATCCTCACTGAAGTACAGAGAGGAAACCTCTTCTCAGTTCATGAAAAGAGAAAAGAAAATGAAACACACACATCAACAAGATAATATGAAGATGATTCCATGTGACCAAGAGGAATGATGGAACTTTAGGAAAACTTTTTATTACATTCCATAACACTACAAAATGAAGAAAAATACATGTTCACATTAATACATGCAGAAAGCATATTTAATTATATAATGTCTATTCATAGTTTAAGCAAATGAAAAATAAGAAAATTAGTAAAAAAGGCATTTTTAAAATCAGATTTAAAAGTTGAAAATAAATGTCCAAATATCATAGCTAGTTGTGAAATGCAGAAATCCTTTCCTATGAGTACAGAAATAAGAAAATGATGACCACTATCGCCATTTCTATTTAACATTACTAATGAAAGTTCTAGCCACTCAGCAAGAAAAAACATAAAAAGAGTAAAAATCAGAAAGGAGAAGCACAAGTGTCATCATTAGACCAGTACATAGTTATGTACATTAACATTGAGAGGATAAAAATTAATCATTAGAATTTATAATTCAGATACTACAAATTTGACAGAGTCAATATCATTTGGAAGCCTGCATCAAGTACGGAAGAAAAATTATTTTGTTAAAAGAATATTATTTTTATTGGCACAAAATGTGACTTAATTGAACATTCAGAATACAGCTAATTAACGATGCTGATGAAGGAGGGAATAGATGGATTTTTCAACAAATATTGCTGAGACAACTGGTGTCTATTTGACAATAAAGAGGGCTGGGGGAGAAAAAACAAACACAGTCAATGAAGTTGGGCTTCACTGCAATACCAATAACTAACTAAAGAGTCCCATGTGGATTACAACCCAGAACAAGAAAAGTGAATTAAGCTTTTTGGGGGGAGGTAGCAGACAGCTTCATTTTCCTCAGACCTATCATGCTGGTGGGTTTCTGCAAACTTTCAGCTGATAATTGGAAGGATCTGTTCTTGAACTGTGTGAGGCAGTACTTATGCAAGGTTTTAAGTGCTGGAAACTGGAAAATTTCCAGAAGTTGCACCCAATGTGCACTTCCAGGGTGTATCCAATGACTGACTCAGTAGTTGTCATAAAATTGCATGGGCTTCCTCTTCCATTGCATGAAATAATTCATGGTTGTGTATATCCTACCATTTCTTGCCATGATTAAAATCCTGTTCCACCATGAAATCTAGCTTAATAACATGTGTATTAACTGTTTTCTGTTTTCTATATCATGTAACCACTTTTCTATGGATGTACCTTGCATGTCCCAAAGAAACTGATTACACTCAAATTCTTGGCTCATGTTATTCTTCTACAGAAACTTAAATTAACGAAGTTGATGCCAGAAAAATTCCTCAGACTGAGATATACTCAGAATAAGATTCCAGAATTGTGTAACTCACCAGAAGGTGGCAACAAAGATCTGATTTGCTTTGGATAAGTAAGTGATTTAGTGGCTAGCTCCTAGGATGCTGAGACATAATGATGACTAAGACTTTATCACATGTGATTAATTGGAAAGGAATACAGATGGAAGGGCATAAACTGGCTTCCTCAGCCTCTCTGTATTTTGGATATTTGAGACACACCCACAAGTCTCTTAATCCTAAACATCTCTCAGTTCAATCATGTTGACAATTCAGATTAGCCATCACAGATGGCAAAGATAATGATAAAAAAACATGAAGTAGGATAGTTGTTATTAAATGTCCTTGATGTATTTAATAAAGGAACTAGCATGCTTACATCCGCTGACCACCAACATAGCATAGGGTGTTGAAAACAGCAAAACAGCATTTCTGTATGACACCACAAAAAGGAGCTTTCTGCAATTGGGATTCAAAATGCGATTGTGGGAATAGCAAAATTGCACCGAATCTTTAATTACTGCTCCAGCAAGTGTTTTATGCCCAAATCAGGGCTCTGACCTCTGACAATAGAATGCTTGAGTGGATATTCTATAGAACTTTAAAAATCCAGAGTTCATTGCATTCTTTGAGGGCTCAGATTTGACTTTTTCCACTAGAAACTTAATAGCCTCACATGGTTTAAGAAACATTCAGAGATCACTTCAGGTGAAAGTCCAACAAAATGGTGATTACCCTTCTTGAGATGTACATCCACAAACTTTCATGTCTTTAAAAGCAGCAGAAGTTTCAACCTGGAGACACTCAGACAAATATAGTCTTAGTTTCATGTTGCTATATCAAAATACCATAGGCTGGATATTTTATAAAGAAAAAAATTATTAGCTCAAGTTTTTGAAAAAATCAAGATTATTGCCCTGGCATCTCCTTGGCTACGGTAAGGGCTTCTTTGTGGTTGGCATCAAAATGGCCCGAACACTTGCAGATTGAAGCCCCAGGCAAATGCCAGGCTGGCTTATAACAATCCATTTTTATGGGAACTAACCAAACCTACAAGATTTGACCATCTTCCTCAAGACAGCATTAATCCACTCATGACAATGAGTCTCATGGGCTGATTACATGGCACAGAGGTACACATGTTAAAGGTTCCACCTCCTCATCACTGCCACACTGAGAACCAAGCTTCCAGCACAAGAAACTTTGTGGAACAAACCACTTTCAAAAACTCCCTATTTTTATAAAGAAATAAATTAATGTATCAATAAAGTGAATCTAAACATAAAATGTCAAATTTAAACTTAAAATTAATCTAAAATATTCTTTATTATTTTCTTTCACATGAAGAAACATATAAGCAAATAGAAAGCATGTGAAAGATAAGGATGCATCTAGCAGATCCCTAGTTTTGGATATAACAACAACAGACACAGAAATTGCAATATTTTCAATTCTAACAGTTTTCAAATATCTCTGCAGTCAAAAATAAAAATTCCAAGTTGGCCTTTTGAATGGCAAAGTTGTAAAATCTCATGTTTTCAATCACTACATTATCATTTTAATTTTGATATTTTGCTGTATGAATTAGGTACTGCAGAGATATGAGATTGAAATCATATAGATAAACCTTGATTACTTTTTAAATGTTTTGAACTTCTCAAATCAAATGCATGTAGCTGAGCCTGTGCATCTAAGATGACTATACATATGAAGGTAGTTCATATTAAATTATTATGTAAACTACAATATCTATTAATAATATTCTAACATTAATAATAAAATTATGTTACTTTGAAGCTTTAATATATGTCATGAAAATTCAACAATAACCATAGCAATTGTTTAGAACTTAGATTAAGAAAAAGGAAGGAAATTTTTATCAAACACAGTGTATTGAATTGCTGGGGCATGGGGATTATAATGTAAAACAGACTAGATGTAATTGACTTTAATGTTATTTTTACCTCTTTACATTTAGTGTTTTCCTTTATCCAAGACTTCACTGCTAACATTTTACCTTGTTATGAATTGCTACTGGGCTAAAATTCATAACAATGGGGAAATAAGGGATTGGTGGATCCCAAGAATTCCTAAAACATCTGAGTAAAGAATTAAACATTTATAGGCATTTGCCAAACCCAAAGATGATCTGCCAACTATGGACAAGGATAATTAAGTAGGAATATTCTTGGGTCCTACCCCTCTTCTTCCACTTCAATCCAGAATGTGCAATTTATTAAGTGGTAGAAACTTGAGAAAGTAATGTTTAAAGGTGGATATGTGGAGATCAGTCAGATATATTCCTTCCAGAACAGAAGGCTAAACTGTAGCTGATCAAACTTGCGGAGGATGGAAAATTGAGTAGGAAAGTGCTAGGGATTGAATCCTAAGTTCATATGTTGATATCCTAAGCCCCAGAATCTCAAAGTGAGACTTTATATGAAAATATATGCAAATGTAAACTAGTTAAGATGAGTTGGATGGATCCCTAACTCAACATCACAAATGCCTTTATATAAAGCACAAATATGAGCACAGACATACATATTAATAATGCTTTAAATGTTGTTTTATGTACAGTTAGTGCTCTCAATATGCAATGTGAAGTGAATATTCACAATTGGTTGTCTGCTTTGAATAGACATTTTATTCCCAAACAGCAATTACCAAAAATTTATGTAAAATATAGGGTTCCACGAGACCTAGGATGATAAGACCCTATGTCTCTGATCACAAGGGGAAAAGGATAAACTGCTATGCTTACACCAACAGGTCTTGTCTGGACTCCAGCTCAATGCATGAGATCTATCAATTGTGAATGGACATCAGGACTTCACAACCAGATTCCCAAGTTTCATTTGATTCTAGATGAGAAGAGTTCCACCAAACAAGAGGACAGTGATCACTCTCTTCGAAAGAGAAGAAACATTAAAGGAGGACAAATAAGAAACACTCAAAGAGGATCTCATGCTACTAGACTTTCAGTGACTTGGGGGAATATAAAATCATTAACAGCCTCAGATCAACAGCTGTTCACTCAAATGGGGTTAAAATGTACTCTGGAAAATTTGGTTACTGTTCTGTTTGCTAAACTCACACAAAAATTTGTAAATGTTTTGATCCTTATGATTATGTTATTCTGCTGTTGTACCCCAGTTTTGGAAAACTTAGTACAGTTAGACTCCTGGACTTCTAGAATCCATTATAATATCTGGGTTTGCTTGGTTGAAATTGTTATATACCTGCAAAAATGTCTCATGGTTACCCAATTTCATTTCGGTCCAACAATTATTCATAGGTGGATGTTTACTGCTATTGGGATTGTTATGGGGCACTTGCTGCTGTCAATACCTGCCCTATTTTTTTGGCCCTATCAGAATTACAAAGAAAAGAGATATCATTCATCCAGAAGGCCTTAAAAAACAAAAACAAAAGGGAGGGGGGGTGCTGTAGGTATTCTGACAGTGGAAATAGACAGGGAAGCATTCCCCTGTGAGCAAACTGGGGTGGGGCTGGGGGCTGGAGCCCTGATTCCCAGGATGGGAATGCCCAGCCTCCGCCCCCTGAGGCTACTTAGATAACTATCATGGTGCACTACCTGGTTTCCATATTAACATCCCTGAGTGTGAGAGGCTCTGTATTTGCATTAACCTGGACCTTATCTCAGTTAGCTAGCACTCAGGGTTAAAGGAATACTGGTTAAAGTGTAGCCAGGTGTGATAGGTAATATGTAACCTTTTTTGAGTTAATAAACTCTGCAGGAGGAAGGAGCAGACACATCACTTCACTCCTGTACTTCTTTTTTACAACTTCACTTCACTCCTTTCTGCTCCACCACCTGTCTGCTTGCTTCTACTGGGTCTGGGGTCTGTGTCTGTTCTTTTGTGTGTCTCCTCACAGGAATTCCTCCACAGCTGTTCCTTTACACACATACAGGGAGATACTATGGGAAAATGAGGACAGATGACAAGGTGATGTTTCCACAAACCAAAGCCTAAGATTGACAAAACTGCCATTCAGTAGCTTGAGGAAAGGCGTGGACAAAAGAATATTCCATAGAACCTTACAATGAACCAACAAAGCAAGAACTTGACTTCAGATTTTCCATCTCTAGAACTGTGAGAAAATAAATTTCTGCTGTTTAATCCACCCAAGTGATGGTACTTTTTTACAGCAGACCTGGAAAACTAATACCTGAAGTTTTGTGTCAAAATTTTTAACTATTACAGAGGAATAGAACTATAAGTTCTGAAAAGGTTTTGGCTACTAGAAGCGATCCTTGGATACATTACCAAATGGTGATAAGGAAAGCAATGAGAT
Organism: Marmota flaviventris; assembly: GCF_047511675.1. NCBI lineage: Eukaryota > Metazoa > Chordata > Mammalia > Rodentia > Sciuridae > Marmota > Marmota flaviventris. Next base: position 37,877,979 of record NC_092498.1, read on the forward strand.
GTAGCCAAAACTTAATTTCAGAAGGACAAGAATAATTAAATTTCTGGTATGGATTATACATAGAAGAGGTTGCCAATTGTGCTCCAAGGTGTCCTATTTTTTCACTATTATATAAACTCTATTTACTACCTCATTGGAATTTTGTAAGATTGAATAACAGTATATTTAGGTTTAAAACTAAATCTGGTATTTAGTTGTCATTCAGTACATGGTAAATATCAGCAATTTGTAGTTATTTTTAGATATAGTATAAGCTGTAGTCTATGATATTATAATATAATAAATTATAATAATAGTCAACAGTCATTATAAACTATGATGGATTGAACCTTAATGTAAATCAATGAATGGATTAGAAGATTGCAGAGCAATACATGCATGTCAATTATGTCTATGCAATATCTGCAAAAAGCATTTCAAATATTATTTTTCTTTTCACTTATATTTCAAAGGGAATACTAACTTATCCTTAACACTTTCTTTTTCTCCAGGTAAATATGTTAAAAATTTTGTATGTTATTGTAAAGTGATCTTACAAATGTCAGAAGTATGTTTTTGTGGATAGGAAGACCAGGAAGGATCAGAGTAGTATACAGTTGATTTCATTTGAAGTAACTCTGTAGTATGTGTTTTATTAAATTACCAGAAACATATATTTATTTTAAAATATTTTTTCCAAATGTAAACAAGTGAGGGAGATATATTTTAAAAACAAGGACAAGAACAAAAAAAGAGTTAAAAATTAATAACTTTCTCCATGAAATATAGAGCAAAATAACTCATTAAACTATTTGTGACTGAAGAAAGAATGGTGAAATCACCAGAGATAAAACTAAATTTAGGAGCAATAATTATGAAATGACTGTGAAATTTTTGTGATCATGAAACTAGGAAAATAAGAATGAAAATTTTAAAATTAAATATCAGTGACAGTACAAAGTTAAGTGGAAGATAATATATTAATTCTATAATTATAGCAGGGTGACATTAATTTATGTTAACATTTGAAACATAGTTTTTGATAACATTTAAATTACAAAAGCTATTTTAGGATCAACTACTCTTTCAAAATATGTGTATATATACATAAATAAATAAATAAATAAGTAAATAAATAAATAAACAAATAAAATTTCCACCATCCTTTATTTTCTCAAAAAACTCTAACTAAGAGCCAAATATTACCACTGCCACAATGACCACACAATTCACCTTACTTCATCTCATCAAAAGGAGATAGGTAAGGACAATACAGTTCAGTTCAATAAGATTTGTTGAGAGAGAGAGACCACATTCACATATTTTATTATAGTATATGGTTATGTTGTTTAATTTTTATTATTGCTATAAATCCCTTTAATTTATAAATTAAACTTTGTTGTTTATATGCATGCATAGGAAACACATAAAATATACAGAGTTCTATACTATCTGCAGTTTGAGACATCCTCTGGGATCTGGGAACACATTCCCCACAGATAAAAGGCAACCAGTGTTCTTATGTGCCTGTATATGTGTATGTCTTCCTAAGATACTAATAAATATATTAATCATAGTATACTAGTAAATATGACTAAAGTATCTTTGGAGGTGAATACTATGTAACAGTTTGAAATGAATAAGGCATGTGAGAGAACAAAGAGAAAGGTCATTCAGTTGTGTGTATAGTCTTTTCTATTTTGCTAGATTATTCAAAATAATCACAGATTAGTTCTAGCAATAATTTAGACACATGAGTTGCAATAATACTTTCCAAAATTGTGTTTATGTAATCAACATTCCATTAACCTTTAATGTATATAGGAATTGAGGTGCAAAAACAATGAGGGACAAAAAAGGAAATGACATTCTTTTTTGGTTAAACAGTCTAATTTGTAGTGAATAAAAGTTAAGTCATTGAAAAATGTGGTCTATTTACCATTTACTTGGTTTTGTTTAAGGTCTCCAACTTAATATAAAGCAAAAGCACTAGGAATCAACTTATGTACCTCTTCTTCTTTGCCTACCCCATTCCCAAATTCTCTTCTCCCTTTTCTCCCCTTCCTTGTTCACTCCAGAAAGAGACAGCAATTCTGCAGAAGAATCACATAATTTATGTAGAGTAGAAAGATGCTACAAGATGACAAGTGTAATGTGGTACTCAAAACAGTAAAATTCTCTCTCTTTTTTTTTGCCTATAAACAGTTTTTCCTTTCCTTTTTATCTTATCATTGACTATCATTCTCTGTTACTTCCTATCTATCTCCTTTCTTTTCTTTCTCCAGGACTTATTTCTACCTCACCCTCTAGGCAACCAGCTCATATAATCTACATTCTCTTTTTTCTAAAAAAGCGACAGACCTAGTCAACTCTCATGAAAGAACTATGCCATAAATAAGATTTTTACTTTCCATACTAAATCTGTATCCCTGGTTCTTTCCACTGCAGATCTAACAACTTACAGATACAGAAATTGTTTCCATTCAAAAGGGGTAATTTAGAGTACACATGTTCAACTTCAAAGAATACAATATATAGATATATTTCCTTTTAAAAAGCTTTGCATCTGAAGGGTATGGAAATATCAGAAAAGTCCTATTAGAAAGAATAAATTAATTTCCCATAGTGTCTAATAATTTCAGGTAATAGATTATGCATAAAAATAAAACTTAGCTAATTAGAGGTTCTCATCTCAAAAAATGTCTTTAGATCCCCGAAATGCTTACTTATTCAGCCAAAAATTTAATTCAATATGTCAAAGTCATTTGCTACCCTCTTATTTGTCTTCAGATCATATATGCACTTTGAAATTGGCACTATCAGGAATCACAGTTTTAAAATTTTGATCAGGTCTCAGATCCTTTGCTTGGCACAGGGTAGTACGGGATGGGCAGAACTGTGAAATGAAGTAAGTCTTCCTTCTTCCCTCTCCTTCACACTTTGGCTAGGAGAATTGAGAGGCTTGAAAAGCAGCTGACCTCTCTTCCACACAGGCATCTGGGACATTAAGCACCAACTGTGCAGACTGTGAAGGAAGCGTAATAGTGGTAATTATGTGTCCAGCTCTTTGTAAGCTTGGGAGGATTAGCATTTGATAAATGTAAAGTCCGTCAAGGTGATAAACCAAAACCTTCGTGAAAGCAGAGATTGCCTCTTTTATCTTCACACAGAAAATCCATATTGAGAACATAAGAAATCCAGATTCTTCAAGTAAATTCCTTCTCAGATAAAGAAACCATGAGTGGGTTTGCAAGAAAATCAAATGTTCTCTCCATGCATATGTTTGGAAATTTCTGTGACAGAAAATAAGATGCAAACTAAAAACAGAAATTTCCATTCATTACCCTCATAAATGCACCCAAGTTGCTTTGAGTCATGTAAACTATTTTGCCATTGCTTCATTATATTCAGATGTATACAAGGCTAAAACAAGATATGAGGGATGGTCTTGATGGTGGAACTAGTCTTTCTGTTTTGATCACAGTGCAGCCTGACTCAGTTTCCCTGCCCTTCAATATCTATCTTCCTTTCAATTGAAGCCACCTTCTTTTGCATGGCTGCACATATTTTTAAAAAATGAGTGCAGAAAGATATGAAAATATTGTACAAATCTTAGTGTTATAACTTAGTAATTAAGCCTCAATGAATATCCCAAATTGTCAACTAATACCAAGTAATAAATATGTATAAAATCACATAAAATTGAAAAGATTTAGGCCTGGGGGATTTAAAGTTTACTGAACTGTCTCCCTGGTTTCTTGTCTATCTGTGGCTTCCTGGTTCTAAAGTTAATCCTCATCTTTGTCTTATTGGGTTCAAAGCTGCACACCAAAAATCTTAAGCTGACACCATTCACAATTGAAGCTCAAGTTCAACGCCACTGAGCTCTCCCTAAGATTGGAGTTCTGTCCCTCTGTATATTTCATAAACCACTTCAGTCCTTGTTCATGTGTTTCTTTCACTTGCTGGGTTTTGTCTGCCAAACTTAACAGTATTTTTCTCTATGCACCAAGTCCTCCAGATACAGGGGGTTCTAGGTTTCAGCACATACTTTCACTCATTGAATTCCATCTTGCTCAAGATGTGAAAGCCTTTACTTCCTTGAAAACCTAATTATCTTCAGGGGGAAAAAATAACTTCCTATTATCAATTGCTATTTTCTGAAAGTTAAAGATGTTAAAGCATAACTTTACTTTGCTCAGTTAATGAAGACCAATCTTGAAGAGATTACTAAAATCATTCAATTGATGTAGGTCACATTTTCAACTGTGTATATTCAATTCATTGAGATAGCTCTTACATAACAGAATAAAAATCAATTTAACTACATTATACCTATACCAATTTGGTCAGTTTCTATTCCAAAATCAGCAACATGTGGTACATTTGCAAATAGCCTTTTATTTAGTTACAAAGGCAGTTGAGATTGAAAACTATAAGAAATAAAGTACAATAAAATAAAGATTCTAATTATTTTTAATGGTTAATCGAAGAGAAAGACAATCTTTAGGAAACGATGTTTAAATGTTTATACTGGAGTCAAGGTATTATTGTTCCAGGCTTGATTTTCTAGTTTTTGTCTATAAAAACACACAGTAAATGACCTATAGACATGAAAATGTGGCTCAGGAGTTTGGGAAAATTCCCCAAATCTAGCAAATGTCCACAAAGAACAGGTTTCTTTCTGCAGAGTGACATCTGTTTATTTCCTTGTAATACTTCATCTAATCGAGCCAGTGATGTGAGCCTTATTGTGAAAGCTTAACAAATTAAATTATTTCATTCTTCACTGAATAAATACAGTGATTCCAAAGAACTTTAAGTAAATGTGTTGAAGATAAATTATTAATCATAACTCATAAATACTAATTTAGTTATGTGCAATTGTTTAATTTAGAATATTGACCTAATGAGTAAAACAAAACTCTTTACATTTTAAAAACTACTAAATTCCACTCGTTTATCTTTCATTTCACGTACACACATACACACACACACACACACACAAAAAAAAAATGTGTCATGGAACTTTTGCCTAATTCAAATCCACAAATTTAGTCTAGGTGTTGGTTCTCATTCTTTTGATGTAGTCTGAGTAAGTATGGAAGAGTCATTTATTTTCTCTCTATATGTGTGACAAGCTTCCCACTGGGCTCTTAAACAAAATCCATCCTTGCTAGAAAATGTAAATAGAAAAATTTGATCACGTTTAAGCTCTAAACTTCTATTGGCAAGGGGGTACTAACACATTCATCAGTAGAGTGTAAGATGGATTTGAAGAAATATACCAAGTTTCTTTAACTTAAAAATATGCAGACACAGACTTTAAATACAGATCAATTCATGTATCAAATTTCAAAATTTCAGATTTATTGGAAAGTATTTCTCAATTTCATTATTAGCAATGTGTTTGATATGTTGATTCATATATATTTACATATGAACTTATATAGTCACATATATATGATTTATTTATAAATATATGAAGCATACAGATGATTCATATGTATGATCTTAGGCAATTCCATTAGCTGATATTATATTCTGATCTATTATGTATCTTATATATTGTATTCTGGAAACTTGAAACTAGTGAAAATAAATAAAATAGAAAAATAGGTTAGACAAACAGACACTTAAGTAACTTCTTTTTAATCCAAAACCAAACTAAATGCAACATATCATTTTTGGTTTGATTAGTTAATACTTATTTTTGGTACTCTTTGGAAATATCAAATTTCTCTGAAATAAATTGATAATAGCAGGATATGTTATCTCACTGTGGTTTTGGTTTACATGATATAATTGACTGATGATGATGAACATATTTTGATGTTATAATTGGGAAAATATAAATTCTTTTGGGAAATAGCTATTTAAATATTTTTACCATTTTTAAACTTTAGTTATTTGTCTTTATTTTCTTGTAAGAACTCTTTTATATACTCTGTATATTAGCTGAAATTACATATATATATATATATATTTTGCAAGTATTTTCTCCCATTTCAGGAGCTGTCTTTTCACTTTAAATGTATTCTGGGCAGCACAAATGTTTTTAATTTGGATGAGTTATAATTTATTTACTATTTTTTTCTTTGTTGGTTATGTTTGAGGAGTAATAACTGATAAACTATTGCTTAATACAAGGTCAGGAATATTTACATCTATATTTTCTTGAAGCATTGAAAGAAAGTATTTAGTTCTTGCTTTTGAGTAATCAATCCATTCAGAGCAGATTTTTGTGTATGCTGAGAATTAGGGACCCAATTTCACTCATTTTCAAACAGATATATTGTTTTGTAAAAAAACAGTGTGGTCAAAAGATTATTATTTCTCCATGGAACTATTTCAGCATCCTTATCAAAATTCAATTTTCTATAAATGGGAATTTGATTCTGGACTATCTACTCTATTCCATGAAATTATATCTATCATTATGCCCATACCCCTTTTTCTTAAATTGTGTAGATTTCTAGTAAATTTTGAATCAGGGAAATGTGATTCCTCTGAATTCATTTTTGTTTTTCCTCAAAGCTGTTTTGGCTCTTATGGGTTATTTAGTTTGCCATATAAATTTTCGAATCAACTTGTCAACTTCTGAGAACAATAAAAATCTAGCTGATATTTTGATATGGATCACATTAAATCTATGGATAACTTTTAGTAAGATTGTCATCTTAACATGAATTTGTTTCACACAAGAATACAGATTGCCTTTTAATTTATTTATGTATTCTCTACTTACTTTCAGTAATGTTTTATACTGTTCAGTGTATGAACTCATACTTGTTTTAAATTTATATTTATTTTATTTTTTTGCTATTTATATTGAATTCTTTATTTTTCAAATTTTTTAATTGCTACTGTTTAATAGTATAATCGATTTTTTGATATTGAGCTTGAATCTTCCTTTCTTCCCATACTTGATTATTAACACCTACTTTTTAAGAAAATTACTTAAGACTTTTGGTATATAATGTAGCATTTTATTATTTTCAAATATATTTGAGAATTATTTGAATTACATTTTCCTTTCCAATGTGGATACCTTTTATATATTTATTTATTTTTCTAATTCCCCTGGCTTAATCATCAATAAAATGTTAAATAAAAATGATAACAAAGGATATAATTGTTTTATTATTGACCTTAAAGAGAAAGTTCTTTACATTGAAACATATAGAATTACCTGGAGTTCTTCAGAGCTCACCCTCATAAGTTTGAAAGTTGTCCTTAATTCCTAGTTTAGCATTTCTATTACCAAAGAATGTTGGCTTTTTAATATTTTTTTCTGTATTTATTAAAATAATCATGGGTTGTTTTGTTTGTTTTTTTCTTTGGTCCTATTCATGTTGTGTATGGTCCATTAATGTGGTATATTACATGCAATGATTTCGGTATGAAGAATTAACCTTGTTTTACGGGGACAAATGCCATTTGTGCATGTTGTATATTCTTCTTTACATGTTGTTGGATTCAGTTTGCTAGTATTCTGTTGAGGGTTTTATGCATGTATATTAATAAAGGATATTGGTTGCCTGTTTTCTCTACTGGTTGTATCTTTGTCTGGTTTCAGGGTCTGGTCTGGTTTCGGCAACACTTACTGTGGCTTGTAATCTTCATAATTGCCATTCTAAGTGGAGTGAGATGAAATTCTCAAATAGTTTTGATTTGCATTTCTCTAATTGCTAGAGTTGATGAACATTTTTTTATGTTTGTTAATCGATTGTATTTCTTCTGTGAAGTGTCTTCAGTTCCTGACCATTTATTAATTGGGTTATTTGTTATTTTGGTGTTTAGCTTTTTTTTTAGTTCTTTATATACCCTAGAGATTAGTGCTCTATCTGATGTGAAAGTGGAAAAAATTTGCTCCCATTCTGTAGGCTCTCTATTCACCTCAGTGATTGTTTCCTTTGCTGAGAAAAAGCTTTTTAGTTTTAATCTATCCCATTTATTAATTCTTGATTTTAATTCTAGCACTATAGGAGTCTTATTAAGGAAGTAGGGGACTAATCTGGTATGATGAAGATTGAGTCCTACTTTTTCTTCAATTAAGTGCAGGGTCTCTGGTTTAATTCCTAGGTCCTTGATCCACTTTGAGTTGAATTTTGTGCATGGTGAGAGATAGGGGTTTAATTTCATTTTATTGCATATGGATTTCCAGTTCTCCAAGCACTATTTTTGAAGAGGTTATCTTTTCTCCAATACAAGTTTTTGGTGCTTTTGTCTAATATAAGATAACAGTAATTTAGTGGGTTAGTGTCTGTGTCCTCTGTTCTGTACCATGGGTCTATTAGTGTGTTTTGGTGCTAATATCATGCTGTTTTTGTTAGTATTGCTCTGTAGTATAGTTTAAGATCTTGTATAGTGATGCCACTTGCTTTACTCCTCTTGAATTAAGAGACCCAGAATAGTCAAAGAAATCCTTTAGCAAGAGGATTTCTTTGAGTATTCTGGGTCTCTTATTTTGCCAGATGAATTTCATGACTGTTTTTTTCTATTTCTATGAGGAATGTCATTGTGATTTTGATTGGAACTGCATTAAATCTGTATAATGGTTTTAGTAGTATGGTCATTTTGACAATATTAATTATGCCTATCCAAGAATAAGGGAGAACTTTCCATCTTCCAATGTCTTCTTTAATTTATTTCTTTAATGTTCTGTAATTTTGTTGTAGAATGTTTTCACTTCTTTTGTTAGGTTGATTCCAAAGTATTTTATTTTATTTATTTCTAAGGCTATTGTAAATGGGGTAGTTTTCCTTGTTTCCTTTCAGAGGATATGTCAATAATATACAGAAATGCCTTTGATTCATGGGTGTTCATTTTGTATCCTGCTCTTTTGGTGAATTTGTTTACTAGTTCTAGAAGTTTTCTGATGGAATCTTTTGGAATTTCTAGCTTTAGAATCATATCATTGGCAAATAGTGTTAATTTGAGTTCTTCTTTTCCTACTTGTATCCCTTTAATTTTTTTGTCTGTCTAATTGCTCTGGTCAGTGCTTCAAGAACAATGTTAAATAGAAGTAGTGAAAGAGGCATCCCTGTCTTGTTGCAGCTTTTAGAGGGAATGCTTTTCATTTTTCTTCATTCAGAATGATGTTGGCTTGGGGCTTAGCATAGACTGCTTTTACAATGTTGAGGTATGTTCCTATTATCCCTAGTTTTTTATCACCCAGGAGTCATAGGAATATGTGCTGTATTTTGTCAAATGTTTTTCCCTCATCTATTGAGATGATCATAGTGTTCTTATTTTCAAGTCTATATTGATGTGATGAAATACATTTATTTATTTCCATATGTTGAATGAACTTTTCATCCCTGGGATGAATCCCACTTGGTTTGGTGCACAATCTTTTTGATATGTTGTTGTACTTGATTTGCTAGAATTTTATTGAGAAATTTTGCATCTGTGTTCATTAATGATATTGATCTGAAGTTTTCTTTTTTTGATGTGTCTTTGCATGGTTTTGGAATCAGGGTGATATTGGCATCATAGAATGAGTTTGGAAATGTTTCCTCCTTTTCTATTTCTTGAAGTAATTTGGGGAGTATTGGTATTAGTTCTCCTTTAAAGGTCTTATAGAACTGGGCTGTGTATCCATCTGTTCCTGGGATTTTTTTTTTTTTTTTTTTGGTTGGTAGGCTTCTGATTGTGGATTCTATTCTGTCACTTGAAATTGATATGTTTAAATTGTGTATATCATTCTGAGTCAATTCAGGCAAATAATATGACTCTAGAAATTTGTAAATACCTTCAATATTATCTATTTTATGGAAGTAAAATTTTTCAAAATAATTTCTAATTATCTTCTGTATTTCTGTATTGTCTGTTGTGATATCTCCTTTCTCATCACATATGTTAGTAGTTTGAGTTTTCTCTGTTCTTCTGTTTGTTAGCATGGCTAAAGGTCTGTCAATTTTATTTATTTTTTCAAAGAACAAACTTTTTCTTTTGTCAATTTTTTAAATTATTTCTTTTGTTCCAATTTCATTGATTTCAGATCTAATTTTAATTATTTCCTGTCTTCTACTGTTTTTGGTGTTGATTTGTTCTTCTTTTTCTAGGTCTTTGAGATATAATGTTAACTCATTTATTTGTTGATTTTTTCTTTTTTTAAGGAATAAACTCTATGCAGTGAACTTTCCTCTTAGAACTGTCTTTATAGTGTCCCAGAAATTTTGATATGTTGTATCTTTGTTCTCATTCATCTCTAAGAATCTTTTAATCTCCTCCTTGATGTCTTTTTGCAAACCATTGTTCATTCAGCAACATATTATTTAGTATCCAGAATTTGATGTAGCATTTATTTCTTATTTTATCATTGATTTCTAATATAATTCCATTATGATATGATAGAATTCAGGGTAATATTTCTACTTTTTTGTATTTGCTAAGAGTAGCTTTGTGGCATAATATGTGGTATATTTACTGAAAGATTCATGTGCTGCTGAGAAGAAAGTGTATTCATTCATTGAAGGATGAAATATTCTATATATGTCAGTTAAGTCTAAGTTATTGATTGTATCATTGAGATTTATAGTTTCTCTGTTCAGTTTTTGTTTGGACATTCTATCCAGTGGAGAGAGAGGTGTATTTAAGTCACCCAGAATTTTTGTGCTGTGGGTCTATTTGACTCTTGAACCTGAGAGAAGAGTATGTTTATAAATGTAGACATTCCATTTTGGGGAGCATATAAATTTATTATTGTTATGTTTTGTTGATGAATTGTTCCCCTAAGGAATATGAAATATCCTTCTTTATTCCTTTTGATTAACTTTGCCTGGAAGTCTACTTTTTTGATATGAGTTTGGAAACCCTTTCTTGCTTCCACAGTCCAAGTGAGCGGTATCATTTTTACTAACCTTCCACCTTCAGTCTGTGGATGTCTTTTCCTAGGAGATGAGTCTCTTGGAGGCAGCATATTGTTGGGTCTTTTTTTTTAAATCCAATCTGCCATTCTATGTCTTTTGAATGGTGAGGTTAGGCCATTAACATTCAGTTTTATTATTAAGACATGATTTGTATTGATACCCATTTTGTTTATTTTTGGTATTTAACTTGACTTGGTTTGTCCTTTGATTCATTTTTCCTTTAGTATAATACCTCCCTTTGCTGATTTTCATTTTTTTTCAGTTCCTCTTCATGGAATATTTTGTAGAGCATGTTCTGTAATGGGTCTTAGTGTGGATCTGTTGTGATTTTGAACATTTGGCATCCTGTAAACCTCTTGAATTTGGTTTTACAATTCATTCTTTATGTTTGGAAAGTTTTCTGATATTATTCATTGAATAGATTGCTCATTCTTTTGGTTTGGAACTTTATTTCTTCCTCTATCCCAACAACTCTTAAATAACTCTTAAATTTGGTCTTTTATACTATCCCATATTTTTTGTATGTTCTGCTCATGGTTTCTTATCATTTTCATTGTGTCGCCTATATTCTTTACAAGATTATATATTTGTCTTTATTGTCTGAGGTCCTGTCTTCCAAGTGGTCTAATATGTTGGTGATGCTTCCTATTGAACTTTTAATTTGATTTATTATTTCTGTCATTTCAAGGATTTCTTTTTTTTAAACCTGTATCTCCCTATTGAAGTAATCTTTTGTTTCCTGTATTTGTTTATGTAGCTCTTTGTCAAAATGATGTTTTGCTGCCTGTATTTGCTGTATGTTATCATCTTTTAATTTGCAGAACACTTTAATTATGTACATCCTGAACTCCTTATCTGTCATATCTTCTGCTATCCTGTCCATGGATCCTAATAATGTGGTATCTTGATTTGTTTGGGGCACTTTCTTCCCTTGTCTTTTCATATTGCTTTTGTGTCTTCCCTTCTAGCACTGTGGATCTGAGGCATTACCGATTTTACACTATAGACTTATTGTGCCCCTGTAGGAATCCAATACCTCTCCTTGATGTGAAAGATAATGTTATCAGATCCCAATATCAAAAATATATAACTTAAAAAAACAAATGTTTGCTAATAAGACACTTACAGTTTGTTCATAATGTACAGAAATGGTGAACTCAATTATTATGTACAATAAACTCAGTCAGTTTGGAAAAGAGTTTACAGTTTCTGATGGTAGACAAAGAATCAGGGTGAGGAGTAGGATGATATTCTAAGCAGGTAGGAGCTGGTGATACAGAGTTGTTATATCTTAGGAAATGTGAAAGAGAAATCTAAAAAGGAAGATTAGTATCAGGAGAAAGGAGGGGAAGTACCTTTGCATAGACAAGTAAGTGGAAAGACAGTAGAGTACATAAAATAAGCACACGTATATTCAAGAAAATATTAAAAATGTTAAAATAGCAGAAATTGGTGGGAAAAAGAAAAAATAATTAAAAAATAAAAAAAAGAATAAAAAGAATTTACAACACAATGTAATATACTATTCAGTCATCCCAGACTTCAAAATCCTAATTCATGCAAAGTAAATGGTTTCACATATGTTGGGGATTTGAGGTTGGGAGAAAGGAGACGGAGAGGGGGAAAAAAAAAAAATCTTGTAGGAAGACACAGTGCTTGTTTTGCTTGGTTACCAGTGTCTTTCCTGCTTCCCTTCTCATCCAATACATGGAGTCCTCTATTGTTAGCTGGTTTCTCCACCCTCAGGATGGGGAAGGTAATCAGAGTGTCACTGTGTTAGGTTAACAGCTGCTGGGGAGAGTGGAGAGTTAGAAATTGGGTACCTGGAAGATGGTGATGAAGGTGACCCAAGGTGGAGGCTCCTGCTTTCAGCAGTGTGGTGTCCACTCAGGTGGGGGGAGCCTGGTGATGGTTTGGGATGATGAGTTCAATGGAGAGCTCTGTAGCTTGCAGTGCCAGCTGACATCAGAGCTTGTGTGAAGTTCCTGGGTACAGACAAGCTACTGCACATAGGGGATAAGTTCGCTGCTGCAGAGTCCCAAGAGGGCAGTAACCAGGGGATTCCCCATGTTGGTAGATGGGGCTTCACACAGGGGGTGGCAGCTGGAATTCTTACTCTCAGGAAGCTACAGGGTGTCCTCCGTGAGAGCGGTGTCTGTTATTTCTGGGTGTCCAACAGTTTTTCGCATGTGCTACTGCAGCCACTGATGGTCTCTTTCAGGTATCCAGTAGTCCTGCATGGGCGAATAGTTGGGAGACCTACTTTGATGTTGAGGCATTTAGCCCTGGATGGGCATGGTGCACGGTTCTCCCTGCATGGGTTGGGGGCAGGAATATCAATGGCAGAGAAGTCATATTCTCACAACTAGAACCTGCAGAATGCTACCTCCCTCTGGCCTGCCATCTTGGAACTCCCTTGAGTTCTTTATATATCTTGGAGATTAATGCTCTGAGTTGTGTGTGGTAAAGATTTTCTCCCATCTGTAGACTTCTCTTCACCTTTTTGATTGTTTCCATTGCTGAGAAGAAGATTTTTACTTTGAATACATTCCATTTATCAATTCTTGATTTGACTTCTTGCACTTTAGGAGTTTGGTTAAGGAAGTCAGTTCTTAATAATGTGCTGGAGATTTGGTTTTATTTTTTCCCCAAGACTAACATCATTATAAATGGAGAAAAATTGAATGCATTTCTTCTAAAAATTTGAAAAAGACAGGGATACCCTCTTTCACCACTTCTACTTAATATAGCTCTGGGAAAATCTAGCCAGAGAAATATAACAGACAAAAGAAATTAAAGGAATATGAATAGAAAAAGAAGAACTCAAACTATCACTATTTGCTGATGACATGATTCTATATTTAGAAGATCCAAAAAATTCCACCTGAAAACTCCTAGAGCTAATAAATGAATTCAGAAAATTAGTAGACTATAAAATAAACACGAATAAATGCATTTCTGTACATCTCTGAAAAATCCTCTGAAAGAGACATTAGTACTACCACATTCACAAGAGCCTCAAAAAAAAAAAAAAAAAAAAAAAAAAAAAAAGAATACTTGGGAATTTATTTAACAAAATAGATGAAAGACCTCTATAATGAAATCTACAGGACATTAAAAAAAGAAATTGAAGAAAATCTTAGAAGATGGAAATATCTCCTTTGCTCTTGGATAGGCAGAATTAAAATAGTCAAAATGGCCATACTACCAAAACTGTTATACAGATTTAAACTCCCAATGACATTTTTCATAGAACTAGAATAGACATGTATACCAATGGTACAGAATAGATGACACAGAGATAAACCCACATATATACAGTCATCTCATTATACTAGACAAAGGCATGAAAAACATACATTGGAAAAAAGATGGCCTATTCAACAAATGGTGCTGGGAAAACTGGAAATTCATACATAGCAAAATGAAATTAAACTTGTATCTCTTACCCTGCACAAGAATCACCTGAAAGTGGATGAAAGACTTAGGCACTAGAGCAGAGACCCTGTGTCCTCGCCCACTTTTAAGTTACCATTCCACTGCTTTCTCACCTCTGTGATTTTTCACCAGAAGTTTATTGTTATTCTTAATGTGTTTTACCTGAACACAGTAAGTCACCTCTCTGAAAGTTTGTGATTCTATTTTTCTTTAGCTATCAAGATATATTGGGAAGTCTCTGCATATGAATCTTTTGATTTTATCCAATTTATACTTTGTTGAGATTATTGAATGTAAAGTTAATGTCCTTCATCAAATTTTAGAATTCTTTACCATTGTTATTTTAAGTACTCTGCTCTTTATATTTTAATTCAAGTAAATTTTATAAAAATGAAAATATTTCAAGGTAAACCAGTCTCACTTTTGTTTTAATTTTAATTATTTACTAGAATCCAATGCATATTTTAAAATTAAAGATGTAATGATTAGGTTTCACATTTTTTTTTAATTTTAATTTTTACTAACATTTTAAAATAAATATTTTTTTAATTATAATGTGGAATCTGTATCCTTGTTGAAATTCTTCTTTTGTCTTTTAAAGTCAGCTTGGAATCATATAAACCTGAAAGCAATCACCTGTTTCCATTGTGAGAACACATTAATACATACCTTCTTTTTTAAAGATGAAAATCCTATTTAATTACATTTATTCATGTAATAAGAATATAATACTTAAATTCTTAATTGTTGTTATCTATGAGAATTATCTGGACACACATTAAGAAGAAAAGAAAATATTTACATAATATATTGATTTTGCAACTTGGAAAAAAATATTATATAAATTATTTCTCCTAGTTGAAATTTTGAATATTTAAATAGTTTTGCTCTTCTAAAGTGTATAAACTGGTCTTAATATTAGAAAAAAAAATATAACAATGGCAAATCTTTGTTGACATTGATTTATTATACGTAATTTCTGATTAATCTACCATACTATTTAAATTATTCTCTTCATCAAAATTATTTCTGCATAGTGATTCAAATCATTCAGCAGATGATAATGGCAGGAAAGGTTATATTGAAACTCACTTCTAATATTCACTGATGAAGCTCAGACAGTGTATGTTTAACTATCAGGAAGTGTTCCGGTATTGAAATTTTTACCTCTGATATTCCATATTTAAAATGTTCTTAATTGTTTGGCCAAAAGGATACTACAAAGGTATCAGTAGTCAATTTCTGGTAATAAACTACCTGTGTGATAGTTCGATAAAGCTACGAAACTTCAGGGGTGTGGATAATTCATCTGTTAAAGCATTTTTTATTCAGGCACTTCCTGAAGAACCAGAAAGTTTTGACATCTCATTATTCCTATAAGACCCTGACTTTCCCTATGATAAGTCATTACTATGATTGTTACCTAGCTAAATAATATTCTTCACAAAGGAAAAAGTGTTCATGTTCACTTCACAGAGAAGATAGCAGACTGGTTAAACATTATAGATAAAATTATAATTGATGTCTATACTTCTAGTATCTTGAAAGTGTCTTACTAAAGTTTTTGGTTCAAGAATAAAGTCTAATTGCAAGTACTGAGGGAGTTCATTTGTGCAGCCTTTTCAGTCTTTCAGTTCTTTTTGAGGGTACCCAAAGTGCATGATGCACAGTTTTATGCCTATTAAATTGTTATAAAGTGTTTATTTTATCAATATATATTTTATTTATTTTGGCTATATTTTACATTTTTCTCATTTTTTATTATTCAATATGTCTTTTTACATGTTATAGAACTGAGGTATCTCATGACATTTTAAATTTTATTTAAAGTCTTAAAATCACACTATGGGTATTCTTCTGCTCACACAGTTTTGTTTATTATTCTATTTGGAGTAAAATTGAATATTCTTATTTTGTTATACAGTTCCAGTGACCTTCTATACAAACCCACCCTCTGGACTCATGATTGTAATTGGCTTCTTTTTTCTAGCCACCCCGACCTCTGTACTATTCCTTCAACAGGACAAGCACACTACCACTTCAAGGCTGTTTGACTTCCTGTGCCCCTTGGCTGGAACATTCTCAAGCCAAGTTAACAGCCTATTTACTTACTCTTAGCCACTGTTGAAATGTCAGTATCAGACAGGTCTTATGTGATAGCAGAGTTATTCCTCTAAAACATGGCCAAAATTTAATTTCCAGAAACTATAAATATGATATGTTACAAGGCAAAAAGGAGCTAAAATTGCAGATGGAAGCATTATAGTCAGTCTTCTGAGCTTTAGATGAGGAGGTCGTCGTGGTCCATTGGAGTGATTCCCGTGTAAACACAGGATCCTTCAAAGTGGAAGAGGAGGTGAAAAAGTTCAGAGAGGTGCCTTGTAAGAACACCGCCCTGGATGCTGACTTTGAAGTTGGAGGAAGAAGGCCAGCATCCATGGAGGAGGGGCAGCCTCCAGGAGCTGGAAAAGTTAACCACACAGATCCTGTTTCAGAGTCTCTGGAACAGAATTCAGCCCTGCTGACACCTTGAGCCCTGTGGGACTCAAATTAGATTTCTTGCCTGTAGAAATAGAAGATAATAAATTCATGTTGTTTTCAGCCACCAAATTGTGGTAGCGTGGTGTAGCTGCCATAGGAAACCAATACACTTTCCTAGATTAGCTTATATAAAATAGCACACCTGACGCATCACTTCACTATTCCACATCTTATTTCATTTCATAGCGCTTATTACCACCTCACATATGATGTAGTATAACATAATATAAAGTAATATATATGTACATATTATTACTGTTGATGTTCATGTTAGTAAATTATTCCATCTTTCTCCAATACATTTTATTCAAGTTTTATGACACATTTCTATTGAATTTCTAAAATTACACATGAGTGTTTCTCCTCTATAAACTCTTATAGAGTTCCTGTAAATTTTTGAAATTTTTCTAATAACACATAGTCTGTTGTGTGCACTTGCTATGCTTCCATACCTGAGTCTGCAATTAGACAACTAACTTTTGTGAAAACTGCATTTAGTTTAGCTTACAATCATAATGAATGTACTCATTATTTAAAAATATTTACCTTGTTTCTCCTAACTGACAGGTATGAAAACAAGACTGATAAGTATACAGGGAAATAAATACAGAAAGTGATACATGCTGTGAATAATTAAAAATAATTCATAATAGAAAGTATTTGGGAATAGGGATGAGAGGGAGGGCAGGCATTTCCAAGACGGCAAGCTCTGTTAGAAAGGCTTCTGGGAGAAGCTGCCATTTGAGAATTAGATAGCTATGGGCTGTCTGAAGGAGAGGCATTCCACAAAGACCCAAAATGGGAACAAGCTTAGGATGGTGGAGTAATAAGGAAACTCAGTATGGCAGAATCAAAAGGAGCATGGTGGGAATGGCATGGGTAAAACTGAAGAGGGATCATATTGGTAAGGTGAAGAATGGGATTTGAATTGTATTTTAAGCAAAAAGAGGATCCACAAGAGGGTATGAAAAAGGATATGACATGCTTAGTTTTATGCTTTACAATACTATTGATTTGTAAGGCAAGAGTAGAAGCAGGAAAATCAATTAAGCTATGATTTCAATGATGGCAGCTGGAGATAAAGGTGGCATGAGGGACTGATGAAATGGTTCAAATACCAGCATCTGCCCAGGAGGCTGACAAAGCAAGAACTCCTGATCCTTCACTTACATAATCATCTTCTAAGACCATTTACCTCATTCCGTATTCATAGCTTCATTACGTTTTTCTTAAGAAAATATGGTCCCAAATTACATAATATTCAGGTTCCACAAAATCTGAACCCCAAATCTTTGGCACTTATAATATACAAATATGTTGCTAAATGTATAAACTATACATCTTAGTGTCCTCATCAATTTCACACACACACACATACACATACTTTCTGCCTTGAATCATTTAAAATCTAGATAGAATACAAAGTATTATAAATCACATAGGTCAAATTCCCAAAGGCCCCCAGGGATTATTGGATTGAAAATCAATGTAGCCAATTCAATTGCTGCAGG
The DNA here is from genome assembly GCF_047511675.1 of Marmota flaviventris. Classification (NCBI taxonomy): domain Eukaryota; kingdom Metazoa; phylum Chordata; class Mammalia; order Rodentia; family Sciuridae; genus Marmota; species Marmota flaviventris. Next base: position 37,896,325 of record NC_092498.1, read on the forward strand.
CTCTGCATTCCAAAGAAGTTTGACTTGAACCAATGTTTCTTAAACATTTCATACTAAAATCTTTTGCCAAAATTTTTGAGAGACTGAAGCTGCCCTGAATTGAGGTAACTATTTCAACCAAGGAATAGATTTTCATCAAAATACACTGATTACAATGTAAGAGACCATTTCTATCTATAGCCAGATCCATCTGGATGGTAATGTTCATTAGTTAGAAAGTGGAACATCCACATGTTTTCCAACATATAATCATCTGAAATCTAAAGAGTCAATCATGCTATTTTAAGAGTCTTAATGTGCCTTTCTAACATATGTGGAAATAAGAGTGATCTTAATTTTGTATCATACACACACACACACACACACACACACACACACATATATATATATATATATATATATATATATATATATGAATTAGATATATAATTATATATATATATATATATATATATATATATATATATATATATATATATATATATATAATTGAACTCAGGGGCACTCAATCACTGAGGCACATCTCCAGCCCTATTTCATTTTTTATTTAGAGACAGGGTCTCACTGAGTTGCTTAGTGCCTCACTTTTGCTGAGGCTGGTTTTGAACTTGCAATTCTCCTGCCTCAGCCTCTGGAGCTGTAGGGATTACAGGTGTTCCGCCACCATGCCCGGCAAAATCTGAAATGTAAAAAAAAAAAAAAAAAAAAAAAAATTCACCCTCCCATATTTGTAGAGCAGACTTATGCAAAGAAAAAAACAGAATGAATAATAGAAGCAGTAACACCATTATGTATGATTCCTTCTTTTCTGTTTTCAGGTTTTATTTCTATTACAAAACAGTACATACAGTTATAAAAAATAGTACAAATGAAAGAATGCTCCTTCATATACTGCTATTCATTCCCAAGACCCAGAGATAACCCCTGAAAATAATTTGATCTGAATACATCTAGATCACACACAAAGGCATGCACACATGGAACACATGAGTACATATATACTAATACATGTGCATGTATAGTTGTTTTACAAAGATGAGTTCAGTCTATAAAGTCTCTATAGGGTTTCCATTTGCAATACAGTATACACATAATTGTTTAATTACACATAAAACTTTTTCTGTCTTCTCTGTTGATAGCTCTATATTAGTCCATAATAAGTTAATTGTTAATACAATAATTCACCTACAACAGATAATTGTTTCCTTTCTTTCCCCCATGAAATTATTGATTTGTTACCATGAAAATTTTGTGCATATATTGAATAAATTTCTGGAGAAATTCCTTAGCAGAGAAATTGCTAAGACAAAGGCCATTCATATTTTGTATATTCATGATTAATGAATAATTGTTCAAAAAGGCTCTACTAATTAATTTTTCCTTCAAAAAATGTTTGACAATATCCTTTTCTCATGCAACTGCCAGACTACTAAGAAAAAAATTATATTTTTAAAAACTTGTGTTCTCCCTAGAGTTACAACTTTTTTATTTTTATTAGCAATTCTTTTTTCCCCTCTACTATTCCTAATCCAGAGTCAAATTTCTAAAATAATCTCTCACATATAAAATTCTTATATGACCAAAGAAAGCAAGTGGTATATCCATCTTTGAGTCCATATATTGTTTTTTATTTGTTCTTTTTAGTTATACATGACAGTGGAATGTATTTTCACACATTATACATACATGGATTACAATTTCCCATTCTTCTGGTTGTACATGATATGGAAATACATTGGTTGTGTATTCTGTAGTCCATATCTCAGTAAGGGGACTTCGTAGTCCCCTGAGAACTTACATTTAGATGTTTAGTGCAGAAATTATACTGGTATTCTGTGACTTCCTTGAATATTGTTCTAGGAAACTCCTGTACTGCTTCCTGATATATGAGCCCCTATTTCTGAGAGGTAATGTCTTCTCTCCAGCATTGTTATCTTACTCTAAGAGCAAATACATTTTAATGACTGCAAAGAAAGCACTTATGAGAAATCAATTAATTTGTATGTCTGAAAATTATTTAGTCTAACCTTTCATTGAATTTATCACTTAATTGGGTCTAGAATTCTAGATGGAAATCATGTTTTGGACAAATATTATTGTATTGGGAATATACAATGAATTGTGGACATTTATAAAAGTCTCAATTTTTCCTTAGAATAAACTTCTAGAGTTGCCTCTCTCTTGGGTATTTTATTTTCTTGACAATCATCTTTGGTGTTTTTTTTTTTTTTCTTCATGCTTTGTAACACAGATCTTATGGTTCAACAAACATATTTTTTTTAAAAAAATATTTTTTAGTTGTAGATAAACACATAATATCTTTATTTATTTTTATGCAATGCTGAGAATTGAATCCAATGTCTCACACATGCCAGGCTGGCGCTTGACCACTGAGCTACATTGTCCTCAACAAATATCTTTTTAATACAATTTTTTTGATAATATTCTTTCTTCCATTTTTTTCTCTAATTTTTTGGAAGACTATTCTGAAGAAAAATTGTCAGAATGACTCTCAATTTTATCGTTTTCCATTTTTTTTTTTTTCTGTGAGATCCTCTCAATTTTAATTCACAAGAATTTCTTATCTTAGATTTTTTAGGAGCAGTTTCTTGACCTTCATTGTTTGATTGTTCCTTTTTTTTAAGAGTATTTTGCTTTAGTTACATTATGCAATATTTTTTCTCTATAACAATATTAACTATAGGACTTCTCAGCACTCCCCAAGATTTTTCTTCTCCTTAATTTTTCTCTTTCCTCTGACTTCTACATTTTATATTAGAGGACTTTGACAAATATCTGGTGATTCTTGGCTCTTTATTTATAATAGCAATACATGTAAATGTTATTATCATTTTAGTGCAGGACCAGGGTATAAAAGTCTTGTTGACTGTGTTTTTGTGGTCTCCTTTTATGGTGTGTTTACCCCAAGATGAATTCAAAGTCTGCTTCATAAGTTAAGGTTTATTTGATATTTGGACTAGAGGCTAAACCCTTGTTTGCAGTAATTTTATGCCTCTTCCTAGCTTGTTTCTGATATCCCTGAATACAATTCATCCAGTATAAATTTCTTACAAGAGTGAAAAACCGTTTGCTTGTAAGATTTAAGAAGGGTAGGGACCTGACTCATTTGCAGATGATTGCTGGGTCTTATACATGAAAACAGTCCTTTAGCTGTAGTTTTTCTGTGTCTCCTTGCCTTCAAATGTACCTGGTGCCTTGACTTTCTGAAGTTTTATTGCACAAACCATTTGGCTTTTAAAATTCTTTTCAAGTTCCAAACCAGCTCCCTCAACAGCAGCACACAACTTTTGGAAGCAGCAAAAGTTTGCTTTCATTTTGCATACTCCACAAAATCTGCATTTGACAACTCTTTCTATCTCTTTCCTTTTGAATATTTATTCAATTTGTGTTATTACAGTAGAGTTTTGGGAGGATTCAGATATAAATATATGTGTTTGATCTTCAAAGGTTAAAGTTAAGCCTTATTAATTCTGATTATAAATTCAATAACAGGTTAATGTATCTCTTTACTAGGATTTTTGTTATACCAATACTGACTTAAAACTTTCTTACTACCTATTGGTCATACACATTTTTGCTAAATATCATAATAATTTTTGTTTAGTAAAATGTATTTTACCAATTCCAAAAAAGAATTTTTTAAACAATAATAAACTTCCATATGATATTTTCTTTTCCAAAAATGTTTTCTTTAAGTTGAAAAAAATGTATTAAAACTATGCCAAAAACCCACAACTTTTTTTTAATAATAATAATTTACTAAGTATTCAAGGAGAGAAACATTTGTAAAATATGTTGCATGCATCATTGACATTGAATTGATCAATTATCACTATCTTGGGAACATATAATATGAATTAATAATATGCATGAAAGATTGAAAAGAATAATGTTGAATGTCTTTATATTTGGGAAAAACTATAATAATTTTTTTGTTTATTTTTCCTATTTTCATTTTTTAATATTTCCACATCATAAAATAATCCTTTTGTTTTTGAAAAAGATAAAAATATTCATATAATTTTTCTAATATGGTGAAGGAAAGAGAAAAGTTATTTTTTCTTCAACTTAATTTTAACACTTAAATTATTTTTAAAATGCATATAAATAATGGGAAAAAAATCCCCAAATAACCTTTTTTTAATTTTTTGAAGTAGATACAAGATATTCATCATAAAAATTTAAATGTGCAATAACAAACACAGAGCTTAAAAGGAATTTAGTTCATAATAAATAAAAAGCAAATGGAACATGAGAATTTTGTAGATATAAAACAAAGCCTTAAAAAACTTATATGATTTTTGCAAGGTAAAGAGTCACTCATAGCTACTAAAATTCTGAATGTTTCTCTTTATTGAATGACATTTGGTATAAGAAAAGTCATCTTCAAAGAAGTTTCAAAAGTAGAGTCAAAACTTAAAATAAATATTGACAGTGTTCAAATAGCCCAACTGGTTGGCTGGGGATGTAGTTCAGTACTTGCTTAGAATGGGCAAAGCCTTGGGATCAATCCCCAGCACTGAAAGAAAAAAAAAAAAGATTTAAAATATAAAACTGAAGATTATAAAAAGATGTTACTTGAGATATAATTGCTAATGTAACTTAAAATTAAAAGTAATAAATGGCATTAATTTTGGTATATTTTTTCTAACATTGAAATGATAGACTATATTTGGAACGAGCAGTCCAAAGATGAAAAGGGTCATTTTGGCAAGAATTTTCAAAGAGTACCTTCATTAAAATTCCTAATAGCTCTTCATCTTTTGATATTCAAATCACTCTTTTAAGAATCTCTTCTTATCTTGTACATTTATCTATTTATTAACTTGATAACTCTTCTAGAATTTTCATATCTCATGTGTTGATGGTTTTCTATGTGGTTTATTAGTTCTTCCAAGTCACTTTACTAGATTTCATGAAATCTTCCAGTATTTGTGAGATTAACAAATTCCTTATTCTTTCTGCTTTCCATTTGTATTAGAAGATTTTTCCAATATTGGAAAATCAGAGAAGATGCTCTGTGACATAGATAAAAGTGTGCTTTGGCTAAATGGAATATATTAATAAATAATCAAGTCATTAGTGAATACGTTTGTGCTATAATCACAGTAACTTTCCTGTCAACTGCTGGAGTTGAAATAAAGGGATATACTATACAGAAATTTATATGTTATCTATTCCCAATTGCTACAAACTCTATTTTTATTTCAAACTTCCAGTAGTTCCTGTGCCTTAATGAGCTCTTCATCACTGTTAGTTCCTGTTGAAGCTGGTGAATCCACTATACCCATCCCATAATTACTCTTTCCCAGCTCTCCTGGGCTTGCCACTCCCCACATCACAAACAAATGCCCTCCTCTTTCCACCTTTCTTACTAAAATGTCTAACATAACAGAAGGTAAAGCTTAGGCAAAGATACAATGGGCTATCTGCTAAGTTGCATAGGTATTAGGATGTAGGTCCTATAGACTGTGAATTTCCTTTGCTTAAAACAAGCCTGGAGAACACTATTGTGAGCATTAACATAGTATACACTACACACACATATATATTCAAAGGGAAAATATTAGAGATATTTTTTAATTGAAAGAAATTTTAGTCTTTAACATACTTATGTACAAGATGACTCTTCAACATGGACTTGTTTTGTGCAGTCTTATCTCACCATTTACTTGAATTCACTATTTTTTCAAATAAGATCTTGGTCGGCTATCTTGAGAATGTTTTGAAAAACATTACCTAGAAATTCTTTTTCTCAATTACTTTTTAATCTTATTACTTTCCTAACAGTTTAGCATACCACATAGACCGTGCTCATAGAATTAAGATACACTTAGTATTTTATACAGTCTTATGAGTCTTCATGTACCAATGCATGTATATAAAGCCCAGTTCAACTAAAATTCCAACTTCTTGATGAGACTTTTGTGAACCTTATTCTCCTGGATTGCTTGTAGACCTATGGTTCTCAGTTAGTGGGAGTGGGAGCCATTTTTCCCCAAGGGAACATTTGGAAATATCTAGATATGTTTGTGGTTATAACCATTTGTGGAAGTGTAAAAGGGACTGCTACTGGTATCTGGTGGGCCAAGGTAGAGGCATAGATAAGCATCTTCCACTATCAACAATGTCAAGTCTGATAAAAATTGGTGTTCATGCCTGTGCTTTCTGAAATCCCTTGTCCACAAACCTCTCAAGTAATATGTTAGTAAAAATTTGGGAATGCCCAAGTTAAACTAAAAAACTAGAAGATAACATTAATATGACTTTCCTTTCAGGTAAAATAAACATCTACTAGGAAAAGGCAACTTTTTCAAACCTCTAAAGTGTAAACCTAATTATAAACTCTAAATAGCCCCAAACAAACACTAACTGAACTTGATAAGTAAATTAACACCATGGGCCAATATGAGGCAATGCTCATGCCTTGACACTTTTCTTAACATTTTCCCTCCTTCCTAATACGTAGATGGAAAGCAAATTTCTAATTCTTATTCTACTCATTACTTAACAGGAACACTGAGGTCACAGCAAATAAAGCACTATGAGTTAATGAGAACAGCTTTAGCCAAAGAGGAGGTATTTCTCCAAGTACATCCAGTGCTTCACATATATTAAGAAACCCCAGCTGAATCGATTTAATAATGTTGGGATTTACACAATTATTACAGAACCTTCATTATTCACCCAGTCTGCGCATACCACAGCACAAATGAACATCTCAGTCTGGTGGTATTAACATTGCCATTTTCTCACCCATTCCCAGACCATCTGCTCCTTGCTGATCATTCACTGCTTTAACATTTAACAGTTACCCAACTGCAACTTAGCAGATTTGTGTACTTTTGAAAACAGCTGGTTTAATAACTGCTTCAGAGCTTTTGGATAAAGAAATTATTTTGTAGTGCTTCATAATAGTCTTTTTTTATCGGTGCCTCTGAGGGAAGAGTATTACACTTGCTCCATTTATGCATTTGCAATTGCTCATAATATTTCTTGTCACATTTGGAAACATATCTCCAGTATTTATAACACAATAATGTAGGAAATCTTTATTACCCTCCTTGTTTTTGCTGTTTGTTGTTTTTAAATGTCTCTGAGGACTGGAGTGAAACCTTTGCATGAAATAATTTAGAGTAGCACGGCTGTATAAATTTGAGGTGTCTCAGAGTTCCAACTCAGTTGCAATGCTTTATAATTTTTTTCTGTCTCAGTAATGTTTCTCTTTTCCACTTTGTTAAAGAAAATACAAAAAAAAAAAAAAAGAAACAAAGAAACAAAGAAAGGAAAGAAAAAGAAAGAAAGAAGAAAGAAAGAAAGTTTTGTTTCAATATTACAGAGCTGTAACTAGATGCATTACAACTAGGGAGTGTCTAAGATAACTTCCTGCATAGCTACTCTGCTAATGACCAGAAAATGTCCAGGAAATGCTTCTGAGTGGCAGTACTTTCCTGTATTTTTCATCTGAATTGGGTTATACATGCAGTATTGGGGTTATACATGTGAAAATTTAGTGGAATATACCTTTCACATTCTCTATTTCAACAAAATTTAAAAAAAAATAAGCAAAAGGGAAAACTTTACTGAGTTCTCCCAATAATTTTAGTCTAAGCTCTAAACTCCTTAGTGAGAAAATCTTTTGTGTTGACTTCTGACTGTGACATCAGTCTAGTAGTTGACCATTGCTAACTTTGCACTTGCTATCCAGTGATACAGAGCTATTTTCAGTTTCTAATATAAATTGCTGTTTTACTGTCTATAATTTTCTCGTAAGTTCTCTTCACCAGTGGTGGTATTGGGATATGGCTTTCTCTTCAGGAATCCTCCTCACCTGTAAACTCATGTCTACATGAGTTTACAACAAGTGAAAGAAGCTTTCTAGCATTGCCTTCTAAAACTCTTAGCACTATCAACTTTCTGATCTGTATTGCTATTTTATTATGTTATATTCCCACTGATTCATTCATATTTTCGTCTTTCATAATAAATAAGGTGAAATCCCAATTTTGCTCTATTTAGTCAGCCTGCAAGTCAGTATAATAAACCATTTTATAATTCTACAGAAGTGGATAAATTACTCATATATGCCGTATTCTGATGAAATCAGACAAAATAAAGCAGTTTTGAAGAAGTTTTTTTTTTTTTTTGGTTTTCAAATGCAAAGTGTTTTAAAATTATCTATTGCTATGTAACATGAATTCACAACCTAATGGCATAGAAGTTTGAGAACTCCCTGTGGCACAGTTTATGTGGCTGAGGAGGTTGGAAGCAGCCTAGCTCAGTTGTTCTGAGCCAGAAGCTACCATAAGCCTGCAGTTGAGATGTGGGATAAGCTGTGGGCTGAGTTTTCAAGATGGCTCACTAGCATGGCTGTTGGCAAGAGGACTAGGTCCTCTTTGATTGTTGGCTAATAGGAGGCTTCAGTTTCAGGTAAGAGGATTTCTCCAAAAGACTGCTTAGTAAGAATTCCAAAAACAAAGCCACTGGTTTCCCTGTAAGTGAAGACAGAGAAAGACAGACTACATGTATTCTCACTCTTGAAAGTCACACATTTTCTCTTCTACAACATTCTATATTAGAAAGTAGCCACGAAATCTGGACCCCAATAAAAAGAAGAGGATATTAGTCTCCATCCATTGGAAGATGTAAGACAATATGTGGATTCAATTTTAAAGTTATCACAGTCTTGTTAGTGTTTGGTGTTTCAAGACTTCTGCTGTCAGTGAGATTCTGGATTCATTATTTCAACAATAAGCATTCTAATTTAGTATTAAACTGGCACAAAGTAAAGTTTAATATAGCATGTGAGATACAAACATTTTTTCAATAAAAATAATAAAAAAAATAAAAGAACCATTGCACTTAAAAAAAATTCTTCTGATTATTGCCACTCAGTGAACAAATACACAGAAGGAAAATGTTTGTTTTGCTCCTTTCTTCTCCTTTATTTTAATCTGCTTGTCAAAATTAACTTCTCTCTAATATTAGATGAAAAAAAATCATAGTTTATAGAAAAGTCATTAAATATACTTTATTTTCCTTTTTTTTTTTTTTAAATTCTCTGAAGATATCCTGGAATGTGGTAGTTTCTAATTGCTCTGCTTGTGATGAAACACAATCTCTGTAGGGAAACACATTCTACCGGGAATAAGCTATTCTTGACCGACTTATTTGGGCACTCCTGAGACCCTCATGATATCAATAGACATATCACTATAGCTTTAAATAATCTCAATAATCAACATACTATATAAGTAGATTTTGCAGTATTTTATAAATCATGATCTCTGTTACATAAGTAAATTTGTTGAGTTAAAATTTCTGTCATTTAGAATATTAAAGTCGGACATTCATCTGTGCTTTTTACTTATTAGCCCAAAATTAGGTTGTAAAAAGAAAGAAGTTGGGAGTTTTATTGTAGTTGTTTTCTTTTTCATATACTGTATTACAATGAACAGATTGACAGAGTTTCAATAAATTTCTGTCCTGATGTTAGAGCATTTCTAATAAAGAAAGAACAATATATAGGAAATCTCTTATATAAAAGTAATATTTTATTTTTGCAAATTTTCATAGACATTCACTGAGAAACTATATGTACCTCAACTCTTAGGACCAAGTACTTAAGAGAAGTGATAATGTACACTGCTTTCCTGTGACACTGAGATATATCTTCTGAATTCTTTAAAGTCAGTGAAAAGTTTGACAATGAATAGTAAGTATTGACAAAACTACTTAATTCATATTTCAGCAGAAGCAAAATAACAACATAGGCCAAGATGACTTAGAAGATTGGCCTCCAACCAATTGTTCTTTATATTCTGGTCTTTCTTTAGAAAACAGATAAAGAAGAAATAAGCAAAATATATAGAATTAATGATTGAAAAATATATATGTTTAAAAGCACTGGCAATTTAAGCAACATCTTATGTGTAATACAATGTCCACTAATAATCAGATTTTAATTTTTGCTTTTTGAACTGTAAATGAAAAGAATATTTCAAAGTAAATGGAATACATATTTACTAACCAAATACATTTTTGTGGGAGTTTGTGATTTATTTAGTTTTTTTAAAAATATAATTAGGGGAGAGCTCAACAGTTCTGGAAAAAAAAAGGAAATAATTCACTGACCTCAGTTTTTTAAATGCAAAATTAGTTGTACTTGAATATTATTCAATAAATAATTACTAATATTTGTTAATTAACATTCTAGATATGGTCTTTTTTTTAAAAAATATTTTTGTAACTGTTTTAGCTTTACTTATATTCTTTTTTTACTTATATTTTCTTTTACTCAAAAATTCTTCCTTTTTTGCTGTTAAAAAGCATTTTGTGTAAATATGTTTATTTTTTAGAAATTAAATTTTTATGTGAATTTTATGTAAATTTACTTACCTAAATTTCTTAAACTACCTCCCACTGTCTTTAAAGTTTCAGGTATTTTGTTATTTTATATATATATATATATATATATATATATATATATGTATACATACACATACATACATACATACACACACACACACATATATATCGGAAGCTAATAATTGGTCTTAGAAAGTTATAAAAGACAAGAGACTTCTGTTTTGAGTCAAGATGGTAACAGTGGACTAGATTTGCTTTGTCACGTGAAAAAAACACAAAAGACTGAACATACAAAACATGATGTTAGCACTCTAGGCACTAGACATCAGAGAGCAAAGGAAATGAATCCTTGAGGGACAGAAAATGAACAAATGTGACCTGTCAGATAAAAGTTTTAAGGTAGAACAAACAACTAGAACCAAGTTGCACAGAATGAGAACCTGAAGATCTACAGATACATGATATTCATTGGAGTAATTACAAAAGAATGCATGGAAGGAAATCACATGAAGCAAAGGAAAGAATCTTTTAGAAGGCTTATAAGAAGAGCTCCTAGCCCTAGCTTCATATAGGAAGTAGAATGGAACCTGTGTCAACCAGTCAGACTAGAAAAGATCAAATTTCACAAGGAATTAGTTAAAAGTGTCTTGGTTCTGTAGAGGGCAGTAATTAGACCAAGATGATGTTCCTCTGGTACCATTTGCTGACCATTTGCTGAACCTCTAAAACCATAAGCCCAAGATAAGCTTTTCCTCATTTGAATTGTTCTGGTCACAGTGATAGAACCCTAACACACACCTGCAAAGCCCAATATATTTAATATTTAATGGTCCATTGCATAAAATGTTTGGCAACCTTTATCATAATACCCATTGCTCTGTTACAACAGCTACAAAAACTAGTCCATCTAAATCTTAACTTAATTGTACATTAGTTTTCTAGTTGTGATAAAAGTAACACAGGCAAGATGGCTTAAAGAGCAGACACTTATTTTCTTCCAATTCTGGAGGCAAGAAATCTGACATTAAATTGTCAACCCTGTTGCTTTCTTCTGGAGTTTAACTCCTTGTCTTATAAATGGCTGTCTTCCCAAGGTCTTCCCGTTGGGTGTGTCCATTTCCTAATCTCATCTTCTGAAGACAGTCAATTACAAGATTAGGGCCCACTTCATTTTACTTCTTTAAAGACTCCAAATATAGTCACATTCTGATATACTGGAGGATAGGACTTCAGTCTAACAATTGATGGGGGTATGATTCAACCCTTATCAGTGAGTTTTTTTTTCTGAGAAAATTTTACATTTCTTACCAATAACCCTCCACTTCCTTTTCTTATAGTTGCATTTTGACGACCCTATTTTGGGCTGCAGAGCTGATTTTGCTGGATTCGGGGTATTTGACAATTTGAATTTAATGTGAAGTTCATTGTATTCTCTGTCCCTTGTATTAAATATATGTAGTTATGGACAGATATACTGTCTGTCTTTATTAATCAAAGTAAATTTTAAAGACAGGTAAAAATTTAGATTAGTGGCTGTAATTATTTTATGAGAACTTGTCATTAAATCAACTTCTCTTTCCTGCCTTCTTTTATTTATTTAACAATAGTGAATGTAGTTATTTTGTAACCTTTGTCTGAAATCCTAATATTTATTCTTGTATGGTTCATTATTTTGTTTATTTTTTAAGGTCATTTTTGTTCATAATGATCTTTTTTTACTTTTATTGTGATTTTTCAAGAGCAGTAATATTTGTGGGAACTCTATTTCTGGGAGTAATTAAATCTGGGTCTCCTTAAGACATGCTTTCCTCAAAGGGACTGTTCCCACCCTGCAGAGAAAGAGTAGTGGGGAGGAAGGAATGCGGGAGATCAATTAATGGCCACTAAGATTCAGTTAGAAAGGAGTAAGATGTCTTGGTGAGCTGGTACATACTAGGGTGATTATGTGCCGAAGTCTGGCTGGGCACAAAATCACGAGCCACTCACAGCCTTGTAGATTCAAACAGCAATTCTTTATTTCCGAACTCACACCAGCACTCTACACACATTCTGGGGGAAAATCACGTTCTGGGCAAAATCCCAAAATACTCTCTGAATCCCACGAGAACTCAACAAGAACTCAATGGGAACTCAAGGAGCAGGCGCGCCTGAGGCAGCAGGATATGCCCTATTCCCAGCAGGGTACACCTTAAACCTGGAACCGCCCTAAACCCTGATTGTCCTAAACTGGGAACACCCTAAACCCTGATCCGCCCTAAACCCGGATCCGCCCTGGTCCTTGAGCAAGGTCACCTTACATGCAATGACACTGCAAATGACCTGGGTCATGCCATGCGTCATTCTTACTTAGCAATGACCCTCAGCAATTATGTATAATGATAATATTCTGTATGCTTCAGGAAGCTAGAAGAAAGAATCCTGATTTTTTTTTATAAAGATATCATGCATACTTAAGGAAATAGTTATATTTATAATTAAATATTATATTTGTCTGCATGTATGGAAACCCCACAAGGCACTCCATAATTATGTATAAGTTTTATGCTTTTATGTAACTGTTTGATTAATTTAACATGAGTGAATTAGGTCTTTTTTTTAAATGGAATTAACAAAAAATTTAAACAAACTTATTTAAGGTAATGTATATGTTAACAACTTGAATGGGCTAATCATTTCACACTGCATAAAAGGATCAAAAGATCACACTGTACACCCTAACCATACACAAATTTTATTTGTCAATCATATCTCAATAAGGTTGGTTAAAAAAAAATGTTGAATAAAAAAAAAAAAAAACTTCTGAATTCTTATGACAGAACCATAGTAGTTTGTCAAGGAGGCTATCTGAAAACTTGGTGTTTTATAAAACTATATAAGAATATTGATGTATTTTATATTGGCTTTTGGATGCTTGAAAAATAATGACACATCTGGGTATCTTTCCATTTGGCAAATAATAACTAAATATATTTGTGAGGCACACAATGTGATATTTTAGCATATCTACACATTGTATAAAGTCTGAATCAATCTAAGTAACATATCCATCAACTTAGTTACTTTTATTTTGTGTGTGTGCATGTGGTGAAAGTATTTCAAACCCTACTCTTAGCAATATGTTTTTTGACCGAATATAATCCACAGCTCTTTAGTGGTTTGAGGACATCCATTAGCTTTTATCTGCCAGTTAATTACTCCTCACATGAAACTGCTGCTCCTTCCTAGATACTTAATCAAATTGAACAAAATCTTCTGGGATTTGCTTGCTTATAATCACAAAATCACACAAAGCTGAATGACTGGTGCAAGATAATTTCAAGCAGATTTAAATATCATGAATACCTTTCTGGGAAACTATCAACAAACTCAGCTTTCTGGGTATCCAAAGTTCAATTAAGATTTCTAGGAAATACATGGAGTAATTCTCCATGTTTGCCTAATGATTTTCTATGTAACTTTTAAAAAAGGAGAATCTGTTTTCTTTGTTTGCAGTATTTACACAATAAAACAAGCAACAACAACAACAACAACAAAAACATCACCACATAGAACAGGAAAATGTTATTCAATGAATTACACCTCCAATTTGTTTTTTAATTGATTAATTAATTACTTCATTTGTTTTGGTTCTGGGTATTGAACCCAAGTGTGTTTTACCATTGAGCTATATCCCCAGTCTTTTTGCTTTTTATTTTGGGAAAGGGTTTCACTGAGTTGATGAAGTTGGCCTTAAACTTGTGATCCTCATGCCTTAGCCTCCTCAGTCATTGGGATTACAAGCATGTGCCACTGAGCCTAGCCATTGTTTTTTGTACAGAATATTTTTCTTTAACTGTATTCTGTAAAAATTATAGCCAATTAGCAAGCTTGATAGCAAATAGATCAAGAATTAAATTCTGAATTTAAATAAATAAATTATATGAATGTTAGCAACTGTATTTATGTAATTCTTTAATCTGATTTATATTGAATGTTACATGTCTCATCATCAATCTACCTTTCAATGTCTAGAAAATTCTAGCATCAAATTATATTATTTGTATTAAAAGCTTATTGAAATAATGGGAATTTTTTAATAACGTGCTATATCCTTTTATATATGCAATTATGAATGGGAAAATAATTTGAAGTTTTTTTTTTTGTTGTTGTTGTTTTGCAGTATCACTAAACACATTCCAAAAAATTCTTAGAAGTTAAATTTTAACACAAAAGTATGTATTCTCAGTTATATCTCTCCAAGATCATAATTTGTCTTCTGAAGCTTCTATAATTTATCATTATGATTTTACATTGCATTTGATGATCTGATTTTACTTTAAATAGTTTTTTTTTTCTTTTTTGGCGGGGGCAACAATGATATTTAGCTTGATTTTATTTTATTACATTTTCTATGAAATTTATAATCCATCCATGTGTTCTCATTTTTTTTAATCTATTACACAGGGTTCTTTTTCTGTGCATTTATAAATACCTAACAAAAGCTTCAAAGAGGAATGTAAGTGTATATATCAGTAACCTGATCAAATAGAGAGGTTGCTTTCACACACACACACATACACACACACACACACACACACATACTTGCATGCACATTCCTACTAGTTTCCAGTATTGAGAGAGAGAAATAAGGCATTTAAAGATGCCCCAAAAGAGGGGAAAAAAACCATAGTAAGTTAGTAGATAACATTATTGATATTTACACTTGCTTGTTGCTCCTCAGGATGTTCTATATAAGTAGCTACTGAGCTGGAAAAAAGTAAATTTCTATTATGTATATTAAATAAAATGAAGTAGAAGTAAATAAAATCTGAGGACTGAGGTTGTGGCTCAGTGGTAGAGAGCTTTCCTAGCATGTGTGAGGCTCTGGGTTTGATCCTCAGCACCACATATGAATAAACAAAGTAAAAAAAAAAATCCACTGGCAACTAAAAATATTTAAAACATCTGAATTTATTTTTTTCAGTATTATTATAATCTATATCTCAGTTTAAATTATTTTACGATGTCTATACTGTATAGAAGAATTTTGGAGAGATTAATGATTGTTTTTTTAAAGGGAGATAGAAAACTTCAAAGTGTTTATTCACTTTTTCTTTCATTCATCAATTTAATAAATATTTATTTTGAATATATTTTGAATATTGTGTTACAATTGGAGATTTCCTGGGATTATAAGAGTTCGACCACTCATGTTACTTGCTTTTTATTTGTAAGGTGCATTTAAAAAAAGCATACAAGCATAATTGAATAATAAAATCCATAAGCATAAGTGATTGCCCCCCAAAGTACCTAAGAAGTGCACATTCCTATTATTGATACAAAGGTCAATAAAATATTCCTCTAATAGGGAATAATGAATTTCCCATTGGAGGGGATCCTAATTTGGCAAAACTATCTGGACTGTGGCTCTCTTGCCATACACAGCTTTTTGACTGGAGCTGTCTGTGGATAGCTTGTCTAAGCTTGAAAGCTGAAGGAGATCCTGAAGGCACTGAAACAGAAGACTACAAGGTCATTTCCCTCCTTGAATTCAAATGAAATTTCTTCTTGAAGAGAGATCTACACGGCATATTGCCATGGCTTTTACAAGTTAAATTTGGGTAGAAAAAGCCATAGAGCTGCTTAGATAACGAGAATGATAGAAATAATAAAAACCTTCTACTGGATTGGCCAAAGAAGTATTTGATTATTTCCAAAGTTTCGTATGTAACATTGAAAAATATACTATGATTAGGGATGTGGCTCAGTGGCAGAGTGCTTGCCTGGCATATATGAGACCTTGGGTTTGATCACTAGCAACACACCACACACACACGCGCGCACACACACACACACACACACACACTCTAGATTAGAATGGAATAAATAACATGAAAATTGAGCAAAGAAGTTGAAAATAATATGGTATAAAAAGGAAGAAAGATATAATATTGGAGATATTGGTTTGTTGAAGAAAAGGTATGCTCATTTCTGAAAGAAAATTGATTTTATAAGAGATAGTAGACAATTTATGGATATCAATGTGGTTACACAGTACAGAGGAAGTGAATGAAGATGTAGGAAAATGATGAAAAATATACAATCTACAAGAAGATATATCAAATTTTAGAAGAGACTATAATTTGATATGAGTATAAACACTTATCTTTTATAATAGAGAAAAGGAGAAGTCAGGAACTATTGCAAGTGAAGATATATTTGTTAATGGAAAGGTAAGGTGATTTCAGATATTTGGCTACCATTTTCTCAAAGGTTTCTGATATAAAGAATCAACAATGAAAAAGAGAACCCATTATCTCAGAATGAGGAATGAAGTGAGGAATGAAGCTTCAGACTCAAGGATAGTTGATCTTTTAGTCAGTATTTAATTACATAAAAGCTGTGAATAGAAGAAACATGCACAATAGAGATTATGCAATGAATTATACATAGACAATAAGAGAGGCAAGGGAATTTCAAATCTGTGACTATAAAGATGGACAATAATGAGAATTAATGGTTTTGTAAAATCAGAGAGTTCTAATTGTAAATGAGGTAGAACAAGTTATTTTGACAGATGGGAGATGACTGGTGTAGATAGAAAAGCAGAATTTTAGAAGTGATTCACTTTTTATCGTAAAACTGAAAATGGCTAAGTGAGATGACACAGAGAAAATGTCAATTAGAAATAAGGACACTGGGAAATGAATTGATGGGTCATCTTCCAAGAGGACAGCAGTAGGCATTAAAATAAAGATCATTATCCAGGATCAAAAATCTTTAAGAAATGAAATAGAGTGGCCAAAAGATAAGAGTGGCAAAGGTCAGGGACTGTCAGAAGAGATAGATGGTATCAGGAGGGATAAATAGTATTATACATACTTTGGAGCAGAATTGATGTCTTTAATTTCCTCCCCCCACCCCTTGCCTAGGAAAAAGGTAAAAAGTGGAACACAGACTAGTGGGGAACAGAAAGGTCACTAACCTCATCTTGTTTGGGCTTAAATGCTAGGCATCAAGTCCATGAGGTCTGATATTTGGACAAATTTAAGAAACAGGGATAAAAACAAAAAAGGAAAAAATGTCTTGTTCTAGTCTTTGTAAAGAAAAGAAGACACTCCTGTGTTTGTCTGAGTCATCCAATTTTAGAGCTTATTTAGTCTGTACTCTTAATTTCATGGAAAAGAAGACCAAAGCTTATACAAATTGATGTCTCAAGCACATACCACTTGTTGCTATCAACGTCTCTCTCCCAGTCTTGTATTCTTTCTCCTATTTGAGCTTATTCTCCTATTAGATGGATTAGCAAGAGGCAGTACTAGTGCTAGATTGATCTTAGTACATTGAATACATTCATTTATTTGAGAATATATAAAAACCCAAAGTAATGTTATTCTGGTGTAGGGAGTGCTTTGCTATAAGGATTTTCAACATTAAGAAAAAAAGCGACAGCTCTGGCATGCATAGTTTTACTTGAACAAAAGCAGTTCCTTCCTTCTAAATTTCCATGACATTTACAGGATTTGATGCTAATAAAGGAACCAAATACGCAAAACGTCATTAATGTAATCTCAAAAATAGTAGCCTTGCAACTGTTTAACGGTTTTATTTCCATCTGAAAAACTTCTTTGCCTGGACTGAGGTAACAGGAAAGAAAACACAATGTTCTTCTTATTTGTGGTTTACAGATTGATCACAGCAATGCTACATCTATAAATAAGCTTCTATAAGAGTCTTGGAAGTCCTGCCACAAGTCCACTGTCACAGTTTATTGGCTAATCAGCAAAGAATTGAAATCTTGATTGGCTTTATTTGTTGGCTGATTGAAACACTGAGATAGGAAGTAGTGGACAGATTAATTAATCTGTGCTGGGGAATCCAAAGTTAATCTAAAGAATGCTGTCACCTTGATTGATGGTTGGGTGAGAGAAGAAGTCCTTAAAAACCAGCATGAATCATCACTCTTTGGGCACCTAAATACAAGGTTTTTCTACTTAACTGATTGAATTCTACTGAATGATACTGAATACTGTTTTTGTGTGCAAAAAATTGCATATATTAAAGGTGGACTACTTAGGACAAAGAAGAATAAACAAAGGATTTTAATTAAAGCAAACAATTGCATCTCAAAATACCATCATATAGAAGAAATATGAAGTTCCCCTTTACTAATATATACCAATGCTAGTTTTGTGAGGTATTTTAAACTGACTTTCAAGATAACAACTTTTACAAATTTTTAGTAACTTCCACTTACAACTATAATTATAGGATGATGTTTTCATTCTAAAAGAACCAGATCAAGTTTTCATGCATATACAATGTATGAGCAAAGCAAAGAAAATATGAGTATCTAATAATTTGCACCCTAGCTCATAACTTTCCACTGAGCATTGGAGGGAAGAGAGACTGGGGAATGTATGAACCTTGATAAATTGGATTAGCTGTCTGAAAATTATAATCAAAAATGAAGTTTCAGAATGAGATCCTCATTTTGAATGTAAGATATTTTTTTTCCATGAATACAAAAATGAACAATAAATAGAATCACAGATTTATGGTTTTATCAGATTACAATCTTTACCCTTTACTTCATATTGGGAGAAATCTAGATTACTGAATTTTAATTCTTTGCATTCACTTGTGTTAATTAGTTAAATTTCATTTAACTTGAGTTTATAATCTTCATCATATTTGGAAATAATACTTGGACACTAATTACTGAATTTTTTATTTCTGTCTACCTTCTCTATTCTTTAATCCTCCAGTTGAACACACATTAGGTTGTCTAAATTTGTCTGATCTCTGATACTTTTTGTTTGTTTCTTTTTTTTTTTTGTCTTTTAAAATTTTCTATGTATTTCATTTTGGATACATTACACTGATGTTGTCAAGTTTACAACTGTTTTTGATTTGGTGAAACCTAATCTGCTAATTATCTAATCCAATGTACTTTTTAGCTCAAAGATTTTAGTTTTGATTCCAAAAGTTCAATTTGTACTTAAAAAAACAACAACAACAACAACAACAACAAAAACCCTTTCCTATCTTTTCTTAGCTCTTTGCAATACAGAATACACTATAATTGTTTAGTGTAAGAAGGACACAGTGGAGAAAAGCTTCCACACTGCTTATGACCATCAGAAAGCCAAGACAGAGGGGGAGGATGTCCCAGGCAAGATGAATCCTTTCAAGGCACACCCCCAAGAACTCACATCCTCCAGCCACATCCCTCCTGCCTATAGTTATCAACCAGTCAATCTTAGTTTGCTCTAACTGATAAGGTTATAGGACTCACAGTCTAATAAGTTCACCTCTGACTATTTTTGCATTAAGGCAGGAGGTTTTGGGGACACCTCCCATGGAAAGCATAATAGCAGGCTATGTGTTCTCTGTGGCACCACTCAACATGTTTTCACAGCAGGAAAGCAGACATAGACTATACATAAAGGAATGGCAATGCTGGGTTCCAAAAATACAGTGTTTACAAATACAGGCAGCAGACTGGATTTAGGTTTTGGGGTATAATTTGCTGACTCCTGTATGGGGAGATCAAAAGAGAGGGGATTAATTTCAAAAACTATCAAAGGTGGCAAAGTTGTTAAAGCATTTCTTCTGAGGAAGAGGAATGTAACTTGGAAGGGGAAGATGCCCTGAGATTTTGAGTGGTGATGAAAAAGAAAGAAGCAAGAGTTGGATGACATAATGACCCCTATTGACTCCACATTTCACGTCTTCCTTAAAAAAACTCAATGTGTTGTGCCAATAGAAGAGGGTGCTTTTGATATTAAAAAAAAAATTACAAGCCACATAAACTTTGCACCTTTGTCTACATACAACTGTCATTTATAGCCAACAGAAAAAAGATATTTTAAGCAGAAGAAAATATTTAACCACATTTTCTATAACAAATATGTAATATAAAATTTAAAATGCCAGAATTCGGGGCTTGGCATATGTAGCTGTAACCTTAACAGAGAAGAATACATTGTACAAGGTGGTGGGCATATTGGCAAAGATGGCACTATGGTTTAGTTATGAGGTGGTCCTAAAAGCATATGTGTGAGATATGGCAAGAAAATTTAGAGGTAAATGATTGCCTTATGGGAGCCTTAACCCAATCAGTGCATTAATATATTTGAATTGATTAAGGGCATGGTAAACATAGCCAGGTAGGATGTGGCTAAAGGAGGTACATCATTGGTGGTGTGACTTTGGAGTGTATATTTTGTCCCTGCTGAGTGGAGCAATCTTTCTTTGCTTCCTGGTAACTATATCCTGAGCTGATTTTCTCCACCACCTTCTTCCCCCATGGTGTTTTTCTCACCTTGGGATCAGAGCAGTGGAACCTGATATCTATGGACTAGACCTCTTAGCCTGTGAGCTCCATATAAAACTTTCCTCCTCTACACTGTTCTTGTCAATTCTTTGGGCATAGTAACAAGAAAGCTGACTAAAACTGATGAGCTTAAATACTTACTTTCCATTAATGCCTGTTATTTGAATACTTTGTCACTGGTTTTTATCATAAATGAATAAGAACAGCAGCAAAGCCAATAAATGCAAATCTAAGAAATTAAATTTCCAAGTACATCATGAAAACGTGTTTTCCATTTATTTATTATTTATTTATTTGTTTATTTATTTATTTTTATTTTTTGGTACCAGAGGTTGAACTTAACAGTGCTTAACCACTGAGCCACATTCCAAGCCCTTTTTTGGTTGTTTTTTTTTTTTTTTTTTGTTTGTTTGTTTGTTTCATTTGTATTTTATTTCTAGACCAGGTCTCATGAAGTTACCTGGGGCCTCACTAAGTTGTTTAGGCTGTCTTTGAACTTGCAATCCTCCTGCTTCTGGCATTATAGGAATGCAACTGGCTTTAAAAAAAGTGTCTTTATTTAGTTATTAAAGCATACATGACAGAAGGAAGACAGATCCATAGTTTACTGTTTTTTTTTCTTTTTCTTTCTTTCTTTCTTTTTTTTTTTGGAACTTATTGCCAAGGAAAACTCAATGCTAACATGCAGAATACAGTCTCTGCCAAATCTCTAAACAAGCAGTGGTTTCCCTAAACTTAGAAAAGTTGGCCTCTAAATTGCAGGTTTAATAGGGCAATGAAGGATAATGTGCAAGGAATAACATTCTAGAATGCAAAGCTATGGGCTATTGAGGTCACTGATGCTTAGTGAGGCAAATTATTCTTGGCCAGGAACTGGACACTTAATGAACATCTTCTACTTCCTTGTTGTATAGAAAATAGTTTTCATTTCTTTATTATTAAATTGCTAAATTAAATTGTATACCTTTTTGGTGTACAACATAATGTTTCAATATGAAAATACACTAGAAAGGAGTCATTTTGTCCCTTGTGCACAATATAAAAATGAATGAGATTTTGCCACTGTCATTCAATTTTATGTCACTAGACTAGGTTACTGGACAATGAGATGATAAGTAAGAATTTGATTGTGAAAACTTACCAAGCCCACTTCTAGGTCCAAGAGTAGCTATAAAAGAATGTATGATTGTGAGAAGTAAAGTTCACTTTCTATATGGTATTAAGAATGCACATAGCCGGTGCACCCCTGTAATCCCAAGGGTTTAGGAGACTAAGGCAGAAGGATCATGAGTTCAAAGCCAGCCTTAGCAACTTAGCAAGGCCCTAAGCAATTTAATGAAACCCTGTCTTTAAATAAACTATTAGGATGTGCTGGGATGTGGGTAAGTACCCTTGGGTTCAATACCTGGTACCAAAAACAACAACAACAAATTCATAAATGGGGACTATCAAAAGGGTGGATTGTAGCTAAGTCATAATTTTTACCACAAATCAATTATTCCCATTTGTTTTGTAAAAGAGCCCCATATTTTACCTGTCCACATTTCCCAGGCTGCATTTACTAGCCTCTTTTACAGTTAGGTGTGATCATAAGATGTAGTTGTGGCTGGGGACTTCTGAACAGAAAAGTTATTTGTAACTCCCAAGAAGTCTGGTTGAAGACCTGCACCCAGCTATTTCTCACACTCTTCGGAACAGATCCTTTGGTCTTTCTACTGTCTCCACCCTCATGCCAAGAAGAATGAAATAAGATCCCTTAGCTTTTTCATTCTGTTCTGTGAACTTGAGTTTGTTAATCAGTGTAGCAGATGTAGGGTGAAATGACTTTATTGGATATTATTTTATCCTGGTAATACTTGTTTTTATTAGTTTTTCTTTGTATGTGTGTATGTTGGTGTGGGTGTGTGTGTGCCGCACACACACACACACGCATGCGTACAGGTGTTGGATTTTTAGTAGTGTTTTGTTTTTACTTTGTCTAATATTATGAAACAAATTCTAGTGTTTTAAAATCAATCTATCATCATCATTAACATCATAATCACCATCATTATATTATTATTATTTATGTGCACTGGAACCTAATCCTCAGTGATACAAAATGCCAAACATGTTTTTATGAATGCTCAGAATTCCTTTCTTGATGGGGTTTTCAGCACAGGTAAAACTAGAAACACCGGCGAAATGCTTGTTCCTGATTTTCAAAGTACCACTAGCTGTGACAGAAAGTAATTGCAACTCTAGAATATTGCTCTGTAGGATTGAATAATAGAACCGAAAAAACAGGATATAATTTCTTCAGCATTTTAATGAATATCTAAATTATACAAAAATTAGTTGAAAAGTCCAAATAATTGTGTATCTAATATAGATTCAAGACATTAATATTTATTAACAGGTTGACTCCTCCTTGGATAAAATAATCTTAAATTATTAAAAATTAAAATCAGTCCTGTTTTTTAAAAATTAAATCAGTTTCAAATAATGTGTGTAAAATATAACAACCTTTCTCAAACTTCTTGTTGCAGTGTTCTTAAATTAAAAATGTGCATGATCATTGTTTTCTATTTTTTATTAATTACTTATTTTGTATTGAACTGCTGTAACTTTGATATACTGATATTAATGGGCATTGCCCAAGTAGAGAGATAGAGGAGGCTGCTGGAGATAATAGATATCAAATATTTGGGATAAAAAACACTAACTAAACCTTCCCTTTGCTTTGTAGACAGAACATCAAGACTTCTCAACTATTCCTTTGTGTAATAAAAAAAAAATACTTATTGAACTTTTAAGAAGTAACTCTTAGAGTTTGGTTGAAATTTATGTATATTTGTTTCTGTAGTTCAGAATGCTAACCACAGGGAAACTGTGTAGAACCTACTGACATATCTACTGCCATGGTTATATTTCATTTTACTAGGTTAATCTCTTAAATTATTATTAAAATTGACCTTTCATATTCCAATAATAACCTATGAAAAATTATTTAAAACTTGAACCACATTTTGATCCGTTAATTCAAGCATCTTTGTTTAAAAGGTCAAGGCCTATTTTGATGGTGCCCAAGGTGCATTTTAATGTCTTTGAAATATCTAGTCAAATATCATTTGTAATTGAATAATATTTATTTTGAAAACCCTTGCTCCTTTCAGAAAGCTTCCAATTTAATATTATATTAATAGAATACTTGACCATCAAGTAACAAATCTAGTTTCTGAGTAGAGGATAGTGTGGGCAGCAAGACAATATCCCTGATGAGAACAACTAAATATCTATCATAAAAGTTTATACTACACAAAAATTATATACTCAAAACACATGAGAATGTTGATAATATTAATGATTTGATGCCAAGCAAGTATTTTAAGTTAAAAGTGCCTAATTATAATAGAAATCACTGATACAAAGTATACTCTATCAAATTTGTATTATTCTGGAAAAGAAATCTTTCCCCCCTTGGATGAAAATACATACATAGTATGTACAAACATACACATGTGTGAGTGATATATTGCATATATATACATATATATATATGTGTGTGTATATATATATACATACATAAATATATATATATATATGAAAGGATTTTTATTTAGAGAACATAAAACACTGTTAAAACTCATTCATAAGAACAAAATTAATCACATAATAATGTGAACTAAAATTTTGAATCAGCACATCAGCAAGTAATATATATAAATCGCAAAGATGAGACAACTCACTAAAAGATATTACTATATGTGTGCTAGAATTGCTAAAAATAACAAGACTGACAAAGCAATATGTTTGTGAGGATTTAGAATAACTGAAACTTTCATGTTTCTTTTGGGAACACAAATGGCATAATCAGTTTGGAAAATAATTTGGCAGATTTTTATATCTATAGTTAAACACTGGTGCAGAATTCCACTTGTAGATATTTACCCAGGAAAGTGTGAAAAATTATAAAAATTACCAAATAAAATGTAGAAAATCTAAAAAAGTGTTTCCAGCAATATAGAAAAGGAAAATCAATTCCAGATATTTTACTATTATATTATTAGTTTTTCAAAGAAAACAGACCATATCCACTGATTTAGAGTATAAAAATATCAGTAATTTGGTAAAATAATATTAATTGTAAAGAAAAACATTTTAATTGAATTATTTTAAGGTTATGCCATCATTAAAAATAAAAATGGAGCACTAAAAATATACAACTGGTGAATTCACAATACATGTATCTTACTAAATACTCTTATTTTAAATAACTCCTATAACTATAAATTAATAATGAATTTAGGCAATCTAATCAGAGTTAGGGAAAAACAGTCATTATATAAAAAGAATACACAAAAGGGTAATGAACATATGAAAATATGTCCTCTTTTTATCAGTCATTAGGAAAATACAAGTTAAACCACAGACCATGCTGTGATATTAGTGATCATTTGTCAAAAATGGTTGAAATCAGAAAATAGGAAAGTAGCAATTTGATGAGGATATTGGAATGAAATTCTCATAATATTGTCAATGACAATGTTGAAATGTATATAGCCACATTTCCTCTATATATGTACATATATGTATTTATATATAATATATAAATTATACTTGCATATGATATGCATATGTATATATAAATATAAATATATGCATATTATACACCCAGTGGAAGTTTGTACGTTTGCCTAATAAAATAATTGTGGGAAATTATTTGTGGTAATATTTAAATCATTGCAATTTGGACCAAAACTCATTCCCTTAGCAACACCCTTCCTCAAAATAAGAAATATAAATAAGGGTTGGAGATGATATACCTCAGTGGCAAAAGTATTCCTAGGTATAACCCTTTGTAGCAGGAAAAAAAGGGGTGGGGAATGAGACCAAACCAATGATGAACAATATCACAACTTCAGGCAGTAATGGATATGGTTCATGAATATAAGTGAAAGGACGCAGATGAATAAAAATGCAGATTGTAGAATTTTATATTACTGAAGTTCACAAGGAAGTCAAATTCACCCATGGCTTTAGGAGAAATAATATTAAATTAGGTGACTGGAAATGTTCGTGAGGAAATTCTCTCAGGTGCTTCTGAGGTTTCTTGATCTGTTGCTTCATACATGTGAGGCAAGCCCTCTACCACTAAGCCACAACCCTGGCCCTAGAATATTCTTATATTCACTTGTGATATTGTTTTTAGAGAGTTAAACAAATTTCCAATACTTTTTAATTATTCCATATATCTGTATATAAAATCTATATATTTTATAATGCTTTGGAGCTTTTAAGAGAATACTCCTTATATTTTATAGAAAATGTGTACACTGAGATTATTTTCAGCATTGCATTTTTCAGATATACAAATCTGAAGTGATTTTGAAATTAAATGACATTACTGATTATAATTCAGCTACATTGTCCATTATGAAAAATATCCCATGCCAACCAATAATACATTTTTTTAAAAAATTTATGTTTTGATGACTTTTATCACATGCAACCATGCTTGATATTTCACAAAGCAACTAAACATAGGAAACTGAATTTTTTTCTATTGGGTTCCCCATTTATTTCCATAGCTTTGTAACAGGGCAATTTTATCAAGTGACTTGAATAATTTATTGGTAAAATCAGTGTCATAGATTTCTATAGATAAACATTGCTTAATTGCAGATTATTTACTTTAATTTTTTAATATATTGGTATGGCAATGAAACTGTCCATCACACTTTCCACTCATTGATATCAATAATATTGACAGATCATATTTTATCTGTACTATCATTATGCAAAATTGAATTTGAAAGAGTATACTACATTTTATTTTATATTGAACATTCAGAGAATAAAAATGAAGGAAAATATCTTCTTCTGATCTTGATATCTGGCAATCCATTATCTGTGATTTTGAGTCTCTTATTTCTTTAATTCAGGACGTTTGAGCATGCTTCTGGGATAGCCTTGAATAAAAACTCAGAACCAAGAAAACTACTAACAGTAGTATTAGTACTGATGATACTAGCTTCATAGAATGTGTTTGGAATAGTCCACTCCCTTTCTACTACTACCTGCAGGTTTCATTCTAGCATTAAAATCTAGCTAAATTCAGGCTTAGTCATTTCTTGGATTTATTTCTAAATTTGGTATCTGAGAGAAACACTGTGTAAAATTTATTTTGTGTTTTGCATAATTTACTACACATTTAGTGTGAAAAGGTAAAGTAATTTTCCTTTATTTGTGCATATGTGTTTGTGCTCTGTCTTCTATTACTCATTATCTTTCACTTTTAAAATAACACTAACTACAAGGGAGGAAAAGTGTGTTTGCTACATTAACTTACATTAACTTGATTCAGTGGTAGCTACAGCCAAGACTGTTAAAGTGAGTAGGGAATTGTCCCTTTGTGAATCTTTCTCAAATTAATACCTGCACATATAGAATGGACTGATTGGTCCACCAGGCTGAAGTTCTGTTTTCAAAGATCAGAAATGCTGAGTTATGCTTTCAGTTTTTTTTTTCTCCATTTACAACAAGGTTAGCTTTGTGTTTGTCATATACAGCTTTTACAATGTTTAGGTATATTCCTTCTATCCCTTTTTTCTCTAGTGTTTTAAATATTAATGGCTTCTGTATTTTGTCAAAAGCTTTTTCTTCAGCTATTGAAATACTCATGCAATTCTTGTATTTAAATCTATTTATGTGATAAACTATACTTAGTGATTTCCATATGTTGAACCAAACTTGCAACCTTGGGATGAAACCTATTTGATCATGGTGCACTATCTTTTTAATGTGTTTTTTTATGTGTTTGGCAAATCTTTTATTCAGAGTTTTTGCATCTATGTTGATCAAGGATATTGGTCAGAAGTTTTTTTTTTTTTTCTTTCTTTAATGTGTCTTTGTCTGGTTTGGTTATCAGGATGATACTAATTTTATAGAATGTGTTTGGGAGAGTTTACTCCTTTTCTATTTCATGGAATAATTTGAGGAGGAGGATTGGCATTAGTTCTTCTTTAAAAGTCTGGTAGAACTCTCCTGAGAATTCATCCAAACCTGGACTTTTTTTTTTTCCTAATAAGCTATTGAGGTCTGCTTTAATTCTTACTTGAAATTGGTCTGTTTAAATTTTCTATATTATTTTGTTTCAATGTGGGAAGTATATCTCTTGAAATTTGTGAATAGCTTCAAGATTTTTAGTTTATTGGAGTATAAATTTTTAAAATAGTCTCTGATTATCCTTTGTATTTCAGTTGTATCTGTGGTGAAATTTTTGTTTTCATCATGTATTTTAATGATTTGAGTTTTTCTCTTTCTTTTATTAGCTTGACTAAGAGTTTATCAATTTCATTAACTCTTTCAAAGAACCAAATTTTGTTTTATGATGAAGCTCCAATGGTTAATAAATACGTGAAAAAATGTTCAACGTCTCTAGCAATAAGAGAAATACAAATCAAAACCACACTGAGATTTCATCTCACTCCAGTCAAAATGGCAAATACCTATAATACAAGTAAAAATAGATGCTCGTGATGTTGGGGGGAAGAATGCACACTCATACATTGCTGGTGGGTGCAACCACTCTGGAAAGCTGTTTGAAGATTCCTCAAAAATCTAGGAATGGAGCCACCATTTGACCCAGCTATTCTACTTTTTGGTATAAATGCAAAGGATTTAAAATCAGCATACTTCAGTGACACAGCCATATCAATATTTATAGCAGCTCAGTTAACAATAGCTATTCTATGGAATTAAATTAGGTATCCTTCAACAGAGGAATGTATGAAGAAAATGTGGTGCATATATACACATGGAAAATTACTCAGCCATAAAGAATGACTTTATGACATTTACAAGTAAATGAATGGATGTGAAGACTATCATGCTAAGGGAAATATATGAATCCCAAAAAGCAAAAGGTGGAATGTTTTCTTTGATAGGTGGAAGCTAATCCACAATAAGAGGAGAAAAGGGGAGAACAGTTATTCAGTAGACTAGACAAAGGGGAATGAAGGCAAGGGAGGAGGAATAGGAAAAGAAAGATAGTGAAATGAATCCAAAATAATTTTTCTATGTACTTTTATGTATATACCACAGTGAAACTCACCATTTTGTGCATCTATAATAATAATATGTATTTCACACTTTTAAAATTACTTCAAGATGAATCCTACTGCCATGTATAACTAAAATTATACAATACAATAAAAAAGAAATGCTAAGTTATCTAAGCAATTTCATAGCATGTAACTTTAAAAATATTAGTTGACTTATCAGTCTAATCAAATCACTCTGTATTAACAGAATTTTACTATTATAAATAAAAACTATATAAAAACTATATAATAAAAATTAGAGTGGCAATGTGAAAGTCACTAAAATACATAACATATGATGTGTCTGTTATATAAGCTTTGGGATGCATTACATAAGAATATTATTAATATAACAAATCTAGGTTAAAAGAAATCAACATCTGCATGTAGCAAATGAGGAGGAAGAAATCTTGAGCAACTTGGTCATGTACTATTAAAAGGGGAGTCAAAGCAGCCAATCATGATAGAAGACCTGTAAACTCTTATTTGTGAAGAGTCACATAAGTTAAACATGTAAGATAAATAGCCATGCACTATCTTTTAGCACAGCTTAGTTTTTGTTGAATACCACCTTTATGTTAGTCATTTTCTATCCTAAGTACAAGAAGAAACATATACTCTTTACCTAAACACATCTTACATTCCAGTACAGGGAAAAATATGTAAATAAATATTGTGTAGCCGCACATGTCACAGTAGAAGTAAGTTGACTGACTAGAAAAAGAAGGATGTAGATAAATTTGTCTAAAATCAGGAAATAAATAATGTAAAAAGTAGGTGATGTCTAAGTAAGATTATTAAATGATAGAAAAGAATCTGCTCTTCATAAGAGGGATATAGGGAATCTCAAATACAAAAAAGCCAAAGCAGGAAAATATGAAATTGCATGATAAAGGCCAAGAACAATTAGTATTTTAAATCTTTTGGAGCTGAAATGATGGGGATAAGGGATAAGACATGGATAAGATATACCATTGAAATGCAAGCAAGGTTCTGATAGTGAAGCTTATACACAGTATGAACAAGTTTGAATTCTAATTGGTATGTGATGAGAACTATTGGAAAAATGTCAACATTGTACTGATATATCCAAGTTTTCATTTTATAAATCCAACTAGTTCTAGCAATAAAATGAATGAGGGGAAGAGATATCATTAATTGGCAGAGGGATAGTGGTGAGGATTATAAAAGATCAAGTGAAAGATTGTGAATACATAAGCTGAAGTATTTGCATTTGGGATGGAAAGAAGCTGTTCAGGGGGGAGAATAAGCAAGATTTAATAACTGGTTGGAGTTGAATCAATGAAGAGTATGGACTAAAATAGAGTCTAGCCGAACTTCTAGGATTCCACATGAAAAGCAGGTGGTAGAGATGGTTAGATATGTCCTATCCATTAATAGAAAAAAGAATAGGGACTTAGATTTCTTGTCAATTGAGAAATTGTCAGGAAAAGGACATATCATGAACATAATCATGGAAGTAATTTGAGAATCAGTTAAGCAACTGAATTTTTTGCAAGCACAATTTTAGTTGTGAGAAATACATATTGAGCTTATAAAATATTGTGCAAAAGTGATATCTTGGATGAATAATAGAATCTATTCAAATACTGAAAGAAAAATTAAGGTTTGTGGAGATAGCAATAAGGATAGTTGTAGGGAACACAGGGATCATATTCTAAAATTTTCCTAAGTAATCTAGATTATTTCCATCTTACAAATTAATCATCTGTATGTGTTAAATTTATTCTCTCAGGTCAGTTTTTCCAGGTGAGATAAGGTCATTCTCCACTTGGAACTTAAATGTCTATAGTCACCAATACAACAATCTCCACTTTAAAAGTTTGATTGAGAGAAGAAAAAAAGGATGATATTTGGCCTATCTTGACCCAAGCATTCATCCCTGGATGAATTATTGAGGCCAGATGAAGTACTATATTGGGATCACCTTAGTAACTTATACCAATCAGTGTTTGTTGAAGAAGCAGTCTCAGATGCATTGTCCAATAAAGTTATATAGTTACCTCATACTGAATAGAGCACAAAATGTAGATGGATCATGTTACTAGAAGGGGAAATAAAAGTGGAGAAAGAAAATCTGTCTCAATAGAAAGTTCCAGAATCCAGGAATCTACCATAATGCCTCTCTGTTCCTCAGTCTCCATGATCAGTACCAAACTCTTTCTATCTCCAACCTATCTCTATCATCACTTTATTTTCTTTAATTCCTTTATTACCAACATGCCAAGTCATGCATATTATACTTTTAACAATTCTCCATACAGGGTGCAGAGCTGGTATATCTGATTTTGCCATTTCCCACTACCCTTTCCTTCAGTGACTTATAATTTTACTTGGGATTAAAGTAAAAATTCTTAACATCCTAAAAGGACTTCAGGGTGTATCTAGTTCACAGTTGTCTTTTATTTAATCCTCAAAAATTAAAATTACCAAGCCAAAATTTAAAAATTAGAAGATTTCAGAAATATTCTTCTATTTCTGGTGTCCCTTGGTAAGTCAGATGATAGGAAAATGTTAGGTAGTAGGCCTACACTTTATGTGCAACAACCTGGAATTAAGTAGAAGCTGAGCACATAGTCTCTAGCTTGTTCCAGTCTCCATTAGTCACTAATTACTCTTCTAATAAATATACTGTGCTTCTCACATGGATATACAGGCATGGGGATTTGTCACTGTTGAATTACTTGACACATAAAATACTATATAATATAGTGCTAATACATTAATATTTGAAATACAATTCTGTCTCCATCTCCTACGCCTTTCTGTAGTTATACAGATCAATCAGCAAAACAAATTCTCCAAGCTTTTGACTGCTGGGTATTTTTCAAAAACTATTACATGAAAGGCCCTTCCTTACACACTTAGCTGCACTCATCCTTGGAACTCCTCTGAATGTCATTTCATCAGAGAAACTTATTTTTCTCTTTCTATGCCATCACTATTTAAATCCACTCATACTTTTAAAATCTGTCATTTATTCTTTAAGATTCTTTAATTGCATTAATCAAAAATTTTCCATTGTATGTCTGTTTATCTATCATCTAAATGTAGAATTGTTTACTGATGACCTCCTAGTTTATTACTTCCTCTAGCAGAAGGCAGAAGATTGGGTCGTTTGCAGGTATCCCAAACCAGCTTCCTAAGATCACCTTCGTAACATTTGTCAATCTTCTTTCAGTTCTGCATTCTATCTGTTCATTAATAGTAGTGAGGCAATATAGCTACAATTTGTCTACTACAATCATCTGGGTTGAATCAAGACAAGAGATAGACCAACAATACTTCCAGAAATTAGCATATATCCATGCTTGAGATTTTATGTATGCCTAAAAATGTGTGTGTGTGTGTGTGTGTGTGTGTGTGTGTGCATGTAGTCCTTCCTTAGTAATAACACTAAGGGAAAATTATATTCTTTTTAATAATTATGCAAAGAACCAACTATTCTTTTTCTGTTATATTTCATAGATGACTGTTGATACTAAATGGATGTATCTGTTTTTTTTACTCCTTTTGTTATTTGCTTCTAGTTTGTTTGTTTATTTTCCTATCATTTTGTTGGTGGTTATATTTGTAATTAATTCTCTTTCTTATAACTTATTTTAAAATATCACTGTACAAGTATTTATATTCAATTTTATTTTTATTCTTCTTCACTAGTCTTTAAATTCAATGGAAACAAATATTTTGTGTACACTGTAATATATTTTTCATCATGCCTAGAACATAGTATGGCTCTATTACATACCTGTTGAATAAAGAAAGTTAAGGTTCAGGCATTATTTCTAAGTTAAAAGGGTATTGGTAAGAAAAATTATTATTTAGCTACAATAGCAAAACTTCTCTGTTTCTGAGTCTTTTTTCTTTGTTTTGTTACCAAAATGGTATTTAACACTGACATCGAAAAACTTTTTTTCCAAAAATATTTTCCTTTTGTTCCCATGATTTTTGTTAGGATATGATGGTGGTTTCTAAGGAAGACTTAGGAGATACATACAAGGATCTGGAAATTATGCCACATCCTCAAGAGACTTATTGCTCTAGTTTGTTTGTGAATGTTCCTCAAAGGCCCGTATGTTGAAGTATTAGTCCCCAGAATGTGGTACTATAGAGAGGTGGTGAAGCATTTAGAAGGTGGGTACTAGTGGGGGAAAGTTAAGTCACTGGGGGTATTCCCTTGAAGGGGATACTGGGACCACCCCTCCTTCCAATGTTTTTGCTTCCTAATCACAATGAGATGAAAAGACCTCCTAAACCATGCACTGCTGCCCTGAGATACTGTACCATTATGGTCCCAAAGCAATAGGCTAATGTGCATGCAAGACACTAAGATATTCCACCAAAATAAATATTTCCTCTTTATAAATTATTTATCTCAGGTATTTTGTCAAAGTGATAAAAAGGTAGCAAACTCATTCAAAGAAACTAAAAGTTATAGGGTAAATTTATCAAAGTTAGAAGAAGATGATGTGTTCATGTTTTCAGAATAACTCACAAGGAAAGAAGTTGAATACAGAAAGGAAGTAACCCAAACTAAATTAAAAAAGGCAAGTTCAGTCACAAAAAAAAAAAAAAAATTAAAGTTACTTTTTAAATGATCTAACTTTTAAAATTATAGACCATTTTCCACAGTGACTTGAATTAGATTAGTCATTGAGTTTTTGCAGGTATAGGCAGATAGATAAATGCTAAAAAGAGAATGTGGGGAGAAACCTGTTGCACATTTGAACACTGAAGAGACTTAGAATAGTAAATATAAGCCTAATTTTCTATGAAAGATTAAAACAAAGCCAACATTCAGTGTGGAATATATAGGGAGAAAGAAGCTACTTTAATATCTAATGTTTGTGCAAAACAATTCTTAAACTGTGGCATAGAAGTAATGCACCACAGAAATTAAATTTATGCATGTCACATATTACTTGTAA
Organism: Marmota flaviventris; assembly: GCF_047511675.1. Taxonomy (NCBI): domain Eukaryota; kingdom Metazoa; phylum Chordata; class Mammalia; order Rodentia; family Sciuridae; genus Marmota; species Marmota flaviventris. Next base: position 37,930,065 of record NC_092498.1, read on the forward strand.
AATTTGTGAAATTAATAAGGCATATTTTTAATTTGCTATTTAGCCCAAATATTTTTATTGCAGTCTGTCACTTCTTTTGTTTATTGCTTACCAATGGACCCTAGCAAATTTGGTAACCTATAAATTTACAAGTACAGTGGACTTAAAAAATGTGAGAGCCAGTATTTCTTGCAAAGGTTTACAGAGGGTCTTGCACAGAAGGATAGTTTTTTAAAAATAAAAGTTTAGAATAAATTATCATTGAAAATATTTCTTAAACTTCCTTTCTAAAGAAATTTCTAAAATCCATTTTAAAACATTGTTGATGATGTCTATTGTTTGTTTTAAACCTAGGGAATTCTTCCAATGTTTTAGGCAGATACTAGTTGATTTATACACATCATTTGCTTAATCCTCACAATGAGATTATATAAAGTGTTCTGCAAATATAAGTTATTGTTCAGAATTATGTAGCTAAAAAGTGAGTTGTCTTGGAAGATTATATTATTTTGATATTTCTTCATGCTCTAATATAGTGTATTTTTTTCAATATTGTAAATTACAGCCAAAGCCTTCATTATATTTAGTAAACATTTTATTTTATTAAGTGCTTACTATGTTCCAAAGTAGCATGCTAACTGCTATTATTTAGTGATGAGATACACACCTATAGCCACTCTTGATATATGGGATAGATTATTATGCAGGATCTACACCTACTTGTGTGTGCAGATTCCTTAACTGATGCAGCAATTTTCATCACAGCTATAGATGCATTCTTAAGGAGGAGAGAGGAAAGTTGCAATGGACATTTTCATTTTTAGGAATTAAAGTATGTATTGTATCAATAAAGTTTCTAGGTTATAAAATCATGTCTATTTACAGTCATTATAATTTTTTCCCCAAGGAACTTTTAGCCATTTGTGATTATCACTATCTGAACATGTTGATAAAATCAGGAGCAGGCTCAAAAATATACATACCTTACTGAGCTCTCTGGGAAAAGTAAATTCCAGAGATCCAGCTGCTGCTGGCTTTGTTTTGACTATATGTTTACATCTGTTTAGACAATGGCATGTAAAAAAGAAGCAACAGAGAGTGCAGGATGTAAAATAGAAGAGGAAGAAAGATGAAAACAAAGTAACACTCTATAAATCATCCATTTCAAAAGGTAGTGTTGTGCATTTTTATTAGATAATATATTTACATAGCCATACTTGGAGTCACACATGTAATTTTTAGGACATATTTCAAAGATATTTTGACATAGCAAATACTATACTCTGGCCTAAAAAGTGTTTTAATAAATGAATTAATCTAATATGCCATTTATCACCCTCCTTTAAGCCAGCAGTAAATTTGAGATTTTGTTATTTGACATTAGCAGTTTCCAATGACTATTTCTCTTTCCTACAGAGTTCATGTTAGGAAACTCTACTTTTAGATTTTTTCCTCTTTTGAATGTATATTTTGTTTCTGTAAGAGTAGCTTTGAACTTGTGGATAGATAGATACATAGATAGATAGATAGATAATGATATTTAATGTACTGAACCAAAGGAAATTTTGTACATTCAAATATAATTGTCATTTAAAATTTTTTTTCAAATTTGTTTACTGTGAACCCTGCAACAGTCTACTCTGAATACACATTATGAGAGAAATTTATTTTACTCAGAAATACTCAATTGCAATATTTTATACATAAATATTTATGTAGAATAGTTCATCACAAAAGAATCTCACATGCTTTTGCCACTTCTCAGCCAAGAGTGACAAAGCATAACAATATTATGAGATACATGATACAGGTAAATGCATGCAAAAGTCTTTTATTAACTTTTTCTTAAAAGCAATTGATTTCACTGTTTGAATTTCTTCATCAGGTACACTTGAAATTTAATCAATAAGCTGTCCTTGATTCTAAAGAATAGCATGTAGCACATTAAAAGGGATTCTTACCTGGGAATCATGGAGCAGGCCTATATGTTTGAATTCTGTAAATTATTACAGAGGGCTTTGGACTATATTTATTTTTCACTTAAATATTCTTCAGGGACAATAATACCTGCCCTCCAAATTTGGAGTCGGAGTGACAACTAAGTGAAGATATATGTGAAATGTGTATATTGTAATTCTTTGTGTAGACCAGAGAGAGAATATGGTACAGATAACGGTGATTCCAGAATAGTTTATCCACTTCACATTTGCCAGCATTTTGCAAGTAAATATGTTTGTTTGTTTTTTTTAATTGTCTTTGGGCAGAAATGGCATGTCATTCAGAGCATGACTATGCTGAGAAAGTGTGTAACCATGGAATCATCTGTTGTCTCATGCTTCCTGAGTAAGTTTTATATTGGGTTTGAGAAGTGATATGGTGAGGATTATCATAAGGTACCTACACTGTGCAATTTGGAAGATGAAGTTGCCAACAATTAAGTGGAGGAAGGTTATTATGTGAGGTAGATTTGGAGGGACATAATAGGAATTTAGCTTTGATAACCTAAAATAAGTGATGACAATTTGATGTCTAAGTGGAGATGCCATTTAGACCACTGGATTAATAAATATAAAGTCTTGTAGAAATTTTAGTACTGGTGAAACAAATGTGGGAGCTGGTGTATGCTTGGTGCCTGAATTCATGGGACTAAGATTACCAAGGTACTGAATTTGGATATAAAGGAGAAATGCAGACAGAGCATCTGATCATTCCATCCTTACGGGATGGTATAGAAGAAAAATACAAAATGGAGACTAAAATATACAAAAGAGTTAAAAGAAATTTCAAAATTACATCATGTGCGAGAAGTTAAGTAAAGCACCAAGGAGCAGGAAGTTTGCAACTACATCAAATAGGCTGATAGCATAAGGGAAATAAAAAATAAGACAAATGACCACTGGAATTGGAACTATGAGGTTCACATTATTGATTGTTGCATAGCAAACCATGGTAAACATTCGGGGCTTAAAAAATAAATTTATTATTATTGATCTTAGTCATGTGGGGTCTGGAATCCCCTGAAATCTCCAGTAGGAAAGCTGGCACTGCCAACACTGAGCATGACACATTTTGGTCTTCTGATACACAGAACTGAATAAGTTTTTATTATCTTAAGCCACTATTCTCATGGAAAATTATTATAGCAATAATGTAAAATTAACAAAGCCGGCCAGGTGAAGCACCCACTTGAGATCTCTCCAATTGCCTTAAGTGTCTGTGATTATGGGGTCTGGTTCCAAGAAAGTGTGCCCTGAGAAAAAGTAATCCAAGGAATGCAGGAAGAGTCTGCAAGGCTTTTTATGATCTATCCTATAAAGTCTGAAATTGTCAATCTTGCCACATGTTATCAGTCAAATAATTAAGATAAGCCTGGATTCAGGGGGAGGTGAATCAATACACCTATTAATGTGAGAAGCAACATGCTCTACATAAAAGAAGGAATCACTGGAAGACATCTGATAAAATGTCTATAATGATAGAGAACAAAAAGAAGAAAGTGATGATACGAAATCCTGATGGGAGTGAACTTAAAGGAGAATCAGAGAACATAAGTGAAACACAAAAACCTAGGTAAGTTTTTTGAAAAAAATTTCTGCAAAGAAGAACAAAAATGCCTTTCTTAACAGGAAGAAAAGGGTGATCAAAGAAAAAATGGATGAGAAAAAGAACATGTTTTCATGTTAATTGAAATAATTAAATGAGGAGATAATATTTTTAATTAACATGTATATATGTTATATATATAATTTTGATATGTACTTATATCAAAGCATATATGTATATATCAAAATTATTACAGAATGATTATTGCCAATTATTTCCTTATAAGAATGCACAAATATATTTTGAAGGAATCCAGTCTATACTTTGTTTCTAAGAAAACAGAGTCTAGTAAAAGGTAAGGTGTTTTTACTTACTAGGTGTGTGCTATGGACTCAATTATGTCTCCCACAAAATTCAGAGCTATGTGGTCTGGGACAGATAGGGCTAAAAGATCAGAGAGTACCCTGCAGAGCATAGTATTGCCACCTTGTTGGGCTTGTGGGGCAGAGTAACTAAACAAATATCTAATGGGATTTGCCTTGCTAAGTGTTGGACTTGCTTGAGACCTGGCACTATTTCCTACCATCCATATTTTCCCTTTTGGGATGAAAATGTTTGTCTTAGGTCTTTCCATCATTGTATTTTTGAAGAACTTGCCAGCAGGGAAAAAAAATATGTGTGTGTGTGTGTGTGTGTGTGTGTGTGTGTGTGTATATATATATATATTCCCCCTTAGGATGATCATGCCTCCAGACACACATCTGACTTAGATAAAAATTTAGATTAGATTTTAGACTTCAGAATTGATGTTGGAGTGAGTTAACACTTTTGGGATTGTTGTGATGTAATGAATGTATTTTGAATGTGGGAAGTAGATGGATTTAGGGGGTTGGGATTAGAATAGTATGGACTAAATATTTTTGTCCACTGCCAAATTCAAATGTTGAAGCCCTAAACTTCCATGTAATTCGATTGGGGGATGGGCTTTTAATAAAGAGATAATTAAATTAGGTCATAAGAGTGGAGATGTGATTCAATAATACCTGCGATTCAATAGTTTCTTCATATAGTACCCTTATGTGAAGAAAAAGAGACATCACACCAGAGACACCACAGATCTTTTTGACACTGTATATGTACTAATACATAGTGAGATAGAAAATTGTCAAATTATTATAATTCACTTAAACAATCTGGGTAACTAAGACAAATGCATAATTATTTTTTCTTTGCAATGTATGTAATGCCCCAATTTATTTAATTCTATATACATGAAAATAAACTTTATGATTGAAATAAATTAGATACAATGTCAATATATTAAACTTTTCAGAAAAGCAAGAAAATAATTTGTAGTTGACACTGAGATATTGCAGATATTTTTGGATTTTCATGTGTATCTTTGGCTGTTTGCAACAAACTCTTTGAATAATGGCCTTCCCATGAGTTTAAGAAAGTAAATAAATTTTAACAACTTTTTAAACTACCACATAGGTAACTTATGTAAGTGTTTTTTTCTTTATTTAAATCCAAAATTAATAAGTAAAAAAAAAAGTCTTCTGTTTAACATATTTTCTTGCATAATGTCACTATTAGAATGTTAAACATATCTGTAATTGTTTTCTTTTCCCATCTCTAGGGAGAAAAAGACAGAATGGATTATTCAAATGATTTAAATTCCTTTGAGACTTGGGCCTTACAGCAATACTATAAATTTTGTTTCCCCTTCAAGGTTGGTTACAATGTTGGCCTTGACTTAAAATCCAAGACACTATTGGAAATGACAATGATATTGAGCTCTGACAAATTGAATTGGTATCTCAAGGTATCAGAGGATGACTAATAAATCTGCAACCTGATACAGAAACTATTCTATAAAAGATATTCTTTCCTCTTGAAATGTTTGTGATGCTTTTAAATGTTAACACCACTTGGTTTAGTTGACTTGTATCTTTGGGGATGATTGCATTCTTCTTGTTGTCAATACACACCTGCCTATGATAATTCATTTGGATGAAAATAAAACTGAGTACTATTATGTCCTTTTTTTTTTTTCGTACAGTGTAAAGATTTTATTTTTATATCATCCTTATAGGAATTGGCAAGGTACTTTTTACTACTATATTTTGTGTTGCTTTGCCAATCCATGAAAGTTAATGTCATGTTTTTATAAGTCTATTCCAGGATTATGACTTAAAATTTGCCATTTTACTACTGCATTAAAATAGATAAACACTTTTGCTGATACCAGAAACAACGAGAAGGCACATTTTAAGCATTCATTTTTGGAAGTTTAATGGAAAGATTCATTGAAGAAATTGGTTTTAAATGTTTACCTCTTAATATTAAGATTATACTTGAACAGGCTAATCAATAGTCTATTTTGAAAATAGTATATTGTTTGTAAGGATATTGCATAGATTTCTTCTTAAATTTCTTGAGTTTCATTCATTAACTTATTTCTATAATTGCAGGTATTTGGAGAAACAAATGGCTCACTCATAAGATCTAAAAGAGGCTCTGAGGTCTAATTCAGATACCTTCTCTAGTCAAAGGTTGCTGCTTCATTTTGCTTGAATTTCACCTGTAGGGACTCTAGCCTTTTGATGTATTGTACAAATACACATTTTCAATACAGAGCATCTTATCTATATTTTGCACCATAATAATTGAATATGCTAGAGTAGGAATTTCAGGGATACTTTATTTTTTCAAGTATATATTGTCTCAGTTTTCTAAACAAAACACATACTACTTTAATACTCTGAAATAATACAGAATCTAAAATAAACAGAAACACCTCAAGATCTTTTGAAAATCTCTTACTCTGCATTTTAATGAGATAAAAGGCAAATATTTTTGCTCATAGAAAAATACTTATAATTTCTTGGGATTTAAGTATAGACTAGTTATTATATTTACTACTAATATATTGTATAATGGAAATTCGGTAGGAAAACAGATCTTTATTCTCAACACACACACATACACATTCACACACACACAGTATTTGAGGCAAAAGGTGAGTTAACAAACTTGCTAGTGGTAATCAAGTTACAATTTAGCACAATTTGCACATCGATTAAATCATCATGTTGTATAAGTTAAGTTTATGCAATGTTATTTGTTGCATATACCTCAATAAAACAAAAAAAGAAGAAATGTTGTTCCTTAACAACATAGATGTAATCTGAGAAATGTATCATTAGGCAATTTCTTCACTACCATAGAATACCATGGAATGTACTTATACAAACCTAGATTATAAAAAAGTAAACAAATTTAGTATAGTCAAAATGTACAGTGTTTATAAAGTCTACAGAAGTATGCTTTTAATATTCTGGACCTTTAGGTTGATTAACATGTGAGGGAATGTAAAGGCCCAGGATATTAAGAGTATACTTCTGTAGACTATATAAACACTGTACATTTTGACTATACTAAATTTATTTATTTTTTTCAATAATAAGTTAACATTGTTTTTTAATAATACTTTTACTCTAATTTCTATTTTTTTAAATTTCTGAGTTTTTTGTACTGACACAGCTTAAAACACAACACATTGTATAGCTATGCAAAATTTATCCTTTTGTATCTTTGTAGTATGAATTTTAATTGATATTACTTATTTCCCTTTACTTTTTAAAACATTTTTGCTTAAGACAAAATCATACACAGACACATTAGCCTAAGGTTACATAGGGTCAGGATTATCAACCACTCTGTCTTCTACCTCCACTTTTTCTCCCACTGGAAGGTCTTCATGGCAATCACACACGTGGAGCTGTCTTCACTGTGATAGAAATGCCTTCTTCTGGAATCCCTCTTGAATGGCCTGCCTGGGGCTTTCCTTGAGGATGTGTTACTCTTTTTAGAAATGTGTCGATTGTGGTTTGCTTATGTATTTATTTTTTTTTCCATCTTGAATTATCTGGTAAGCAGGTCATGGACCATGAGCATTACTATTAATGAAAATCTTTCAGTGTTGGGGTCCATGCTTTTATACACATTAAGGAGGTTGATGAGGTCAGCAAAAGCTTCTGCTAAACCCTTCACTGTAAATTTTCTTGGGAATCAGTTATTTTCTTCTTTGTAGAATAAAAACATATTTTTCTTTCACCTCTTCTTCAGCATTGCTTTCCTGTTCTGATCCCAACAACTCACAATTAATTATTCCTTGGAGCCACCTCTGAAAACACCTTAATATCTTCCTTCTCCGCACCCAGGTTAAAGCCATCCTCAATCTCACCACAGTCCTGTTGATTTTCAACTTCCATATCCTTGACAAATCCTTTGATGTCACAGATGACTGAATCTCTTCAAAGTTGTCTTTAAGATACCATCATACACTCCTTGATGATATCACCTTATGGTAGAATAAGACATCATAGGTGTTAGATTCTTCCAATGTATTCTCAAGGTCTCTATCAGTCATACAAACAGCTTGGGCAAAAGTTCTCCTCAGATAACACACTTTAAAAGTTGCCATAATAATTGTAATACATTGGTTAGTTCAAAGAGATAGTGTTTGAAAGGAGAAAAACTACGTTGATAGTGGTATGAAGTTCATCAATAAAAGAAAGATGTGCAGGACATTATCAACAAGAAGCTAAATCTTGAAAGATATGTAATGAAAAGTACAAATGGTAATTCTCTATTTTGTTGGATTAGCAGTTCAGGAGAACACTTTGAAAGAGACCTGGGTCATGCAAGAACTGTTGTCTGTACAGTACCCTGGAAATTGTGCATTTTGATATGCCTGAAGGCTGTGGGATTCTAACCATGCTAGTCACAAAGGGTTTCAACTTGTAGCCTGCAATAATACCCCGACTGTTATTCTGTCATTAAAAGTCACTAGAGATAGAATGCATAGGGGGTAAGGGGAAAAGTGAGAGTTCAGATTACGAGTTCCAAAATTCAGTTACCAAGGAGGAAGGGTTCTAGTGCTGCATAGAACAGTAGGTAAGTATAGTCTAAAAGAATTTTAAATATATTTCTAAATAACCAGGAGAATACTAAACTTCTCAATACATAAAGATGCTAAATGTTTGAGGAGAATAAAATGCTAATAACCTGATTGGATCGCTGTACATTTATACATATATCAAATAATTATATTGATATTGCAATATCAATATCATTTTCATCCAATATGAGGTACTGACTGTACCTCAGACATATGGATGAAAATAATGTGTCAAAAAAATTTTAAAAATATTTAAAAATACTTGAAACATGGCATTGACTTTGACTCCTTATTGATGAAACTCCTTTCAGGTATTCATTTCCAGAGCAGGAAGTTTAATTTATATCAAAGATTTGTTAGGAGAAGCCATTTTCCTCTACCAGCAGCTTATCTGTATTTTTCTAAAGTTATTCATCTGCTTTCACATCAGCACTCACAAGCTCACCATTTGCTTTCACATTTTATACTGAACAATGATACTTTAATCATTTAAACCACCCAGAGCTAGTATGACAACAGTTATGGCATGTAACTTAGATGTCTTCCAAAATCGCATGTGTTAAAAGACTATTGGGAGTTGGTGGAACTTTAGGTAGTGGTCCTAGTAGAAGAAAATTAGGTCACAGGGGAGTGTACTTGAAGGGGACATTGGGGTCCTGGCCCCTCTTTTCTTTTTGTTTCCTCAACTGCATGAGGTAAGCAACAATCCTCTACCAGGCCCTCCCTGCCATGCTGTTCTGCCTTGCCACAGGCCCAAAGTGAAAGAGCCCTGAGACACACTGCTTGCCCGGGGCTGCCTAGGCAATTGTTGTTTCAGGATTTATTTTCCCATGCTTGGCCATCCAAGTACTCAGAAACTACTGCAGCCATGATGCAAAGGTCTCAGCTACTGCTTCAGCAGGTGGCGGACCATAGTATTGCTCCCATGGTGCTAAATCTGCAGGCAAGCAGAATATTAAAGTTATTGGGTCATGGAGGATTCTGCCAAGGTTTCATATGAAACCCTGAGAGGCCAGGCAATGTTTAACAATGACAGAGTTACTGCAAGCAGATTTTGACAGAGCAACGTGAAAAACTGTGAAAGTAAAACTGAAGCTGCTATGGAGACACTATGAAGTTACAGATTGCAGGAATATGGAACACTGGCTGTAAAGAACTACAACAAGCCCAAAAGAGAGGCTAAGTGGGATGCCACCAGAAAGGCCATCAGGGTGAGCTCACATCAATGCTGCCTTGCGCTCTGGACGCCAGATGTGAAGTTACAGGATTTAACATTTGCACTACTGGATTTCAGTTTTGTTGTGATCTAATAATTTCTTTCCCCATATTCCTCTCTTTTGGAATATGAATGTTGATCCTATGTCATTGTACCTTGGAAGTATATGACTTCTTTTTTTTAAAATTTTCTTTATAAATGTTTTGCAGGAGCTCACAGCTAAGGTTTTACATTAAGTCACAGGAGACTTTAGTCTTCATTTTTTTATTTTTGCAAGCTGGAATAATTAAGAATTTGGGAACCCTTGGGTTTGAACTGAATGTGTTTTGCACTGTGAGATGGAGGTGAACAGGGGCCAGGGTGGAATATTATAATTTGTATCTTAAGGGTTCCTTCCCCAAAAGGCTCATATGTTATCGGTTTGGTTTCTATCCAATTATGAGTTAGAGAAACACCATTGTGAGTTAAATAAAACTGTAAGAGGTGCAGCCTAGAATAAGGAATTTAGGTCACTAGGGATATGTCCTTGATGGGCAGAAGTACCCTAATTCTTCTTCTTCTCTCTCCCTCTTCTCTTTGCTTTTTGGCTTCCATGAAGTGAACAGCATTCCTCTGCCACATTTCTACCATGATGTACTGCCTTGTCATTGGCTTAAAATCAGCCTGCCCAAGTGACCATAGACTGAATTCTCTGAAATTGTGCCAAAATAAACATTTCCTACTTTATATAGATTTATCTCAGGCATTTTGTCATAGCAATGACAAACTAACACAGAAAATTGACACCAAGAGGGAAGTCCTTGCTGTGACATTATCTGACAATGTTGTCCAGAAGACTTTGGATTTGGTTTGCAGAAGAACTTTGGAAATGTTTGCAGAAGCAGGCTAGAGAAAGCTTAAGTGGAAAATAATGGTTGATTGTGTTGGAAACTTACAAGATTTGATTGCTGGTAAGAATGTGGGCAGTGAAGACCAGTCCCACAAGGTTGAGTTTGGACTCGAGGCGATTCACGTTATATCCTGGCAAAGAACTTGTCTACATTTTGTCCATGCCCTGAGATTTTATGGTAGGATGAGTTTAAATGTGAAGGATTAGATAATCTGGCAGAGGACATTACAAATCAACATAGAATTCATGTAATAGCATGAGTATTGCTGACTGATTGTTTTTATTCAGATTTATAGTGAGATCCAGGAGTAAAAACAAAAACCAACTCCACCTCCCCTGCACCTACCCCCTAAAAAGCAAAACAAAACAGAAAGATTTGAAGACCTTTCAGTATTGCCAGAAAAGATGCCTGTTTAAAATTGAAGGCAAGGAGGGCATGATTGCTAAAGAGATCACCATCCTTACAAAGAAGTGAAGTACTTTGTATCAAAACACAGGAAAAGTGCTTGAGAGCTTCTTAGGATTCTGCAAGACACTACCCTTCACTGACTCCAAGACTTTCCTCTGAGAAAAGAGTCCTGAGGCAACATGCTGACAGAGTGGCCTAGGGAGTTGGCTGTCAGGGACACATAATAAAATGTGGGCCTGCCCACTTGTGCATGCACACACACACACACACACACACACACACACACACACACCATGTGCATCCATGGCAATCAGATGCTCCTTGGCCAAGGTTTGAGCAGGTCTTCTAGTGTAGCTCCCCTGGCCACAGACCTTGGCATCACCCACATGATGCCAATTTTGTAGTCCTTAAGAATTAAAATTAATAGAGTCTCATAGTTTGAAACTGAAGTGTCCTTCTAAGGCTCATGTATTAAAGGCTTTGTCTCCAGCTGATGATATTATTGGAAGATAGTTGAACACTTGAACACTTAATGGGTGGGAATTGGTAGAAGGAAGTAAGTTTACCAATAGCATGTCCTAGAAGAATATATTTTGTTCATGGCCCCTCCATATCTCTCTCTCTCTCTCTCTCTCTCTCTCTCTCTCTCTCTCTCTCTCTGCCTCCTGGTTACCATGGGGCAAACCACTTTTCTCCTCCACATACTCCTCCTCCAAATACTCCCTATCATAATGTTCTTCCTCATGATAGTAATGGAGCCGGCAACCTATGAGCTGAAACCTCTGAAATCATGAGCCAAAATAATAAAATAAGTATTTCTTCCTCGGGTATTTTGTCACACCAATGAAAACCTGACTTTCCATGGAGGCTTTGCCTAAGATTTCAGAGAAAAACTTAGAGTCCAGGCGTTTTGGAGCACAAGTGAAGGCCCTGCAAAAATACTCTGGAAGAATGATGTGTGAAACTGTGAGAATGAAATTGGAGTTTTAGTGGTGACTTCAGGAAGTTAGAGATGACAGAACCTGAAACACCTGCTGAGGGGAGCTGTAAGTATCAAGTGCAGACCAACAGCTCAAGAGAGAGGCTTTAAAGGCTGCAGTCAGTAAGGTTGGATGATATGCATTTTGCATTATGGAATGGGCATGGGTCTTTGTGGACCAAAAAAGAACATTATGGTTTGGATCATAAACATCCTCCAAAGCTCAATGTTTGATGGCTTGGGCCCCAGCTGTTGACACTTTTGGGAGATAGTGAAAATTTCAGGAATTGGGGCCTAGTAGAAAACAGGTCACAGGGACTTGGCTTTAAAGGGATATATGGATCCCTTCCGTCTCTCTGCTTCCTGGCCATCATGAGGTGAGCAGCTTTCCTCTACCACATGCTTTAGCCATGATGTTCTGCCTTGCCATAGGCTCCCAAACCACAGACTAAAACCTCTAAAACTGTGAGCTAAAACAAATGTTTCCTCAGTATTTTATCACAGTGACAGAAAGCCCAGCTGGGTGGCATACCTATAATCTCAGTGGCTCAGGAGGCTGGGTCAGGAGGATCACAAATTCAAATCCAGCCTCGGCAACTTAGCAAGACTCTATGTAACTCAGCGAGACCCTGTCCTCTAAATAAAATATTTTTAAAAGGCTGGGGATGTGACTCAGTCATTAAGCACCCCTGGTTTCAATCCCTGGTACCCCTCCCCCCCCCAAAAAAAAAAGCTGACTAACAACAACATAGGTGAATCCCAGGCTTTTCTTGCAGCATTGCAAACAAACATTTTACTTTGGATGTGATCGTCAAGGTACTGAGAGGGATGTCGGTTGATAGAAGTTTCTCCATAGCTAACACAACTCAAATTTTTGTTGGTCTGTTGCCTTCAGTGAATAACATCTTTTAAAAAACTTGCATTACTTTGTTCTTGTTCTTCAAGATAGTGGCTACGGTGGAATGTGACATGCCCGACTTGCCAGGGATAAATATCACTTGTTTTCCACTTTTATAGTAATCCTTGATCACTTTTCATTTTTTTTTTTTTTCAGTTCAACCACTCAATGATTGCTCCAACTGGCAATATTAACAGAGGGCTGTGTATGTTTATGGACCATGCTGAAGAAAAGAATGTGTGATTAAATCAAGAACAAGGGATAGTGATGCTATCAAAACATGGTAAGTACAAATGTATAAGCTTGTGGCAAACATACCACTGTTGCTCTATTAAAGTGAATATTGTTTTTAGAACTAGAAGGCATTTACTCTAAAATTATGATAAGAATATAGTAGAGTCAATCCACATACCAGTAATGTGGTCCTTTATCATCATGCATTTCATATTTTCATAACTCCACATGGTATGCTTTTACACAACAGGCAGCACAGTAGGCCTGCTTACAGGAACACCATCATGAACACGTGAGCAGTGCATTTCCCAAGAAAGTGACTGGGACTGTGACATCACTAAGAGAGAAGAATTTGTTGGGTATTTTTTTAGGATTTTAATTGTATACATGGCATATCATTGACCAAACCATTATTGCGCATCACTTGACTGTACTTCTATACAAATAAAAAGGATATAATTTTATTTAAAAAATGAGGTGTAGCAAACTGGGAATAAAATGTAATGTTTCTAGGAATATGTCTAGATTTGGAAAGAAGCTATAATTCTCTGTGTAGAGAAGGGTGTTAACTTTAGGAGGTATAGTTAAAGTAAGAGAAAAAGGAGGGCACATTTCATTCATGCTAGAGGAAAACAACTCCTGGAAATCATTCTTCTGTCTAGGGACGTGGCAGAGAATAGGATGCAATCCTTTTTTTCTTTGACTGCTGCTTCTCTGGAGAAAGGATCCAGACTAGTTCTTTTGATTTAAACCTTTTTAGAGGCAACAAGTATTAATGTTTGAAAGATTCATTCCTGCTTAAAAAGATGGGTTATTCTAATTCGTTCCCCAGCAACTGAGCTAGTATAAAGCAGATATTTGGGGGGAAAAAAATCAATTATAAAAGAATTCTAATAGTGCCCAAAGTACCACTTCTACCTACCCACTCATTTGTAATTGTTAGGCAAACAATAATAAAGAATTTGGCTCCTGACAGAGCATTTTAGCAATTAAACTTCTGATGTATCAGACTGCCAGCTGTGGAAATGGGCTTCTTGGCTTCTATTTTTTAGTTACTTATAACAATTTGTTTAATTACTGAACCATAAAACAGACAAAACTCATTAAGAAATGGGATGCTAGGCAAGAAGTGCAGATGCATATTAGTTGTGGCTACCACCTGTGGCAAGATTCTCCAGCTCTCTTTATCAAAAACACTCTGAATTTGTTCAGACCAAAAGTGAGTCTATACACAGACAGGCTGCCTGTGTACACACCAGAAAGCAGGCTACATCTGCTCTTGCAGATTCTCGCCCACTGTGTTGTGTAAAGGGACCCATATTATCTTTCCTACCCTTCCAAAAGAAATAGCCCCTATTTGCTTTTCTGGGAATGTAGAAAGATTAATTAAAAGAATGGAAATAGTACATGTCAAGTCTACTTTGCCATATTTTTATCTGTAAAAATGGGGACATTTAAATTTGTTTTCGTGTACATGCAGTATTTAATTCATCAGTAGTTATAGAGTATCTGCTATAGGTCGCATAAGTGTTTATGTTGAAGAAAAGAAAAATAACAACAACAAAAACCCACAAGACTAGAATTCACATAATTCAATTTGCTGTATAGTTTTTCATTTACATTGGTTCAACTTAGTGATGAACCTCTGTGAGATAAGTCAAGAAAAAATATTGGGATTGATATAAATTAATTGATTTAATTTATGAGGAAATAAAGATAGTTTTTAAGTGAAAAACCACAAATCATAGTCAATGTGATGTTTTCTTGGCACTTGATTATTCAAACATCCTAATAATATGATTTGATCGGAGACCAATCTTGGAATCTGAGCTTAACTGAGTTTGAAGTTCTACCCAGTGCTCCCCAAGTATAGTGGGCACATAAGTAACTGAACCTTTATGTCACTCAGATTGTCATATGCATTTGTAGATAATCACATTTCTATTAAGGGGTTGGGACTATTACACCACAAGTTTAACATACATCTCAATGCCTGGCACCTAATAGAATAAATATTGTTGTTAATTTCCTTTTAGGAAGGTACCTTACATTGCACAGAGGTTAAGTTGCTACACAATGACTTTGGAAGTGACAAATTTAAATATATTCTTGTTTTAAAAGTTGTTAAAGGATTCTTATATTCTCCTGTATGTTTTGGATTATTTTGTGGTGTTCTGATGTTAGTCTTTTCCAAAAGATTAAACTGATAATCAAAGGACACATTTTGAGAAACACTAAGATGAAATTTATTCGTTCCCCTAAATAAAGAATTTGATGCCATAATTTTACCCTAAATTTTGATCTAAAAGATGACATCTATAAATTGAGACTAGAAACACAATTATTTCACCATGAATTATATAATATATACATGTGTATGTTTAAAATATTAATTTTAATAATATATTTCTTTAATCTCTGTTTTTATATATAGGTTCTGAGGCAGAAATCATCATAAATTTGTCACCATAAAATTTTCTGCTATTTTATGATTTAGAATGTGTTTACAAATCTTAAGTATAAGTCATTGTATTTTGCCTATTTAAAAAAGTTATGTTATGGAATAGGATTATTTATACCCTTCTATAATTTACATTTTTCTCTCTCAAATTTGTTTTTGAGGTCAAAACAAAAATGCATATGTCAATAGTCTATTATTTTTCTCTGACATGTTTTACATTATATATCTAAAACAAAACATTTTAAACTATGGTTTAAAGATTCTTGAAATTTTTATTAGGCTGTTTATTATTACTTGAAAAGAAATTGAAATACACACAAGAATACACAATAGAAATTGAAATATACACAAGGCATTCTAATTCAGTGACAAAAAAAAGAAAGGAAATAAATAAGAGTTATAAGGCAAAAAATGAGAAAATACAATCATTCAAAATACTCAAAAACTAAAAGGATGAAAAACTTTAAAAAGTATGACAGATATAAATGAATTATAATTTTATAGAACTTACACATTAAATGTAAGTCATCTACAGAACTTAATTAAAAGGCAGAGGTTTTTAGATCAGGTAAAAATCATAACTCATCTATATGTTATCTACAAAATGTACTTCAATATAAATCAGAAAATGTCAAAACATGAAAGTATAGAAAAATAAATTCAATGTTAATAAAAATTTATGTGACTATATTAATATCAAAAAGTATTAAAATAATTTACTTCTTATGATAATTTGGTTAAATTACTAGAAAGTCATAATAATAATAACACCATTAACAAATGTGCACTGTAAAGGAAGTAAAACAGAATGGCAAAGAAAAATAGAAAAAAATTCATGTATCCATGTGTTTCAGTATTTAATAGAACAAGTGAACATAAATTTAGTAATAATATACAATGAACATTGTTATCATCCAAATGGAACTACTGACCATGTGTATAATATCCTACTCAACCACAGCAGAAGACCCATTTTTCTTTCCTAGTCGATATGGAATATTTACCAGTATAAAGCACAATCTTTGTTATAATAATATTCCCAAATAAAGCAAAATGCAAATTGCATAAAATATGGTCCTTAAACACAATGGGATTAGATAATAGAAAGATCTATAGAATAAAGAAGCACTTCTAAGTAACTCACAGCTGAAAGA
Source organism: Marmota flaviventris (assembly GCF_047511675.1). Lineage (NCBI taxonomy): Eukaryota > Metazoa > Chordata > Mammalia > Rodentia > Sciuridae > Marmota > Marmota flaviventris. Next base: position 37,946,793 of record NC_092498.1, read on the forward strand.
AAGAAAACTCAAATGGTATTTAGTATATACAATCATTTATTTATAATGATAATAAAAACATTGTATGTTAATATCTATCAATTATGCTTATGCAGTATTTAGTGATGATAATATAGTGATGAATACCTTTTTTAAAAACAAAGTTTTAAAACAATTATTTAGTTTTGACTTTTAAATATTATAACAATAAGGTAAACTTAAACACAAAGAAAGAAGACAAAAATAGTAAATATTAAAAAGGGACCCAAAAAAACTGAAAACAGAAGAGAGAAACTCAGTAAAATACAGAGCTGCTTTTCTAATATCATTAAAAATATAAACCTTCTAGATATAACAATGAGGAAAATCAATTCAGATGACCTAAGATATCTATATCAATTAGGAGAGATGTCATTTATTTACAGATTTTTACAGGCTAAAAATATAACACTATGATCAACTTTATGCTGCAAATTTGGCAACAGAAATGAAATAATTTTTTGAAAGATACACACTGACAAATTTTGCTAAAGGGTAATTAGAATAGTAAAACAACTGATATTTATTAAGGTTGAACTTTTAGAAAGCTTTTCCCCAAATACCTTCAGATTTAGATGGCTTCACAGGTAATTTTTCCGAATACTAAAGGAAGAAACAATGCCAATACTCCAAAAAGGCTCTGGAAAGAAAAAAAAAAAAACTAATAAATAAATAAATAAATAGACAAATCAATAAAAACATTTCCCTGCTAACTCTGAGGTCAGTAAAAAAAAACAAATATCAAATCTATCCCATGAAAAGGAAAAAAAAATAGGCTGATGTTCCTCATGAATTATAAAATTTTATCCAATAGAATCCCACAGTATAGGCATGGTTGAGGAGTGATTAGGAAGAATCTAGGGTTAAGAGACTTCTGGATGTGTCTATGAGGGTGTTTCCAGAGCTCACTGCCATGTGGACAATAAACTGAGGGATGGACCTGCTCTGAAAGTGAGTGGCAGTCTCCGCTAGGTTAGGAGATAGGATGGAATAAAAGGCAAAGGTGGAGGAAGCCACTGGGATGCAAGCTTGATTCTTCTTGAGCAGGTGTGTCTCTTGTTGTTGCCACCTCATGAGAACATGGGACACCATCTTCTTCACTCTTTCAGCATAAACACTCACCAGGGATTCTCCAGGGTGTTTTCAGTGTCAACCTGGGACTGCATCATGGGTCCCTTTCCTTCTGAGGCTTCAGGTTCCTGGCCTCAGCAGCTGCTGCTTCCCCTGGCTCTCCAGCATGCTCATGTCAGTTGTAAGACTATCCAGCATTTAATTGTATACATCAGTCTAATGAATCCCATATTACAATCACAATAATATATAGCCCATTGGTTCTATTTCTGTATAGAATATTGTCTAATACAATAGATAAATATAATCATATTTTATGACCAAGTGGAGTTCATTTCATATCCAAATGTTAAGTTTTCCATAACATTTGAAAATCAGAGAAAATTACTGCATTAAAAGATATAAAACAAAAGCCCCATGGTTATCTCAATAGGCTAAAGATGAATTTAGCAAAATACAAAATCCCTTTCAATTAAAAAAAAATTAAAATAAACATATTCAAAATCTCCTTCGTTAAAAAATAATTAAAAATGACAACTTCTCACCAATTAAAAACAATTTTCTACAAATACTTATAACTATCATCATATATATTGATGGATCCCTAAATCATTCTCCACATTATTAGGACACAAGCACAATGTCTGTTTATTTTGAAAGTCATTGCTCTAGAATTTCAGCAACTGTGATTTGGGTAGGAAAAAAAAATCAATATTGGCTTTGAGAAAGCAAAAATGGCTATGTTTAAAAAGGCATAATTTTTTATGTAGAAAATCCTATCTTTTTTTTATTGGTTGCTCAAAACATTACAATGATCTTGACATATCATATTTCATACATTTGATTCAAGTGGGGTATGAATTCTTATTTTTACCACATATACAGATTGCAGGATCACATCGGTTATACATCCACGTTTATACATACTGCCATACTAGTGTCTGTTGTATTCTGTTGCCCTTCCTATCCCCTTCCTATCCCCCCTCCCCTCCCTTTCCCTCCCCACCCATCATCTCTCTCTACCCCATCTACTGTAATTCATTTCTCTCTTTTTGTTTTTTTCCCCTTTCCCCTCACATCCTCTTCTATGTAATTTTGTATAACAATGAGGGTCTCCTTCCATCTTCCATGCAATTCCCCTTCTCTCTCCCATTCCCTCCCACCTCTCGTCCCTGCTTAATGGTGATCTTCTTCTCATGGTCTTCCTCCCTGCTCTGTTTTGAGTCGCCCTCCTTATATCAAAGAAGACATTCGGCATTTGTTTTTTAGGGATTGGCTGACGTCACTTAGCATAATCTGCTCTAATGCATCCATTTCCCTGCAAATGCCATGATTTTGTTATTTTTTAGTGCCGGATAATATTCCATTGTGTATAAATGCCACATTTTTTTTTAAATTTTTTATTGTTGGCTGTTCAAAACATTACATAGTTCTTGATATATCATATTTCACAATTTGATTCAAGTGGGTTATGAGCTCCCATTTTTACCCCATATACAGATTGCAGAATCAATTTTTTTTTTATCCATTCATCTATTGACAGGCATCTAGGTTGGTTCCCCATTCTAGCTATTGTGAATTGTGCTGCTATGAACATTGATGTAGCTGTATCCATATAGTATGCTCTTTTTAGGTCTTTTGGGAATAGTCCGAGAAGGGGAATAGCTGGGTCGAATGGTGGTTCCATTCCCAGCTTTCCAAGGAATCTCCATACTGCTTTTCAAATTGGCCGCACCAATTTGCAGTCCCACCAGCAATGGACAAGAGTACCCTTTTCCCCACATCCTTGCCAGCACTTGTTGTTGTTTGACTTCATAATGGCTGCCAATCTTACTGGAGTGAGATGGTATTTTAGGGTGGTTTTGATTTGCATTTCTCTGACTGCTAGGGATGATGAGCATTTTTTCATGTATTTGTTGATTGATTGTATGTCCTCCTCTGAGAAGTGTCTGTTCAGGTCCTTGGCCCATTTGTTGATTGGGTTATTTGTTTTCTTATTGTTTAATTTTTGAGTTCTTTGTATACTCTGGATATTAGAGCTCTATCTGAAGTGTGAGGAGTAAAAATTTGTTCCCAGGATGTAGGCTCCCTATTTACCTCTCTTATTGTTTCTCTTGCTGAGAAAAAACTTTTTAGTTTGAGTATTCCCCATTTGTTGATTCTTGATCTTAACTCTTGTGCTATAGGTGTCCTATTAAGGAATTTGGAACCCAACCCCAAGAGATGGAGATTAGAGCCAACTTTTTCTTTTATCAGACACAGAGTTTCTGGTTTGATCCCTAGCTCCTTGATCCATTTTGAGTTAACTTTTGTGCATGGTGAGAGAAAGGGATTCAGTTTCATATTGTTGCATATGGATTTCCAGTTTTCTCAGCACCATTTGTTGAAGATGCTATCCTTTCTCCATTGCATGCTTTTAGCACCTTTGTCTAATATAAGGTAGTTGTAATTTTGTGGATTGGTCTCTGTGTCCTCTATGCTGTACCATTGGTCTACCCGCCTGTTTTGGTACCAGTACTATGCTGTTTTTGTTACTATTGCTCTGTAGTATAGTTTAAAGTCTGGTATCACTATACTGCCTGTTTCACTCTTCCTGCTTAGAATTGCTTTTGCTATGCTGGGTCTTTTATTTTTCCAGATGAATTTCATGATTGCTTTATCTATTTCTGTGAGAAATGTCATTGGGATTTTGATTGGCATTGCATTAAACCTATAGAGTACTTTTGGTAATATTGCCATTTTAATGATGTTAGTTCTGCCTATCCATGAACAGGGTATATCTTTCCATCTTCTAAAGTCTTCTTCTATTTCTCTCTTTAGGGTTCTGTAGTTTTCATTGTATAGGTCTTTCACCTCTTTTGTTAAGTTGATTCCCAAGTATTTTATTTTATTTTATTTTTATTTTAGGATATTGTGAATGGGGTGGTTGTCCTCATTTCCAGGATTTGTCACTGATATACAGGAATGCCTTTGATTTATGCATGTTGATTTTACATGCTGCCACTTTGCTGAATTCATTTACTAGCTCTAGAAATTTCTTGCTAGAACCTTTTGGGTCTGCTAGGTATAGGATCATGTCATCCACAAATAGTGCTAATATAAGTTCTTCTTTTCCTATTTTTATGCCTTTAATTTCTTTCATCTGTCTAATTGCTCTGGCCAGTGTTTTGAGAACTATGTTGAATATAAGTGGTGAGAGAGGGCATCCCTGTCTTGTTCCAGATTTTAGAGGGAATGCCTTCAATTTTTCTCTGTTTAGAATGATGCTAGCCTGAGGCTTAGCATAGATAGCTTTTACAATGTTGAGGTAAGTTCCTGTTACCCCTAGTTTTTCTAGTGTTTTGATCATAAAGGGATGCTATTTATTGTCGAATGCTTTATCTGCGTCTATTGAGATGATCATATCGTTCTTATATTTAAGCCTATTGATGTGGTGAATAACATTTATTGATTTTTGTATATTGAACCAGCCTTGCATCCCAGGGATGAATCCTAATTGATCATGGTACACAATCTTTTTGATATGTTTTTGCATCCAATTTGCCAGAATTTTATTGAGGAGAAAATCCTATATTTTTAAATGTAACTTGAAACAGTAAGCAAATTCAAAAAGTTTTTAAAAAACATAGTTAATAAAAAAAATCAGTCATATTTATATATTAGAAATAAGCAAATGGAAACTGATTTTTTCGATTCATTTATCCATAAAAGAGTACATGACCTATTCTCTAACAGTATAAAATATTGCTACAAAAATTTATTATTTAATAAATAAAATTATAAACCATATCAATAATTTAGAATTTTTAGTAGTAAGATATCAAATATGACCATGTTAATTAAAGATTAATATAATTGATCAAAATTTAATCAGGCCATTTCCTTTTCTAGACACTAATAAAGTAATCTAGAAGTCACATAGAAATTCAAAGAACATAGAAGATAATTGAATAGCCAAATCAAAGAACAGAAGAAGACTAAACTGCCTGATATTTCTGTTTAGTTTACCTTTGTTTCGGTCTCCCAGATAATATTTATTAACTTTTTTACTTTAGTGCTTTATTTGTTTTATTGTAAATTTGCTATTTGGAATTTGCAATGTGAAACCACTTGACATGTTTGTGATTTTATGATTTAATTTTATTCATTCTAAATAATTTGCATCACTTCAAATAGGTACTTGGGGTGTTTTTACATTAATAAATTATGATTAAAGACATATTGAATATATTATTTACAAATTACAACATAAACTCAGGATTAATTTCTGAACTGTTCTTTGATTTTTTTTCTTGATGTGAATAGTAGAAAAGACTACTTAAACCTAAATCAAATTTTAATTTTGTGTTTTAACTTATATCTTCCAATGTCAAAGTTGAAGACATTTAGAAAATCATATGAGTGCTGTGTCTAAGTGAACACCCTAAAGCAAACTTTGAAAACATAATATAAATCTCAGTTGTCCAGTAATGCAAGTGATTGACAACCTATAAACCCAGACCTTAAAACAAAGCATTTAAGAAATTTGCTGATGAAATCATTAAATATAACCAATGGGAAAACTAGTACATGACAGTGTTACCTTTGCATATTCATTTGTTTTTGTGATGATGAATATATGGAAAGTAAGAATGTCCATAATTCCTTGGAGCTTTTTCTTTCTCCGAATTCTCAATTCATCACTAATGAAAAATACCTTATTCTTCTTTCTCTGTCATGCATACATTGACTACTGAAATCAGGTTGGGTAACTTTTTTTTTTTTCGTACAGGTGATTGAACCCAGGAATGCTGAGCTACATCTCCAGCCCTTTATAAATATAGATATAGGTATAGAAATAGGTCTAGATATATAGGAACAGGTTCTTGATAAGTTACTTAAGATCTAACTATATACATTGCTGAAGCTGGCCTTGACATTGTGATACTCTTTCCTCAGTATCCCAAGTCACTGGGATTACAGGCATATGCCACCATGCCCAGCAGGTTGGGTAACTTTTTAATGCTGAGATAAACATAAATCAGGTGGATTTTGATATCATTCTTTTGACACTTCATTTTATATAGATATTAGACTATCCAAACAATTATTTTAAACTGAAAAGAACCTGTGACTTATTTTATTAAATGATCTTCATAGCAAACTGAAAAATGCACTAATATTGGAAGCATTTATATGGCTATTTCACACCCCATTTATTAAAATGCTTGACTTGTTCATAGAAAAAAAAAATTTGGAATAATTTTATAACATAGCTAAAACTGATATAATGTTTAATCTAGTATCCCAAATAATTCTTGAATATTTCTATTCTTAGAATACAGTAATGGAAGAACAGAACTTATGTATACTGAATAAAGTAGTTGAAAATAATGCCAAATAATTGTGGATTAACAAGAAGGACACTTGGCCAGGCATGGTGGTGTACACCTGTAATTTAAGAAGCTCTGTAGGCTGAGACAGGAGAATTGCAAGTTAAAAGCCAGCCTCAGCAACAGTGAGGCACTAAGCAACTAAGTGAGACACTGTCTCTAAATAAAATGTAAAATAGGGTTGGCGATTGCCGCAGTCTGGCTGGGGAAAAATCACGAGCCACTGAAGCAGGAACAAACTTTATTTCTGAACTCCACCAGCACACTCCACACATGCTCCCTGGGAATTCTCCCGAACTCCACCCAACAAGATAACACAAAACAAAACCGAAACAGAATGAAACAAAAACGGAAAAAAAAAATTGTTGTATCAAATTTTCTATTTTCCTGACATGTGCATTTGTGGTCTATTTCTATCTCTTCCTCAGGGGCGAACAACTTCAAACCTTGAGCCAACCATTTTTCCCAGTTTGCCTGAGAAAGTTCTAGGGATACTCAGCTTGAAACAAAAACGAAACAAATCAAAACAAGAACACATTGTTTTTTGAAATGGTCACCCATTCTCTCGCCTTTCCTTAGGGGTGAACAATTTCAATTACCTCCAAGCTTCAGGCGTTCCGTTCCCCGCACAGGCCGCAAAACACCAACTGGAAAATCCTCACCAGGCACTCACTCACTCCACGAGAACTCAAAGGGAACTCCAAAGTAGCCGCGTCCTAGGCAGCAAGAGCCATCCTATTACCGGACAGTAAAGGTCTAATATACAATTGAATCAATCCAGTATCATTTTTTTGTCATAATAATCAGTTTATTTCATTTAAATACTAAATAAGCATTTATAAGTATCTTGAAATCTTGTTCAGTTTGCTACAGATCTGAGACAGACCATAACTACCAACTACATGTTGCTTATAATCTAGTGAGAGACGTAGAGAACATAAATGTGCACTTAAATGCATAAGTGAGTCACTTTACTCAAGTATCCTTTGGGAAAGAAAAAAGTCCACATAGAGAAGATGTACTGTGAGGAAGGGCCTTCAGGGAAGTCTGGGAAGGCTTTGCAGAGGGAAGGAACTTTTGAGACTAAAGTCAGATGACTCAGCCATGGAAATTCTGGAGAATGCTCCAGACGAAAGCCCTGGAAGTAAGTATAAGATTGGTTTGTGTACTCCAGGAACAGAGAGAAGATCAGTGATGGGCAAACATAATCGGCAAGGAGAGACAAAGAGAGACAAAGGCTGTGTCAGATTCTAGAGGCCTCAAAAATCACAAGACAAAATATAAATTTCATTGTGAACATATGAGATTTTGAAAACTGCATGCAACTTATTTGCAAATTTCAGTTAATGATGCAAATATATATGTGCTGCAATATATATATGCAAATATATATGTTATGCAATCTGTATACGGGGTAAAAATGGGAGTTCATAACCCACTTGAATCAAAGTGTGAAATATGATATATCAAGAACTATGTAATGTTTTGAACAACCAACAATAAAAAATTAAAAAAAAAATAAAATATATATTAAAAAAAAAAAATAAAATCAAGTACGATGTGGGGACAGACTTTAGGATGAGCCCTTGATTCTCATTTCCTGTCCACATCTGGTATAAATCTCTCTCTTTGAGTATAGTGGGTCCTGTGACTTGCTCCTAACCCAACAGATCATGGCAAAGGTGGTGGGCTCTCATTCCCATGATTACCTTGATCTCAGTCCTACAGCTGCAAGAAAATGCATTTTTCCAACCACTTAAGTGATCCTGGAAGCAGATTCCTCCTAGTTAAGCTTCCAGATGAGAATACAGCCCAGCAGATACTCTGTGATCTCCTGAGAACAGAAGAAACCCAGCTAAGTTGTGTTGAACTCCTGACTCACAGAATCTGCTAAGTAATAATTGTGTGTTGTTTTAAGTTCCTACATTTGGGGCAATTTGTTATGCGGCAATAGATAACTAATACACAGTGTTTATCAAAATTGTTCTTGCTAACTAACTCATAGGTTTCATACTGACATAGTGAAAAATAAAACTGAGTTCTATAGTCAACAGATGTTATTATTAAATGGCACAATGAGCCATGACTGCACTAAAGCCCAACTATCACCAGAATAAAATGAGAAGCATTTAATCCCTCCTCAGTATATTTGGGGGTGGGAGGACATAGCAAATGATTGCCTGTCCATCAGGCATTTGGACACTGCATCTAGGGACATGTTTTGTTACAACAAATAAAACCCAATACAATGAAGTCTTTACTATCCTAGAAGTCACTATTTGAATTTCCTTAAGGTCTCCTTCTAAATATATGAAATAAATCCAGTATCATTTTAATGGCTCGCCTCTCAACCATTACTGCCAAAATGCCATGCGTCATTCTGTCTCCGCTATGGCTCTCAGCAGGGGATGTGGCTCAGTGTTCAAGTACCTCTGAGTTCAATTCCCAGTATCCAAAAAAGAAGAAGAAGAAGAAGAAGAAGAAGAAGAAGAAGAAGGAGGAGGAGGAGGACACATGGTTTCATAGACTTTGTTGTATCCTTAATATTACAATGTCTGTGATGATTAAAATGATGAACAGTTTCTGCATCTATCAGTATGACAGGGAATTCAATATTATGTTTAGGAAAATAAAAGGAAGAAAAAAGAAAACACACTAGTTAATGGAAATTCTAATGAAATAGATTTTACTTTAAACTTTCTCAGAAATGAAAGCTCAGAAAAGCAGAACCAAGAAAAGCAAGCTCAGATTCTGGTATTGATGGACAGTGTGGCACCATCTGCTTAATGTAATTTATTCTACATAATTCAAGTATATTCCCTGTGCACATCATATTTTTAATATTCTCTTTACGGCTACTTAGAGCAAGTATTTTGGCAATCTAGATACTTTCTCATACCTTGATATGACCTAAAAACAATTTGTCAGACTACATTTTCTGAATTGGCATTTGGCAGATATAATCATTATAAGCACATATGTTATGTAAATTTTCTAATTTCAGATAGAACAATAAAACATCATTAAAATGATTTTTGAATAGAGTTTTTCATGATATTTTTATATTAAAAATATTTTGAGATTACATTAGTATTTTGAGGAAATTATTCACTGTAATACACTGTAATACACTTATGCAATAGAAAATTCTAATTGTTAGAATGTCAAGTACAAAGTGTAAACTTTTTTTTAAAGAGAGAGAGAGAATTTTTTAAAATATTTATTTATTTATTTATTTATTTTAGTTTTTGGTGGACACAACATCTTTATTTTATTTTTATGTGGTGCTGAGAATCGAACCCAGTGCCCCACGCATGCCAGGCGAGCCTGTTACCGCTTAAGTCACATCCCCTGCCCACAAAGTGTAAACTTTTTAAAAAATGTCTTTAGTTATTATCTGATAAAGTTAATTACAGTACACCTTGAAGCCTAGTTCATATTTATTCAAAAAAATGTGCTTTCTTTTCAGCACAAACTAATAAGAGTGTTGAGTTTTAGAGAAAGTAACATTAAAATTAAAAAGGATATTGGGCTGGGGATGTGACTCAAATGGTAGCGCGCTCGCCTGGCATGTATGCGGCCCAGGTTCAATCCTCATCACCACATACAAACAAAGATGTTGTGTCCTCCAAAAACTGAAAAATAAATATTATAATCTCTCTCTCTCTCTCTCTGTCTTCTCTCTCACTGTCTTCAATGCTGTTAACTTCAAACCCCATTAGTTCTGTGCCCAGATTCTGATTTGGAACTGAAGCTTGCAGCAAGAAAGGGGAGGTGGAGAGTTTAGTTTACTCTCTTTTTTTCTGGCTATATTCATTCTTCCCTGGTAGATTCCCTGGTGCAAATCTCAATTTCAGGCTTGAGTCCGTGGAGAAACACAGGGAGAGTTAGATATAATAAGCTGAATTTATCACAGGTACACTACTTAAAGCTAGTGTTGGGGTCCTCCTTGGCAGAATGTTCAATACTGGCTTTTTTCACTTACAAAGTGTGTTTCTCTCTCTCTCTCTCTCTCTCTCTCTCTCTCTCTCTCTCTCTCTCTCTCTCTCTCTCTCCTCCCATATAGTAAGATATTCCTTTGAAGTTCTCTAGTTTCAGATGGAACCTTATCCATAATGATGCCAGCTCTTTGCAGCAGGGCATCCACCTTCAGTTAAAAATGTTTTGTTGAAACACGTTATTATTCCTTAATATACTACTTTGCAAATCCTATCTTGAACTCTGGTGCAGGGCACTAATAATTGCACCATAAACAATGACAGTAATTCTGCCCATTCATGAGGATGTTTTAGATCCACATTGTGAGTTCAAATCTTAATCACAAGAAACTCAAATTTTTGTTCAATTATGCTCTGAAAGAGAAAGATTTTATACCAAACTTTGGTAAATTACTGAATATAACTTCTCTCCTGACTTGAAATTTTAAAGCAAGTCAATTAACATTCCCATTATTCTCCCAACTCCAGAAGACACATGCCAATTTCTCAAAAGGCTTTGGAGTTTCATCTTCCCAAACACTTATGAAATGATTTAAGGAGAGAGGAAAACCCCATACTCATGAAATCCTGAAAGATTTGTAGAGGAAGCACTGTAGAACACTGACGAATCATTTCTAAGAAATTCTTACCCCTAGAAGCTTAAACTTGAACTAGAGAATTAGAGAGGATAAGCTAGGATTACTATTTTCATAGTGCCATAACAAATTCTGTTTAGAATTGACTACCACTTTTCTCAGCTTTGACTGAGACTATGAAACGAGAGATATCTACATGCTTTTCCTTATCCCACTTTTCCTATTCTTAAATTGTATCAGATTTATAGACATGCTATATTACTTTTTAATTGAAAATCTGATTTAAAAATAAAATACATCTACTAAAATTCTCTGAGAAAGGACAGAAATGGAACAAGATTGTTGAGGACAAAATAACCCAACAAAGTTGAGAAGTATTAGGATTTGGAAGGGAGGTTAAATTATTTCCATCAATAAAGAGTGTCATAGATAATATTTATGTCCTCTCATTTTAGAATAGATAATACTGACTCTAGGGATTTATAACGCTCTGCCTGCTGCATACACAAAGGAGGGTGGCTTATAACCAAGAATGAAATAAGAATTCAGAACTAGTTAGAATTAAGATGTGAGTAATTATGACAATTTCACTGTAATCAAGTTAGAACTAAATGCATTCTGTAAGCTAAATATTAAAACCACACTAATTGCTTTACTACTCTTGGTTATCTTGACATTTTAAATGTATGCTGTACCATGGTTTATTGTCTTCCATCAAATCAATAACCATTTATTAAATGCCAATGCTAAGCTTTATCCAAAACTAGACACTAGAGTGCATTAAACTAGGTAATACTTTGGTCAAGGTTACATACCAGAGAGAAAAAAAAAGCTTTAACATAATTAATTGAAACATATATTATGTGCTAAAATCATAAAACTAAAAATACTTAAAATCTTTAGCAGCAACACTGAATTTAATGTACTTGAATGGTGAAATCATCTATATAAGCAACAGTAAAGTATATTTTCTCTGTTCTCCAAATAATCTTACTTAGTTTTGATGTGCAGAGTTCCAAATAAATGTGCATCAAGTAGCACACTTTAGTTAAATATTCCAATATGCATTCATAAAAGCATGTGTTTGAAGATGCCAGTGCATAGGAGAGCTCATTCAATAGAAACTAATGGTGTCCAGCAGAGAATAAAGTAACTAATTGAATTTTGTAATGTAGTCAGAAACACGATTTTCAGAGAGTGTGGTATTTGCAAACAAAGTACTTTATTATCTACAATGTTGAGAAAGAGCCCCTCAAAGAGGACTTAAATCTTCTTTCACCAAAGTGCTTTCTTTACAAGTGCTAATGGAGAACAGATATACTCTAGTGCTTTTGATATAAATATTTTGAGTGACAATTTTTCCTTTCAGCTTTATCCTTATACTTAACACACAAGTTATTTTTTAATTACAATGAGAGTCAATGAGAAAGGAGAATATCTTGCATTATTAGCAGTTTTATAGATACTTCATAGATAGGAGGGAGCTGGCGATCAAGACTCCATCTAGATTATAGATTTCTCATGTAACATTGGGAAAATCTCTTATTATGCCCATAAATTTTTACTTTTTATTAAATATAAATACTTACATATGTACTTACATTATTTAAAAGCAAAACAGACAAGAACAAATAAAGGTGATACTTTATCATATCTATCTTATACTAACTACCTTAATAATAGATCATTATGCATGTGATTTCTACAGTCTATAGAAATGTATAATGTCTACATTCATTTGCTACATTCAAGTAACTGTGGATAGAGTAAGATTTTACTTTGTTTGCAAGTTAATGAATTAGTCTGCCACAGTTTCATAGGTGATGACAGCACATACAAGACTCTGGATCAAAGACAAAGAATAATCTATTAATCACAGAAGTATGGTCCAGAATACCCATATATTTTTATTTTGCATCAGGTTCCTAATCTCTAACTCACAGTGATTTGAGAAGCATCAGATAATACCTGAACATGCAAAATAAAGTGAGTTGTATTGCAGGATAAAAGCACTGAATTTATGGAAAAGAAAAATGTGTAATGGCAATCAGATATTTGCCCCTTGTTCCAGAAGGAGCTCCTATGTTTTCTAAGGGTGTTTGTTATATAAACATTATTTAAAATATAATTCAAGAAGACAATTGGTCTTTCTTTAAAAATGTGCAGAAGTTAAAGATACCTGTGGAGAATCTTCTCTCAACACTATATCCATGTGACAATGTGCTTTTTAAAAATATAGCATCACACAATCCGTGTAAAAGAATAACATGCAAACTTCTCATGTGAAATGATAACAAGAAAAAAAACTTAAGAATAATCTCTTCAACTGAATTACCAACAATTTCATTATTTACTTCCAGAAAATCAAGGACTTGATTTGGAATATCATGTGTAAACACAAGTCAATATAAAAATATGAACCTAAAAGGAAATTTAATAAACATTTTAGAACATATAATGGAACAATATTTTAAAAGAATAGCTTAAAAAAGATTAAATAAGATTTATTTCAATAATAAAAAGTTGGCAAAATATTATTTATTTAATTTTAACTCAATAAATATTTAATTAGCTCAACTGTATGCAAACATGGTAATAAATATGTATAGAATGGAAAATGAAAAAGTAACAATGTTTTAATCTTATTATATTAAGACTCTTAGAAATATGTTGTAAGGGTCCCTGAACCAGGTTCCATGCTGTTGAAAACCCTACTCTTGCCCTCAATGAGGTCATGCTCACAACATAAGGCCATGAGTCACATTTTTAA